>NC_053490.1:123869632-124469632 GCF_905171775.1 Rana temporaria | reverse complement strand
GGGGCCCCTGGACAGTGCCAAGGTGTGCCCTCTCATTAAGACAGCCCTGCACAGGGCTGAAAAGAACGCAAGATGATTATTCAATGGAGGGGCTAGACTTCGAGTAACCCACAGTGATCAGAGTACTCCAGCCAAAACTGTAAATCTCAGTGCTGATTGCATTGTCCAAGGGTGAGTGAAAGTCAAAGCAGTACATAACACTTAATTTTGGTTAAACTTCATTAGTGTGGATTTATTGTAACACTGCATAAATCAAAAAAATACTTCAGCTTTAACATTAGCATGTCATTGGAATGTGGGAGAAAAGCCATGCAAGTGCACGGAGAACTTGCAAACTCAATGCAGATCAGGTCCTGGTTGCGATTCAAATCAAAGACCTGAGCTCTGCAAGGCAGTAGTGTTAACCACTAATGCCTTGTACACACGATTGGTTTTCCCGCCAGACTTTTTACCACCGGGAAAACCGAGGGGAAAGCGGAGAACCTGCTCAGCAGCTTTTCCCCCTACACATGGTCAGTTTTCCTGGCGGGAAAACTGCCATGAGAGCTTTGGCCGGGAATCCCAGCTGTGTGCATGCTCCACTGCAGGCTTACCCCATAGGGAAACTGCAGAGAAAAATACCGCCGCAAATCCCGGCAGGAAAATAGAAGACATGCTCTCATTTTTCCTGCCTGGATTCCCGACGGTTTTCCTGTCAGGAAAACTGCCATGGAGCATACACATGGACAGTTTTCCCAGCCAAAAGCTATCCTGGCAGTTTTCCTGCCAGGAAAACCAGTCGCATGTACGAGGCATAAGCCACTATTCTGCCCTTTTCTACCGGTTATATCATGTAGCCACACATGCTACAATAGTTAAGCTAACTAATGCAAACACTGCCATCTAATGGTAACAGTGATAAATGAATAATATTCCTGAAAAACAACAAACAATTACATTATAAGGAAGGCAAAAAAATAAGGTAAAAAAATAAAATGGAAATGAAAACTAAGTCATTTTTTTACCATAAAAATTAGGAATACTAAATAATGAATAAACTCCAAATTCTCAAATAAAAAAATCCATCCATCCAGTCTGTATACTACTGTGAACTCAATATGGGTAACTTACAAAAGAAAAAAACTTAATAATAAATATCTACAGATCTAATCTATTTTGAATATGTTCATAAGGAAAATTGGCAGTATTGGTGTGTTTTGAGATTTCTATTACTTTCATCCTCATTATAATCAAGATGTGATTGTATTCTGAATGTTGAAACTTCAATTTTGAAAACAGCAAAACGAGTATTTCTTGTACCAGAGTGCACAGTTCTAACAGAACTTTTAGATTAGGTTTCCTGGATCATCGACATTCCACTAAATGAATAAAGAAGTGGAGTTTGGTCAGATACCCAAGCTGGCATAAATCCAGACTGCTAGACATCCTAGATTTATGGAACTATTAAAAACAATCCTCAATACAAAGACAAAATACACATATTTCAAACACAAGAGATTCCACACCACTGCCAGACAGCACAGCTAGCCTGGATACCTGACTTTTGTCTACTGCAACTGCCTCCTTCACTTTGGCCTAGCTGCTGATTCACAATCTGTGGTGGATTGGCTGTCAACAGAGGAGGTCTTAGGTTAGCAGGCAATCAGGAGGTGATATGTCACCTTCTACACACCAGTTTAACCACTTAAGCCCCGGACCAATATGTTGCCTAAAGACCCAAGGGGTTTTTACAGTTCGGGACTGCGTCGCTTTAACAGACAATTGCGCGGTCGTGCGACGTGGCTCCCAAACAAAATTGGCGTCCTTTTTTCCCCACAAATAGAGCTTTCTTTTGGTGGTATTTGATGACCTCTGCGGTTTTTATTTTTTGCGCTATAAACAAAAATAGAGCGACAATTTTGACATTTTTTTACTTTTTGCTATAATAAATATCCCCCAAAAACATATATAACATTTTTTTTCCCTCAGTTTAGGCCGATACGTATTCTTCTACCTATTTTTGTTAAAAAAAATAGAAATAACCGTTTATCGGTTGGTTTGCGCAAAATTTATAGCGTTTACAAAATAGGGGAAAGTTTTATTGCATTTTTATTTTTTTTATTTTTTTTACTACTAATGGCAGCGATCAGCGATTTTTTTCGTGACTGCGACATTATGGCGGACACTTCGGACAATTTTGACACATTTTTGGGACCATTGTCATTTTCACAGCAAAAAATGCATTTAAATTGCATTCTTTATTGTGAAAATGACAGTTGCAGTTTGGGAGTTAAACACAGGGGGCGCTGTAACATTTAGTGTTCACTTAGTGTGTGTTTACTACTGTAGGGGGGTGTGGCTGTAGGACTGACATCATCGATCGAGTCTCCCCTATAAAAGGGATCACTCGATCGTTGCGCCGCCATAGTAAAGCACGGGGAAGCCGTGTTTACACACGGCTCTCCCCGTTCTTCAGCTCCGGGGAGCGATCGCGACGGGGCGGCTATAAACGAATAGCCGCGCCGTCGTCCCGGATCGCTCCCCGAGGCTTACTGACCGCCGCATGTAGCGGGGGGGTCCCGATCGGACCCCCCACCCACGTCAAGCAGAGCACGTACAGGTACGTTGATGTGCCTGTCCGTGCCATTCTGCTGACGTATATCTACATGAGGAGGTCGGCAAGTGGTTAAAAAGGTACTTTACACCAAACTCTCTCTTCACCATGTGACAACTGTGTCGCTTGGATAAAGGTTTCAATAGTTTTCAATTGGGGTTGGCTGGGTTCATTGACTTCCGGATTGGTTTGCCGAGTTTGCCGAACCTCTTATGAACCAAAATATGTTTGGTCCCCTCATCCAAATGGTAAGCAACTTAAAAAATCTCTCCTGCCGCAATTGCACAAACCAGATTGGCAATTTATGCTTATGTAGCACTACCCCTTAGTTTTGGGTCCCCATTTTCCAAACTTTCACAAAAAGCTATGACTAAGCATTGGTTATCAATGTGAAACTAGTTAGCTCTATTACCCCACTGTTTGCTGTTTTTTTCTTGCTTTTGTAGTATTTTTTACCAGAATAAAAGGCAACACCTTTTTACCTTTAATTGGAGTGCGGCTGTCCAAAATGTCTTTCCTCCCATTTATGCTCTCTGCATTGCCTGCACCCACTGGATTTTGGGCTATTTTATTTACCACTGAGGTACATCATCTGGAGCGGCGGTTCCTTCTTTCTTCAATCACTTCTTCTTTCCTTACCAAGTTCCGCAATAGATCTTAGAAAAAGAAGTGTAAAGTGTGGACATTGAACTTTTTCAACTCTCTTCTACTACCCTGGACAGCGAGAAAATAGAGGTAACATGCCACCCAAAATACTCAGCAGCTCCTGCGGAGGTAGTGCTACACATGGTTAACCAATCAGCTTCTAACCCCAGATTGTTCAGTTGGAGCTTTGGCAATAAAACCTGGAAGCTGATTGGTTTCTATGCAGAAGTTAGTCTAATTTTGCACTCTCCAGCTTTAGTAAATAAACCCCAATGTCCATAGATAAACCTGCAGAAAAGGAAAACAACTAACTTTCTAGCTAACTAATTTATTCTGCCAGTAGCGGGGTGTCAGGTGGAAGATAGAATACTACTCCTCTCTATATAACTTGTCCCAGAAACCAGTAGCATCCTCAAAAATAGAAGAATATCTTTCAGCAATGGATTTGGCCAAACTGTCACCAATTGCCCGGGCTAGCTTAGAAACCCCGATCTCGATAGAAGAGTTAGAGGCAGCATTAAAAACCATGGCGGACGGGAAAGCCCCGGGCCCAGATGGCTACACAATAAGGTACTATAAAGAATTCGGAACACTATTGGGAGGGCAGTTAGTAAAGTTTCTCAACGAAGTGGGCCGGTCAGCGGATTTCCCACCAGATTCCTTATTGGCACATATTATAGTTATCCCCAAAGAGGGAAAGGATCCGTCGGAGTGTAGCAGTTATCGACCGATTTCGTTGCTAAACTCCGACTTAAAACTTTTTACAAAGGTTTTAGCGAGACGAATCCAGGTTTGGCTACCAGAGCTAGTGGATATGGACCAAGTTGGTTTCGTTCCCACACGAGAGGCAAGAGATGGTACAATAAGAGCGCTTAATCTGGTGCAGGAGGCTATTGACGGGGACATCCCTTGCGTGTTCCTAAATACCGATGCCGAGAAGGCTTTTGATAGAGTGAGTTGGAACTTTATGTTCGCAGTGTTGAGACATGTGGGGATGGAGGAGAATATGCTAAGATGGATAGGGAGCATATACACAGGCCCACAAGCAGCAGTGAGAGTGAATGGGATATTCTCCAAAACCTTCCAAGTCACAAACGGAACACGCCAGGGATGTCCCCTGTCACCGCTGTTATTTGTATTATCTCTGGAGCCCTTGCTAAATAAAATACGCCAAAACCCGGATATACAGGGTATTCAGATAGGGGAGGGAACACATAAAGTAACGGCTTTTGCAGATGATCTGCTGTTTGCTGTATCAAACCCACATGTTTCTCTGCCTAATCTCGTTAAAGAAATAGCCACATTTGGAGAGCTCTCCAATCTAAAAATAAACCAGGCAAAGTCTGAAGCAATGAGCGTGGCAATGACACCCCACAAACAGTCGATCATACAACAAAACTTTGGCTTTAATTGGAAGACTACACTAAAGTACTTGGGTACCCTGATTCCGGCAAATATAAGAGAAGTGTTTAAAAAAAACTTTCCACCGCTTTTTAACTCAGTAAAAATACTACTTGAGAAATGGCAACATGGATTTCACTCATGGTTCGGCAGAAATAATATAATCAAGATGAGTATTCTGCCAAAAATAACGTACTTGTTCCAAACTTTGCCGATAACCATACCACAAGTCTTTCTCCGACAAATGGACTCACTTTTGATGAAGTTCATTTGGGCGGGGAAGAAAGCAAGGATAAAAAAAGAAGTAATGAAGGTACCCAAGTGCTTTGGGGGGATGGCGGTTCCGGACATTGCCAAATATTATCAAGCGGCACACCTGACAAGATTAATAGATTGGTGTAGGAATGGGCACTATAAAAGGTGGGTTGAAGTTGAACAGCAGATCTGTCCAATTGCATTAAGTAGAGCCCCCTGGTGCTATAATGTTCTACCAAGTAAGATGAAGAAACACCCTATAATCGGCCTTACGCTGTTGATTGCAGCAAAAATATGCAAAAACCCAAAATTTTCAACAAAATGCTCCCCCTTGATCCCTATATTAGGGAATCCAGGATTTATACCGGGTACAGGAGGAGTGGTCTTTAATAAATTAAAAGAAAGGGGCAAGGTGCAGGCATCACACTTCCTGCAAAAAAATACATGGCCATCAATTGAGGACTTGACGAAGAGAAGGGGGAGTTACGAGTTAAGCTTTTGGCAGGCACTTCAATTAAGTTATTTCCTAAGATCCCTAGGTCAACCATCTAACTTCCGGCGACAATTAACTAAATTTGAACAATATTGTGAAGATGAGGAACCAATACAGAGAGTAAGTTTAAAGATGTATAGATTACTGATATCACCTCAAGAGGACTTTGAGTTGCCGGGACTGGGGAAATGGGAAAGGGATCTGGGGAGAGTTTTTTCACAGAATCAACGTAAACAAATAATTCACCTAGCTTTATACTCCTCAACATCTACGCGTATACAAGAATCCAATTATAAATTACTGTCCCAATGGTATTATACACCAGTAAAGCTGCATAAATTTAGCAAGGATAACTCAGAGTATTGTTGGAGATGTGGACTGGAGCAGGGAACTATGCTGCATATATTTTGGTCATGTGTAAAAGTGAGAGATTACTGGAAGGAAGTCCAGAGAATTGTTCAAAACTTTACGGAACGTCAGATTCCGGACGACCCAGCTCTTTACCTCCTCCACAGCTCACAAATCCCAACACAAGAGTATAAAAAGTCGGTAATATGCCATATGATAAATACTGCTAAGACTGGAATAACATTACAGTGGAGAGAAAGTAGATCACCCTCTATTGCGAGATGGCTTAATAGAGTGAGAGAGATCGGAGCTATAGAGGACTTAATCCTCTCAGCGAGGAATAAAAGGGAACAATATGAAGAAACATGGTCCAGGTGGAATCAGTTTATGAAATCAGAAGAAGGAAAGAGACTATTGGAAGAATAGAATAGAGAGGGTAGAGCCCACTAGGATCGGTGTAGGTAGAGAGAGGTAAAAGAGGTGAACTAAACAAGGTTATATCTGTCTCTGGCGAGGAGGAGGAGGGGAGAGGGGGGAGGGGGGGATATTGATATAGGTTTTTTTTTTCTTTTTTTTTTTTTTCTCTTCTTTCTTTTTTTTTTCTTCTTTTCTTTCTGTTTTGCGGTTGAGAGGGTTTGTTTTGGTTTTAAGTTTAGGGAGGCGATAGGTAGGGCATGGGGTAGGTAAAGGGAACAGAGTGGGACAGAAGTATGGAGTAACACAGGGTTCTGGGGGAGAGTGGAAGGCAAGCCAGAGACAAAAAGATAGCTAAAACAAGAACAGAGTAAGGGAACCAGGACGGTTATAGTTCTGGTTTCCCACTATCTGTCTAGGTCGTTTCTGGTTTGCTTTCAAGCTGACTCTCTGTTAGAATGTACAGTGGATTTTTATATGTTTATGTATTTATGATTTATGCTGTGTTATTACTCTGTGACCTTGACTACAGAAAAATAAAAAAAAGGTTAAATATGAAAAAAAAGAATGCTGTGGCTGAGGATTGCAAGGCCTGGGAGGGGACCCGGGGGTCGAGGGCTCTGCCTCCAGGCTGGAGCTGAGAAAGGAAGAAGAGGAAGCTCAAGAGAGGGACATTCACCATCCTTCAGTCTCATCCAGGAGACACCCTGTCTAGCATGGGATGATCTGTGTAACAGGAGGCCTGAACAGCAATCTTAACCAAGGCAGCATGATTCAAGAGGCAGTGTGAGTATCTCTACCTATCACCCCCAGGACCAATAAGGGAGGAGGCTGCCAGATTCAACATTTGGCAAGCCTTCATTGGGACACCTGTCCCAGTTAACCTAAATCCATTGCTCTGGGACACTTTTCAAGGCAGTCAGGTGAGCTGGTATTTTCTGCAAATGTTGTGACTTTGTGAGTTTCACCAAGGGGACAAGAGCTCCTGAAAAATGTTGGCTACTGATCCATTAACAGACTTATATTTTTTCCAGAGGGAGTACAGTCCAGGATCTGCATTTCTTTTTGTACATAGAGAAGAAGTTTGTCATTAAGTCGTTCTACCAAGTTTAAATTGGGCATCTTATAATCTCTCATTCCTATGCAAGTTGATTTTCCTCAATAAAACAACAAAAACAAGCCCATGGACTGGTTACCGACTCTCCTGACCCTCTAGAGGGTAGTGCTACACATACTATAGCAAATCTATGCAAGGCAGTAAGCCTCAGAAGCCAAATTAGGTCCCAAGGCACTTCTCTAGTCTAGACAGAAATATTATGAATTTTCTAATGGACCCCCAATCAGGGATGTATTTAGGTTTTGTGCTGCCCTAGGCCTGACTAAACTCATGCACCTCCTAATATTAAATATGACCCACCCCTTCCTGTCAAGGCCACACCCCTTGCGGTTTAAGACCCACCCTGAAATTTTCAAGTGGGGACACTAGTTCTGATGGCCTGGGGTGGGGCAATGGATTCCCTTAATTTGCATAGATTAACTCTCACTTCCTGTTTGGCTATGGGACAGGAAGTGAAGGGAATTCTCTGCAATGGAACAGGGATGGTAAAAAATTTGAGGCAACCGCCCCCCCCCCCCCACAGTTGCAGAATGCCAACCGCCCACATACTGGAAGCAGTGCGGCCAAATTATGGGGGCGCTAAACTAATTTGCCTAACAGTGTAGCGCAAGCCGGCGGGGACACTGTCCGTGCTGCCCCCCTGCAAAGTGCTGCCCTAGGCCTGGGCCTTGTTGGCCTAGGCCAGGATACAGCATTGCCCCCAATACCTCTCCTGAACTACGTTTTCAAATTTATGATGCCTACATTCCACATGGTATAGCCAAAACCTTCAGACATTATTTATGAAACATCTATAACTCTTTTTCCCTACAAAACATACAAAATTAAAGTCTTTTTATGAGAAGTATAATTTATGAGAAGTATAAACTAACATCAGCTGAATTTCCACACTCCTAATTCCTACTTTCTTATATAACACAAATCCCTAAACCTAAAAAAACAACCCTAGCTTCAATTAAAGGTCTATTGCCTTACTCAGCTATAGGATCTTCACATAGATCCTGGCTAATCAATTGACAAAAATGTTAACAATACTTGTTAGCAGATGACAAACTGTTAACACTCACTGACTCTCACCTGTCTCTCCTCAACTTAAATGCTTTACTCGAAGTTGGAGGTGCTTTCATTATATATCCCTTAAAGTGGAGGTTCACCCAAAAAAATCATTTTTTAACATTAGATTGAGGCTAAGTATGCAAAGCAGAATCAGGTGTTTATTTTAAAATCAATGCTGTACTTACCATTTTAGAGATCGATGTTCTCCATGGCTTCCGGGTATGGGCTGCGGGACTGGGCGTTCCTACTTGATTGACAGCCTTCCGACGGTCGCATACGGCGCATCACGAGTTCCCGAAAGTAGCCGAACGTCGGTGCGCAGGCGCCGTATAGAGCCGCACTGACGTTCGGCTTCTTTCGGCAACTGGTGACGCGATGTATGCGACCGTCGGAAGGCTGTCAATCAAATAGGAACGCCCATTCCCGAAGATCATACCTGGAAGCGGTGGAGAACATCTATCTCTAAAACGGTAAGTACTGAATTTATTTTAAAATAAACACCCGATTCTGCTTCGCATAATTAGCCTAAATCTAATGTTAAATTTTTTTTTTCGGGTGCTTTAAGCTTAATCGTCTATGGTCAATGCCAGCTACAGTTATACCTTGTGTGACCACTCACTCAAATAGCCAATCCAAACAGTACCTAAAGAGACCCTGCTGAAAGACCATTGTTTTCAGTAAAAATCTTCCCATGGGATGGTATGTGCATTTAATGTATAATAATGTATATTGTCAAATGTATTGGGATGCCTGCCTTTACACACACTTGACTTTTAACCGATTCCCGCAGATTTACTGCGGCACAATGTCCCTCCTGGGTGAAATCCTGTACATATACAGGTTTCCCTTTAAGAGATGCCAGAGGGCGTGCGTGTGCCCCCGGAGGCACTGGTTAACTCCTTGATCGCCCCCTAGTGCTAACCCCTTCCCTGTCAGTGACATTTACACAGAAAAGGATGCACATTTTGTTTGGGTACAGTGTTGCACGACTGCACAATTGTCAGTTAAAGTGATGCAGTGCCAAATTATAAAAAGTGCTCCGGTCAGGAAGGGGGTAAAATCTTCCGGGGGTGAAGTGGTTAATGGCATCCCGTCTTAGTCTGCAGGGTTCAATTTTGAGTTAGCCCAGCCTTTGCAGCTATAACAGCTTCAACTCTTCTGAGAAGGCTATCCACAAGGTTTAGGAGTGTTTCTTTGTGAATCTTTGACCATTCTTCCAGAAGCGCATTTGTGAGGTCAGGTTGGGCCCTTAATTCCAGTGAAGGGAACTCCTAAGGTGTCAGCATGCCAAGACATTTTGGACAATTTCATGCTCCCAACTTTGTAGGAACAGTTTGGGGATGGCCCCTTCCTGTTCCAACATGACTGCACCAGTTAACAAAGCAAGTCCTGAATGCAACCCAGTAGAACACCTTTGGGATGAATTAGAGTGGAGACTGCAAGCCAGGCTTTCTCTCCAACATCAGTGCCTGACCGCACAAATGCGCTTCTGGAAAAATAGTCAAACATTCCCATTGACACACTCCTAATCCTAAACCTTGCAAAGGGTGGACCAACTCAATATTGAACCCTACAGAGTAAGAAAGGGATGCTATTAAAGTTCATGTAAAGGCAGGTGTCCCAATACTTTTGACAATATAGTGTATTCTATGCTTAATACATTCCTGTAAAAGCCTCCCTTGTGTAGACACTAAAAAACTAAGAGACTGCTGCTGGCAACCACCATCCTAGATGTGATGTCACAAGGTTCAGCAGACTTATGGGCCGTACACACGACCGAACATGTCTGCTGAAACAGGTCCGCGGACCAGTTTCAGCAGACATGTTCGGTCGTGTGTAGGCCAGAGCGGACAGGATTCCAGCATACATTTGCCCGCCGGGCCTTTTTCCAGCGGGGAAATATTTCTGGACTTGTTTTAAAACAGCCCGCTGAAATCCTGCCCGCTCGGACATGTTCGGTCGTCTGTACAGACCTACCGTACATGTCCGAGCGCCCGCCATCCCTCGCATGCGTCGAATGACTTTGACGCATGTGTGGAAGCATTGAACTGGCAGGGCCGCCCACGTCGCCACGTCATCGTCGCGGCGACGGCGCGGACACGCCCCGCGTATTGTTTACGCGCGGATTTCTGTATGATGGTGAGTACAGCCACCATACAGAAATCCCCGGGCAGACATGTACGGTGAAAACGGTCCAGCGGACCGGTTTCATCGTACATGTATGCTCGTCTGTACGCGGCCTTAGAGCTATCACTCAAGCTACAATCTATAGTATTACCCATTGCTACTACTCTGGCTGCTACATAAAATATTGTGCAGGGAGGTGAGGAGAGGGACAGAGTGCTAAGCCAACACAAAGAGTACTTACACACTCCCAGAAAAGGAGAGGAACATGACGTGCAAGGAAGAAGGGGGCTATGCTAGGGAAGTAACTAACCACATTTTCTAGCAAGTTCAAAAGGTACATTGCAAGTAAATAAAATACAATCTATGGAAAGAAAATGCAGCATGTAAACATTTAATTTACTTATTTTTAAGTGCAGATGGTAGTTTCTCCTTAAACACTAAGGGCCAGATTCATCAAAGAGATACGACGGCGTTTCTCCTGATACGCCGTCGTATCTCTGTTTCTATCTATGCGACTGATTCATAGAATCAGTTACGCATAGATATCCATAAGATCCGACAGGTGTAATTGTTTTACACTGTCGGATCTTAGGATGCAATACCGCGGCCGCCGCTGGGTGGAGTTCGCGTCGTAAACCAGCGTCGGGTATGCAAATTAGCAGTTACGGCGGATTTTCACGTTCGCTATGTCGTCCGTAGTCAAGTTTCCCGTCGCAATTTTAGTCGTTATTTTACCTGCCCTAACTTTAGTCAGCAATCGTGTCGCCGTTCGAAAAAATGATGTCACCGCGCGCAAAGCACGGCGGGAGTTAGGAAATGGAGCATGCGCAGTAGGTCCGGCGCGGGAGCGCGCCTAATTTAAATGGCACACGCCCATTTGAATTGGCCCGCCTTGCGCCGGAGGCCGCCGGCGTAGTTTTCATCGCAAGTGCTTTGTGAATCAGGCACTTGCGATGAAAACTTGCGGCGGTGTAACGTATCTACGATACGTTATGCCGCCGCAGTTCTATGTGAATCTGGCCCTAGCTTCCTATAATTTTTTCTGGAAAGAGTTTCAACCGTTAAAATTACCGAAATTACCGAAATTCTGTTTGAATTTTCTCTGCCTTTTCCAAACACTACCTTACCCAATTACCCTTTCACCTATAAAACCCTAAAAAGAACTGGATATTTGGGGGGAGCCCCACGTCATTTTTTTTTTAAATTTGACGCAAGGTTCCCCTTAATATCCATACTAGACCTGAAGGGCCTTGTAATTGAATTTGGGGGGACCCCCACACATTTTTTTTCATCAATGACTTTTCTCTGTATTGCCAGGAGCCGACAATTCATTATAGCCGCGCGTGGTTTTTAAATTACTTTTTGCCTTCAGAAATGACACTTTGTGCAGGAACAGTTCTAAGCACAGGAAACAAGTGCTGCTTTACAGGCATACTTTACACACCCCCTAGGTACGAAATTTAAAGGAATATTTCACTTTTATTGTTTCACTTTAAGCATTATTAAAATCACTGCTCCCGAAAAAATGCTGTTTTTAAAACTTTTTTTGCATTGAAACATGTCCCCTGGGGCAGGACCCGGGGTCCCCTATCACTTTTTATGACAATAACTTGCATATAAGCCTTAAAATTAATTAGCATTTTAGATTTCTCCCATAGACTTTTACAGGGTGTTCCGCGGCTTTTTGAATTTGGCGCGAACACCCCAAATTGTTCGCTGTTCGGCGAACAGGCAATGTTCGAGTCGAACATGAGTTTGACTCGAACTCGAAGCTCATCCCTACTGCTGCTCGCCATCTTGGTTCTTACAACAATCCTATAATATCTGAGTAGAAATTGCACAACACTGGACTTCCCAGATAATTTATGATCCCTTATATGGCTCCCTTTGGATTAAAGACGCAGCATACCTCTATTAAACTCTACGCACTTTGCAATAACAGTTAAAATTCTCATTTCTCTTATCTCTTTCTCTCTCTATTTGTAAAAATTGATGCATAATACTTTTATATCTGATAGACTTACCACAAGCACAACATAATTGTGGGCCTAACCTGGATTGTTCCAACTTAGAAATGTCACCCTACCCACTCACATATTGACTTAAAACATCTGAAGAATTGTGCATCAAACATGAAATACCTACTCCTCAAAGCCTCTAGGTGACAGGTCCCTCTCAACCAATACAGTAAAACCTTGGATTGAGAACGTTTTGCAAGACAAGCAAAATGTGGTAATAAATTTTGACTTGATATACAAGCGATGTCTTGATATACTGTCATGTATCAGGAGTGACCAGAACTATGTGGACTGCAACAGAGGAAACCGCAAACAGAAATAGGTTAAAGTAAGTTAGTTTATTTAAAGGTAAATACATATAAATATGAATACACCACTAATACAACAAGTGAACAACCAAACTGTGACAGTAACCAACCAGCATATGTAGAAAAAGGGGGAACCAGAATCATAGTCAAGCCAGGCCAGGAGCATTAACTGGAGATCAGCAGATGGGGGGTCAGGAGTAGACAGACAGGGACAAGAAGTAAGCAACCAGGCTGCAGAGCAAGGATCCAGGGATACAGGAACAGATACAACAGGTTCAGGATACAGGAATCAGGGTTCAGGTAAACAGGATGCAGGTTAGGGCACGAGGGCGATACCAGGGCAGTGTGTGTGTGCACTTGTTGGGTATTTATACTATTACCTGCTAACAAGCTCAGGTGAGGCCTGATTGCAGAAGGTAACATTTGTACCACACTGCCAGGATCCATCCACTGGTGGATGCCACTACTACGGCAAGATGACATAACAACAGCAGGTAGAAGCTCCGCTCCGCTGTTCCAAACTGCCAGGAGACACCTGCTGGTGGACCCCAGTACTGTATGCCAAATGATAGATATTACCAGCGGATGCAACCTTTCCTTACGTATACAAGTAGCGTCATGTCACAACTGAGTATAAAATAGAAGAGAGGCACCTCTAAGTGTAGCAATATGGTTACATTTAATGAAGGTACAACATTTAGCAACATATTGCTACACTTAAAGGCGCCTCTCTTCTTCTTTTATAGACATGTGCACACTGAAATATTTTGTTTCGTAATTTCGTTTTCGTCCGAAAAATACATTTATTTAGTTACTCCCGAAATTCGTTTTTATTTATTTCGTTTTTCATTAAAAAAATGTATTCGTCCGAAAATCCAAATTTAGGTCGAATCTGTCATTGAAGGCTTATGGTGTCTGTTGAATGTTCTAAGAAGAAGAAAAAAAAAATGGACAGAATGTTTAACCACTTAAGCCCCGGACCAATATGCTGCTAAATGCCCAAAGGCGTTTTTACAATTCTGCACTGCGTCGCTTTAACAGACAATTGCACGGTCGTGCGACGTGGCTCCCAAACAAAATTGGCGTCTTTTTTTCCCCACAAATAGAGCTTTCTTTTGGTGGTATTTGATCACCTGTGCGGTTTTTATTTTTTGCGCTATAAACAAAAATAGAGCGACAATTTTGAAAAAAATGCAATATTTTTTCTTTTTGCTATAATAAATATCCCCCAAAAACATATATAACATTTTTTTTCTCAGTTTAGGCCGATACATATTCTTCTACCTATTTTTGGTAAAAAAAATCGCAATAAGCGTTTATCGATTGGTTTGCGCAAAATTTATAGCGTTTACAAAATAGTGGATAGTTTTATTATTATTTTTTTTTTTTACTACTAATGGCGATGATCAGCGATTTTTTCATGACTGCGACATTATGGCGGACACTTCGGACAATTTTGACACATTTTTGTGACCATTGTCATTTTCACAGCAAAAAATGCATTTAAATTGCATTGTTTATTGTGAAAATGACAGTTGCAGTTTGGGAGTTAACCACAGGGGGCGCTGTAGGAGTTAGGGTTCACCTAGTGTGTGTTTACAACTGTAGGGGGGTGTGGCTGTAGGTCTGACGTCATCGATCGAGTCTCCATATAAAAGGATCACTCGATCGATGCAGTGAAGCATAGTGAAGCACGGAGAAGCCGTGTTTACATACGGCTCTCCCCGTTCTTCAGCTCTGGGGAGCGATAGCGAGGGGGCGACTAGAAATGAATAGCCGCGCCCTCGTCCCGGATCGCTCCCCGCGGGTTTCATGCGGCGGTCGTTAAGCGGTTAAATTTTTTTTGGACTCTTCATGTCTCTCTATGTCGAATCTTCATGTCTCTCTGTGTCGAATCTTTTCTCTCTATGTAGAATCTTTTCTCTCTATGTCGAATCTTTTCTCTTTATGTAGAATAATATTGGACTAATAGAGTTAAGGTTAGGCACAATTAAGGTTGAATCTGTCATTGAAGGCTTATGGTGTCTGTCGAATATTCTAAGAAGAATCGACAGAATCTTAAAAAAAAAAAAAAAAAATTGACTCTTCATGTCTCTCTATGTCGAATCTTCATGTCTCTCTATGTCGAATCTTTTCTCTCTATGTCGAATCTTTTCCCTCTATGTCGACTCTTCTTCATGTCTCTATAATGTCAAATCTTTTCTCTCTATGTCGAATCTTTTCTCTTTATGTAGAATAATATTGGACTAATAGAGTTAAGGTTAGGCACATTCGACCGCAATGAAAACGAAAATAAAGCATTTGTTTATGTCGGATCTTTCGGTTTTCATTCTCTGTGCTTTCGTTATCGTTTGTTAAAACGATAACGAAAATTCCTGAAATTTGGACGAAAATGCATTCGGACGAAAACTAATGCACATGTCTATTCTTTTATACTCTGTAGCTCCAGCTGGATTTTGCTTCTAATCCGCTTGTGGAGGCTTCCATTTGTGGATGGACATGCTATGGTTACACAATCTATCACATTGCTATAATCTTTTTATATGGACTGTAAAATATATATATGTATAATGCGCTAATATCAATATTGTATGATAAGGAGGGGAGACAGGGACTAATCCATCTGTATAAGGACTCACAAATCCACGGACAAACAAAAGCTTCTACTGCCGCTCAGTGTGATGATCTCCTCATACGGATATGAATCCGTCGATCCCGTCACTTAGGCTTCTCCCCCACGCGTTGCGTCACTCGACACGTGACTTAGTCACGGTTTATCCGTGGATTCATGAGTGCTTATACAGATGGATTAGTCCCTGTCTCCCCTCCTTATCATACAATATTGCACCATGAGTTTTTTCTCCTTTATTCCTCTTTTCTCCTTATGAGCTGTGCCGTTTTGGAGTTTTCAAGTGTCTGCCTGAGACAGTGAGAGGAAGCGCTTAGGATCATTTAGTCCACTATAGGATTTCCTATCTAAAGCCATTACTGTGAACTGGTTCTGTCTCTGAGAGGGGAGTTTTGTGTTTTTTGTTTGCATCATTTTCACTGGCACTTATTGTTTGGCACACAATATTTGTGTGTATGTCTGGTATTGGCTATTTATGCACACGCTGTACATTGCTAGCAACAAGAGTTGATATTAGCGCATTATATATATTTTACACTCTTTTATTGGTCTAGTTCACTGTTCATATATGCAGCAATATTATTTAGTCTTTTTTGTTGATTTTTTCCTATATATTTATATGTAGTAGCGCTGTAGTACACTTTTTCACATTTTTATATGGACTACAAACTGAAGAACTTCAGAATATATGGTTGTGGGACGAATCATTTGAGTTTCAATTGTTTCTTATGGGGAAATTTGCTTTAATATACAAGTGCTTTGAATTACAAGCATGTTTCTGGAATGAATTATGCTCGAAACCAAGGTTTTACTATATTACCTTAGAGCAGGGGTCTCCAAACTTTATAAACAAAGGGCCAGTTTTTTGTTCTTCAGACTTTAGGGGGGCCAGCAAATGGCCAGTAGTAGTGGAAATTTTCCTGGCATCAGTGGGCATAAACCTCACCATATTTGGTATTAGGGGAAGAAACAGTGCCCCATCGTTGGTATCATGGGGAGGAATAATGCCCTATTATGGGTGTCAGGGGATGAAATGACACCTCGCTGTTGGGTGTCAATTGAATGAAAAGTGCCTCATTAGGCCTCGTACACACGATAGGTTAAACAGAGGACAATGGTCTGATGGACCGTTTTCATCGGTCAAAACCGATCGTGTGTAGGCCCCATATGTTATTTAACCATCGGTTAAAAAAAAGCCAACTTGCTTTAAATTTAACTGATGGATTCCTAACCGATGGGAAAAAAACGATTATTAGTAGGCACAACCATCGGTTAAAAATCCACGCATGCTCAGAATCAAGTCGACGCATGCTTGAAAGCATCGAACTTTGTTTTTTTTCAGCACGTCGTTGTGTTTTACGTCACTGCGTTCTGACACGATAATTTTTTTAACCGATGGTGTGTAGGCGCGACGGACCATCAGTCAGCTTCATCGGTTAACCGATGAAAACGGTCCATCGGTCCGTTCTTATCGGATGGACTGATCGTGTGTACGCGGCATTACAGTAAGAGGAATAGTGCCGGATAAAGGCAGGCAAAGAGCTACATCTGGCCCCAGGGCCGCACTGCCTTAGAGGACAGAAGGTTCGAGGAATTGAAAGCTACAGTAGGTGAACGCGATATTGTGTCAATCTCGCTCCCTTTCTCGGCGAGATTGAGCACCTACGAGCCCCATCGCGGGAGCCAGCGCCGAGCTGGCTTGCCGCGATGGAGACAGAGCCGTCATAGAAGCGACGGGAGATCCGACTTGGATTCCCGCCAATTCTACACGTGTGCGGCGTTTGTTATGAATCCTGAGGGGGAAGTCCCCGCCGGATTTTAAATAAAAATCCGGCATGGGTTCCCCCCTCAGGAGCATACCGGGCCCTTAGGTCTGTTATGGGTTGTAAGGAGAGCCCCCCTACGCCGAAAAAAACGGCGTAGGGGGTCCCCCTACAATCCATACCAGACCCGTATCCAAAGCACGCTACCCGGCCGGCCAGGAAGGGAGTGGGGACGAGCGAGCGCCCCCCCCCCTCCTGAGCCATACCAGGCTGCATGCCCTCAACATGGGGGGGTTGGGTGCTCTGGGGCAGGGGGGCGCACTGCGCCCCCCCCACCTCAGAGCACCCTGTCCCCATGTTGATGAGGACAGGGCCCCTTCCCGACAACCCTGGCCGTTGGTTGTCGGGGTATGCGGGCGGGAGGCTTATCGAAATCTGGGAGCCCCCTTTAATAAGGGGGCCCCCAGATACCGGCCCCCACCCTAAGTGAATGGATATGGAAAAATTCACCTGTAGGAAAAATGTCAAAGTTAATAAACACACCACACAAGGGTTTTTAAAATAATTTATTTTTCTGCTCCGGAGGCTCCCCCTGTCTTCTTTATTAGCTCTTTTACCAGGGGGAGCTTCTTCTTTGACGTCTTCGGGTGGGTGGGGGCCGCCGTCTGGTTCTCTTCCACCGACGGGGGGGGTCGCTTTTAAAACCCCCCGGCGGGTTTCCTCCGGCGTCTTCGGCGGGGGGGCTTCTTCTTCCGCTATCCCGACGGGTCTTCTCCGCTATCCGGGGGGTCTTCTCAACTCTCCGGGGGTCTCCTTCTATGTTCGCCGCTCTCCGCTGTTGACTCGGCGCACCCCGGTTCTTTGTCTCGCTGTCCGGTGCCTTCTTCCGTGCTGTACGTCTTCTTCTCCTTCCGTGCTGTGAGTTCTTCTTCCGTGCTGTGACGTCATGTTCTTCACTTCTCTTCTTCTCCCGATGTTGACACGTCGCCTTTCCTCGCTGCAATGACAAGTGCGTGGCTTGCATCGGACCTATATAGGCCTCACAGTCCCATCATGCTCTGTACCTACCCATGTGATACCTACCCACGTGGGTAGGTATCACATGGGTAGGTACCAGAGCATGATGGGATTGTGAGGTCTATATAAATCCGATGCAAGCCACGCACTTGTCATTGCAGCCTGGTACGGCTCAGGAGGGGGGGCGCTCGCTCGTCCCCACTCCCTTCCTGGCCGGCCGGGTAGCGTGCTTTGGATACGGGTCTGGTATGGATTGTAGGGGGACCCCCTACGCCGTTTTTTTCGGCGTAGGGGGGCTCTCCTCACAACCCATAACAGACCTAAGGGCCCGGTATGCTCCTGAGGGGGAACCCATGCCGGATTTTTATTTAAAATCCGGCAGGGACTTCCCCCTCAGGATTAATAACAAACGCCGCACACGTGTAGAATTGGCGGGAATCCAAGTCGGATCTCCCGTCGCTTCTATGACGCGCTTGCTGGGATGTGCTGTCACTATTCCAGTGAGTGCGAGATCTCGGCACCATTTCGCCGAGAATCAGCGCGATGCTGTCGTGCTAAAAACACAATATCACAAACACCTACTGTAGATTGCAGGACAAGACAGAAAATATTATTTAATACTGGGCCACCTGGGACAAATCATCCCATGGTTCCCATCTTCTGTCAGATATACAAGTTCACATTAACAATGGAAACTCACATCAAACTTAAGGAATTGTTTAAAGTTTTGATTTCTTTAAGTAAGTTCTTATATGTTTTGTCTAACAAATGTTACTGTTAGTATTCTGACTGACCTGCATTTAGTAGAAAACCTAAGACATTCCATGTTTTATTTCCGACCAATTGCTAGATCCTAATTAGTGATAACTTACTTCATTGTATGTTGGATGGCTTTTATTATTTTACAATGTATATTACCTTTTTATGTGTACTCCAAGGTGGCCTAAATAAACAATTTCCTTCACATAACTATTCAGCAGCTGTGTGCACTGCAATATAATGTTGTAGCATTAGCGCCATACGGTATGAGATTACGGTATGGGGTTTATTTACTAAAGCTGGAGAGTGCAAAATCAGGCTCACTTCTGCATAGAAACCAACCAGCTTCTAATCTCAGCTTCCTCAATAAAGCTTTGGCAATAAAACCTGGAAGCTGATTGGTTTCTATGCAGAAGTGAGCCTGAGTTTGCACTCTCTAGCTTTAGTAAATCAACCCAACTGTGTTTCAGCAGCAGTATAGGCTACTCTCCGTCTGCTTCTGTAACTAAATACAGTTGGCCTAAATGCCACCAAGCAGAAACCTTGGGCCAGATTCAGGTAGATCGCCGCATCTTTGCGGCGGCGTAACGTATCTCATTTACGTTACGCCGCCGCACGTTTTACGGGCAAGTGCTTGATTCACAAAGCACTTGCCTTTAAAGTTGCGGCGGCGTAACGTAAATCCTCCGGCGCAAGCCCGCCTAATTCAAATGATCCGGCTAGGGGGCGTGGATCATTTAAATTAGGCGCGTTCCCGTGCTGAACGTACTGCGCATGCGCCGTCCCTAAAATTTCCCGACGTGCATTGCGCTAAATGACGTCGCAAGGACGTCATTGGTTTCGACGTTAACGTAAATGGCGTCCAGCGTATCTCTTTTGAGAATCTGGCCCCTTGTTTTTGGTTTGTTTTTTATCTACAAGCTTGTTCCAGGTCATTGACCCTCATATTTCTCCAAACAATATAAAACCTTATAATGAGAATAGGCAAATATTATTATGTAAAAATACATTATCTATAAAGTTTTTCACTTCACATCACAAGTTACAAAGCAGCAGTTTGATAAATGCAGAAGATTCTCAATATTTCACACTTGCATAGTTGACATTTATGCAGATGGAAAACCTCAGAATACTTTAGCTGAAAAACCTGCAGCCTCCTGGGATGTGTGTTGTGAATATCCCAAGAGTGGCTGAAGTTATGTAACTCTCACCTAGGCGAGAAATTAGAAAATGAGAGGGTGGAGGGACAATGTTGAACTATTTACAGGCCACAAAATATAAAACATTCTTAGCAAATGTGTAATAGAGTGGAGAGAAGGAGAGAATGGTCAAAACTACAATGATTGGGAAAAGGGCCTGTTATAAGCTTAAATAATTAAATTTTCCCTAAATAGCTTCCTTTATCTTAGTGCAGTCCTCCTTCACTTACCTCATTCTTCGATTTCTGCTTTTAAATGTCCTTATTTCTTCTAAGAAATCCTCACTTCCTGATCTTCTGTCTGTAACTACACACAGTAATGTGAGGCTTTCTTCCTGGTGTGGAGAAAGCCTCTTGAGGGGGGGAGGCGGCGAGCAGGAGTGTCAAGAGGCCCACTAACACACAGCTCCTTTCTCTATCTGCAAAGTAGAGAGTGTCCTGACTTGCCTGCTCGCCCGCTCCCCCCTCAAGAGGCTTTCTCCACACCAGGGAGAAAGCCTTGCATTACTGTGTGGAGTTACAGACAGAAGAACAGGAAGTGAGGATTTCTCAGAAGAAATAAGGGCATTTAAATGCAAAATCGAAGGATGAGGAAAGTGAAGGAGGGGAAAGGGAAATTCCTTTACAACCCCTTTAACCACTTCCATACAGGGCAGTTATACACCCATCCATACCAGGCCTATTCTGGCACTTCTTTCCTACATGTACAAATCATAATTTTTTTGCTAGAGAATTACGCAGAACCCCCAAACATTATATATGTTTTTTTAGCAGACACCCTAGGGAATAAAACGATGGTCATTGAAACGTTTTATCTTGCACGCTATTTGCGCAATCATTTTTCAAAACGCCTTTTTTTTGGAAAAAAATTGTTTCATGAATTAAAAAAATAACAAAACAGTAAAGTTAGCCCAATTTTTTTGTAAAATATGAAATATGATGTTACACCGAGTAAATAGATACCTAACATGTCACGCTTTAAAATTGCGCACACTCATGGAATTGCGCCAAACTTTGGTACTTAAAAATCACAGGTTACCAGTTTAGATTTACAGAGGAGATCTAGTGCTAGAATTGTTGCTGGCACTCTAACGCACGCGGCGATACCTCACATATGTGGTTTAAACGGCGTTTACATATGTTGGCGGGACTTGCGTGTGCGTTCGCTTCTGCGCGCGAGCTACTGGGGACAGGGGCGTTAAAAAAAATATTTTTTTTTTTTTTTTTTTTTTTACATATTTATTTCTTTTTTTACACTTTTTTTTTTTATTTTATTTTTTTTATTATAACTTTTATTCCTATTACAAGGAATGTAAACATCCCTTGTAATAGGAATGTGTGTGACAGGTCCTCTTTATGGAGAGATGCAGGGTCAATAAGACCCCACATCTCTCCTCCAGGCTGGAAAGCATGAAATCGGTGAAAAAAAATTCACCGATCTCATGCTTGCTGTTGCTTAGCAGCCGCAATTGCGGCTTTGTTTACTTACGGGGACCCGGGCGTGACGTTATCACATCGCGCCCGGGTCCTCCGACGGTCATAGAGATGACTGGTGACCATCTGGTCACCAGTCATCTCTATGCTTCCTGCCAGCGCCGGACGATTCGTTCTCCGGGCCCCCGATGGCACGGGAGAGCCCGGAGAAGCACCGGATGGCGGCGGGAGGGGGGGATGTCCCCTCCCGCCGCCTGTAAGAACGATCTAGCGGCGGAATCGCCGCTATGATCGTTCTTACGTTGTGCAGAATCGCCGGCACAAGAGAAGGATATCTGAATGATGCCTCTAGCTGCAGGCATCATTCAGATATCCACCCGCAAAGCCCAGGACGTCACATGACGTCCTCCTGGATCGAGGAGGGGTTCCTCCCGCCGTCATTTCACAATGACGCGGTAGGGAAGTGGTTAACAAGTAAAGCTATGTGAGTCAGGCCTCGTACACACGACCGAGAAACTCGACGGGCGAAACACATCGTTTTGCTCGTCGAGTTCCTTGTGAAGCCTTTGAGAAACTCGACAAGCCAATTTTCTCCATTCCCGTCAAGGAAATAGAGAACATGTTTTCTTTTTGGCTCGTCGAGTTTCTCGACAGTTTCCTCGGCAAAAAAATATCTCCCAGCAAGTTTCTTGCTGGTTTTTGCCGAGAAACTCGGTCGTGTGTACGAGGCCTGACAGTCAACACAGTCAATACCTCCACTAAGATGTGTGTTAAACTCCTCTAAAATGGACCTGAAAGTTGTTTTAAAGCCTGCAACAAAGCTATTCCAATATTTCTGAACACACTTAAAAAATGCTTTGTAATAGCTTGTACCTACAAGCTGAAGCCTGTAGGTACAATGCTTTACAGAACAAAATACAGAACAGTATTACGGCATAACAAAAGCCAGTTAACAGTCATTGAGAATTTAATAGCAACATTCTGGTTCTCCTTGCCTCATGAATTACAAATTCCAGGATACACATGCTAAGGCTTTTATTTCAGCAACACATGGTAGCCACAGTTGCAGCTCTGTAACAGCACTGCAGTGACAAACGTGTGCTGCCATCTGCTGGCCAGCACTGATAACTGCTGTTTTTAAGGCAGGGGTATGAACTGCCACATGTCATGGTTTACTGACTGTGGGGAAATCAAATTAATATTTTTAGACAATAAATAAGAGAGAAAATAGGAGAATAGCAATATATGTTATTATTGCTGAACAAAGCATATGCTGCAAGAGTTTGAAGCTCTTATTAACACTGGACCTGTGTTTTCCAAACCTAGCCTCAAACACAATCAAAAGTATTTGTTTTATTGGTAATATATGTATAAGGGCAGTAATTCCTGTTTTAGCAATGTGTTTAAAGGGGTTGTAAAGGTTTGTCTTTTATTTTCTAAATAGGTTCCTTTAAGCTAGTGCATTGTAGGTTCCCTTACCTTTTCTTTCCATTTCCCTTTTAAATGTTTTTTTTTTCTTTGTTTGAATTTCTCACTTCATGTTTCTCCTCAGTAAGCTTTCCACCATCATCTGAGCAGTGGAAAGTCATTTAGAACAGCTTACTGAACACCTTACTGAGGAGGAACAGGAAGTGAGAAATTCAGACAAAGAAAACAAAGAAAAAAAAACATTTAGAAGGGAAATTAAAGGAAAAGGTAAGTGAACCAACAATGCACTAGCTTAAAGGAACCTATTTAGAAAATAAAAACGAACCTTTACAACCCCTTTAAGCTACCTCAGTAGTTATCTGCAATGCTGGTTAGACAACAAGATTAGGTAAAACTGGTAGATTTTGGAGCCTCTAAGATTTTCATATTGTATTATGAATAGGATAATAAGACTTGTATATCTTCTGTAAAATCCCCTTGTTTTGGGTTCATTGAGGGACACAAGATTTAGGGATGATTGGGTTATATTGCCACCTACCGGAGGTTGTTGTTTTTACATTGCTGTTTCACAGATCAATATTTCAGACCCTCACCCCCAAAAAAATAAACAAATCCATATCAGACTCTTCAAGCATGCATGTTGGCTGCCCAGGAAAGGAAATACAAATCCCCCAAAAAGTAGATCATTGTAAATCTATTGACAATCACAATGCCCAGCAATGTCATCAGCTATACAGTGTCATTGATAGTGGTGACATAGTTGCCAAAATATGGAACAGACAAATTTACTCTACCCAAGTGGGGGGCCGTCAGGCAGTCAGTATGGGGGCCCACAATTTCTAACAGCGACTCTGGCTGGAGAGACCCGATAAAGAAGAATTGCTCCACTTAAAGGGGTTATAAAGGTCCGTCTTTTATGTTCTAAATAGGTTCCTTTAAGCTAGTGCATAGTTGGTTCACTTCCCTTTTCCTTCGATTTCCCTTCTAAATGTTTTTTTTCTTTGTTTGAATTTCTCACTTCCTGTTTCTCCTCAGTAAGCTTCCCACCATCATCTGAGCGGTGGCAAGTCATTTAGAACAGCTTACTGAACCGCTTACTGAGGAGAAACAGGAAGTGAGAAATTCAGACAAAGAAAACAAAGAAAATAAACATTTAGAAGGGAAATCGAGGAAAAAGGTAAGTGAACCAACAATGCACTAGCTTAAAGGAACCTATTTAGAAAATAAAAAATTAACCTTTACAACCCCTTTAAGCTTGGAATCCGTCAAGCAGTGCTTGATAGATACAGAAACACCTTAATTGAGCACCTCAGGTACTAACAGATTGGCTGCTAAGAGCAGGAAAGATTCAAATAACCAGAGGTGACTAGGTCACCATAGGTGACAGCAGAGACTAACCAAGGTGATTCTAGATCACACTGATGAGTGTGCGTATGTGACACTAGTGACACAAAGTGTATTTCCTTAGCATATTAACACTTTCTGTGGAGACTAAACAATATAGTAGCTCCCCATGCTCTGCTCAAACATCCTACTACTGAATGAGTCTTCAGAGACTGGGTCACACCAGAGGCTGTGCCACAGCTCTGGACCTGAAAAGACCCCTGTGGTTAACACAGTACACAAATAGAGCCCAGTGCCCTAGATCTAGTTCCAGGCAGGCCCCCATTCATCCTGTCCTGCAGGGTCTGGATACGGCTTCTAAACCTATTGCTGAAGATTCACCGATCTGGATAGCCACATAGAGAGACCAAGATGAAGTCCTGATTAAAGCATAGAATAATCTTGAAAAAAAAAAGATGAAATGGCTAGAAAAATGGTTAAAGCCTAAATTTATTTTAAAAAAATAGACTTGTCATATGCACTCATCCAGGGCCATTTGAAGGAATTTGGGGGCCCCAAGCAAAATGCTGATCGGCTGATGTGAGAGAGAGACTCGGGCAGCGGCAGCAAGCGAGTGTGACATGATTGTCAGTGCAATTGTTTTGGGGGGGCAACTGACAGGAGGAAAGAAGAGGAGCTTGGCCACGCTACAGCCTGGAAAGGGGAATTGGGGGCCCCAAGCCAGCTCAGGGCCCCAAGCAATTGTTTGGTTTGCCTGTCCTGTAGCGATGGGCCTGCACTCATCAAGAGTACCCAGCACTCTTGATGAGTGTCTGTCACAGAACCTTCATCTCTATTACCCGCTGCTACACCAAACAATTACAGTGGTGGGTGTAGGTGGGAGATCAGAGGAGAAAGATTTAAACTAAGCTAGTAGACAACCACACAATGGACACATTATACTGATTGTAGGTAGCTTCTTTTTAACTAAACCTGAGCTTTAAATTGTGCTCAGTAGAGAAAATACCTCCATCCTCCTAGGACACTGGTAAAAAAAAAAAGGCATGCTGGGATTGGCAGGAGTTATATCAGGCTGGTCACTGTTTTCTTTGTTGCTAGGGTCTAAATTATCCTGTACAGTAGGTGGCAGTATCGCAGAATTGTCTCTGAATCTTGTGTGCCTTCATGAATGAGGAAGAAAAACAATTACTATATGTTGCTAGAAATTCTAAGGGTTTACTTACATACTATGTAACAATCCTAGAGCCTGTTAGCCTAGGAAACCTGCATTTCTCTTCTCTGCTTTGAAGTTAGACTTCTGAACACAGAATGACATCCTCAAAAGCTTATCCTCAGTAATTTCCAATTTATAAGAATGCTTTGAAGCAGTTGGGCCTGTGGAAAGCAAAATTCAGATCAGCGTGCTTACTTTAATCTATACATTGTCTTAAGACCTAAATTAAAGCAGCAACAGTTTTACCACTGATTTTGTGCTTTGTAGGAATACATAGGTCAACCAAAGAGTAATTAAAGCAATTCTGTCATTATAAATAAAAATATTGAGTATATCAGCACACTCCCTTTAATCTATATACCTGTATATTGGGCTAGATTCAGCAAGAATTTACGTAGAATATGCAAATGAGCTGGATACGCCGATTCAGAAACGTAAGTGCGCCTGGCGGATTTTTTTACGTTGTTTGCGTAAGGCTTTTTCCGGCGTAACGTTACTCCTGCTATATGAGGCATAGCCAATGTTAAGTATGGACGTCGTTCCCTGGTCGAATTTTGAAAATTTTACGTCGTTTGCGTAAGTCGTTCGCGAATAGGGCTTTGCGTAAATTACGTTCACGTCGAAAGCATTGACTATTTGCGACGTGATTAGAAGCATGCGCACTGGGATACGTTCACTGCCGGCGCATGCGCTGTTCGTGAGAAACGTAATTTACGTGGGGTCATGTTTTATTTACATAAAACACGCCCACCTCTTGACAATTTGAATTCTGCGCACTTACGCCGGCAGATTTACGCTACGCCGCTGCAACTTACGGAGCAAGTGCTTTGTGAATACTGCACTTGCCTCTCTAAATTGTGGCGGTGTAGCGTAAATAACATACGCTACGCCCACACAAACTTACATCCCCCGACCTGAATCTAGCGTTACTAAACCCACAACAGTAAAATCAGTCTTTATTTGCAGTAAATCATGCTTGTTATACTCACTGTGGAACCTAAGGGGTTAATCCTGCTTGTTGTGTTAAAAGTCTGTTTGATCCTGTCTTCTCTGATCCTCCCCTTCTTTTACTGTCCTCAATCTATCTCCTGGTATAACAGATCCTTGGAGGCCCCCTGCACATGTTCAGTTTGGTGTGTATTGCTTGAGAGTAGGGATGAGACTTATGTTCGGGTCAAACATAAGTTCGACTCGAACATTGGCTGTTCGTCCGTTCGCCAAATAGCGAACAATTTGGGGTGTTCGCGGCAAATTCTATAAAAGTCTATGGGAGAAATCAAAAATGCTAGTTTTAATGGTTAATATGCAAGTTATTGTCATAAAAAGTGTTTAGGGACCTGGGTCCTGCCCCAGGCGACATGTATTTTCGGGAGCAGTGATTTTATTAATTCTTAAAGTGAATCAATAAAAGTGAAATATTCCTTTAAATTTCATACCTGGGGGTGTCTATAGTATGTCTGTAAAGTAGCACATGTTTTCCTGCACAAAATGCACAAAATTACATTTCTAAAGGAAAAAAAGTCATTTAAAACTACTCGCGGCTCCAATGAATTGTCAGGTCCCGGCAATACAGATAAAAGTAATTGAAAAAAACGTC
The DNA here is from genome assembly GCF_905171775.1 of Rana temporaria. Lineage (NCBI taxonomy): Eukaryota > Metazoa > Chordata > Amphibia > Anura > Ranidae > Rana > Rana temporaria. The sequence goes on along the minus strand of NC_053490.1, from coordinate 124,442,475 downwards.
ATGGGTTCCCCCCAGTCCATTACCAGGCCCTTTGGGTCCGGTATGAATATTAAGGGGAACCTCCGAACCAAAAAAAATGTGTGGGAGGGGTCCCTCCAAATTCCATTACCAGGCTCTTCAGGTCTGGTATGGATATTAAGGGGAACCCTGCGCCAAATTTAGAAAAAAATGATGTGAGGTTCCCCCCAAAAATTCATACCAGACCCTTATCCAAGCACGCAACCTGGCAGGCCGCAGGAAAAGAGGGGGGGACAAGAGAGCGCCCCCCTCCTGAACCGTACCAGGCCACATGCCCTCAACATGGAGAGGATGGGGCGTTGCGTCAGAGGGGGGGCAGGGTCATCTGTGATGCCACTGGGAAACCGCTGAAAACCCTGTTGCGTCAGAGGGGCGGGGTCACCAGTTCACATCACGGGTGGCCCCGCCCTCGGTTATAAAATAGATGTCAGATGGGTCGCGTGTCATTCGGCCGGGTGCCTTCTATGGATTTTTCTTCATAAATTAAGCCAAAATGTATACTGCCAAATTAGTGTATATTATTTAGTCTGTGTGAAAGTTATAGAGTTTAAAAGCTATGCTACGAATTGTTGAAAATTTATTACATATGATGTACTGACTGCCTATCTCATTTCTTGAGGTCCTGAAATTGACAGTACAAGTTCCCCATACATGACCCCTTTTTGGAAAGTAAACAGTCCAAGGTATTTAGTAAGAGGCAATGTGAGTTTTTTAAAGTTGTAGTTTTTCCCACAATTCTTGGGAAATAAATATATATAAAATGGACCGGCATAGGCATACTTGCAATTACACCCCAAAACACATTTTGGTAACTACAAACCCCTCTGAATGGGACTTTAAAGGGCATTCACAACTTTTAAGAGTAAATATATATAAAAAAATATATAATTTTATTTCAAACTGTTTAAAATAAAATTATATTTTTTATATATATTTTCTCTTTAAGCTGTGAATGCCCTTTAAAGTCCCACTCAGAGTGGTTTGGAGTTTGGGTTACCATATTGGGGATGTGGGCTTTTCACCTCCTCTCTCAACAACAAATTTTCTCAATACAAAACACATTTTGCTACTTATCCAGAGTATGATGTGTGAGACTTGTTCACAGCCTGGCCACATACAGAGGTCCAACATCCAAGTACCACTTTTAGGTGTTTTAGGGACAGAAATTACACATTTATTTTCCTGACTACCTATCACATCTTTGAAGGCCATAGAACACCAGGACAATGAAATTACCCACTAAATGACCCAATTTTGGAATGCAAACATCCCAATGTATATTCTATGAGGCATTATGGGTCTTCCGAACATGTCATTTTTTTACACAAGTTTTTGGAAAATGTGGAAAGAAAGTGAAAACCTTTTTTTTTACACAAAGTTGTACATTTATAAGATATTTCTAACACATACCAAGAATTACACCCCAAAATACATTCTGCTACTTGCCCTGAGTATGGCGATATCACATGTGTGAGGCCCCATACACACGAGAGGATTTATCTGCAGATACGGTCCAGCGGACCGTATCCGCGGATAAATCCTCTCGAGGATTTCAGAAGATTTCAATGCGATGGCGTGTACACACCATCGCATTGAAATCCGCGCTGAAATCCTCTGCCGATGACGTGTCGCGCCGTCGCCGCTATTATGACGCGGCGACGGGCGCGACGCTGTCATATAAGGAATTCCATGCATGCGTCAAATCATTACGACGCGTGCGGGGAATCCCTTTGGACGGATGGATCCGGTAAGTCTGTACAGACGAGCGGATCCATCCGTTGGAATGGATTCCAGCAGATGGATTTGTTGAGCATGTCAGCAAATATCCATCTGCTGGAAATCCATCCCAGGGGAGATTTATCTGCGGATAAATATCCGACGGAGTGTACACACCATAGGATCTATCCGCAGAAACCCATTTGATGGGATTTATCTGCGGATAGATTCTATGGTGTGTATGGGGCCTGAGACTTTTAGACAGCTTGACCAAATAAAGAGGCCCAACATCCAAGTAGCACCTTCAGGCATTCTAGGGACATAAATTACACATACAATTTGCTGACTACCAATCAAAATGTTGAAGGCCATGGAGCACCAAGACAGTGGAAACACCCAAAAATGGCCCCATTTTGGAAAGCAAACACTGAATGTATATTTTATGATGCATTATGAGTCTTTTGAACATGTATTTTTTTCCACAAGTTTTGGGAAAATGTGGGCTTTTGCAGTGGTATCTCCCTCAAGTGTCACCCATGCTTCACCATGGGGTCCCTAGATTGACACTCCAGATACCTTTCAAGCTTGACACCTGCTAACTGGCTCTGTCCCTGGCTTGACACACAAGGCTGCTCTGCAAGCGTCACCTCTGCTGGTTGGGTCCCTGTCTTTATACAAATTATGTACAAGAATAGCGCATATGGTGAACTGTGTAAATATAAAAGTCCTACATACAAGTCCTGTAAGCTTGATGAGCTTTAGCGTGAGTTACAGTCTATGGATCCGGGCAGCCTTGCAATGGGAGCTGAAGCAACGCTCCAAGTACATAGAATGAGAAAAACAACAAAAGGCAGGCGCCACTTAGTAAACTGTACAACTTTTAATAAAACAAATAATAAAAGCACTCACATATAAGTGTTGAGATTCAGGCATATAGATGTTGTCCTGTGTGTCGTCTTGCTCAGCCTATAGGTGTGTGGGTCCCTTCAAACACTTGCACAGCGCTTGTGCTGTGTAGCGAATGCAGCGCTGCTGATCGATACAAAGTTTGTATGTAGGTAGAGGTGCACGGATGTGCAAGCAGGCTGAAGCGCACGCTTGGGACGCTATGGCAGAGATGGAGGAAGTGAAGTCATCGCCGGGGACAACAATTGTGCGACGCGTTTCCGTGCATGTACTGTGATTCGATGGGAAACAAATTCACAGCTTGCACCTTTTTCAAGCTGGCTGTGACCCCTACAAAATGGTTAATTCACTGTTTTTCCGTTCTCCTCACAGAGGATCGGTGTATGAGGAAAAGAAACCGGGTCTATTTACATTTGTAATTTGTGTCCAGTCACAGCCGGTCATGTGGTAAAGAGCCAATTTCATTGATTCTTTACCCTGATCGGGGATGCACTGTGCACGAGGGACACAGCTCACCCCAGATCGCCGCACTGCTCGTGCACAGGAGCGCGTGCAAGCATTGTGAAGGATGTCTTGTGACGTCCAGCCAGAAACTTAAAGACACAGCCCATCCCTCATTCTGCTATAGGCTGGGCAGTAAGGTGCTATAGGCTGGGCACCTTTAACCACTTCCCGACCTCCTCATGTACATTTACGTCGGCAGAATGGCACGGACAGGCACAATCACGTACCTGTACGTCCTCTGCTAGACGTGGGTGGGGGGTCCGATCGGGACCCCCCCCTCGGTACATGCGGAGGTCGGGTCCGCTCGGGGAGTTTTTTATTTGTTTATAGCCGCTCCGTCGCGATCGCTCCCCGGAGCTGAAGAACGGGGAGAGCCGTGTGTAAACACGGCTTCCCCGTGCTTCACTGTGTCGGCGCATCGATCGCGTCATCCCCTTTATAGGGGAGACACGATCAATGACGTCATTCCTACAGCCACACACCCCTACACTAGTAAACACATACACAGTGATCCCTAACTCTTACAGCGCCCCCTGTGTTTAACTCCCAAACTGCAACTGTCATTTTCACAATAAACAATGCAATTTAAATGCATTTTTTGCTGTGAAAATGACAATTGTCCCAAAAATGTGTCAAAATTGTCCGAAGTGTCCGCCATAATGTCGCAGTCACGAAAAAAATCGCTGATCGCCGCCATTAGTAGTAAAAAAATAATAATAAATAAAAATGCAAAAAAACTATCCCCTATTTTGTAAACGCTATAAATTTTGCGCAAACCAACCGATAAACAATTATTGCGATTTTTTTTACCAAAAATAGGTAGAAGAATACGTATCGGCCTAAACTGAGGAAAAAAAAATGTTATATATGTTTTTGGGGGATATTTATTACAGCAAAAAGTAAAAAATATTGCATTTTTTTCAAAATTGTCGCTGTATTTTTGTTTATAGCGCAAAAAATAAAAACCGCAGAGGTGATCAAATGCCACCAAAAGAAAGCTCTATTTGTGGGGAAAAAAAGACGCCAATTTTGTTTGGAAGCCACGTCGCACGACCGCGCAATTGTCTGTTAAAGCGACGCAGTCCCAAACTGTAAAAACCCCTTGGGTCTTTAGGCAGCATTTTGGTCCGGGGCTTAAGTGGTTAAAAAAAAAAAAAAAGTCACATCTTTTTGCAGGTAAAAAAAATGTGCATTTTTTTTTTTTTTTTTTTACTTGGAGTCAGGAAAGCGATCTGCAGATGACAGGTGCCATGCAGGACTTCTGCAGACTTCTCAGTGTATCTGTCTGCTCGTTCCTCATACGGCCAGGCAGATACACACTGACAGGAAGAATGAATGAACTACCAGAGCGCTCAACAGAACCAGGGAAGTTAATTTTAAAACTACAAGCCGATCGCTGCAAAGGGGCGGGGGGGGGGTTTAGACAGGCTGCAGTTGCTGAAATATGTTACTTTACATGTTCCACCCTAAATATGGATGGAACATGTGGCAAGTTCCAAAAGGTGAACTTATCCTTTAAGCTATACTTTAAAGTAGATCATACCTGTTTAAAAAAAATTGCTGTCAAACCCGTAGATAGAGTGTCTCCTGGTAGAAGTGTATAGCCTATATAACTGTGACGTGTAAAATTTCATAAACTTACATATCACAAAATAAAAACATAAAAAAAAATGCAATGTCTTTAACACCACCAGTTTTCAGCTGCACCAACCATGTATCTACTTTACCAGATTTGAATTCCTTTTAAATTACAGGAGCTAATATATATATATATATATATATATATATATATATATATATATATATATATATATATATATATATATATTTATATATATATATATACACACACACATATATATATATATATACTGCATATATTTTTTGTTTTGTTTTTTGCTGAAATTAAATGATACAATTTAGCACACAAAGACACAATCCCTAGTCTTATTATACATAATTGTCAAACACAAATGTGATGCACAAGTAATCTGTGCTCTAAAGGAATGTTTAGAAAAATTATAAAAAAAATTCAGGAGGCCTAAGTTGTCAAGCTGAAATTGTATCATATAATTACAATCATTAATAACATTTCTGGAAGAAGTAGTGAAAAAATAACATTTTACTGCATAAATGCTAGTCGTGCATGAAAAAATTGTGAATAACAACAAATGTGCTGACCACGGTGGGCACAAACAATAGAAAAACTCTTCTTGCACTGATTTACTGGCGTTTGCAAAATTCTCGTGAACAGAGCAGCCTGCATTAACCTCTTGTTAAAAAGGTAGGTATGCCAATAACAAATCACATTGCTAAAGCCCTACAGACAATAACAATTTAATTAATGCCACCTAAAGTCATGTAAATATTAAGAACTGTTGAGTTTTTTTCTGTGCTTTAAACTTTTAGTTAAAGAAAGTTAATACTGTAACTTATAACTGTAACTGTAACTGTAACTGATAACATCCAAAAACTTATGCTGATAATTTATATTTGCATTTTTTAAACAACGGGCCTTAAATCTAATTGGTCATATAAAAAATATGGAAAACATTTCTGTGTTTGTAAAACTATAGGATATAGTACGGTAATTAACTTTTTGAAAAATGTCGATAAACTAGGAGAATTAAATGTTTGCAAATGCAATAATAATCAATAAAAATACAATAAAAAAAAGCTAATCACACTGCTCTTACCTTTACTTGCCAAAGGTGGGTTTGCTGATTTTCTTTACAATCATATGCATCCATTATTTTAGCACAGTATATCTAGTTTTGTCTAGATGTAGCATCTTTAACGGGATGCATAAAAAGTGCATTATATACTGCATGCATTGGTCAATCATAATGCAAACTGCTATATGCAAAGAGTCATAGTACTTTGTCTAAACAGGTTGGTCTCTACATGATGTGCATCCGAGACAGGTCTATTTATTCTGATGCTGCTACATGCTATTTATAGTCCATACATAGAGATGGATTGTTTGACATATGCATAGGACCATCTGTACAGAAAATCTCTTGTTGTATATCTGTTTTGCCTTGTGATAGACACATCTGTCCTATCCGCACATGGCATATGTCACTCCCTCTGCTCTACTGAGAGAAGGTAAAGCCACAGAGTCTGTTAAGGTCTTCACCAGTTCAAGAAGCACCACATTTAAAAAACACCTGTTGTACATGCTTTTAACTTATCTGCTTTAGACTCTAAAAACAAACGCCTATTCTTAGTCATTAGAACACTTCAGCAACTGAGGTTTAATGCTGATTAAAGACAGATAGATTTCTCATTAAGAATTCAAGTAGTAAAAAAGGTTTGCATGTTCTTATGTACATTGCTAGACAACTAGGACCCCCCTACGTTTTCCCTAACTTGGCCAATGTACAGTGTACGTGTACATGGCATGAAAAGCTAGTTTCCATATATATTCCTTAGAAAGGGAATAATCTGTCTTTCGTTGTAGAGAGAATTCCTGGGATGCTGTGAAATTTCGCTGTGCAGTAAAAAGTGCTTTCAACACTCTAAGGCATTCATAATCTCTCTAATTAATCCCTACACATAGTTGTCATTTCAAGAGATATTTACCCTAATGTCTTGCTTTGTGTAGTACATGACCATTACATCTAAACTGGATTACTTGCATTATTTGTGAAAATAGTTTACTAGATATTATAAGGTAGGGGCAATAGATCATTTGGTCATTAAGGTATGTTAGATAATGGAGAATGGAAAGATTTTTTTTCACAGAAAAACTGCTTCAAAGTAAGGAGTTGAAAGCAATGGTTGCATCAGCACCTGTTGCTAAGTAGATGCATCAAGGACTGGCAGATCTAAATCTGGCCATACACCTGGTATTTGTGAAATTGAAAAACAATTGCAATTGGGAAATTGGGGTTTCAATTGTTTGCAAGGAGATGGTATGGAAATGTAACCAAATGAATGCAGTAAAATAATCGAAATGCCTTGCATGATCGGTTTTCCCGGCGGTAAAAAGTTGGAGCTGGAACCCTCCCCCGCTCCCCCCCAAAAAGTAACATGCATTAAAGCGGAAGTTACATTTTTGGGTGGAACTCCGCTTTAAAGCGGGAGTTCACCCGAAAATTTTTTTTTAACATTAGATTGAGGCTAATTTTAGTAAGCAGAATCGGGTGTTCTTTTTAAAATAAATGCAGTACTTACCGTTTTAGAGATCGATGTTCTCCTGCCACTTCTGGGTAGGATCTTTGGGACTGGGCGTTCCTATTTGATTGACAGCCTTCCGACGGTCGCATACAGCGCGTCACCAGTTACCGCTCTATACAGCGCCTGCGCACCGACGTTCGGCTACTTTCGGGAACTCGTGACGCGCTGTATGCGACCGTTGGAAGGCTGTCAATCAAATAGGAACGCCCAGTCCCATAGCCCATACCCGGAAGCGGCGGGAGAACATCGATCTCTAAAACGGTAAGTACTACATTCATTTAAAAAAAAAACACCCGATTCTGCTTACTAAAATTAGCCTCAATCTAATGTTAAAAATTTATATTGTGGTGGAACCTCCACTTTAAGTATCTCATTAAAAAAAAATTGTAAACTCTTTCCAAATCCTTGTTTTCTTTAGCAGGCCCTGCATTGCAACCTGCCATGCCATATTAGTCTGCCAAACTTTAGGACAATGGACTCTATTCATGCTGATTCCGTAAAGCCTCACAACCTCTTTGATGAATACCCTGGCCCTCTCTATGGCCAAAGGGGTACCCTTCAATGGCACAAAATGGGCCATCTTGGACAAACAGTCAAACACCACGCAGATGGCTGTGCACCCTTCTGACGGTGGTAGTTTCGCAATAAAGTCTATGGCGACCATACTCCACGGCCTGTCAGGAACTGGCAGAGATCAGAGTAGACCCCTGGCCCTGGCATGGTTTTTAGGGCTTTTACTGTGGGTACAGACTAGGGTTGTCCCGATACCACTTTTTTAGGACCGAGTACAAGTACTGATACTTTTTTTTAAATGTGTCCATGTGTCCCCAAATGCAGCCTTGCCCCTAAATGCAGCCATGTCCCCAAATGCAGCCTTGTCCCCAAATGCAGCCTTGTCCCCAAATGCAGCCATGTCCCCAAATGCAGCCTTGTCCCCAGAGAGAAAGCCAAGCGATTCCCCCCGCCGCCAACGCCGCTGTCTAGTTGATCAGCGTGGAGAACATTACAGCTTTCATTTGAATAGCTGTGTGTTCCACGCCGTGCCTCATCATATATAGCCCTTGTCCACACACTTTGATAGACAGATCACCCATCCAATCCTGGGATTAGTGATTTGTCTATCAAAGTGCCTGGACAAGGGGGAGGGGCTATATATGACGAGGCGCGGTGGGGAACACACAGCTATTCAAATGAAAGCTGTAATGTTCCCCATGCTGATCAACTAGGCAGCAGTGGCAGGGGGGAGGGCTTGGCTTTCTCTTTGGGGACTAGATGGCGGCAGCAGCTGAAGGCCCCCTCTCCACCCGCTTTCCGCCCCTCTCCACCTGCTCTCTAAAGAAAAAAAAAGTATCGGTGAAGCATCGGGAGCATTTGCGCGAGTACAAGTACTCGCGCAAATGTTCAGTATCGGTCCCAATACCGATACTAGTATCGGGACAACCCTAGTACAGACTATACATGAGTTCACATACCTTCTGCAGGTGTCTTCCAGGTCTGGCCACCAAAATGTACATCTCAGGAGGTCGAGTGTCTTGTGGACTTCAAAATGACCTGCAAGGAGGTGATCATAGCACAGACCTAACAAGGTTACACGAACACTTTCTGGTACAAACACGTTGTTCTTGTTCCACAGTAATCCCTCCTGGCACGCCAACGTGACCCCTGGAAGGCTAGGAATGTCTGCCGAAGCCTGCTTCACCCAGGTTAGGAGATCGTTCTGTAAGAGCAAGAAATTACCTGCAAACAGGATGGTATCCAATACAGATGACTCCCTGGGGTCATCAAAATTGTGGGACAGCACATCTGGTTTCACATTCTTCCAACCTGGCCGATAAGTAATGTGAAACACAAATTGGGAGGAGAATAGGACCCAGCACGCCTGGCGCGGCTTCAAACGCTTGGCAGACCTCAGATACTCCAGGTTCTTGTGATCTGTGCAGACTAGTATGGAAGGCACTGCACCCTTCAGAAGGTATCTCCACTCCTCCAGGGGCCAGAAATTCTCGATCCCCAACGTCATAGTTCCTCTCCGCTGGAGAGAGTTTGCAGGAAAAGAAGGCCACAGGATGCAAAAAGTCTTTTGGACATTGGCGCTAGGAGATAACTGCTCCAATTGTGACCTCGGGTGCATTCACTTCCAGCACCTTCAGGCTCTCTGAAAGTCTAAGATGGAACTGGTGTCACAGTGCTGCGTCATTCCACTGCGTATTAGCACACTAGCGCCTGAAGTCCATTACATAGTCCTCAGCCGTCCTACGGCCTTGCTGGAGTGCATGAAGGGCAGCCTCTGCTGCGGAAGCACGTTGCAGATCATCATAGATTCTTAAAAATATTCCAATCACACACCTTCCAGGAAAATAGCCAAATAAGTAAAAGGGTGCTGAAACGATCACCAGCTGGGAACCGGAAAGCAAATCATACAAACATATTTGCCAGCACACCCAGGATCATTTAAAAAACATCCAAAAATGTATTGCATATTAGCGATCCAAAAAGCAACGTTTCGAGGTCGCGCAGGACCTCTTCGTCAGGCAAAAGATGACGAAGAGGTCCTGCGCGACCTCGAAACGTTGCTTTTTGGATCGCTAATATGCAATAAATTTTTGGACGTTTTTTAAATGATCCTGGGTGTGCTGGCGAATATGTTTGTATCATAGATTTTTGCCATGGTATCAAGGAAGGCGGACATAGACTGCAGTACTGCGTCATTCCTCTCCAGCAGCTGGTGGGCCCAGGACTGGGGCTCCCCCTGGAGTAAGGAGATGATAAATCCCACTTTAGTGGACTCCAATGAAAATGTTTGTGGTTGCAAGGCATAGTATAATTGACATGTGTTGCTAAACGCACAAAATTTCCCCCGGTCCCCCAAAAACCTTTCTGGTGCTGGAACTCTTGGTTCAGGGGGTGGCATCATGACTGATGGCCCTGTAGTAGAAGTCCTGGTGGTAAAGGGCTCAGAATTTGTTGCTGTGGTGCGTGTACTTGCTGGTCCAGCTGCTTGTAGCCATCCTGCAGGGATTGGACAGCTTGGGTCAGAGCAGTGAGATGCTGGCAGATGTCATCTGGAGGCCAACTTCCCCCTTACAGGCTCAGACATGGCTGTCTGATACTGTCACGTACCTGACGGATGAACCTTATGTGTAGCAGGAAGGCCTCGCATACGACCCCCGGCTCAAGGACCCCCAATGTTATGAACAGTGGCTACAAGAGATGAGTGGTGTAAGAGTGCCTGGATCGTATCTTGTGCAGCTGATGAATTCCCAGCGTAGACCAACAAGTAACAGCAGATGTAGTCAGCTCAGCAGACAGGAAGCAGGAAACAGGAAGCAGGAAGATGCAGAACTGTGGAGACACTGGATGCATGCTAAGACAAACCGGGGTTCAGTAACAGATGATCAATCAGACACAAGAGGCAGGCAGAGAGTGGTCAGTATACAGGCAAAGGTTTGGTGACAGGATATCAGTCAAATGTGGATATAAGCATAGTCACAAGGCAAGCCGGGGTCAGGATTACAGAAGTCAATCGTAGTCAAACAAGCCAGGTCAAAATAGGAAACAGATCAGATCTCGGGAACAGGTACACACAGAAAAAGGTATGAACTGCAGATCAGACAGCAAAGTCTCTATGCAGCGGAGGTGTTTAAGAAAGGCAGCTTGGCGCCAATCACTGCAATTACTCTTTACCATTGTTAACTCTTAGGTGACCCCTGTGCTGGGTGGCAGATCCATGACAGTGCTTCTTCTTGAGACACTCCTTAGTTGCCTTGGAGGCATGTTTTGGGTCATTGTCATGCTGGAAGACCCTTCATGACCCATCTTCAGTGTTCTGGCTGAGGGAAGAAGGTTCTCATCCAAGATTTTACAATACATGGCCCTGTCCATTGGCCCCTCAATGGGGCAAAGTTAGCCTGTACCTTTAGCAGAGAAACAGCTCCAAAGCATAATGTTTCTACCTCTGTGCTTGACTGTAGGGATGGTGTAATTAGGGTCATCGTCAGCATTTCTCTTCCTCCAAATATGGCAAGTTGAGTTAATGCCAAAGAGCTCAATTTTGGTTTCATCTGACCACAGTACTTTGTTCTAATCCTTTTCTGAATCATTTAGATGTTCATTGGCAAACTTCAGAGGGGCCTATACATGTGCCTTCTTGAGGAGGGGGATCTTGAGGGCGCTGCAGGATTTCAATCCATGACGGCGTATTGTGTTACCAATGGTTATTTGGTGACTGTGGTCCCAACTGCCTTAAGATCATTCACAAGCTCCTCCCATGTAGTTCTTGCCTGATGAGGCAAAATCTTGCATGGAGATCCAGACCGAGGGCGATTGATGGTTATTTTGTATTTCTTCCATTTGCAAATAATTGTTGTCAACAACAGTTGTCTCCTTTTTCACCAAGCTTCTTGCTGATGGTTTTGTAGCCCATTCCAGCCTTCTGCAGATCTACAATCTTGTCCCTGACATCCTTTGACAGCTCTTTGGTCTTGTCCATGATGGTGAGGTTTGAATGGAAGAAAGAGATTCTGTGGACAGGTGTCTTTTATACACATAACAAACTGTTGTTAGGAGCACCTTTTTAGATTAACAGGACTAATCTGTGTAACCACATGAGCACTTACTGTAGACAGTTTGTGGGAGCCAGAATTATTGTTGTCTGGTAGGGAATCTAATACTTATTTTACTCACTGAACTGCAACTCAATTTATAACTTTTGTATCCATTGTTTTTTTCTGGATTTTTGGTTGATATTCTGTCTCTATCATTTAAAATACACCTATGATAACAATTATAGACTCTTCATTTCTTTGTAAGTGGACAAACTTACAAAATCTGTAGGGAATCAAATGATTATTTTCCCCACTGTACGTATCAGGTAAATTAGGTAATTGTACAAATAAAAATTGATAAGTGCATGTAAGCATTTTGGTCCAGTCGGTGGAAAGCCACAGATCAGCATGCTAAAATGTGCTGGTTTATCTAATTTTAGTATCACCAGCCTTGTTTGCCCAGGTACTGAAGTGTTTTGGAAAACATAACATAAACTCAAAATAGGGCCCCAATGTTGGGGCCTCCACAGTTATGCAGCTAGGACTACACTTATAGAGGTAGTTTAATATTGGTGTTTGGCTTCCACTTTTTACATTATGCAAAATAGACTTTTGTTTTAATTCTATCATTATAAACTCCTTAAGCGGAAAAAGAACAAAGAGGGTGCTTGTCATACAGTGGCACCCTGTAGAACATTAAAGTGAAATAATGCCAGCACACCAGGTACCAGTTCAAAGTAGTAGTGGAGTTAAAGAACTAAAAACTTGTCATAAATTTTAAGTCATTCAAGTCACTGAAATCTAAAACAAATTCGAACAAGTTGGGCTTTGAGCTTTGGGGTTTGGTTAAGAGGAGGATTAAGGATTTGGGTCAATCTTAGGTAAGGAGAAGTGGTGGCTTACTTTACCTTTCCACTTGTTTCCATAACCAAACTCTACATATCTATCTAACTACGTACTTGGCACCAGGCTTTCAGCTATACACCTAGTGTTTTTATTAAAATAACAAAAATATTAATAATTTAAAAGCTCACTAATACATTATAAAGAATTCTAAAAGATTTTTATCGTAAATGTCATTACTTCCTGCAGCAACATTGTTCAGGGGTCCTGAGCTTTAGAGCACCTAAAAGGGGTCTGTAACAGCTATAGATGATTTTGTACTGAAGGATGCCAAATGGATTGAAAACTAGATTGATAGATAGATAGATAGATAGATAGATAGATAGATAGATAGATAGATAGATAGATAGATAGATAGATAGATAGATACACTATATTACCAAAGGTACTTACCAAAAGTATCGGGACTTCTGCCTTTACATGTACTTTAAAGGCATCCCAGTCTTAGTCTGTAGGGTTCAATATTTAGTTGGTCCACCCTTTGTAGCTATAGCAGTTTCAACTCTTTGGGGAAGGCTGCCCACAAGGTTTAGGAGTGTGTCTATGGGAATGTTTGACAATTTTTCCAGAAGCGCATTTGTGAGGTCAGGCACTGATGTTAAACGAGAGGGCCTGGCTCGCAGTCTCCACTCTAATTCATCCCAAGGGTATTCTATCGGGTTGAGGTCAGAATTCTGTGCAGGTAAGTTAAGCTCCACCACCCCAAACTTGCTCATCAATGTCTTTATGTACCTTGTTTTTGCATTGGTGTGCAGCCATGTTTGAACAGGAAGGGTCCATCCCGAAACTGTTGCCACAAAGTTGGGGGCATAAAACTGTCCAAAATGTCTTGGTATGCTGACGCCTTAAGAGCTACCTTCACTGGAACTAAGGGGCCAAGCCCAACACCCTGAAAAATAACCCACACCAAATCCCTCCTCCACCACATGATTTGGACCAGTGCACAAAACAAGGCCCATAAAGACATGGATGAGTGAGTTTGGGGTGAAGGGTGAAGGAACTTGACTGGCCTGCACCGAGTCCTTACCTCAACCCAATAGAACACAGTTGGGATGAATTACAGCGGAGACTGTGAGCCAGGGCTTCTTGTCCAACATAACCTCACAATTGCGCTTCTGGATGAATGGTCAAAAATTCCTATAGACACACTCCTAAACCTTGTGGACAGCCTTACCTGAAGCGTTCAAGCTGTTATATCTCCAAAGGGTGGGCCAACTCAATATTGAACCCTACGGGGTAAAACTGGCATGTAATTAAAGTTCTTGTACAAAGGTTTTTTTATTAAGAATCAAGTCAGCAGTACAGCTCATCACATATGGTCACAGAGGAGATAAACATAAGGTATCGTGGGCAAAAGGAAGGCAGATAAAAAGGGGGACATATCAATATTGCCATAACCACTAAAAAGAACAATTGGGGAATGTATGTCCCCTCCTAAATCTACATCTACATTTTCCTGGAACGCGCTGCATAAAGTAAATATAGGGAACGCCCAAATGGGAACTTGCCCACAACGCTTTAGCAAACCAACTATATCATGGAGATAAGTTTAAGAGAATACAAAACAGAAACGCAATATGTTAACCATGTGACCATATCAGCCAGGCTAAAGCCTGGAGGCCTGATGAGGTGGAAGGATGGAAAAAAGATTAATCGAGGAAAGAAATGAAAAAGGAGGAAGAAAAGAATAAGTAAGTAGGAGAAAAAAAAGACAAATAGGAATATGAGAGAAGAAAAAGAAAAACAAAGAAAGTGGGGGGGGGGATCCGCGGGGTTGGGGGCAATATTAGATTGATAGAAGCGAGGAGTCGGTCATTAAAGTTCATGTGTGTGTAAAGACAGGCGCTACAATACTTCTGGTAATATAGTGTAGATAGATAGATAGATAGATAGATACTATGCACGGATCTGTTTTTACTTAATCCTGCAGCAACTTTTGATTGTTCTTCTCATTTTGTGACTAGAAACATCTTGAAGCCACATTTATAATTTACTTAGGCTTCACAAATGCGGATCAACGTAGAGCTGTTTATAGCTCTGTAATCTAAAGCTGGATCTGAGTGTGTGCTTTGCAGGCATAGTACCTGCTGTTGACTGTGATGATCCAAGAGTTTACTGAGTTTAATACAATCAACATGGTAACACAGATACTGTATTTAATGTATGTTGTGTTTTAGATGGGTAATAATTTACATGGCTTATATTCTACAATCTGAGTACTCTGTGTGCATTCTGACCCCTCACAGTATCTCTTAAGGTGATCATTATTTAATACAAATGCTATTTGAACAAATCTTTTACAGCATATGTAATGTGTGAACAATCATCTTATGATTGTCATGCAATTTGGTGGTGCCAGGCAGATGTTTTAGATCAGGGGTAGGCAACCCTAAAGAGGTGGAGATTTACTTGAACAACATGGGAGAAATCAAAGATCACCGGGCACAGTGTCGCCTCCTTGCATCTGATTCAAACCTATAATTGCCGCATTACCATGTGGCAATCACGTGCATTGCACGACATTCATGAGTTTAAATCAGGTGGTGAGAAGGCACATTAGTGTGAAATCAGCCCTATACTATTATGCCCATTGTATTGCTTCACACTGACCTGAAGATCTATTCTTTCCTGCTGCTGGCACCACTCTGGAGACCGCTAGCCAGGATAAGAGGTGGAGTGCAGTTGGTACCACTCCACATGGGACAGGATTCAGCACTACAGAGAAGGCATCTGCTTATGTGGCCTTTGCTCACTACTACAGCTCAAACTTTACAAGTAGTCCCTCTGCATTGCACTCTATTTGATTCTCTTAAATAGTGGGTCAGCAAGCCAAGACCGTGATCTACCAGTCACCTGGTCGCGATCTACTAGTAGATTGCGCTCTACAGGTTGTTGACCCCTGTTTTAGATAATTTTATCTATAAGATCTGCCTTTCAATTGAAACCTAAGTTTTCTAATATAAAAGACAAAAATGTGTTTGATAAAAAACTTCAACTGCTTTTATATATCTGTTTTATTATTGCGGAATACAACATTTAGCAACAAATGAACCATGTCACAAAATGTTTATCTTTATATCTGAGACCAAAAGTAATTATTCACAGCATTTCTTGACCTGTAAAAATTCTTTCACTAATTTAAGATTTCCTATAGGAATTGAAAACATAGTCTAATCCTGCTTAAATTTACAAAAAAAAAAGACCCTCCTTGCATAAATGAAACAACAAAGCAGGATTTTACGCATAACTCCAGGGTAAATTTTCAACCCATACAGTGATTTAAAGCCAATAAAAGCCTAATTTATTGTATTGTATATACTTTAAAAATGTACATAATAAAACAAATAATCAGCCAATCTTTGTGTGCGAGAGATTGCAACAATTTACAAACATATGTATTTGCAGCACTTAACATTGATGCATTTCATGATTTTGGGCTTCTGTTTCTCATAAGGTCTTATCTACATCATCCAATCTAAAGTTGTAAAAATATCTGCATTTGCAAACTCATATTAATCATTCCAGGAGGGCATGAAAATATATTGTAGAGCATACATCCATATATAGTCAGGGGTAGACTAACACTATAGGTATTTGTAGTTCCCCTACTCCCTAATTACAAACACTACATATCGAGGTATCCAGATACTGATAGGAAGTTATCAATAGGTTGTGCACACTGCACAGTATGGTGACTAAATAGGTCTCCTCTCAGCCAAACAAGCCTTCTGCTTGGAATGGCGGCTATATTCCCTACCCATCCTACTTTAGTACGTTTTCAATGTAAATATTTATTATTTGATCAAGTAATAAGAATTGCAACTGAGCTGAATCGTGACAGTTGAGGGGTCCCTCGACTTTTCCAGAACTGGACTCCTTGACTGTCACTTAGTGAGGCCCCCTTGGCTGCTGAGCTGGACCCCTGGACTGAAGCCAAGCCAGGCCCATGGACTTCCCCATAACAGGTTTTCTGCACTCATCCCAAGCCAAGTCATTTGTCTGCCACTGAGCAGGGTCCATTGCCTGCTGCCAACCTAGGCCATTGGACGGCAATTGAGCCAGGTCCTAAACTTAAAGAGACTAGGGAACCTGGACTTATTCTGAATCATGCCTAGATGGGTACACTTTGCTGTCCCTAAACCATGCCACTGGACTGCTCCTAAGTTGGGCCCTTTGCCTGACACAAAGCAGGGCCCCTGCACTCTTATTGGTCCGGATATAATTTATTCACGCACTCTTTATGTATTTGCACTGGCATATGAGTTTATTTGCACTGCATTAGCAGGTTTATTTATTTATACCTTTTTATATATATACATTTTTCACTTATTTTTTATATTTTAATTATGTGCCTATGAATTGCCAGACATACTTTCTATATCTGATAACACGTGTATGAATACAATATATTAATTTACGGAATGAAATAGCACATGTCACTTTACCATAAGATACTTGCATCAGGCATTTGGTCATATACGACATAAGCAGCGCCACTTCCACTCTCTAATTCCATAGTAATACATGCTGAATGATCTCAGAAGCGCCTCAAATTATTGTCAAAATCACCTACATTTACTAATTGTAGCCCATCAACATAGGCCCTAAAGTTAGGTACACATGGGTGGTTTTCTTCATTCACCCCAACGGGCTAAACGAAAAAAAAAAAAAAACCTGAGAGGTCGTCGTACTAACACTTTGGATGTTAGCGGTGTACTATATCAAGAGACAGGTTGGAACCAACAGCCTAAAGCCCTGTACATATGATCAGAAAATCGTCTGAAATATCATACGATTTTTAAGGAGGTGCGACTTATCAGGTTGGACGAGAATATTACTATCTTGTCAGAATTTTGTATTCTGACAGAGAAAACGTGATTTACGTGCTGGCGTAGGTAAAAGGAAGTGAAATTGCCGTCACGATGGACTGTTTTCATCGAACAAACCGATCGTGTGAGCTTCGTATTCGAGTCAAACTCATGTTCGACTCAAACATCGTATGTTTGAGCGTTCGTCGAAATACGAACAAAACGGGTCATTCGCGCCAAATTCGAGTTACGTTTTACAGACCATAATTCACTGCGGCATCGCTGGCTGATGATTGGCCAAGCATGCACTATGACCCGCATGCTTGGCCAATCACAGCGCGCAAAAAACGGAGAGCCATAATTGACCAAAGCCAGGGTGGCTTTGGCCAGGGGGTTTAGTACACGCCCCAGACTATAAAAGGCCGCCTGCAGGTCGGCCTTGTGTAGTGTGTTGCGGTGGTTAAGAGAGGACAGAGAGAGTGTCATTTTTTGCAGGTAGATAGAGCAGGCAGGCTAGTCAGTTAATGTTACAGTGTGTAGAGGATATATATACATCCCAGGTGTTGTACATATATTTATACACTGTATAGTTTAGCTAGATCAGTTCTTCCTAATTTACTGGCAGGCAGGTGATTGTGCTAGCTGCAGTATTCTTACGTGGTTTATTGCCTGTGTCCTCTGTAGTTTGCACCTAAAGCTACTTGGTGTGTACTGGCTGTGTGCTCTGTAGTTTCAGGAGCAGTGATTTTAATGATGCTTAAATAAAATAAAAGAAAAAAAAAATTCCTTTAAATATTGTAAAACTTTTTTTCCATTGATACATGTTCCCTGGGGCAAGACCCGGGTTCTCAAAGACGTTTTCACAGGCATACTATAGACACCCAGCAGGTACAATATTTAAAGGAATTTTTCATTTTTTTTATTTAAGCATCATTAAAATCACTGCTCCTGAAAAAAATGACCGTTTTTAAAACTTTTTTTCCATTGATACATGTTCCCTGGGGCAAGACCCGCGTTCTCAAATACGTTTTACGACAATAACTTGCATATTAGGCTTTAAAATGAGCACTTTTGAATTCGAACGTTCGAGTCCCATAGACGTCAATGGGGTTCTAAATGTTCGCGCGAATGTTCGGTCCGTTCAAAGGTTCTGGTGCGAACTGAACGGGGGGGTGTTCGGCTCATCCCTAGTGTGTGGGCCCCATCGGTTTTATTTCCATCGGTGTAAAAAGATAGAACATGTTTTAAATTTTTCCTATGGATAAAAAAACGATAGAAAAATCAGATCGTCTGTGTGGAAGTCCATCGGACAAAAATCCATGCATGCTCAAACTGAATTAGGAGATGGAAGCGCTCGTTCTGGTAAAACTAGCGTTCGTAATGGAGATAGCACATTTGTCATTCTGCAAATTATTGCATCGTTTAATGCAGCGCATTGTTTTCTTCTTTCTAGAATAAAGAAGTTGTTTTGCTGCTGATATTTATACAGAGTTCTGACAAACTTATTTCTTTATTGTTTCTTGGGATCTCATGAATAGGTCAAAAAGGTCAAAAATTGAGAAATTAGTTGAATTTATGCAGACTTTGGACCCCCAAAGGTAGACATGAATTGTATGGAAAATAAAATTATTAACATGAGGAGTCCCTCTAATTGGGATCACAATCTGGTCACAATCTGGTCCCCAAATCACAGAAATCAGGAGCAGCAGCAGATGTCATACATGTCCAACAAACTGTGTCTTCTGGCAGAGCAGCTTAAAGCCAGGAAATCACTTTCTGGTCTTCCTTGTAGCCTTCCTTTCACTGCTCCCTGCCGTGTTCCCTCCACGCTTCCCTGCAGCGTTCCTTCCACGGCTCTCTCCACGCCCCCTTGCAGGCTGAGGCTCTGGTGGTGGGAATGTGGCAGGAGGAGGAGGAGGAGAAGGAGGAGAAGGATGGACCAGATCACACAGATTTGTGGCCTCTGTCAGCTGGCCCCTCACCGCCCTGTGAAGGACACTGGAGATCAGCTCCTCAGAGAGGGCACGTTGTCCCTCCTCCACTTTATGGAGCTTATCGGCCATGTAGCAGCTATAGGCCTCTAAAGGGTTGAGGGGGGCCCTCATTACGACAGCCGCGTCCCTGATGATTTTAAGCGATTCCTCCTCCACCTGCGTCATCCTCCTTGGTCTTTTGGCTCTGACGTGGAGGGGAGGCACCTGGGACTGGGTGCTGCCACTTGGCCTGGGCACCTGCTGACTGCCACTTAGCCCAGCCTCCTCCTGGCTGCCACTCACCCCTGCCTCCTCCTGGCTGCCACATTCTGGAGCCTCGTCCTACTGGCTGAGCTAATCTTGTGTATAAAAAAGGGACAGTTTCTGGTTCATCAATTACACACATTTTTCAGATCATGACTGTTGCAATTAGAATATTAAAAGTCTTTCATTCTGACCCCAGCAGTTTTCATTCCTGTCCCAATCATTTCTGGCCACTACTGTCTTTTTTTTGTAATTATTTCATTTGGGAATAATAACATCTAGTTCCCAACAATAATTCTAGGCCAATAAATATGTTGTAAAATACTATACCTGGCTTTAGATGTGTAGATCCGGCTCTTCCAGCTCAGGTTGCTCCTCATCACCCTCTGCAGGGGTGGAGGGAAGGGTGGAAGGGTGGAAGGAACGCTGGAGGGAAGACTCGAAAGTGATTCCCTGGCTTCAATCTGGTCGTCCAGAAAACGCAGCTGTTTGTAGTACCACAGCTTGGGCACATGTACTTGGTCTGCTGCTGCTTCTTATCTCTGGGACTGGCAGACCTCTTTGTACCACTTCTTGTAGCTATTCCTCATGTTATTAATTTTATTGTTCATCATGGTATAGTCTGCCTCTGGGATCCAGGTCTTCATATATTCAGCAAATTTCTCAATTGTTGCCCTACGTACCACACTGTTGTGGAATAAACTGTTTTTGACCTCCTATAGGTTTCTCATTTCTCGATATTTCTCGATAAAAGCAAGCATAATATCAGGTTCCCTTAATTTATGCATTATTTCTGCAAGATAAAACACAAGACATGAACACTAGGTCAGCTTAAAAATTGTCCTAATCTTATCCCAATATAGACCTTTATAATCATGAATCAGTATAGGCCACTGATGGCCCAAGTTTCATTTTTACCTTTGTTTGAGTCGTTCGGCACTTCCGTTCGTCCTTACTCCGTGCACACAACGTAGTTCCGTCGTTACCATTATATACCCTGTGAATGTGTGAAACTCCGCCCATGTCGCCCACCCCATGATGGATATTCCCCGCCCCTTCTCGTTCGAGGCACAGTGGGAGACGACGACATGGCAGTGACACAGGCGCGTGTTATACCAAGTCCCGACAAGTAAAGCCCAGAGGCGGGAACGTCCCGATCCAGGCCAAAAGATACAAGGTGACTAATATGTAATTTGATGAGATGGTGGACATCCTGCGGAGGAAAGATTACGATGGCAAGCATGGGCCATACAACAACACACCTAATCTGAGGAAGACACAAATAATGGACAAAGTGGCGAGGAGTCTGTACCATAAATTTGGGGTCAGGAGATCCAAGGAGCAGCTCCGTAAAAGGCGGTCTGACCTTAAACTGAGGGAGCCGGAGCAGTATATGAAGATAAAGAAAATGCTGGAAAAAAGTAAGTATTTTTCCTGATTGGTGTCCTCCCAGTCCTGGGAGGACACCAATTGGAGGAGGCTAGGAAGCACAGGCCCCATAAAAAACACCAACCTCAGCATGTGGAAGAATCAGAGGTGGAGGAAGGAGAGGTGGAGGAAGGAGAGGTGGAGGAAGGAGATGTGGAGGAAGCAGAGGTGGAGATTATCACCACAACAGGTCAGTGTCTGTCACCACAGCTTCAGGTAAAGAGATGTAGGCCTGCATATTTATAATACCGTTTTTTTTGTTTTTTTTTAGGGGATGAACATGGTGGTATTGCAGAAACTACTCCTGTGCTAGTGCACAAATCTTGATTCAAGAAATAATGGAATGTAGTAGTGAACTGGACATTATGAGAAATATGATGAATGTGATCGAACAAAAATTGAAAACATCATTGACATTTTGGGGCGAATAGCAGACTGACCCCCCCCCCTTGATTTTAGTTTTTGGTTTTACTCCAAAATTTTGCACTTGATATTCCACATAGGGTTGCCACCTCATCCCTTTAAAAAGGAACACATCTGAATTACACAGATTCTGAGGCTAATTTAATGCAGATAAGGCACCAAGTGAGTTTAATTACCACCTTAATCAGCCACAGAACCTGTGTAATTCAGATGTGTTCCTTTTTAAAGGGATGAGGTGGCAACCCTAATTCCACAAGCCAAAATTAGAAGATGCACACAGTGTGTCAACATGTGCTATCTGCTATCACAGGATATCTATGTCCATGTTTTGTGGGTGGAACCCCTTCCTCGCTGCTAAAGTAGGTGAGAGGAAGGGTTTGCACTCCCAAAACACGTCCATTGATCCCCCATGATGGCAGATAGCACATGTTGACATTTGGCATGGGATCAGGAAAAACATATCCATTTTGCCACACAAACTGTGTGCATCTTCAAATGTTTTTTTTCTAAAGGCTGAACTTTGTAAGTTCCATTGTTTTTATATGTTTGATTGTTTAAACCATGCCTGTTTAAGCAAACCAATAAAAATGTAAACAAAAAACTTTTATAACGCACAAGTTGTGCACAGAGTAAAAATACTTTTCTACTCAACAATGTGTGGCTTCTTCTTTCTATGCTCAATACCAGTTTGTACATTTAAAAGTGCTTGTTTACTGTGACAATTGTGGTTATTTACTAAAGACAAATCCACTTGGCACTACAAATGCACTAGGAAAACCTGGGAGACAGATAAAAGAAACACAAGCAATAATGACCAAACAAGTTTTGCAAAGATCACATTTTTTGGGTTTATCTTTGTTATAAATGTTCAGATATTGTCTGGCATAGCGATGGCCCCCCTACCTGTAAAGTACTCCACGTATTTATCACGTACTTCACGGGCGCTTTGGGGGGCCAAGCCAGTATGGCCAGTGTCCAGGCCCGTCATGGAAGTTGTGTCAGAAAGTTCCGCCCAACAATTGTGAGATAAGTACTTGAATGTCTGCGCAAAAAGTTGTGAAGTATGCAGCAGCTAAACACAATATGAACTGGCTGCCCATTATCCCGAAGGCTTATGAAAAGAATTAGGTTTAACGTATATCCCCACAGGGTGATAATGTGAATATACTAGTAATAATGTGCCAACATCCCGATAATGTGTAGATTTTAACTAGAAACTAGTGGGTTTGGACTTTTAAAGGTACACAGTAGATATAGCAAAAAACTAAAGATATTTTATTTATAGAGATGTCATAAAAAACAGTTATATATATAAAATCAAAGCAATTTAATCACTATTATAACTGGTCCACACAGGGTATCACAGTATTGGTAACATGATACAGTTTGGTTATAGAAACTCAAAAGTACAATCAAGAATATAACTGTAGGATGTATAACCAGGCGGTGGGTCCAGAGGAAAGGAGGGCTCGCTCTACATGTTTTACGCGTTGTTGACACGCTTCCTCGGGAGCATAGACATATGAATAGGGTTGGCCACGTTGGCCACGTTGGAAAAACAATAGTCGGCTTTTTAGCCTAGACAGTGGCAATGTGTTGTAACATATAGACAGTCAGGGAAGTAATATCATGTAAAGAGAATTAAGGTAGCAATGACAGGACGATCTATGCTGGTAAGCAGAAAATAGAATGAGGGAGACACAACTGATCCGGTTCAGTAATGTATATTAGTGTGCCAAAGCGATATTTAAAGTGGTAACCTCAATTCCAGCAATTTAGCATTGTACATCTGGTCCACTCGGTAGAGAGGTCAGAAACCCTTGGGTTCAGATTGCAATTGCACCGCCAGTGAGTATTCCCAAATTCGTTATGATCGCCTGTGGCATTCTAATTAAAAACCCTCCTCTCTGGTGTGAGGGTCCTCTGGGGGAACGCATCAGGTGTGGTCCCAGCCGAAAGCTTCATCAGCAATAAAAACGAACGGAACTCCCTCCACGTTATCTGCATTAGGTGGCAGTGCCAGGCCACCAGTCTGCAGATGTTGGGCAAATTCCGTCTGTGCGAAGACTCCGCCATCGGACATCCGGCCATGGTTCCCCACGTCCACATACAGGAATTTGTAGTGTGCTGACACCACCGCCATTAACACGATACTATTAAAACCTTTATAGTTGAAATAGTACAACCCCGAACGGGGTGGTGGCACTATGCGGACGTGTTTCCCATCGATTGCCCCTCCGCAGTTAGGAAAGTCCCACCACTCGGCAAACTCAAATGCCACAGTCTGCCATTCCTGTGGCAATGAAGGAAACTGTCAAACAAGAAAAATAAATAAGTCCTTTTGCACATAACATTGCAAGCAGATTACACAAATACATTCTTGGCCAACATCAGTATAACATTTATTTGAAGGAGTATTTAAAGCCAAGAATATAAGGCCCACTTCCTCACCCCCTCTGATGGCCCATTGGAAAAATTTAAGGGGGGTGAGGGGGTTCTAGCTGAGTTTGGGTCCTCCAAAAAAAGCCTCTACCACTCTGCCTAAATTTAATGAGGAAAAATACATTTGTACACATTTGGGGGGGGGGGGGGGGTTCTAGCTGAGTTGGGGTACTCCAAAAAAGCCTCTACCACTCTGTCTAAATTGAATGAGAAAAAATGCATTTGTACACATTTTAGGAGGGGGAGGGGGTTCTAGCTGAGTTGGGGCTCTCCAAAAAAAAGCAGCTACCACTCTGCCTAAATTGAATAAGAAAAAATACATTTGTACACATTTTAGGGGGGGAGAGGGGGTTCTAGCTGGGTTGGGGCCCTCCAAAAAAAGCAGCTACCACTCTGCCTAAATTGAATAAGAAAAAATACATTTGTACACATTTTAGGGGGGGAGGGTGTTCTAGCTGAGTTGGGGCCCTCCAAAAAAAGCAGCTACCACTCTGCCTAAATTGAATGAGAAAAAAAGACATTTGTACACATTTTAGGGGGGGGTTCTAGCTGACAAAATACATTGTTAACAGACTAGGCTAGGTGTGTTTGGGCCCAGGATAGCATGCTGGAGTGGTTAGTGAAGGGACATATGCATGTAGGCCAAAAAAAGGAGCATTAAAAGCTTACAGCATACATGGGGACAAAGGGGACATTCAAAGCATATTACAATCATGGTAATTAGGGAAGGATGAAAGAAATACAATATATTAGCATACATTAAATACATAGAATGTGATGTTAAAGGAGAAAACGTACCTTAATATAGTCCTTCTGCGTGACTTGTATGATGGCAGAACAAGTTTCTGGGATTATGATCCCAAGAGCCTGGGGGGAGATGCCTTTTGAGAACTTGAGGTCCTGCAGGCTTCTCCCAGTTGCCAGGTACCTCAACGTGACAATGAGCCTCTGCTCAGCCGTGATGGCTTGGTGCATCACAGTGTCCTGCCTCGTGATATAGGGGGACAGAATATCCAAAAGACGGTGAAAAACGGGGTCCGTCATACGGAGAAAGTTCCTGAAATCATCAGGGTTATTCTCCTGGATTTCCCTAAGCAGAGGCATATGAGAAAATTGGTCACGCTGGCGCAACCAATTCTTGGCCCATGAACTCCTCCTCGCCCTGTTCACGGCCACAGATCGGGTAACATTATGAACTGCAGAAGACAGCCCATACGCAGCATGAACTCGAGAATGAGAACGCACTTCCAACATGGCTTCAAACCGGTCGGATGGTCAGAACGCACTTAAAACAGAACAGAACACCCAGGAACAGCAAGGCCTATAAAGAACAACCTAAAAAACAGAAATCTAGCGGACAGGAACACACTGCAAAACAGATACGACCTGACTGCAAGCACTGAAAAACAGATAAGAAACCACAAGCACAAACTGAACACCAGAAAACGATCTGCAAAGCACGGAGACTGAAAAGCGCGAATCGGCTCTAACCAAACTTTTACTAACACGCGGTAACACGGAATCAGCAAAAGCAGCCCCAAGGGTGGCGCCATTGGATTTGAACTTCCCCTTTATAGTGTCGTCGTACGTGGTTTACGTGACCACGTTCTGACACAACCAATGGTGTGTATTCACAACTAATCATCAGTCAGCTTCATCAGATAACTGATGAAAAAATCCATCAGTCTGTTTTCATAGGATGGACCAATTGTGTGTACAGGGCATCAGAGTGACAAGGAAGTGGAATTCCCTTCCACAGGCGGTGGTCTCAGCGGGGAGCATTAATGGTTTCAAGAAACTATTAGATAAGCACCCGAACGACCACAACATACAGGGATATACAAGGTAATACTGACATATAATCACACACATAGGTTGGACTTGATGGACTTACCGTATTTATCGGGGTATACCGCGCGCCGGCTTATAACGCGCACCCCAAGCTTAGAAAGGTCGTTTAAGGAAAAAAAAGAAAACTTTAATTTTTGACCTGCGTCCATTGGCGGCCTTGTCTGGCGTCCGTCTACAGCCTTGTGCGGGGTCCGTCCAGCCTTGTGGGTGTCCGTCTGCGGCTTCCTTGCGTGGGGTCCGTCCAGCCTTGTGGGTGCCCGTCTGCGGCTTTGGAGGTGTCCGTCTGTGGCCTCCATCCAGGTGTCCATCTCCGTCCAGCATGTCCATCCGCAGCTTGCCCAGGGTTGCAGCGGTGTTTGTTTTTTGGATGTGGCGCCAAGAGGAGCTGGATTTCCTGTGTGTTTGGCTCCTCTCGGCTTGTCTCGGCTTCTCTCAGGCTCCTCTCACGTGGCTGCAGGCGGAGCCGAGCCTAGCCGAGTGCGTAGTACACTCGGCTCGGCTCTAGGCTGCGGCGGGCGGAGCCGAGCGTGGCCGAGCCTAGCAGAGTGCTCGACTCGGCTCTAGACAGCGGGGATCGGCGTATATCGCGCACCCACGATTTTACCCTGATTTTAAGGGGAAAAATGTGTGCGGTATACGCCGATAAATACGGTATGTGTTTTTTCAACCTCACCTACTATGTAACTATGTAACAATGAAGGTGTAAAAATGTAACAAAACTGTTGGAACTATATACAGTAAATCCTGAATAATAATAATAACCATGAAAAAAGTACAAAAATCATAAAAAAACTTGTTTCCTTATGTCTCAGGTAAGCTTATTCATACAGGAACGCTCAGAAGAAAGAATAGTAGCCATATTTAAACATGTAATTACACACAGTAACAAATGCAGTCACACATAAAAATAGCCTAAACATTACTCATAGCAAAGAAATCTGAAACACTTTATAAAGATGCTCGCTTTGGTAAGTGCTTGTTCTCCAGTCATGCATGGAGGCTGAATACAATGAGAATATGAACACTAGCTTAGGCTTACCCTAAAATCTGGAAGAGGATTTTAACAGTAGATTTAAGCAGTTTCTCATCTGTGTGATAACAATAATATTTAATTTATATTACACAGAAGGAGACACACTTTATACAAGTTCCAAACTTCTGTATAAAGGTGTAATTATCAAAAAGTAGACCCATCATATACATAGAACATGGTGAGGTTGATTTACTAAAAGAGGAGAGAATGTTCACTTTGGAAAGTTAGGTCTTGTTCACTTTAGTTAACCAACATGAAAATAAAATTTCTGTTTATTTATTTCATATGCTTTAGTAAATTGGTCCATTAGAATGTCACTTTTGGGTATAAAAAATGATCACCCCCTCCCCCTTTAAAATAATCAAATTGTTTTGCTTTGCAGCCTACAATGAAGATAGATACAGTTTTTGTTTTATCCAGCTGTATTTACATCCAAGTGAAAGATATAACACAGTTTTTTTTTTTCAAAAACAGAATTACTGAGTTGGAAAAAGGATCACCCCCTTATGTCAGTATTTTGTTGAACCACCTTTTGCTTTAATTCCAGTCTTTAGTCTGTGGGATATGTCTCTACTAGGGATGAGCTTCGAGTTTGAGTCAAACTCATGTTCGACTCGAACATTGCCTGTTCGCCTGTTCAGCGAACAACGAACAATTTGGGGTGTTTGCGGCAAATTTGAAAAGCCGCGGAACACCCTGTTAAAGTCTATGGGAGAAATCTAAAGTGCTAATTTTAAAGGCTAATATGCAAGTTATTGTCCTAAAAAGTGTTTGGGGACCTGGGTCCTGCCCCAGGGGACATGTATCAATGCAAAAAAAAGATTTTAAAAACGCATGTTTTTTCGGGAGCAGTGAATGTGATAATGTAAAAATAAAATATTCCTTTAAATTTCGTACCTAGGGGGGTGTAAAGTATGCATGTGAAATCGCGCATGTTTCCCGTACTTAGAACTGTCTCTGCACAAAGTGTCATTTCTGAAGGAAAAAAAGTCATTTAAAAATGACTCGTGGCTATAACGAATTGTCGGCTCCCAGCAATCCAGAGATAATTCATTCATAAAAAAAAAAAAGCGTGGGGTCCCCCCAAATTCAATTACCAGGCCCTTCAGGTCTGGTATGAATATTAAGGAGAACCCCCGCCGTCAATTTAAAAAAAATGACGTGGGGTCCCCCCCAAATATCCATTCCAGACCCTTCAGGTCTGGTGTGGATTTTAAGGGAAACTCCACCCAAAAAAAAAAAATGGCGTGGAGTTCCCCCAAAAATCCTCACCAGACCCCTTATCCCAGCACATAACCTGGCCGGCCGCAGAAAAGAACGGGGCTTATGAGAATCTGGAAGACCCCTTTGACAAAGCGGACCCCCAGACCATGCCCCCCCTATGTGAATTGGTAATGGGGTACATTGTACCCCTACCATTTCACGAAGGAAGTGTAAATAATTGTAAAAAAACACACACACCGTGGAAAAAAGTCCTTTATTAAAAAATATATGATGAGAAGATCATACGGGATCCAGAGCACTGCATCGCCAGCTGCCTGTCTCCACCGGAGACAGCCTGGGGAATGACGCGGCTGGAGCTAGTGACATTTATTATATAGGTGAGGCGGGGCCACCCGTCACGTGACCCCGTACCCCTCTGACCCACCCTCTGCTAAGTCACTGGGGAAGCCCAGGCTTCCCCCTTGCGTTAGAGGGGGCGGGGTCACGTGATGGGTGGCCTCGCCTCACCTATATAAGAAATGTCACTAGCTCCAGCCGCATCATTCGCCGGGCTGTCTCTGGTGGAGACAGGCGGCTGGCGATGCAGCGATCTGGATCCCGGATGATCTTCTAATCGCTGGACCGGAGAGGAGATCACCCGTCGCTGGATACCGACAACGTTGGAGCGGGGATCGAGAGTGGATTACCACCGCTGTATTTTTGTTTTGTTTTTTTTAATAAATTACTTTTTTCCAGGGTGTGTGTGTGTTTTTTTACAATTATTTACACTTCCTTTGTGAAATGGTAGGGGTACAATGTACCCCATTACCAATTCACATAGGGGGGCCAGGATCTGGGGGTCCCCTTTGTTAAAGGGGTCTTCCAGATTCTGATAAGCCCCCCTCCCGCAGACCCCCACAACAACCGGGCAAGGGTTGTGGGGATGAGGCCCTTGTCCCCATCAACATGGGGACATCCTCCCAATGTTGAGGGCATGTGGCCTGGTACGGTTCAGGAGGGGGAAGGGCGCTCTCTCATCCCCCCCCCCTCTTTTCTGCGGCCGGCCAGGTTACATGCTCGGATAAGGGGTCTGGTGTGGATTTTTGGGAGACCTCCACGCCATTTTTTTTATTTGGGGTGGAGTTCCCCTTATAATCCACACCAGACCTGAAGGGTCTGGAATGGATATTTGGGGGGGACCCCACGTAATTTTTTTTTAAATTGACGGCGGGGTTCCCCTTAATATCCATACTAGACCTGAAGGGCCTGGTAAATGAATTGGGGGGGACCCCACGCTTTTTTTTTTTTATGAATGAATTCTCTCTGAATTGCTGGGAGCCGATAATTCATTATAGCCGCAAGTCATTTTTAAATCACTTTTTTTCCTTCAGAAATTTTACTTTGTGAAGAGACAGTTCTAATTACTGGAAACATGCGCTATTTCACATGCATACTTTACACCCCCCTAGGTACGAAATTTAAAGGAATATTTCACTTTTATTGTTTCACTTTAAGCATTATTGAATTCACTGCTCCCGAAAAAACTGCAGTTTTTAAAACTTTTTTATGCATTGATATATGTCCCCTGGGGCAGGACCTGGGTCCCCAAACACTTTTTAGGACAATAACTTGCATATTAGCCTTTAAAATTAGCACTTTAGATTTCAAACGTTCGAGTCCCATAGACTTTAACAGGGTTCTAAAGTTCACATGAACATTTGGTGTGTTCGCAGGTTCTGGTGCGAACCGAACAGGGGGGTGTTCGGCTCATCTCTATTCTCTACTAACTTTGCACATTTAGACTTTGCAATATTTGCCCACTCTTCTTTGCAGAACTGCAGATTTTCAATGGGGTTTAGATCTGGGCTCTGATGAGGACATACAAAGACATATTTGCTCCATCAACCTCTGTGTGAATTTTTGCTGTGTGCTTTGGGTCACCCTGCCTTTGGCCAATCATGGCTCTCACAACAGAGTGTGCTGTGATTGGCCAAAGCACGCAGGTCAGGTGCATGCTTTGGCCAATCAGCAGAAGTCAATGCACTGCGATCTCGCAGTGCATTGACGGTCTCACAGTGCGTTATAGGGCGTTCCGCGGGCGCTCGAATTTCCAGCGAATGCCCCATAATGTTCTAAATTCGGCAAACACCCGATGTTTAAATCAAACTTACGTTTGACTTGAACATCAGGCTCATCCATAGTAGAGACAGAAAGAGCGTCTAGCAGAAGTTGTGTCTGTGTGTTAAGTGAAGGTTACAGAACACATTTCAACATTGTGAACAAGAGTCTCTTATGCTTAAATGAACAATACAGTGAAAGTTTATGTCAGCCCCTTAGGAAAATAATTTCCAGCTTGCAATTGTAAGGAGATTTGAACAGATATAACACTGGAGACCCTATGCAGAGAGAAAATCTACTTGGAGGAGCCTGGATGTAGAGACCACTCGTTGTCCAATAGAGACACGGAATATGGAGTTCTCCTAGAAGTTCTGTATCCTTGGCATGCAGTTCGCTGAAATGTTGGAGAGACTCCTCTATACCTAGCTTATGATCAACTCTACCTGTCTCATGAGACTAAAGGCCCATACACACGAAAATCATCTGATATTTACCGTCCAATGGCCAATCTGTTGAATTTGTCGAATTTCGAACCAATTTCGGACCAATAGTATGGTGCTTTCGACATCCAATTCTGACTCTTTGGACGACAAAAACCTGAGTTGCAAACTAGAAATTTTTTGTCGTCCATAAGCACAACATATGATTTGCGCTAAATGTGTATAGTTCTTGTCCGGCAAAAACGAAGATAACAAACCTTGCATGATCTAAAAGCAACGACCAAGCCTAAACAACCCAGAAGAATTTGCCCATGAAAACTAGAAATTGGATTCTCAAAAGAACTTTTTGTAGCCTTTGCTCATCCAGAAGACCATTCTACATGTTTTTTTTGTCTACACCTTACCTTACTTAATGTTCATTGGTTCTCAAACACACCTTTTACATTTCCGAAAATAATGTATTATGTTGAATAATCTAGACAAAACTTTTAAGGTATGTGCATTTCCATATTCTAATTGAGTTACATTTATTTAAAAAAAATATCTTTTCATTTGACTGAAATTGTGGGACGCATTTTTTAATATCACTACAAAGCCATGCAATGCCATTGAAAGGTAAGATTGAACATTGAACAAATTATCTTTTACATGCTTTAAATGTTGCTTAACATACCATCCAAAATGTTTATTTTATTTGCAGATTAATATGTTTATAATAAATGGACATATGTCTGTTGCACACACCTATTGAGACAACTCACTTTGCACTTACTGCATTCTGCAGAACTTAACCAAGATGCAGGGTAAGTGGCCCGCCAACTGTTAAGCTTACAAAATATTTAGTGCCACAAAAATGAATGTTTCTACCGGTTCGGTTTTTGAGATATTGATATTCAAATTCAGATTATGTAACATCAAGTCCTGTCCACTTTGCACCCAATGTTATTAAAATGTAAAAAAACAATATAGCATTCGTTTGCACTGCAACTGTGCCGATTTGTGCTCCTCCGCAAACTGCCGTAGGTGTACGTTGGTCTTTGCACAGGAGATAACAGGCACGCGCTCGTGCCTGCCACGTACCGTGAAAGCGTGCCCATGGGTCCGTCGGCCTCGATGTCTACAGGCGACCCAAGATAGCGGTATAAAGAGGCAGAACAGGGATCTGCCTATGTAAACAAGGCGGTTCCCATTTTGCCAGATGAAATGTCAGAGATCTATTGTTCCCAGTGATTGGGAACAGCTATCTCTGTCATGTCCCTGGTAGCCTATCCCCCTTACAGTTAGAACACACCCAGGGAACACACTTAACCCCTTTATCGCCCCCTAGTGTTAACCCCTTCCCTGCCAGTGTAATTTATACATTGATCAGTGCATTTTTATAGCACTGATCAATGTAATAATGTCACTGGTCCCCAAAAAGTGTCATTTGGGGTCAGATTTGTCCACCACAATGTCACAGTCCCATAAAAAAATCGCAGATCGCTGCCATTACCAGTAAAAACAATAAAATAAATAATAAAAAATCCTTAAATCTATCCCATTTATCGCAAAGAAATTACCTGGTCATTAAGGGGTCAAATCCTTCCGGGGCTGAAGTGGTTAAAGTACAAATTACTTTCCTAAAAGACTTTAAAAAAAGTTATCAGATTCTGTATTCTATGTTCTTTACAGATATACTGTATATACATGTGTTTCAGTCTGATTTGTTAGCTAAGGAAAGAGGCTTTTTTTTTTTTTTTATGTTTACATTTGATGCTGCTTTAATATTACATTTGTAACACTTTATAAATAATAAATATTAATTTATTTTAAAAGCCTGTTTCATTCCTTTTAATAAAAGTCAAATTATTGTATTATTTTTATATAAAAACCTTCAAACATATATCAAATACATTTGTAAAATAAAACAAAGTAACTAAGTAATAAGACAGCACAGTGGTGTAGTGGTTAGCTCTTTCATCTGGCAACAAAAGGGTCGCTGGTTCAAATCCTGACCACGACACTCCCTGCCTGCAGTTTGCATGTTCTACCCTGTGCCTGCGTAGGTTTCCACCCACACTCCAAAGACATGCTGGTAGGGTAATTGGCTCCTGTGTAAATTGGCCCTAATATGTGTATGTATGAATGTGAGTTAAGGATTTTAGTTTGAAAGGGCAGGGACTGATATGAATGTATATGTAAAACTCTCTGTAATTTGACAGTGCTATAAAAGTACTTGAAATAAATAAGTTAATGTATGTGTTCTTGACTTAAACTTTTCTAGAAACTGGAAAAATTGAGTTGGCTTTACTTAAACCTATGGTCTATAAACTGAAAACATTGAGTTGGCTTTACTTAAAAATAGTGGGCCAGATTCACAAAGCACTTGCGCCGGCTTATCTCGAGATGCGAGGCGTAATTGAAAAAAGCGCCGCGCGTATCTTTGCGCCGTATCCTCAAAACGAGATACGCCTGAAATCTATTTTTTTCATCCTACCTAAAAAAATTACACCGGCGCTTCTTCGAGCGCAAAATACGCTAGACACACCGCTGTTTTGATAGGCAAAGATGCAAATGAGGGAGATAAGGCGATCCACAAAATTAAGTGTGTGCGGCGTAGATTACGCCCTGTGCGCATCTGCTAGTTTCATGGTGTAAAATTACACTTTATAAAAGGTGCCCTAACTTTACACCAGCCGTGTAAATGTCAGCTAAAGCAACACCATTAAGGAAGAGCTGAGCACACACACTTGCCGGACTACAATCTGTATGCCACCATGCCAGGGGCATCCATGCGCATAGCTATACTAGTGACTTTAGTAACCAAGGGTACCCCCTCTTCTGAGGGAACAGCAGTCAGGAGACGCCTCGCAGAATGCATCTTTGCACAGTAAACACACACATTAATCATGTCACAATGAGAATGCATGCATGTACACCCACTGTGGTCCCTAGCACAGACACATAACATGCACATCTAATTGGATTAGATCCAAGTACCCCCAATGGTACTTGGGAGCAGTAACGCCACGCCACGGCTCCAATTATGTCACTGTGCATTCATACACCATTCACATGGACCTGGGATCACTTCTACCTGGTCCTGGGGATCCCTACTCCACCAAAACTGAGGGTGACACCCTTATTTAATCAGGAATGCCACACCCACATTCATACATCATTCACACACATAAAACAAATCATAAGTACAGTATAATAAAAAAAAAAAAAAGTACCCCAAAAGTTAACGGCGGCGAGAGCTACGCCTGGGCCGGCCACGGCCAAGGCCAACCAGGGGAGACTCCTGGGGGGGGGAAGGAGGAGCTTCCCTTGGTGACTGTCCTCCTGCTGGCCTGCCCTCCAAGGCCACTGCTATTCTGTTCAGACTGATTGTGAGGGCTGCCTTATTGGTCTGGACAGCCCGGGTGTTGTCCTGGACAGCCTGGGTCAGGGCACTCACCTCCTGGGCCACGCCTGTTGTGGCGGTCTGCAGGTCACAACTGCATGTGATGACCGCCAAGGAGTTTGTGGCCACATCAGTGAGTGACTCCTTAATTGAGCCCAGGCTGTCCTTCATCTGGGTCAGAGTCTGGTTGATCTGACCCAGATGGCGGGTCTGCAGGGCATTGTCCCTCTGCAGATTGGCCGGCAGACACTCGGCCACCCCCCTGGTCCTCTGGGTCGCCATCCTGCCTGCAGCTGAGTCTTGTGGCCTGGGAGGAGGGGAGAGAGAGACCCTTGTGGGGGAGGCCTGTTGGGGGAGGAGTGGGAGGGACTACCCCTGATGGAGGCCTGACTGCTGCCAGCCTCAGGGGTAGCCTCAGGGGGAACCACATCCGAAGCCAAAAGGATTTCCCTGGCAATGTCCATATCTTCATCCTCATCCTCCCCCCCATCATCCTCCCCCCTCAACCTCCACATGAGGGGAGGTTTGGCCACTCTCCTCCCCTGGGGACTCCTGCCCTTCTTGGGGCTCTTCTGCAGCCTGTTGTCCTGGGGATGGTGCAGCCTGGCCTGATGGCCCAACAATCTCCTGGCCTGATGGCCCAACAATCTCCTGGCCACCTGTGGAGGACACAAAACATTCACAGGTTGGAGGATCCACACACTTGGCACATCTTCCCTTCCCCCACCCACACATGCTAATCACCAGATAGAAAAACCCCAAAATTACCTGTCCTCACAGGAGAATCAGATTGAAAGCCAGGCACGCCCACCACCTGCTGGCTATGGAAACACCGGGCCACTGCCCATTCCTCCTCAGTCAGCCTGACGGAGCAGGGTGGGCCTCCTCCAGTGCCCGTGGCATGGGCATTCATTTTGGCCATCTTGTCCCGGACCAGGCTCCTAAGATCGTTGATCTTCTTTTGAATCCCACTGGGGGTCCTCCCCCCCCCCCGCCGCATTGATCTGATCAGTATTTTTTTTTATGATCTCCTTCCTCCTGGCCGGGGTGGTGTCCCGGCTCTCAGGGCCATGCAAATAACGCCCGAAACGGGTGATGGCCCTAGCAAGTATCTGCTTTTCTGTGTTGGAAAAATTAAGCTTCCTGCGCTTCGGTGCCATAACACCCAAAACTCAGCACCAACAAAAAACAAACACAACAAACAAACACAAATACTCACACAACAAACAAACACAAATACTCACACAACAAACACACACAAAAATCAAACCACACAAGCAAACAGCTAATACAAATTCAAAAACAAACACGGAAAAAACAAACAGAAAATACACTCAGAGAAAAAACACAGCTACTACACTCTACTACTCCTCCAAATCTTTTATCTAACACTAAACTCACCAACACACACCAACAGACGACAGAGCAAAAGCAACTTGCTCTAGGAAAGGGGAACACAGGGGTGTACTTTTGCAAGGGAAGTGTGTTTGTCTGGGGCTATTTATACACAGGGCGATTCTCAAACTAAGTACGCTTGGCCTTTTACCTATCTCACTGATTGCGCCGAGCCGAGTTCTGCACATGCCCAGTGAGGTGCAGATTCATGCGTGCATGCGCAGTAAGGCCGGCCCTTCATTTGCATGGGGTCACGGCTCATTACAATGGAGCACGCCCACTTCCTTCCCACTTGCAATAACCCGGCCTTACGCCTCGGGATTTAAGTTACGCTTGCGCAATTTCGGGCGCAAATGCGCTGTGGATACGGCACTTACGACACAAAATTTGGAGTAACTTCATTTGCTTCGAGCTACGTGAATCTGCCCCATAGTTCCAGACAAGTTAAAGGAAAAACTAAAGGCAAACTTTTTTTTTTTTTTAAATAACAAACATGTTATACTTAACTCCACTGTGCAGCTCGTTTTGCACAGATTGTCCCCTAACCCTGTCTTCTGGGGTCCCTCGGCCGCTGTCTCGGCTCCTCCTTGCAAAAGCTTTCCACCTTCATGCGAGCGAGCTACAGCGGCGGGCATAGCTGCCGACTGTATCACTCGGCCCCGCCCCCCCGGAGTGCTGCGTCATCCGCTGTGATTGACAGCAGTGCCAGCCAATGGCTGCGCTGCTATCAATCCGTCCAGCCTAGCCAATCAACGGCCAGGCTTGGAACCGAAGAGGATCATGTGGACGCGCGCGGACTTTCGAGGGGTCAGGTAAGAAAAACGGGGGTTCGGGAGGGGCCGGTACCGTCGGATGTTTTTTCACCTTAATGCATAGGATGCATTAAGGTGAAAAAACATTTACCTTTAAACAGAGCTGGACTGGGACACAAATTTGGCCCTGGACTTCATCCAGACTGGCCCACTTTGACAGGTCTCTCCCATGGCGGTCAGACAACTCCCGCACCCCCCCCCCCCCCCGGACTCCCAAGTCCCCTCTCCCCCTTCACTAGCCACTAGCCGTTCGACTTTGTTAAAGTAGAACGTCTGGTACTGGTACTTTTATAGGCAGTACCAGTGTGGAAGCTAGACATTATTTCACCCGGGGGAAAGGATCAGTTTGGTGCCCCCCCTTATGGTACAAGATTAGGCAGAAGTGAGAAACTCCCAGGCCCACTGAGGCATCGGCCCACCGGGAAACTCCCTGTAGTCCCAATGGTCAGTCCATCCCTGCCTTTAAAACCCCTTTAAGGTATGTATTCCTAACTTAAAATACTATTGTCTATAAATTGAAAAAAATGTTGTTGGCTTTACTTAAATCAACTACCATAAGTTGAAAACATGAAAAAGTCTAATGAGTCAGACAAAAATAAGATTAGTTGACAGTACTTAAAAAGCTGAGAATAATAAAATATGGGTATTGGCGCTGCCTAGGTGCACATCTAAATACGCATATGATACCCTACAACGTGGTGCTGAAAAGCTGAGTGGGTATAGGTACTAAGGGCCAGATTCACAAAAGGGATACGACGGCGTTTCTCCTGATACGCCGTCGTGTCCCTGTTTCTATCTATGCGACTGATTCATAGAATCAGTTACGCATAAATATCCCTAAGATCCGACAGGTGTAATAGTTTTACACTGTCGGATCTTAGGATGCAGTACCGCGGCCGCCGCTGGGGGGATTTTGCGTCGTAAACCAGCGTCGGGTATGCAAATTAGCAGTTACGGCGATCCACAAAACTTTTTCCCGTCGTTACATCGCCGCAAGTGTTAGTTTGCCATTGCAAAGATAGGGCACCTTTTACAAAGTGTAAACTTAGTACACCATGTAAAAGTATACCCGTCTTTCCCGCGTCGCTTTTGAATTTTTTTTTTCTTTGTCTTTTTTACCCGTCGCGATTCACAAAACGTTGGCGCGTCGTAATTTCGCGCAAAGCACGTCGGGAAATTTGCGACGGGAGCATGCGCAGTAAGTCCGGCGCGGGAGCGCGCCTAATTTAAATGGGACTCGCCCCATTTGAATTGGACCGCCTTGCGCCGGACGGATTTAGGATACACCGCCGCAAATTTCCAGGTAAGTGCTTTGTGGATCGGGCACTTAGCCAGAAAATTTGCGGCGGTGTAACCTAAATCGGTTACGTTACGCTGCGCCGCCTGGCTGTGAATCTGGCCCAATGTGTATGATGCAACCAAAACGGCTGTGAATCAATAGAAAACCCAACGAGAGGGTAAAGAGTGGTACAAAAATAAGTGAATATTATCGTGTAAATATGTGCTCAAATCACAGTAATATATGATTAAAAAACCGTGTCATATCGTGGCATAAAAATAAAAACATCATGTGCACTAGACCATATCAAATATAACAATTGGTAGCAATAAACTGCAGCTATAATACTTTTGTAGTAAGCATATAAATTGCAACCTAGGCTATGCAATTCCAGCTAGAGTCCAATAATGATGTGATAAAAATGATTGGAAAAAATGACTGGAAGATGAACACAGGAAATCATAAAAAGCATAAGAGTCTCTAAACATCAATAGTATTGTAGTGTGGATGAAGTCCAGAGGGGTTTATTGCTGCGGAGGGAGTGCTCCTATGTATAATAATACGAAGTGGTCCCGGTGCTCCCCTCAGGGTTCCCCACTCACCAGATGCAGGGCCGGATTAACAAGGGGGCTGATGGAGCTGCAGCTCCAGGCCCCTTTCTCAAGATAGGCCCATTTGCCCAAAAAAAAAAAAAAAAATATTCAAAAAAAAAAAAAAAAATTCAGAAAAAAAACTTCTCTCCTACATGTAAAAATCATCATTTGTTTTTTGCTAGAAAATTACTCTATGGTGGTCTTTGCACTTTTTATGTTGCACGGTATAGAGCTGCACGATTCTGGCTAAAATGAGAATTGCAATTTTTTTGCTTAGAAGATAGATCACACTCAGGAACACACAGGCTTTGGAAATACGCTGCAATAGCTAACCCACTCTCCTCCTTGAGGTTTGAGTCTGAAAGAGTGACTCCTCCCCAGGGCTAGAACTGGGCCAGCAGTAATCGGCGCACGGCCCTAGCAGTAGGACGTGTGGCTCCTGGTCCCAGACAGGCAGGGGTTTCCTCTCCGTCGCCCCCGCTCGCTCCTAGCACCTTGCTGCCGTTTCCACCTGCAGCTTTTTGGACTGACCAGATCCCTTACTGGTAAGACTCTATCCCTGTCTCTTCAGGGCCATCCCCCCGGAATTGCTGAGAACCGTCCTTGTAAGGACAGCCACCCCAGCGATCCAATTGTGGACACTGCTTACTGCAAACCCACATCGGACCCCACACCACCACCCACGATCGCCCCGCACCTCGCACGCCTCCTGCACTGCGCGGGCGGCCGTTTTCTCCGCATCCGCGCCAGACCTGACTCTTTCGCGGCCGCCGAATTCAGGAAACACCGCGGCTTCAGCCGCGGCCTAGCGGCGTGCCGCAGCCAGGCACAAATCCAGCCGGAAAATCGCTAGATCTGGGAAAGAAACTCCCCCCCTATCCCTGGAGGACCCCGTCCTTCCGGGATTAGCAATCAGCAGTGTTTTTTGCTTTTTTTAATAAAAAAAAAAAAAGGGAACACTGCCTAGACAAATCTGAGGCTTGGGCCTTGGTACCCCCTCAGAACAAGGACACCTGTCACCCTCCTCTCCTCCCTCTATCCTACGATACTTGGTCCAGGGCTTTGCAGCCGATCGCCCCTCAGGGATCAGGAAGGAATTTTTCCCCGTGACAGCACATTGGCTCAGCTCTGCCAGGGGTTTTTTCGCCTTCCTCCGGACCAAGATCAAGAGGAAGGACTCTGCGAATCCTCCCTCCAATTGTAATTTAAATCACCCCCCCCCCCCCCCCCCCCCACAGTGACAGGCAATAATGGGTAATCTGCGTTACTCTGCGGACTCCATTCGGGATCTGAGACAATTCGCAACTACATTACCAGCCGTCACCAAAAAGGCCTTAAAAATAGACCAACTCTGGAGAGTCGATCGACGATCGATCATCAAAAATTTTAACCACTTGACACAGTTAAAACACATATCATGTGTTTTGATTAATACAAGATCGGCAGTAAAACACTGATTAGAAATCCACGATTTCTTACTACAAAACGATCTAGACTGCCTCTTTATTACAGAAAGCTGGCTCTCAGACGACTGCAACACCATTCTCGGTGAACTGGTGCCAGAAAACTATCACCTAATAACGGAAAACAGAATAGGGCAAAGAGGAGGAGGCCTTGCGGTGATCCATAAGAATCACATTGCAATCACTAAACCAGCCCTTCAAAATCCTCTTCCATTCATGGAAACCCTTACTCTTCAACTTCAAACTTCTCCCCAGGAGACTGCTCACATTCTCCTCTGCTATAGGCCACCTGGGCCAAAATCGCAGTTTTTGCCATCATTAACGGAGTTTATATCCACTTATACCCTCAACAGCAAACACCTTTTGCTACTCTGGGATTTCAACCTGTGGGCTAACTCCGCACAGGATCCCATTGCGGACGCCTGCATCGATCACCTGGATGGATTAGGGCTACAGCAACTTATATGCGGACCCACACATGCTTCAGGTCACACACTTGACCTAATTTTCAGACAAAATCTGGAAATAAGCATTTTAGAAAATGAACCATTGCCATGGACAGACCACCATGCAATCAAGTTCACAATCTCCAAAATCCCCCCAGTGTCAAAAGCACCCAAACCGGTGACAATACACTGGGCTAGGTCTCAGAAGAAGCTCCACTCGGAACTCTTCAAATCTACCTTGAGAAACAGAATCAAAACAATCCAGCCTCAGCAAACAGCCGCAGATACACTGGACGCCATAAACGCAGCCTTGCTACACTCAGCCGACTTAGTAGCACCGAAACGCAAATTCGGCAGCCGCAGGAAAAAGTCTGGCTGGTTTAACAACCAGCTATCGCTTCTGAAGCAAGAGCGCAGGAGGGCGGAAGCCGCCTGGAAAAGAAACCCTGCAGAGGATAATCTTATCTTCTACAGAGCAATAACAACACGATATCACAAAGAAATTTTCAAAGCCAAGAAACATCATTTTTCTATGGCGATTAACAGTTCCCTAAATCGCCCCCGCGAACTATTCAAAATGGTCACCCAGACCATGAATCCGGGATGTCTTGAAGTCCCCAACTCAGACACCCAAGAGTTCTGTAATGAACTATCGGATTTCTTCATTAGCAAAATTGAAAGAATCCGGGAAAGTATTCTGCAAAACGATACCCACCTCAATCCGGCTGTCAATCAGCCACAAAATTCCCGCAGAAACTTTCTGCAATCAACAAAGTTCACTCTGGAACCTATTTCCAGCGATACCACAAAGAATATCATCGGTGCCTTGTGGAACAGCACATCGCCCAATGATATCATCCCCACTAAACTGTTGAAGGATTGTGCCGACATTCTGGCACCACCCATCACACAGCTTATAAACCAGTCTTTTAAGGAAGGCATAGTGCCATCCATGCTGAAAGAGGGCACAATCCAGCCCATCCTGAAAAAACCGAACCTGGATCCCAAGGACCCAATTCACCGCCGTCCCATAACAGGCCTAAACGTTCTCTCTAAGATAATGGAGAAAGTAGTGGTACAACAGCTGCAACAGCATCTAGATACCCATAACCTACTGGATCCATTACAATCAGGCTTCCGTCCTGGACACGGGACAGAAACGGCCTTACTTAAAATATGGGACGACGCCCTCGAGGCCGCAGACGAAGGAGAATCTTGTCTCCTGATTCTGCTGGACCTAAGCGCAGCCTTTGACACGGTAGATCACAAACTGTTACTGATGCGACTAGCTTCGGTAGCAGGAGTCGCAGAAGGTGATTTACCATGGTTTTCTTCCCTTCTGGAAAACCGATCACAAACAGTCAAATTGGGTGCCTTCACGTCAGAGAGGCGCACGGTGTCATGTGGAGTCCCCCAAGGATCCCCCCTGTCACCGGTGCTTTTCAACATCTATCTTCGCCCTCTCTTTGACATTATCAGTAGCCAAGAACTACTCTATCACTCTTATGCAGACGATACGCAACTGTACTTGCGCATCGGCAACAAAAAGAATCATCATCCCAGTTTAGAGAAATGTCTCTCTTTGATTGACAACTGGATGACCAACAGCTATCTTAAACTCAACAGTTCTAAAACAGAACTTCTTGTGTTTCAGGCCAGCCGAAAGAGTCAAGTGGTAACAACTTGGACACCACCGCCCATTCTGGGCCAAATCATCAACCCTAGCTCCAAAGTCAAAAGTCTCGGGGTCATCTTCGACACCTTCATGACAATGGACGCACAAATAGGGTCAGTAGTCAGCGGAGCGCACTATCTGTTGCGCCTACTACGCAGACTTATTCCATTTATCCCTAAAGAAGACGTAGCAGTCGTGGTGGGAACAATCGTAAATTCCAGACTGGACTATGCCAACGCACTGTACCTCGGACTCCCAAAGTACCAAATCTCCCGTCTGCAAGTCGTACAGAATACGGCCGCCAGACTGGTGACTGGGAAAAAAAAATGGGAATCAATCTCACCTTCGTTGAGAACCCTTCACTGGCTGCCAGTAAAGGACAGAATTGCATTTAAAGCACTCTGCCTGACACATAAGTGCATCCATGGGAAGGCTCCGCAATATCTTTGCGACAAGATAGAACCCCACAATTCGAATCGCGTTCTGCGATCCACCGACCAAAATCTGGTCAGGGTACCAAAAACTAAATACAAATCCAAAGGAGAAAGAAGGTTTGCTTTCCAGGGTCCTAGACTATGGAACGCTTTACCAACCAGCATTCGGTTGGAGGAAAACCACCTGACTTTCAGAAGACGGATCAAAACTCTGCTCTTTTGAGGTCATGAGTCACAAACAACTAGCGCACAGAAGCGATTCAGTTCGCATGTGTTGCGCTCTATAAATTTTTCATTCATTCATTCATTCATTCACGATTCTCTCACGATTCTTGCGACATAACATCATCTTTCACAT
Source organism: Rana temporaria (assembly GCF_905171775.1). NCBI lineage: Eukaryota > Metazoa > Chordata > Amphibia > Anura > Ranidae > Rana > Rana temporaria. Next base: position 124,399,879 of record NC_053490.1, on the reverse strand, counting down.
TAAAACAAAAAAAACAAACAAAAAAAAATGGGCTAACTTCACTGTTTTGTTTTTATGTTTTTTATTATTCATTGAAATGGGCAAATACAGTGTGACATAAAATATTGCAGCAATTGCCATTGTATTACCTAGAGTCTCTGCTAAAATATATATAATGTTTGGCGGTTCCAAGTAATTTTCTAGCAAATAATATTACTTTTTAATTTAGGAAACAAGTGTTGGACTTTAAGTGGTTAAATTTAGTTACAATGTTAGTTAGCTACAATGTTTCATTTTGTTTACAAACTTCGCAGACTGCCCAGATTTTTTCTTTACACACAGAAGTGTATCCCTTTGATCTAAGAAGGAAGGTTAGTTACAATGTTTCCTGTTAAAAACTTGGCAGACTGCCTGGATATTTTCTTTTGATAGCTGAAAGTCTCTCCACTTGTTATATGAAAGAATCGTCAAACTCTGCATTGGAGATCGTCAGGGGGGTTGAATTGAGATCACAATTTTTTTAACGATTAATTGTGCAGCTCTAGCACAGTATTTGCGCAGCAATTCTTCAAACATGTTTTTTTTAAAAAAACTTTTTTTTTATTCATTAAAAAAAACACTAGTTAGTTAAGTAAACACAATTTTTTTTGGTATCCTAAGTGATGCTTTAAAAATGTTTTAGGTTACATGTTTAGAGTTACAGAGGAGGTCTAGTACTAGAATTATTGTTCTTGCTCTAACAATCGTGGCATATGTAACATGTGTGTATCTGGCTCTGATACTACCAGTGTCTACCCAGCCACTGACTAGTATCTCTCCCCAGCCTGTCCCCACACACCCTCTCACCTGCTGACCTGTGGATGGGGGAATCACTTCTGCAGTGTTATTGTGTTCTGCCAGTGAGTACAATGATCAGTGTTGCTAACTATAGCTGGCAGCACTATAACAGGCTGGTTGTACTCAAGTTGATTAATAGATTGACTTGTGTAAAACCAGCTAGCCCATACAAAGATTGACTATGGCTGGTCTCTGCATAATTGGCGTAATTTCAATCCATGTATGACCCGCTTAACCACTACGCATTCCCTAAATATCCTTCCACTTCTGTACATAGTGCTCACTGTCATACTCTCCACACTCCTCTCCTGTACATAGTGCCCACTGTCATCCTCTCCACACTTCTCTCCTATACATTGTGCCCACTGTCATACCCTACACACTCTTCTCCTGTACATAGTGCCCACTGTCATACCCTCCACACTCCTCTCCTATACAGAGCGCCCACTGTCATACCCTTCACACTCCTCTCCTGTACATAGTACCTACTGTCATACACTTCTCTCCTGTACATAGTGCCCACTGTCGCACCCTCCACACTCCTCTCCTGTTCATACTGCTCACTGTCATACCCTCCACACTCCTCTCCTATACATAGTGCCCACTGTCATACCCTCCACACTCCTCTCCTATACATAGCGTTCACTGTCATACCCTCCACACTCCTCTCCTATACATTGTGCCCACTGTCATACCCTCCACACTCCTCTCCTATACATAGTGTTCACTGTCATACCCTCCACACTCCTCTCCTATACATATTGCCCACTATCATACCGTCTACATTCCTCTCCTGTACATAATGCCCACTGTCATACCCTCATACCCTCCACACTCCTCTCCTGTACATACTGCCCCATCATACCCTCCACACTTCTCTCTGGTACGTACTACCCTCTGTCATACCCCCACACTCTTCCTGTACATACTGCCCATTGTCATACCCTTCACACTCCTCTCCTGTACATAGTGCCTTTTGCCGTACCCTTTGCACTCCTCTCCTGTACATAGTGCCCACTGTTAGACCCTCCACATTCCTCTCCCTCACCTGCACATACTTCCCACTTATATACCATCCATACTCCTCCCCTATGTCGCTTACCCACAAAAACAGTTCTTTAAAATTATACTGAATACCCTCAATGTTACCAGCTCTAGAATGGACACACTTTTGTTAGTTCAACTAAAGAAAATCTCAGTTCTCATATTTGTTCTGCCCCATTATTAGTACTCCTTTAATTTTGTGATTACTACTATGGTGTATAGAGGAACATCGGGGATCTCAGCTACTCTAAATATAGCACTTATATAAAAAAGTGTCCCTGAAAATATTTTTTAAATGTTGGCAACTGTGCACTTAGGCACTGCCCAAGGATCACTGGGTCAGTAGGGGGCCCCATTAGAGGCTCCTGGGATCCTGTGATAATAAAGCAGTAGTAAACTTTCCTGACATTACTACTTTTTAGAGGCCCTGGGGTAGGTTATGCCACAACGTACAAGTATGCACAGCATATTAGCACATTAGTGTACACTTAAATTTTCAGACTGAGCCCTCCAGTGCTGCGCTGTGATGAATCAGGCGGGGCCCGGGCGCTTACATCTTCACCGGTCTTCCTTCTGGGTTCTGTGCCATTGGTCACTTGCCTTGGCCGGGCTGCGTTCATGTCATTCCCACGCATTTATTATTTATAAAAGGCCCCACCAAAATCCTCAGCACCAGGCCCATGATGTTCTTAATCTGGCCCTGACCAGATGGTGCTCCCCGCCAGGGGTAACAGGCATATAGCACGGGTTCCTTGGATCACTGCTCCTCTCCTCTGCTCCCAAGATCTGCAACTTCCCGGTTGGTAATCCACACACCAATTATCCAGTAGGCAGTGCACACAGCCATGCTTCCTCTGTGCCTCAGAGGAAAAAAAATACAGACTCCAATAGTGTAATGACGTTTTTTTTTAAAAATACAACATTTATTAAAGTAAAAATAAATAAGCCTGAGGTAAAGGAATACCATTCTCCTAAGGAGTGGCTATAGATGGTGAATCACAAATACAGGCTAAATAAATGTATTAAAAGAAATGCTCGCCAGAGTGTATCAACACACTATGTGGCTGGTGTTTTGAAAGTGGCAATAGGAAAGTTTAGCTCTAATGAACATAGACATTTTAGACCAGGATGTGCTACTTTTAATGAAAATGGGCAGCTATTTGGGAATACATATTTAACAATATTTTTGTTAAACTACTCATACTTTGTCCAGACTTAAATAATACCTTTAAAGGAACACTAAAGGTTTGTTTTTTATTAGATCAATTGATTGCTGTAAGCTAGAGCATTTAAATATCACTTACCTCGTTTTTCCTTTTGACCTCCAAAATACAATAATCCAGGTTTGAAAATGCCATTTCCTGTCTCTCCTCTTCTTGCTTTGCACCAGCATCTGAGCCGTTTTGCATGGTGGAAAGCAGAATGTGCTCACCCCCTCCCTATGACTATAGCCCTGCGTGAAGATGCTCTCTTATCCCTCACAGGCATGGAGGCTAAGCCTAATGGGAACTGTAGTTCCCATTAGGCTGTGATGTAGCAAGAATGAATGTGCACCGCAAACCAGGAAGTCAGTGAGAATAACGATTCAGGAGTGCTGGAGGTGAATAAAACAGCTCGATTTCAACAGGTATCAAACTAGTTATAATGCAAAACATTACTTTTTACTTTATCAGCTACTGTCAGACTTTAATTTAAGAGGAAAATATTTTTGTCTTTACAACCCCTTTAAATTGACACACACAGGATGTATGTAAACAGTTTACCTGTGTCAAGGTAGGTTCTTCAACATCTTCTCCATGCATTTCTGGAGATGGGCAATCAGCAGAGGTTGCATGCAGGGTTGATATTGAATAGGAACAGAAAGATGGTGCAAAGGAAAATCCAAAAACACAACACAGTGTTGTTAAAAGACTGAAATAAATGCAGGGTGTATCAATTTTACATGCAATGGTCTAATGATGGCAGTAATACTGTCCCGATATATATAGAAAGTCCATGCATGTGATTAAAAATACATAGACACTGGGGTAGATTCAGTAAGATATGCGCATTTTTTACGTAGGCGCAGGGCACCGTTTTTGCCCTGCGCCCCCGCAAATTTTCTTCGCTACCCTCGATTCACGGAGCAGTAGCTCCGTAAATTGCGTGGGCGCTCCGGCAAAATGCCCGGCGTAAGCGCGCGCAATTTAAATGATCCCGTAGGCGGGAATCATTTAAATTAGGCGCGTTCCCGCGCCGAGCGTAGGGCGCATGCTCCGTCGGGAATCTTTCCCGACGTCCATTGCGGCAAATGACGTCGCAAGGACGTCATTTGCTTCAAAGTGAACGTGAATGGTGTCCAGCGCCATTTACGATTCACTTACTCCTGCTCCTGCTATTAGCAGGAGCAGCCTTACGCCTTACGCTAAACACGCCGTACGCAAACAACGTAAACTGCGTACGCAGGGCATGCGTACTGTAGTGAATCGGCGTTAGTATGCAATTTGCATACTCTACGCTGACCACTACGGGAACGCCACCTAGCGGCCTGCATAAGAATGCAGCCTAAGATATGAGGGCATAAGAGCCTTATGCCACGCATATCTTAGGCTGTAGTCGGCGTAACGAGCTCTCTGAATCAGGAGAAGTCGTTACGCCGACGCAAGTAAGCAATTGCGCTGCGTAACTATGGTTACACAGACGCAATTGCTCTCTGAATCTGGGCCACTGTTGGCAGCACCTTGAGAGTGAAGCAGACTCTGACTCTGCCTTTCAGTGCCTTGTTCTTTTATTAGGGTTGATATTGAGGCTCTGGATTCATTGTGTTCAGAGAGAAAGCAAATACTTGCATTGCTATTGTGTCCTTGCTGGGTGTCCTGTGCCTCCCTGTACCTTTAAGGAGGGGTGGGCTCGCTCTAGGCAAACCTGCCCTTAAAGGGTCACTAAAGGAAAAAATGTTTTTTTGCTGAAATTACTGTTTACAGGGTATAGAGACATAATAGTTAACTGATTCCTTTTAAAAATGATTAAAAATAGATAAAAACCAATCATATAATGTACCTACAGTTTAGTTTCGTTTTTTGCTGTTTCCTGGTTCTCTGATGTACAGAGCCAGAGAGCCAATAGAGGGCAGTGATGGTTTGTAAAACGAAACTGGATTGGTGCTGAGGGGTTTTAGACACACAGTAATCACACCTCCTTGATTAGTCACCAGTGAGAAATCTCCCAGTACTGTGGTGATCAGGAAACAGACAACCAGGAAGTGTCCAGAACAGAGAGGAATTACAGCAACATCAAAGCAAAAACGAACAATGAGGACATGAAACCAGGACTGCAGTAAGGTAAAGGAAGCTATTTAGCTAAAAAAAAAATTCCTTTAGTGACCCTTTAATCTATCTAATGCTATACATGCCCTCCTATTTGGGAGACTCTCAAAAGTTAGGACTGCAGTAAACTGGGGTGCCTTGACATGACCACTGGCACTATAGCTTACACATATGTTTTCAAATGTGTGCAACTAAACCCTTTTGTTTTTTAACGTAAGCTAATTTTTGTTTGTTTTTGATGTGCATTGCCCATTTGCTCCTTGCTACAAAGGCTAGTTATAAGGTTGGTGTGGTTGCAATTCCTTTGTACAGCTTATTGTATACCGTGACCATACCGCAGTACTGACAATCATCCAGAAGATGGCAGAGGTTGCTTGCAGATCATTACACCTTGATGTATTTATCTTTCCAGTTCACAGAAGCTAGTAACTATATTTTTAAGCAATTGTTCACAGAAGTACATTTGCAGTAAGTAAGCATATTGGGATTGCATGTGTCAGAATCTAAGTTTCCATTATAACAGTTTAAGTGGTTGTAAACCCTTGTTTACAACTTAATGTTACAGGTAAGCCTATATTAAGGCTTACCTGTAGCTAACAAGGATATATCCTAAACTGGCACAGTTTAGAAGATATCCCTGTATTTGCATGTGCCGACGTCATGCGGCACATGCGCACTTAAGCCACTATGTGCCGTTGCTTCAGTTATACTGTGCCGTTATCACTCCGGGACAACACTCCGGGACAACATGTCGGCGGCCGGAGGGCGAGACGTGGACCGCTGCAGGAGCTTCGATTATGCCTTTGTCTTGCAGGATTTTTATTTATTTTTTTTCGTTTTTGAATGGAGGGTTTACTTCCTCTTTAAATGGTGTACTTCCTGTATTTGTGTCTTATGCAAATCCAGTCGATTTGTCTTTATTGTGTTTGGCAAAGTGGCAAACCTTTAAAATATTTTATTAACATTTACTGGGGATAATGATGGCATACTTATGTCACATTTGGTTATGTCGTGCCAGCTGAACATCATAATGGAAGCTCTGACACATACTTTCCTGCCTGGTCCATTGGTGCATCTAGATAAAACCAGCCCTGGACAGACTTGTCCAAGGATTGCCTAAATTGTGGCAGTATACGTCATTTCATTAGCTCCCTGCTCTGTAACTTGAAGCTCTGGTTCGAATATCAAGATAATGAAATGTATTATTACACTATATTGATTTTTTTTTTTAGAAAAATTATTATTATTATTATTATACAGGATTAATATAGCGCCAACATTTTACGCATTGCTTTACAATATTAAAAGGGAGACAATACAGTTATAATAAAATAAAATACAAGAGGATTAAGAGGGCCCTGCTCAAAAGAGCTTACAATCTAATATGTACCATGTCCATAAATATTACTACCTCAAAAAAACATATATGTCAGACTTCCCTGGTGCTACAATGGACAGATGAATAAATATATAAAAATTCTAGAAAATTGTATTCAAAAGCCTAAAATCACAATTAAAATAACATAAGAATTGATCCCTTTGAGACAATATAGGCCATATGTGTTGTATCCATTCACAATTGTCTTTGCTGACATAGCAATTGCTGAAATATCCCAAGAGGTTGACGTGTTTCACATCAAGTAGCTTCTTCAGGACCTTAACATCTTATGGGCAAAGAAAAGTGGCCTAACTGACAGAACATATAGAATGAATATATGTTGCTATAATATATTATTTTTAACAACATAACTGTTAATCTATGCCACTTACACAATGTGAAAAATAACATGGGAAATTATCCCTTTGAGACAATGTAGGCCATATGTGTTCCATTCACAAATCTCTTTGCTGACATAGCAATTGCTGAAATATCCCTATAGATGGTTGCGTTTCACATCAATAAGCTTCTTCAGGACCTTGACATCATAGGGGCAAAGAGGAGTGGCCTAAATGAAAGAACATATGGCATGAATATATGTCCCTATTAATATAGCATTTTTAACAACATAACTGTATTCATTCCATAGGTTTTTTCAGTTAGGCCACTGCTATTGGATTTTTTTATGTATTTCTTATTATTTAGACGTGTACATTAAACAATGACTTAGGCTAAACCTATGCACTACAGTCTGTATGAATAGAAATGCATTCCGCATTTTTTTTTCTTTTGAATCTCTTGATCACATCAAATTTTCCATAGTTTCATACAAAGTTCCTTGCACAATAATCTTTAATAAACTTTCATACAAGTGACTTAACAGTTTGTGCCCTTCTATATTATATTACCTGACAGGTTTACTTAATCAGTCTGATTCAAGTTTCCATTAACTCATCAACCTCAATAAAGCCACAAAGTATTTGAATATTTTTGTAAAGAATAAAGAACTGGTTCAATGTGAGATAGACAGATGATTTGGATATATGTTTTGCCAAGAAACATATCTTTCCATACCTGCATTGTATTCTCATTAAGGATAGTTACTTGTGGAAACCTGAACCCATGGAAAAAAAATATGAAAAGTATGTCTCCCTGACAAATTTGTGTCAACCAGACCATATCATCGAAGGCTTTCAAATATTTCTTGTTTGGAGCTTATATGTTGTTCATTGAAAAAAAATGCATACAATTTACATTCCTAATTGTAGGTTTGTACATTATACTACAACTTTTAGGAAACATTCTAGTTATCAGGCAAGCAGATGTATTACTAGACCCCACTTTCCTGATGGCTATACCCCTGACTGCCAAAGTAAATAGGCACTTTACCACTGCAATGAAATTAGGCACTTCCCCATTGAGTATCCATGTTGGGGGACACTTCTCCACTGATAGTCCATGTAAAAGGTACTCTTCACCATTGACCATCACTGTAAAGGTGCACTTAACCACTGAGCATCAATGTAATCAGGCACTACTCCACTGACCATCAATGTAAGGATGCATATCACCACTGACCTTTAATGTAAGGGTGCATTTTACCACTGACCTTCAATTTGAAGGGGCACTTCACTGACCATCAATATGAAGGTGCATTTCACCAGCAACCATAAATATAAAGGTTAAAGGGGTTGTAAAGGTAATTTTTCTCCCCCTAAATAGCTTCCTTTACCTTAGTGCAGTCCTCCTTCACTTACCTCATCCTTCGATTTTGCTTTTAAATGTCCTTATTTCTTCTGAGAAATCCTCACTTCCTGTTCTTCTGTCTGTAACTCCACACAGTAATGCAAAGCTTTCTCCCTGGTGTGGAGAAAGCCTCTTGAGGTGGGAGGGGGTGAGCAAGCAAGTCAGGACACTCTCTACTTTGCAGATAGAGAAAGGAACTGTGTGTTAGTGGGCGTCCTGACACTCCTGCTCACCCCCCCCCCATTCAAGAGGCTTTCTCCACACCAGGGAGAAAGCCTTGCATTACTGTGTGGAGTTACAGCCAGAAGAACTGGAAGTGAGGATTTCTCAGAAGAAATAAGGACATTTAAAAGCAAAATCGAAGGATGAGGTAAGTGAAGGAGGACTGCACTAAGGTAAAGGAAGCTATTTAAGGATTTTTTTTACCTTTACAACCCCTTTAATTTCACCACTGACCATCAATATAAAGGTGAAATTTACCACGAACCATCAATATAAAGGTTTACTTCACCACTGTAAAGTAGATAGTGCAGCGCTAAACCCCTGACCATCAATATAAATGTTTACTTCACCACTGACCATCAATATAAAGGTTTACTTCACCACTGACTATCAATATAAAGGTTTACTTACCAATGTAAGGAGGCACTACCCCCCTGGTCACCATTATAGGGGCCTCTACCCTCGCCACCAACATAAAGTGGTACTTATTTTCTGATCATCATTGCACAGGGGTATTTCTCCACATTTCTCCACTGACCACCATTGCAATGGACGGCTTCTCTACCAAACACCAAAGTAATACCTGGTACACACAGCCAGTTTTATTTCAGCAGGCTGAACGAAAAGAAAACTTAGGAGCTTGCGAGCAGCTTGATGTGCTAACTCTACAATGTTAGTACATTGATCTCCCTGCTGAACTATTGTGTTCTTACAGGGGGACCAAATCCCCCGCCAGAACACACCGGTCAGTGCTGACAGCCATTGGCTGCCAGTGCTCATCGGATGCCGAATTGCTACCGTTTTCCCAGCATGCCCGTTTGACAGAAGCCAAATGTTAGGCTGGCTTCTGTTGGACCGGATGCTGTACACACTGGCCAAATGTCGGCCAGTTTCTGTTGAACCGGACAATATTCGCTCAGTGCTGGATGTTGTAAACGAAGTTGTAGATTATATATTCCTGACTTCTGCACTCTGTAAACTGTGCTCTAGACAACATATTTCTGACCAAAGTGTTCATTTTTATCAACAGCTAGTGAATGATAATGCATTTTAAAATATTTAATGAACTTCTCCATTTTAAAACATGCTAGCCATTTCACAAAGCTCAGAATGGTCTGCTCTGTTTTTCTGCATTTCCATTTCACATAAATAATCCCTGTACTGAGTCACAGGTGAGTTAACCACAGTTTCCAAATATCAAGCTAATCCTTAAAAGCTCAGAGTATGACTGCTGGTTTGTTTTTTTCATATATATATTTCTTTCAGGGTATGTAAAATCCAGTGACATCACTGTTGTTTTATCTGTAGGGAAAAAACTAAAGGTCCTTGTTCCTATGTCAAAGGCTGTAACACAAAACACAGAAAGCAAGCACCCCAGCATTGTGCAGTATATCAGGATTTATTGAGGAGAAAAATGGCCATAATTCAAGGACTAGAAGGGGCTCATAGGATCATTCTGGCATGGCCAGCAGTGTGAAGTCCAACTGAAGAGTAATGCCGCATACACACCATCACTTTATGTGATGAAAAAAAACGACATTTTCTGTGAAGTAAAAAACTACGTGTTTGAAACTTCAATTTTCAAAGACGAAGTTGCCTACACACCATCGTTTTTCTCACAATGTTCTAGCAAAGCGAGGTTACGTTCCACCACGTTTTTCCATTGAAGCTCGCTTCATAAGTAGCTTCTGGGCATCCGCGGATGAAAAAACGTCGTTTTAAACGACGTTTTTGCTACACACGGTCAATTTCTGTGAAGTAAAAGTTGACGTTTTGAAAAACGACACATAAAATTTAAGCATGCTTCAATTTTTTTTGGTCGTTTTTTAGAAGACATAAAACGACGTTTTCCCCCACACACGGTCAATTAAAGTGACGTTTTTAAAAACGTCATTTTTTTTCATCACATAAAACGACCGTGTGTACGCGGCATAACTCTTCAGGCAATCTTGTTGCGAGTGTACAATAGCAACCTGGTCTACCTAGTGGTGACTCAGTGTCCTTGGCGTCAAACTTTTCTTAAAGTGGATGTCCCTGAAGTTGATAAAGTCAAGTGGGCATCCCATAGGAGTGTATAAATACAGTACTTTTGTCGATATTTACTACATTTTAATTGCACAGGAATGTTAAATATGACATACACTTCAAAGGAAAGCTTCTTTTTGAGAATTCCCTTGAGCAATACATCAAGGCAGCTTGTGAGGAAAGGGAGTTTCTACCCTACTATCCACAATCACTTATCCCTATTAAATGTACTTACGTGTACGATGTGGTTGCCCCTTCAAGACATTATCATGCATTGGAGGAAATTCTTTTAATGGTAGGCGATCCACCTCTATGCCCACAGTACCTTCTCAGAAGGCTTTTTCACAATGAAAATTCAGAGAGGTACACAAAGAGTCTCTATTACTGTCATCTCTCTGTTTCTTTCTGCTGCAGTCACACAGGCTGGTCATCTTTTTTATGAAAAATTACGAATGTGTTGATGTTTACTCCAAATCCTACACAAGGACCCTATTACATTTAGATTGATGCAGTGGTTAGGCTCCTGCAAGGTCTTTTATAGACCTGCCGCTGTGTCCACTGCAATAGCTAGACTTTTGCATGGTCCCCCATAGACCAGCCAAGATTTCCCTAACGCAAGAGATTTTCAACCTTCAATAGCAAGTATTAAGTGATGGGTTTAACTCCTTATATGTTCACACATCAAGGTAGTCTTACTTTGCTGAAAAAAAATCACCACATTCTGTGGTGCTATTTTATTAAACCCTCCATTACAACCTGCATATTCATATTCCAGGGTGTCTTGGAGACCTCTTAAGACATTCTTTGAACCATATTTCCAAGTTATGATACTCACACTTCTCCCTTTCAGTTGATCTTTCATCCTTCTGTAGCACCGACCTTATACTGTGGAGGGGACATTTTCCTTCAGCACAACATTGTTGTCCATGAATCTGTGTTCAGGAACGTACTCTCATTGGCACCCCTTCATTAAAATTTCTCTTTATGCTTGTGGATTATTTTGAGACAGCGAGTGCTTGGTTTTCTCCACAAAGAGTCATTGGAACTCTCCTACTCCCTACACGAGGAGGTTAGCTCCATTTCCTAGAGCCTCTTTTACTCCTTATTACTGTAATAAATATCTTCTTGGCTTACAAGCCTCAGACTTTAAACTAAGCTCTGATGTGTCTCTCCCTTCCCGTAGCAGGGTTTCAGTCTGTAGGTACCCCAACACTTGCCTGCATTTACAGTTATATAACTACTTTGCAGACTTTTGATATTTCAGAAATCTCATTCCATCTTTTATACACTGATAACACCAGTTAGAAAAATCACAACATCTAGGTTTTATATATCTTCTTCCTAACACTTTTGCCCTGCACTTCCCTTGCATTTTTTTGCAAGAATTTGCTCTTCATTGTCTACATCAGGGGTCTCCAAACTTTTCAAACAAAGGGCCACTTTATTGTCCTTCAGACTTTAGGGGGGCCGGATTGTGACCAGCAGGGGCATCCAGCATCAGTGAGAATAAATATGGCCTCAGGTTTGGTGGTCAATAGGAGGAGAAGTATTCCCCCTATTAGTAAGGCCCCTTTCACACTGGGGTGGGAGGCGCGGTGGCGGTATAGCGCCGCTAAAAAAAGCGGCGCTATACAGCCGGAATTGCCGGGGGAATCGGCCGCTAGCGGTACGGTATTAACCCCCGCTAGCGGCCGATAAAGGGTTAATACCGCCCACAATGCGCCTCTGCAGAGGCGCATTGCGGGCGGTATTGCAGCGTTTGCCATTGTTTTAAATGGGAAGCAGCGGTATACACACTGCTCCTCTCACCGCTCCAAAGATGCTGCTGGCAGGAGATTTTTTTCCCTAGTGGGAGGTATAGTGCCCCCTATCAGTGGAAGGTATTTTACCCCAAGGGCCGGATAAAGGCTAGCAAAGGGCCACATCTGGCCCTCGGGCCGCAGTTTGGAGACCCCTGGTCTACATCTTTGCCCACTGCGGTGGCCTTCTGGGACTTTCTCTGGTTGCTCTTGCCAATAAAGTGCCCTCTCCTTGTGTTCAAGGGGGTTTCTCCCTTAAATGGTCTCCTGTACCAATAGGGTCTTCTTTCTCTATTTTTCCTGTTCTTACATTACGTGGGGACCAAACATCCTCAAAGCCATTTTTTTTTGCCTGATGCTGTTCTTCTGCCCTTCTGTAGGACTGCAATTCTCTCTCCCCATGTCCAGCCTGAAGGCATATCTAATATTTTAAGATTTTCCTTATGGGTAGGGTCAGGACTGTCATTTATAGCTAACTGCAAAAACTTCTCTTTCCTCAGAGGGTGGCACTTCATTCTCTTCCACACGGTGGGAGGTTATTTTACCTTTTTTCTATGGGTTTTGCCCTCCTGGAACAAGCCTCTCCCTTGCCTGAGCCCATTTCCCAGAGATGTCTGGGTTCTTGAGCTTTTTGCAACATTTAGCATCTATCCTAATCACAAATTACAGGGCCATCACCTAACTCCCTGTTCATGTTTTTCAAAATTGCTTGTTTTGCTAGATGGCTGTCTGAGACTGCTGTTGCATGCTTTAGGCACTCAGGAAGACCCAGAGACAGCACAGATCTGACTGCTGGAGGAGCTGAGTGATCTGTGGAGTGAGGAGGAGGGAAGGCAAAGGAGGAGTCCAGTTCTGCTCTTTTTTTCCATTGGGCACTATTAATCCTACACCTTGGGATATTCACATACCTCACCCCAGGAAAGTGACTTGTGGATCGCATCCTGTTCTTTCAATTTGGGAATCGTGGATCTGAAGTCTGTGACTGACTACAGGTGGGTGGACCCCATGGCACCTCTGTGAGGACCATCACTCTACTTAGCTTGTTTGACCCCCCTGAAAAGGGCGGTCACTGGCTAGTCGGTAAGCCTTCCCTTCTTCCCCTGGTCGCCGGCTTTCTTCACTTACTGGATTTCACATATCCATCCTACATCACTGAAGGTCTAAGGTCTACAGGATTTCACTGAAGTTCTTCCTTTTTAGGAATTGCTCACTTATGAACTTTATGTTTTTTCACTGTTGATTATTTATTTGTTTTTTATACTTTTTTCACTGATTATTCGAATTTATGGTTACATATTATTCACTCATTATCCAGCGCTACACTTTATTGTATATATTTTGTGGTGCCTTATATCAGGGTTTGGTGTTTAGCGGCAGAATATCCGTTCAGGATACTTTTTATTCATTTATTTATTCACAAACTTTTTTGGGCAATTTCTCTCCTCCCCCCCCCCCCTTTTTTTTCCAAATGCTTTAGCGGCAAGAAGCTTTTGATGTTATCTATTCTAGTCTGTTGACCCTTCATGTTTTTCATGTGGGCCTGTTGCTGCTGTTTAAGCCAATTTGTTGTCCACCCCTTGAATTGTCGCTTGACGACATCCTAGGGTCTAAGAATCAAGTCTTGTGTCCTGTACTGTATGATTAAGATAATTAGAATTTTGATGTACCTGTGAATTCCATATCTTAAATTACAGTACAGGACACAGTTCCCTCACTTATTTTCTTTGTAATCTCCTTATTGTTAGCTAAAAACTGAAGCCTCATGGAGTGGATGGGGTTATATAGATACACTAGGTGGTGGCCCCAGTTAAACTTTTGCCAGTGTCAAATAACTTATAGGTAGCGACATAAAATCCATGGTCCAAGAACCAATTCTTATATTCTGTACTATAATCTAAGACAGGGGTGTCAAACTCATTTTCATTGAGGGCCGCATCAGCATTATGGTTTCCCTCAAAGGGCCGGTTGTGTCTGTTAGACTAGATGTTCAAAGCACCCCACAGATGTCAAGAGTCCCCCACCCTCACACATTACAGTGCACCCCCTTATCTTGTGCTACTGCCAGGAAGAAGTTAGGGGTGGAGCTGGGAAGCAGAAAGTGCATGGTCTGCAGGAGGACCATAGGAGGGCTGAAGTCAGCTGAATGCTGACACCAAAAGAGGCGGAGACGAAGGGGTGCTGCAGCCGCACAGAGGCGCAGGATATGTAAGAGGAGTTCTGTCCTGCTCTCTGCTGCCGACTGTTGCAACAAGGTAGAAGGGACAAGGGGTGCGAAGCAGCTGCAGAAGAGGTACAAGGGCCTTACAAAATGGCCTGGAGGACCTAATTTGGCTCAAGGGCCTTGTGTTTGACCCATGTAATCTAAGATATGACATTTAAAGGTGCATCAATATTCCTGTTTTTCTAAATCATACAGTCTAAGACTTTAGTCTGCCAATAAGCAGTCTAACTGAGGGTTGGGCAGTACAGAAAACAATAAACAATCATGAGAAGAAGAACCAGTGGCAGCCTTGCTTGAGAGCCCCTGAAGCACTGACAGATATGGTGCATATTAACAAGGAGGGGTTGAACAGTATCTTTCAGACTACAGGATAGGGCGCATAAGTCTTTGGCCTCTGAAGGGTCAAAAAATCCCACAGTTCCACTGGGGAATGTGCAGGGGGAGAAATGTGTGAGACACCCTGTACAAAGGCTTTAAATAGGGAAAGAGAGACCATCAGTCTCTAAAATGGCAGGGTCAGGGCTGAGATTTGCCCTTGATGGTACATAAAGACTGATGCTGGAGAAAGGACAGGATACATCTTTTCAAGCATTGAATTTGCTAACCTCACCGAATGCAAAGCTGGCCTTTCAGGTTCGATGGAAGAATTTGCAAGAAGTTAACCTCCTAGTCCACAGAAAAGAAAGAATGACCAAATCTGATAGGCCCCTATCCCTCAGGAACTGTGCTTCAACAGCAGAAATTAGTAGTTTATCAGCATAATATATTTTGTTAAAATTCCTCCACTAATCCCCATCTATGCCTGGACCTGTAAACTTCAATTTTTGATTCATCTATAACTTTCTTCCTGGATTCAGTAGTGAAGTTCTTATATTATATGGCCTTTGCTAAACCTGCCATAAAAGTGACCCATGAAGGCTGAAGTTTGCCAATTGTTATTCGCTATACTTTTAGCAACTGGAATAAGGAGTTCTTTGCACAGCTGTTCTTTCCTGTAGTAAAGTTAGCTCAATATGCTAGTTTTTAGATGCTGTGGTCACTTGAGGCCTGTACTTTCTTTTGAAGATGACTTGGTTTCTGAAATCTGTATTATGCTCCCTTCCCTCTTAGATGTAATTTGGAGCTAAGATAGCTTTTTGGCTTTACACCACTTCAATAAACTGTTTGGCCATCACTACAAAGAAGTGAAATAAATGTTTTCAATAATACTTAGTGGGTCATATTAGTTAGGTAACTTACCATTATTAGCTGGTAAAATATCATCTCAATTCATACTGTCAATCGGGTGAAACATATTACTTTTTGAACACATAGTAGAACTTTGGTCTTTTTTTAGGTGGATCTGTAACATCATCTACAAAAATGTTAACACAATAAAACCGCATGGAGTTAGGTAATTGACCACTAGATGCCACCAGGTATTTTGGGTAATTAACAGAGGTTAGTAGGTAAACTGAAATTTGTTATATTACCACTAGATGTCACCAGCTACTTTTTATAGAATGTTAGGAAAGTTAGGGATTAATGGATGTATAATAATGGCTGCAAGACTTCTTCTGACGTCAGGATTGATTGCGTTGGACAGGGCTTTGCATTGTGACGTGATTATGATTCATTGATTGATTGAGAGTTTATGCTGGGAAAGCACTTTTTAATGTAAGTGACTATTACATTGCTTAAAGTGTAAGATCAACTTTTCACAAAAAATGTAAAAGTGAACTAACACCTTACACCCTCCCAACCCCCCTGGTCCACCCTGCACTTACCTCTGAGGGTGATTAGATGTCACTATCCACACAGCTGGTGCAGTGGTCTGGGGAAACCCCGCTCTTAATTCCCTTCTTTCCCTAGGACTTCCGGGACAGATCAGAGCAATTCCAATTGATCAAGGTGGTCACATGCCAGCACCTAACCAATCCAAATAGCTCTGATCTATCCCGGAAGTCCAAAGGAAATAAGGGGATGAAGAGTGGGGTTTTCAGATAACTGGACTGCTGCACCAGCTGTGTGGGTAGCAATATCTTATCACCACTGAGGTAAATGC
This sequence comes from Rana temporaria, assembly GCF_905171775.1. Taxonomy (NCBI): domain Eukaryota; kingdom Metazoa; phylum Chordata; class Amphibia; order Anura; family Ranidae; genus Rana; species Rana temporaria. Next base: position 124,383,279 of record NC_053490.1, on the reverse strand, counting down.
AGCAGGGATCAGGTAGGTGGGGGTTGGTGGTGGGTGTAAGTTCACCTTTCCATAGCTTTCCTTTGCCTGGGTTTTTCCTTGACTATCTGAGATAAGCATTGGACAGAAAGGATTCAAGCATATAAGGTCATACTGTTAATTGCAATAGACCTGCTTTTTTAAAAGAGGTCAATACCATTTGGTGAGTTTGTTTAATCATAGGGGAAAAGGGGGAGGTTAAAGATAAAGCACTGACTACGAGTGCGATGTTTGAAGCAATAGACTTGGATCATACACAAGAGTTTTCTGGGAAATGGTCACATGGTGGATGAACTGTGGCAACTGCGCCTGTGCGAGCTAACATACAATGAAGGCAATTCGCGCATGGGATCCAACCTGCAGCAGTACAACTGCAGTGGCTAGTCCTTAAGTGGTTAAAAAGGTATTTTTATCAAGTATCCAGTATTCTTCACATGCCTCATTTAAAGTCCCAATACCCTCCTTTTTGTTTCCTGCCATTAGTGGGAGTAAACATCAACACATTTGGTGTTGGGGGGAGGAATCGTGCCCCATTGTTGATATCATTTGGAGGAATAGTCCCCCTTTTTTGGTGTCGGTGGGAAAAATGGTACCCCAATAAAGGCAATCAAAGGGCCGCATCCGGTTGAAGGCCCGGAGTTTGGAGACCACTTTGCTAGGACATACTACGTGGTCACAAATTAATTAAAACCAAAGCTTCCAACACACCACAGGTTAGCTAAGCAGTGTGGCAAAATCCAATTCATTTAATTACCAAAGACCCAACACCATCAGTGTTTTTCCCCACATTTCCTCCAATGAAGGATCTCCTTACAAGAGAATATTTCCCCCAAATAAATGAAGTCCAGTCTGGAGGGCACTTACTTGATGGAGTTAACGTTTACCAAACTTGATGCATCAGATCTGCAACTTTTCTAACATACAAGTTATCAACATGCTTTCCTTTTCCTTCAGAGGCAAAGTATCGTCACAACAGCTCCATAGGAGATATTCCGTGCCTACTGCTACCTGTGACTATGAGGTCTATTATTCTTTCTGCTCTATTTTGTCATAAGTATAACTGTTCTGAGCAAAGCAAATGCAATGCAATGCAATGCAACCTGGATGCTACTTAATAAAAAAAAGTCCTAGGCCTAGACACCACCTTGTCACTATGCAAAAATAAGAAAGGCTACTCACTTTTTTACAATGCAGGGAGAAAGCAAGCAGTAGCAAATGGATGGGGGAAATTGTACAGGCAAGGAGAAGGGCAGGCAGCAGAAAAAAGATACGCGTAGAATCCTACAGCCATAGGCAGTCTTTCCTCCCAGGCAAAGGCAGGCAGTCTGGATCACGATGTATATTCAAATAACAAGTAATTGCGCCAAAAATATGTGAAACAAATATTTGTACAAAAAACGTGAGTGCAACTGCAAAAATTCACCTTAAAAATGATTAGCAGAATAAAGTAAAAGTCTGACGCTAACTCAGATGAATAAATCAATATAAATCCTTAATAAACTATATATACCCTGTATATAAATCCTTAATAAACTACAGGTATATATATATATATATATATATATATATATATATATATATATTGTGACAGGAAGTCAGGTAAATCTGTGGGTGTTGTCACAGACGGGACATACATTTCTGCCTTGTTTAGACAATACACCAATTGTTATTAGGCGTCGGCTGCAAAAGTAGCCAGAAAAGGTCTAAGGGCGTTGGAAAACTTCAGCTGTTCAGAATGAGGCAATTAAGGCCTCTATAAGTAATCCAGAGGATTACCACTGAATTGCTGCATCCTGAGGCTTTGTGAGTAAGAAGAGCAGTGTACTGAAAGTCTTCTAAAGGAGGTGAGGAGAGGATTGATTTTTATGTGTGATAAAAATCAAAAGACTATTGTTTTTCTGCTGTATGACCAGCAGTGTCTGCCCAGCACTAGGCTGTGCCAGACTCCATATATAGGTTGCTGTGTGGTGAAGATAGACGCCCCAAGTGGCCAGGGTTTATTTTATGTTTGATTTTGTTTATGCTGTTTGGATGCTTGCACTTGTTTCCAGCAAGATGGAAGAATAAACCAAAATCTTTGTTTTCAACCGTGTTCGACTGCCTGTCTGTATAAATTCAGTGTGTAGTGAACCCATCCAAGGGGTCACACACCCAGCTACCGAGCTAACCCCTTACAATATATATATAAAAATTCATAATAATAAATCTTTAATAAACAATATATATATATATATATATATATATATATATATATATATATATATATATATATATATATATATATATATATATATATATCCATTCACTCCAAAATAGTGTTCCATAATAAAAGCACAGTAAATTGTGAGAAAAAAGAAAATGTCTTCAGAAAGAATGCAGTCACCGTAGTGGAAAGATTTTGTGCAGTGACTAGCAATCGTTTTATCTGTGCCCCACCATTACTCGTGTGGGAAAAATGCGAACTCACCAGATATCTAAATAAAACAAGCCTATATCTCCTTAATTTAATACAAAAGAAGCTCGGGAGAAGTACAATAGATTTCATAGCGCAACAAGTTTATTGCAACAAAAGTCCCAGCATATACACTGTAGGTAATGAATGTGCACTTACATTTCAAGGTGCTATTAATTAGCACCAACATATACAGCCTGCCAGGTACAAAAAATGCTGTCTCTCCAAGAGCTCTGGAGGTCAGAACCACGAAAACTGGAAGTGACATAGATACGGGCAGACGCGCAGCCTCAATGCATTTCGTGATCAACACATCATCAAGAAGCGTGCCCGCCGCCATTTTGTTGAAGCCCTATATACTCCACCATTCGGTCTAATTGGTTAGGAAAAAAATCACTCATAAAGATCCAGTTTGGGTTACCCACAACTTGGAATAGCTTTAAAAAACATAAAAATGCCGCTGAACATATTGGTATCTCACCATTACGATCAAAACATATGTGGGCAGAAACACTTAAACAATCACAAATCCGTTTAATCATATAAAAATAAATCAGTATAAAATCATTTCAATTAGAAATACTACGTTCCTGAGTGTTTCCAAACATCTATGAGAGTTTCCGGGTGCAACCTGAGCAGCTCCGAGCTATCTCCGAGGATTTCCGAGTCTCTCTGGCACCCCCACCTCTGGCAAAATTGGGTACTGCATACAACAGAAGTCAATGTGGAACTAATTATCTTTGTTTCCATTGACTTCTATGTCAATGGAAGTAATCCAAGTAATCCAAGGTGCCACTATATAACAATATTAGTTCAGTCAGCTCCCATACAACATATCCATGTTGCTAACAAGTGGTCCAATGGTGTACTGCATGTGTATACTGATTCAACCAACAGTTTCACACCCCTACACAGTGGACCAGATCCACAGTCAGCGGCGTAATTTTAGGCAGGCATAGCGTATCATAGTTAGGCTACGCCGCCGCTACTTTGAGAGGCAAGTGCTGTATTCACAAAGAACTTGCCTCTAAAGTAACGGCGGCGTAGCATAAATCTCCCGGCGTAAGGGCGCGGATTTCAAATGATGAACAGGGGGGTGTGTTTTATGTAAAATAAGCTTGACCCCACGTAAATGATGCTTTTTTCGTACGGCGCATGCACGCGCATGCTCAGTATCACGTCAAATTTTCAAATTAACATACGCCCGATCAATGCCTAGACGACGTGAACGTAATTTACGCAAAGCCCTATTCGCGAACGTTTTACGCAAACGACGTACACGGCGGAAAATTCTACGCTGGCCCGATGTCCATACTTAACATTGCGTACGCCTCATAAAGCAGGGGTAACGTTACGCCGAAAAAAGCCTTACGTAAACGACATAAAAAAATGCGCTGGGCGGACGTACGTTTGTGGATTGGCATATCTAGCTCATTTGCATACTCAACGCGGAAATCAACGGAAGCGCCACCTAGCGGCCAGCGTAAATATGCACCTTAGATCCGACGGCGTACTAAGACTTACGTCAGTCCGGATCTAGCCCAGCTTCAGGCGTATCTTTGTTTTGTGGATACAAAACAAAGATACGCCGGAGCATCCTAGAAGTTACGCGGCTTATCAATAGATATGCCGACGTAACTTCTTCGTGGATCTGGGCCAGTGATTTTAATGGTACAAAATAATGTATTTGTATTTAGTAAAATAATACATTATACTAAAATTAAAGCAAAGAGCTAGTTTTGTTAATATATGGGTGACTTAAAGACCTTATTAGTCATACTGGAATAATATGGTCAACAACTACAATAAAGGTGCAAAGGCTAAAATCTAGCAATTTAAAAGTTGGAGATATAACAATTTAGGTCAATATCTACATATATCAGCCCTTGTGGGTTGATGTATGTAGGTAGAACTACTAGACCCCTATTTAAAAGGATCAATGAACATGTTAATAATATAAAATTATTAGAAAGATGCATAATAGGGACCCATCTGTCCTCAGGTTTGGGTTTATAGACATTGGAGAGGAAAAGATCTTCATAGACAGCCTTCTCAGAATGAGACCTGGTGGGAACATGAGATTGGTTGTTTGTTTTTCTCAGGACTCAACATAGACTTTGACCTAAATTGTTATATCTCCAACTTTAAAATTGCTAGATTTAGCCTTTGCACATTTATTGTAGTTGTTGACAATATTTTTCCAGTGTGACCAATAAGGTCTTCAAGTAACCCTTGTATTAATAAAGGTAGTTCTCCCCTTTAATTTTAATATAATGTATTATTTTACTACTTTACTATGACAAGATCATCCAGCACCCAGTTGAAAAGATGGCAAAGTGCCCCCCCCCCCCCTTACCTAGGAGGCGCTAATAGTGATTATTATGTAATGTCTGTTGTGTGCACTGAAATATTATTGGTGTGGTACACATCAGCTAACTGAATTGTTTAAAACTGCAGCACAAATATGAGATTAACAGTGGTGAAGGGAAAAAAATATGTCCCTGTGTCGGTGGCGTCACTGTGTTGGTTGTGTGTCAGCACAAAAAACGGTTCTGCATCACTAATGTCAGTCTGAGGAGGACGGTCTGTGGGATGAAGAAGGGATGGAGAGGTGGGCTCTGAGGGGTGCATGGAACTACAGGGATCTAGGGGTGCTGTGAGCAGTGGCGTAACCAGAGTTATGGGCGCCGGGGCAGAATTTTATTTTCCGCCCCCCCCCTTATATTAACATCCACTCTGGTTATAAGGATAATTAAACACATGTAAAGGTATCAGATCTGTTTCATTTCCATATAGGCAGTAGATCCCCTCTCTATAGGCTGGGGTACCAACGCCTACCTTCAAATATATTGAAGACAACGTGAGCCTTCTTCTTTAGCATCTGCAACCTCTGGCTCCTCTCATCCACCGACACCTGTATGTCTCAGCAGGCCCCCTCTACAGGCACCACGAAGTGCAGCTGGTTCCTAAGAAGGCTGTGAAAAAAAATAGTAGTAGTTTCCCAGGTGATATGTGGGGGTGCATAGGTACAATAAGGGCTTGCTGGGTCTTGTAGTTCCCTGGGAGATATGGGGGGGTGGACAACACAGAGCAGACAGACCCCGTTCTGAAACCGCCAACTCACTGTTGGAGGAGCCTGCTGCCTGCGTGAGGGGAGCGACACTACAAGCAGCCCGGCGGCCACCAGGGGCGTTGCTAGGAGTGAAAAAGACTAGGGGCTTCAGCCGGAAGTCGGTGCGCGTGCGTGGGGGGGGGCAGGTTAGGAATTGACTCCTTGGCGGGGGGGTAGGCTCACTTGTTGGATGCTGCCTGGGTCACCAGTGCCCATCCATGCTGACCTACCACACCCCTACACTGATCCCCCATGGTGACACATATACACTGATCCCCCCTGGTGACACATATACACTGATCCCCCCATGGTGACACATATATACACTGATCCCCCCATGGTGGCACATATGTACACTAATCCCCCCATGGGGACACATATATACACTGATCCCCCCATGGTGACACATATATACACTGATCCCCCCATGGTGACACATATATACACTGATCCCCCCATGGTGACACATATATAAACTGATCCCCCCATGGTGACACATATATACACTGTTCCCCCCTGGGCCCTGGCACATACAAAGACCCCTGTGACATGTGACCTCTGCAGCTCAGCTCAGCCTTACCCAAAGTGTAGCCTAGACAGCTCATACTGACCACTTCACAGCAGGCTGCCGCTGCACGCATCAGGGAGAGAGTTGAGCCAGGATGACGTGAGAGCCGCTCGCTCCACTGCCCGGCCATTTACACACGAACAGGGATCTCCGTGCCCAGCGCGGCCACAGTGTCATTCCCACCTCCTCCTGGACCCGGCGGCGCCTATGATGGACGTCACACGTCCCGCGTTCTTGGCGTTGGACTAGTGGGACATCCATCATAGGAGCTGGGTCCCCGGAGGCGGGACTATTTGTACGTCAATAACGTCGGCCACGGCCGCACTGCATAAGCGCGAGATCGTTCCCCATTGCCCATAGAAATGGCTCGGGGCTAACACTGCCGGCGCCCCCCCCTCAGCTCAGTGCCCGGGGCAGACACCCCAGCGCCCCCACCCGGTTGTTACGCCACTGTCTGAAGTGAGAAAGTTGTGAGAAAGTTGTTCTGAAAGGGCCCATACAGATGTGTGGCTATCATTGCTGCCGCTCAGAAAAGTATTATGTGGCAGATCACTTTTTAGATGATGTTTGACAGATGGTGAAAAAAGCAATATGTCCCCCTCTTTCCTGTGTGTTCTAACTCACTGACCCACTGTGCTGCAGATGTGTGCATTACACCCATTTTCAGAATGGACCTGTTCCATTTAACTTTTGCTGTGGACCAATGCCAATCACTTTTCAGAGGGCCATTGCAATTGTAAACTAGTCTTAAAGCTCTGATTCAGCAAGGAATCTGCTCACGAATCCCTGCAGATTGAAGTGGGCCTCAGATCTGTGTGAAAGGATCCCTAGGGCTCCCCACAAGCGAATGCCTAAACACAAAACTAAAAGCTGCTACCAGCTGGTCACTTGCCAAAGCCACAGTGCGTTCAGTGGGTGTGCTACTGCTGGATGCGAATAATGTAGTTAATTGAGGCCGCCCTAACTATGGAGCAGTAATACAGGCCGGCAATTGTTGAGCTAGATCGCCACCTCTCTAAAAGTCCTAAAAAGCGATCCAAGCATAGCTTTTCAGAGGGGCAACAGTCACTTTCACATATGTGAATGAGCCCTCAAAGAACAATATCCCAGTTGGTCTTCAATATTGAAAAATTCCATGATACCTAGGAGAGGATTGAACTGCTTAGGAGAGGACCTGGGTAACCCTTCTCTTTTCATTGAATGTCTCCATGGTGCATGAGCCACTTCATTCCATGATGCAAGTCTACCTTAAAGACCAATCAAAGGATAGACAAACATATTTCTCAATGTACTGTAGGTACTTCTAATTTACAAGCACTAGCCCTGGTTTTAAGAGGTGACCCTTATCTTGTAGGGAAGTAAAGGGTTAATCTCCTCACCTAATGTATGAACTTTCACTGCACACTCAGACTCTGCCTTTTACTGCATGTAGGCTGACATGTCCTCCAGTGTACTGATAACTGAAGATAGCAGAGCTGGACAGCCTGTGAAAGGAAGATTGAGCCCCGCAATAAATAAGGCTGAACCTTTTCAGAGAATGTGCGGTTATGTGCGGAGAGAAGATTTCTACAGTAAAACATTGGTTTAATAGTAACCTGGTTTAAGAGCATTTTGCAAGACAAGCAACATTTTTAAATACATTTTGACTTGATATACAAGCAATGTCTTGATATACAAGTAGCGTCATGTTACAACTGAGTAGAAAATAGAATAGAGGCACCTCTAAGTGTAGCAATATGGTTACATTTAATGAAGGTACAACATTTAGCAACTTATTGCTACACTTAGAGGCACCTCTCTTCTCTTTTATACTCTGTAGCTCCTGCTGGATTTTGCTTCTAATCCCCTTGTGGAGGCTTCCATTTTTTTGTGGATGGACATTTTATGGTTACACAACCTATCACATTGCTATAATCTTTTTATATGGACTATAAACTGAAGGACTTATGAATAAATGGTTGGGGAACAAATGATCTGAGTTTCCATTATTTCTTATGGGGAAATTCGCTTTGATATAAGAGTGCTTTGGATTACAAGCATGTTTCTGGAACGAATTATGCTCGCAATCCAAGGTTTTACTGTATTTCTGTTTTTTTTTTATATACTGTATATATATATCTATATATATTTTTGTATTTATTATTTGAATATTATATATATATATATATATATATATATATATATATATATATATATATATATATATATATATATATATATATATATATATATACAATAATATATCATGTCCTTGGTATCAAAGCCTATAAAATAGTAACAGTTGATTATTACGCCCTCCAAGAAAGAGAAATGTACAGAACACCCACATAGCTTGTTACAAAAAAAATGTAAACACTTACAAAATTGTAATAACAAGGTTTAAGCTTGCTATTTGGCACCTCATTCAGTGCCCTGGGCAAAGAACAAGGTGTGGCAGGATTTTGTGAGTCCTTATACTCCAATTTATTCACTATACCTTTTGTTTCCCATTGAGCTTTTTCCTGGGCAATGCTGATAATTAGTAAGCATTCCATTAGTGAGAGCAGGACATCTCTGCCTTATAATAAGACAATGACTAACAGCACAGAAACATATAATTTTCTATTATCAGTGTATATGAGGTTCATCAATTGCCTGTTAACCTTTAATTTAATCATGAGCCACCATCTTGTAAACTTAAACAGGTTTCTATACATAATCAAAACAAATTATAAAGCAATGTCTATTATAAAACTAGGTAAAGGCAAAAAAAAAAAAATAAGATATTTATATAAGCATTAAATACTGAACAACCACTGGTAAATAATTAAAGAGGCTTCATATAAAAGATGTTTGAAGATTTATATATGCAGATTTAAAATAATTGAGATCAATAAAAGGACACATAGGGCATTTGCATTAGGTCCACCAATACAACAGACCTACAAAAAGAATTGCAGATAATAGGAATAAAGTTGTGAGGCTGCAACATTGTACACCAATTTTAGATAAAAAAAATGAAAAGGAAGGTAGCATTGCAGACACCATTAGCACAGGTTCCCTTTAAAGGTAGGCACACATGTTAAATTACCACCCTAGCAGCCCACTGTTGCATAGAAGCCCACTAGGAGGAATTTGAAAGGCCAGGGCTTGTTCAGCCAGTTCACATTCAGCTTTCTCTACACAGAAAACTACTGCTACCACCTGCTGAGCTGGCTAGATTGTCACATATTGTACAGTACACCAACTCAAATGTAGAGTAGGGTAAAGGGTTCGGTTCGAGCATCAGTTCAGGCTGAACATTGACTGTTCACCCTGTTCGGGGGATACAGGGTGTTCGCCTTACTGAATGCCCTCCAATGCACTGTGCATTCTGCACCCTGATTTGGGCAGAGTAAAAGCTGGTTGTTAAGAAATGGGACCGGGAAGCCGGCCGTGGCGTCTTTAACAACCGATGATTCATCAGCTGTCAATGGACTTCCCCGCTGACTGCTGAATAATAATAAAAAAAAATGCCGGTAAAAATAAAGTAAAAAAAAAATGGTGGGGGGTATCCACAAACTCCATACAAAAAAGGAAAAGAAAAACATCACCAGTCAGTGTTCCTGTTTAATGCCACCCCAGTTACATAATGATATAATGATGCTGTACTGCCCTTTTGACAGTATGTAATATATATATATATATATATATATATATATATATATATATATATATATATATATATATATATATATATATATATATATATTTATTTTTATTTTTTACTTTCTTAATAGTCCCCAAAGTTATGATAAAAAATTACAACTTCAAAAAACTCACCATGCCTCTTACTACATACCTTGGACAGTCTACATTCCAAAAATGTATAATTGGGGGGATATCTGTACAGTCCTGAATTTTTTGGGCCTCAAGAAATGAGATCCACCAGTACATCTGGACTGACCAGTTTTCAGGTACAGTATACAGGTCCATCTCATAAAATTCGAATATAATCAAAAAGTAAATTTATTTTAGAAATTCAATTCAAAAATCGAAACTCATATATTTTATATATATGCATTACACAAAGAGAGATACATTTCAAGCATGTCTTTCTTTTCATTTTGATGATTACGGCTTACAGCTAGTGAAAACCCAAAATTCTGTATCTCAGAAAATTGTAATATTTCGTAAAGACCAATAAAGGAAAAAAAAAATAATAATACAGAAAAGTTGGCTTACTGAAAAGTACGTCTATGTACAGTATAGTATGCACTCAATACTTGGTTAGGGCTCCATTTGCATGAATTACTGCATCAATGGAGGAGGGTGTTTGGTGCACTGCTGTGTATTTCTGTGGGTCTGTTCCCTTGGTTGAGTGGGGTAGCTGAGATCAGCACAAACTCTATTGTTCCTCAGCAAGTGCATTTGAGCCACATCTATCTGGTATTGTGCCCACTGCAGGTGCATCAACCTCTGCTTTTGTCACTAAGGATGACTTAGCTGTGGCTCTGGCAGGCCTAAAATGGAAGATAGCTTGCATGCTCTCCTCCATGGCGCAAGGCAGTAAGAAGTAGGAGCGTTCCCCTTTTCTGAATCCCCCCTTATGAGGATGTGGCAGGAGTAGAACCTAAAGAGGGTCAGATAGTGGAATCCACATCTGTGGTCTCTCAGCCTGAAGAGGTTCAAGGGCTGTCTGTGTCTCATGCTCAGATAGTGTTAGTGAAAACCCTCTCTGAGATAGTTTGGTCTGGTTTTTGGTTGCCTCCTGCTGAATCCTCATTGGTAAATTTTCCTCTTTAGGATCGTTGTACCCTCCTCATTAATTACAAACTTTCCTCTTAGATTCGCTTATGTAATCTGAATGCGATTACGGGATAGCGTGTATGTGCCATAAAAGAGATTTCCTCAACTTTACGCAATGGAGCATGCCCGCAGTGGACGCAGTAGTGTCCAGTCATAATAAGAGTCTGACCTGCCAAATTGATAAAGCCTTTAACTGCTTTACCCCAGGCCAATTCTCACATTTCTAAAATTGTAAAATTATGTAAAATGCTGAATTTTCAGCTTGAAAATTACCACCAAACATAATATTTTTTTGAAACCAGAGACTCTGGAGATTAAAATGTTGGTTGTTGCAATTTTTTAAGTTGCACAATATTAGAGCAGGCATTTTTAGAATGCAATTTAAAAAATATATACACTTTTAATGAATTTTAGTGCACAAAGACACCATATAATATTCAATTTTTGGCAACATATAAAAGATGACATTACCCTGAGTAAATAGTTACCTAACTTTCATGCTTTAAAATTGCGTATGCCCATGGAATATCAATAAATTACAGTATCTAAAGGTCTCCATAGACGACACTTTAAAAGTCTTTACATGTTACCATTTTAGAGTTACACAGAAGGTCTGGCACTAGAACTATTGTTCTCACGCCCTCACATGTGTGGTATGATCACAGCTTACATATGTGTGCAAGATTTATGTATGCGTTTGCATTTGCACAGGGCGCTTACATTTTGAAATTTGTATTATTATTTATTTTATTTAAAACTTTTTTTCACAGTCTTTTTATTTTTTAAATCAACTTTATTGATATCACAAGAGATAAACAACATCTAAATCAAGAGTAGAAATTAAGTAAATGCCATTTGGCTGTTTTGCAAAAGCTACCTTTTGAACCAACTCATGAGAATTTGTTAGTCCTATTGACTTGAAAGGTGTTTTTTCTGGTGCCAATTACTTTGGCAAGAAGAGTGTTGGAATTGACGTCTCTTTCATGTAAGGAATTGTTTTCAGTTTTCCACCAGGAAAGGGTGGCATTGCATCCTTAGCTGTCGTTCTTGTTGAAGGGGCATTTTCATTTGAATTAAGATCGTGTCTTAACTTTTTTTCCCAGTCCTGAGTTGTCAGAGGAGAATGCCCTGCATACATTAAATGTGGTTTCAGCTGTTAAGACATATTTGAAAATGTCCATATCAATCAGACAGTTGGATTCATTGTTTGTCCTTTCCAGAAGGCGCTAGGAAGGTCCAGTCGGCTACTAGGTCTACAATTTCACCATGGACACCAAAACTAAGGAGCTTTCAGAGTGGGCGGGGTTATATAGGGGAGGACTTCCTGTTTTTTTTATCTACCAGGGCCAATTTGTCTATAGGTGGCGCATAACCCCTGATTTATACATGAATTATACAATAGCTCAGTGTCCTGTGATAAAAATGGATTTTACAGGTGAGTACAAAAATCCAGTTAATACACTATTTACCAAACTTCTGTTATATTACAGCTATGCTTAAAAAAAAGTATGTCAAAAAAATAAAACACTTTTATTGAAAATGTAAAATATCTTTTAGTTTCGAAACACAAAAATAAGGGGTGTGGCCAAGATGTGATTGGGGAAGGACATGTCTGCAGGAGCTCCGATCATCTTTCTCTTATCCTTCTGGCTTCAACTGCTATAGCCACCCTATTCCCCATTGGGTGAGTGGGGGTTTCTCCCTGAACTCCAGCACTGTTTCCGGATGCTGAACAAGTGTCAATTAGCTGCTCCTCAGAGCCAGCGGCTTGCTCCCAGTAGCTGCCGGCCACATGCACCTGCCATCTTGCTCTCAGAACAGTCACCTCAGCCCAGTGGCAGAAAATCTGAATCAGACATGGTAACCTTCCAAGGAGATAGAGATCCTACACAATTAACAGACACAGCTGCAGCTCCATACACATTGACCATCTTGCAGGCCTCAGATTTAAGTTTGTAAACATTGCCATCATGCTATTTTCAGTAGACATGTGCAGACTGAAATATTTTGTTTCGGAATTTTGTTTTCGTCCGAAAAATAAATTTATTTAGTTACTCCCGAAATTCATTTTTATTTATTTTGTTTCAATAAAAAGTGCATTCGTCCGAAAATCTGAATGAATTAAGGTCGAATCTGTCATTGAAGACTTATGGTGTCCGTCGAATGTTCTAAGATTCAAGGGAGCAGCTAAACTGTACGACGCCACAATTGTACATTTTCGGTCGAATGTTCCGTCTACAAGCTATAGAAGAATTCTAATGTTGTATGACACCAGTAATAATTATATTTATAAATTATTATTACTAGTCAACCAACATTCAAATTCTTCTATAGCCTATGGGCCGAGCATTTGACCGGAAATGTACGATTGCGGCGTCTTACAGTTTAGCTGCTTGTCGAATCTTCTTAGAACTTTTGACAGACACCATAAGCCTTCAATGACAGATTCAACGTTTATATGTTTTTCGCTGCTTCATCGAATCTTTGTTGTTCATGTCGAATGGTCTACCCCAACACTGTCTCTATAATGTCTAATCTTTTCTATGTCGAATCTTTCCTCTCTATGTAGAATAATATTGGACTAATAGAGTCAAGGTTAGGCACATTCAACCGCAGATTCGATAGACACAGATTGCTATTGTCAGCGTCATGTGGAAATCTACTATCTATATCGAACTGTTGTAGCAACGAAAACTAAAATAAAGCATTTTTTATGTCGGATGTTTTGGATTTTGGATTCTGCAGGTTGGTTTTTGTTTGTTAAAACGATAACGAAAATACCCGAAATTCGAACGAAAATGCATTCGAACGAAAACAAATGCACATGTCTAATTTCCAGACTGTGGAAATACAACAGCGATGTCAACCTTCCTGGATGTTAGGTAAAGAATGAGTATATATGGACCAGGATTAGGGATGAGCCGAACACCCCCCGTTCGGTTCGCACCAGAACCTTCGAACGGACCGAACGTTCGTGCGAACATTTAGAACCCCATTGACGTCAATGGGACTCGAATGTTCGAATTCAAAAGTGATAATTTTAAAGCCTAATATGCAAGTTATTGTCGGAAAACTGGTTTGAGAACCCGGGTCTTGCCCCAGGGAACGTGTATCAATGGAAAAAAAAGTTTTAAAAACGGTTGTTTTTTCAGGAGCAGTGATTTTAATGATGCTTAAAGTGAAAAAAAAAGGAAAAATTCCTTTAAATATCGTACCTGCTGGGTGTCTATAGTATGCCTGTGAGGTGGCACGTGTTTAGAACTGTCCCTGCACAAAATGAGATTACTATAAGAAAAAAGTCATTTAAAACTGCTTGCGGCTTTAATATAATGTCTGGTCCCTGCAATATGGATGAAAATCATTGAGAAAAATAGCATGGGTTTCCCTCCACTCCCCCGAGGTCATTACAAGCCCCTTTGGCCCTATATACTTTGAACAGCATTATACAGGCGGTGCAAACAAGACAGGTACTGTAGGTTTGCTGTTGAGTAGAATCTGTTTGTAATTTTGAACTGGTACTTTTTTAAAGTGTAAAATCTATTTTTAAGCTTTTCTGAAAACATAGAGAGGGGTTATCACCCCTGTAAACATTTGTTTTGCTGTCTGTGTGCATCTGTTCAAGAGGTTGCAATTCACTTTCTCTCCCAATGACAAATGATATTTTGAATTTTTTTTTGTGAAACAAGGATTGGTGATAAAGCATCAGTGGACAGGAGACACCTCTTACAGAAGAGCATTTCCCTTCCCAGGAAAAGATTTCCTCTCACTTGTTGAACAGGGGCAGAAAAATTGGGCCTTTGTTGGTGGTGCTGGTGGTGCTGGCGCCACAACTCTGTAAGCCCTCACAGTTAATCTTGGTGAGCACAGGAATGGGCCCTGCTGTGAAATATTAGATCAAGAATTGTAATTACATGCCCCTGTTGAACAGGGGAAGAAAAAGTGGGTCTTAGGCACTGGTGCTGGTGCCACAACACTGCAACCCCTCACAGATACTCTAGTTGGAGCGCAGGAATAAGCCCGCTGCAAAGTATTGCATCAAAAATTGTAATTACACTCCCCTGTTAAACAGGGGCAGAAAAATGGGGTCTTAGGCACTGGTGCTGGTGCCACAACACTGCAACCCCTCACAGATACTGTAGTTGGAGCGTAGGAATGAGCCTGCTGCAAAGTATTGCATCAAAAAATTTTAATTACACGCCTCTGTTAAACAGGGGCAGAAAAATTGGGCCTTAGCCACTGGTGGCGGTGCCCAGAACCAAAAATGTTCTTACAAGCTATCAGCATGATTATTGAGGAAGATAAGGACAGTCACTCAGCAAGCATAACAGTATAGTCATTCAGCATCAGCATAGGCAGTCTTGAAGGGATCTGACATTTCAAAAAAAAAGTATTCAGTTACATCAGCATCAGGTGCTTGGTAGCTGGTGGTGATCCAAATCTGATTCATTTTTATGAAGGTCAGTCGATCGACCGAGTCAGTGGAGAGGCACACCCTGTGATCGGTTACAAAGCCTCCAGCAGCACTGAATGTGCGTTCTGAAAGAACGCTGGATGCAGGACAAGCCAGTAGCTCAATTGCGTACTGTGCAAGCTCTGGCCAGTGATCCATCCTCAAGACCCAGTAAGCCAGAGGATTTTCGGTGGGAAAGGTGTTCAAGTCTGATCTTGCCCCTGGGTATTCCCGCACCATGTAAAACAGACACTGGCGATGGTTGCTGGAACCGGTCATACCTTGGGGCTGTGAACTAAAAAATTGTCTGAACGCACCGGTCAGACGGCCACCATCTCCACCGCTCCTTCTGTGACTGACCGAAGCCTCAGCAACACGTTGTCCAGGACCTGGATTTTGTAACCCCCCAGTCTCTGGGAATGCGTTGCACAGACCTTTCTGCAAGGCCTCCTGAAGATGTTTCATCTTCTGCTCCCTCTGCGCCAGCAAGATAAGGTCCGTAACCTTATTCTTGTAACGTGGATCAAGGAGAGTTGCCAGCCAGTAATGATCCCTCTCTTTGATAGCACAAATACGAGGATCCTTCCGCAGGCTTTGCAGGATAAGGAAGGCCATACAACGTAGGTTTGCTGAGGCATTCGGTGCGGAGTCCTCTGGGTCACTGAGGACAACAGGATCCGCAGCCACCTCATCCCAGCCACGTACAAGTCCATAGGTTCCTTGGGACTGTAATTGATCCCTTGAAGACTGCTGCTGATGCTGAGTGCTAGGCTCCACCTCCATGCTGACACAATCCTCCTCCTCCTCCTCTTCCTGTGTGATAGGCGGGCAAGCAGGAACACTGTCTGGATAAAGGGGGCCTTGAGAGGTAAGGAAGTCCTCCTCTTCCTCCCTCTGTTCTGCCTCAAGGGCCCTGTCCATTATTCCACGCAGCGTGTGCTCCAACATGTGAATAAGAGGGACAGTCTCACTGATGCATGCACTGTCACTGCTCACCATCCTCGTGGCCTCCTAAAATGGTGACAGGAAAGTGCATGCATCCCTGATCATGGCCCATTGGTGTGGGGAAAAAAAACAAGCTCCCCTGACCCAGTTCTGCTGCCATGTTGGCACAGATACTCATTGATGGCCCTCTGCCGCGTGTGCACCCGCTGCAGCATGGCCAACATAGAGTTCCACCTGGTGGGCATGTCACAGATTAGGCGGTTCTTGGGCAAGTTGTATTCCCTTTGGAGGTCTGGCATTATATGACCGTCGGAAATGCACACAGACTTTTCTGGCCTGCTTCAGGACATCCTGTAAGCCCGGGTACCTGCCCAAGAACCACTGCACCACCAAATTAAGGACATGAGCAAAACAGGGCACATGGGTCAGTTGTCCCTGTCGCAGGGCGGAGAGGAGGTTGGTGCCATTGTCGCAAACCACCATTACTGGCTTAAGCTGGCGTGGCGTCAACCACCTCTGAGCCTGCCCCTGCAGAGCTGACAGAACCTCTGGCCCAGTGTGGCTCCTGTCCCCCAAGCACACCAGCTCAAGCACCGTATGGCATCTCTTTGCCTGCGTACCTGCGTAGCCCCTTGAACGCCTACGGAGCAGAGCTGGTTCCGAGGACACATCAGCAGAGGAAGAAGAGGATGGGGTGGAGGAGAGAGGTGTGTCACAACCAGTAGAAGCATTTTGGAGGCGTGGTGGGGAACAACCTCCAACACTACTGTACCTTGTCCTGTGTCCTTCCCAGCTGCCAGCAGAGTCGCCCAATGCGCCGTGAAAGATGGGTAACATCCCTGTCCATGCCTGCTGGACCATGAGTCAGCGGTAATATGCAACTTACCACAGACTGCCCTGTCCAACGAGGCATGGACATTGCCTTCCACATGGCGGTAGAGAGCCGGAATCGCCTTCCGTGAGAAAAAGTGGTGTTTGGGAACTTGCCACTGAGGTACCGCACATTCCACAAACTCACGGAAGGGGGCAGAATCTACCAACTAAAAAGGCAGCATTTGAAGTGCTAGCAATTTAGCGAAGCTAGCATTCAACCGCTGGGCATGTGGATGGCTGGGAGAGAATTTCTTTTGGCGCTGCAGCAGCTGGGGCAGGGAAATTTGCCTGGTACAATCTGCAATTGTGTACCGATAGTAGATTGCCCGCATGTACTAGGCTGTGACACACCTAATTCTACACCTTCAGTCCTATCAGTGCAGGCTTTAGAGAGGACTGAGGGTATAGTGGGGTTGGAGATCCTAGCTGATGAGGGGCAAGGGGAGGTCCGATTTGTTCTTTGGTGTGGGTCTTTGAGGTACGCTTGCCAACTAACTGCATGGAAGGTCGACATATGTCTGGTCAAGCATGTGGTGCCCAAGCGGGTGATGTTTTGGCAACGCGAGATACGCTTGAGACATATGTTGCAAATAGCAGCGGTGCGATCTGATGCACCTGTCTCAAAAAGGCCCAGACCAAAGAACTTTTGGCTTTGGCCAATTATGGCTCTCCGTTTTTTGCGCGCTGTGATTGGCCAAGCATGCGGGTCATAGTGCTTGCTTGGCCAATCATCAGCCAGCAATGCACTGCGATGCCGCAGTGAATTATGGGCCATGGCGCGCCACTCGAATTTGGCGTTTACGGCCCGTAACGTTCGAATTTCGATGAACGGTCAAACATACGATATTCGAGTCGAACATGGGTTCGACTCGAACACGAAGCTCATCCCTAACCAGGATCGTCAAACCAAATGGGGGGATACATATAACAGGTTTGGATTTACTTGAGTTTGATTTTTTTTGGGTGGTCTTAGTGGCTTATTTTATCTGTTTAATTGTCTACCAATGTTGCATGTGCCCGCATAGCCGTGGTGTGTTTGTTCTATACTTGGGCTGTTTGTTTTGACCTTTTGCTGGGTGATATACAATTTGTATGTTATATTTTACTTTATAAACAGTAGGGTTGTCCGATACCACTTTTTTAGGACTGAGTACAAGTACCGATACTTTTTTTCAAGTAGTCGCCGATACCGAATACCGATACTTTTTTTAAAAACCCCCCATGCAGCCATTGTCACCCCCCATGCAGCCATTGTCACCCCCCATCCAGCCATTGTCACCCCCCATCCAGCCATTGTCACCCCCCATCCAGCCAGCGTCACCCCCCATCCAGCCAGCGTCTCCCCCCATCCAGCCAGCGTCTCCCCCCATCCAGCCAGCGTCTCCCCCCATGCAGCCATTGTCTCCCCCCATGCAGCCATTGTCACCCCCCATCCAGCAATGTATTCCCCCAGCCATTGTCACCCCCCATGCAGCCATTGTCACCCCCCATCCAGCCAGCGTCACCCCCCATCCAGCCAGCGTCACCCCCCATCCAGCCAGCGTCACCCCCCATCCAGCCAGCGTCACCCCCCATCCAGCCAGCTTCACCCCCCATCCAGCCAGCGTCACCCCCCATCCAGCCAGCGTCTCCCCCCATCCAGCGTCTCCCCCCATCCAGCCATGTCACGCTTACCTGCATCCCCGCTGCCGCCGACTGTGTAATACGCCGGGAACATTACAACTTTGAATCGCTGTAATGATTGGCGCCGCGCTGCGTATAGACACTCCCCCTCGCTCGGGATTGGACAGTTCACCCGAGCGAGGGGGAGTGTCTATGCGTGGTGCGAATCATTACAGCTATTCAAAGCTGTAATGTTCCCGCCCATATTACACAGTCGGCGGCAGCGGGGATGCGGCGAATGGCGGCGGATTGCGGCTTCGGTGGCGGCGGTCGGCGGCAAGTATTCTATTTGTGTATCGGGGCGGGGTATCGGCGTCTGAGTACCGCCGAAAAAACTCGGAATCGGTCCCGATACCGATACTAGTATCGGTATCGGGACAACCCTAATAAACAGTATATATATGTTTTTAGAGATGTATGTTTGTGAGATTTACTATTTATTTTCTATCCATGTAGAATACATGCCTAAGCTCCTGAAGAAGTTTACATACACATAACATGTAGAACTGAGCAACAGCACACCTCCAAATACTTAACACCAAGTTTGTTGTACTACCAACTATTAAACATGTCTATCAATATGTTTTTTTTTTTCCTTAACCAAATAAACAGTTTACCAATGCTGATGTAACAAGGTGGTGTGTTATATGCCAATCAGGCAGTTATTGCGTTACTGTGAATGAAAATGTTTTGGCATTGTAAATTTTATAATATATAATAAAGACACTTGAATTTTATAAAAATTGTTATTGTGGTGCCTACAAAGTCCATCATCAATGTATCTATTTAGTTTCCAATTCTATCGGGACGCAGCACTTTTGAATGTTTTTTGTATCCACAGTTCCACTCTATGATGATACAATTAAAACTTTCTATTGCTGTGTAGATTGTTTAGCTGTGCTCCACTCGCTACATGGCTTCCATTGCTTATTCATAATAGATCCTGGTACTGAGGGTCTTCTTTGCTGCAGAAAGCTGTAATCCTAATCCCGGCTACTTTAGCGTGGAATTCTACATTTCCTAATTCATATCCATATATTCCTCACACCTTAGATAATGGCCAATGTGGTTAACGTTGTGTCTTGGAATGTGAGAGGCCTACAATAATGAATTAAACATAGACTGGTATTTTATTACCTTAGGCCAGTGGTTCTCAACCTTTTCCTCGAGTACCCCTAACAGGCCATATTTGGGGATTTTTTTTTAGATAAAATAGCTGCCAAAATACCAAGCCATTGACTCTCATTTAAAGCACCTATGCAAGATAAAGTAAACCCTGCAAACATGGCCTGTTGGGGGACAGGGTTGCGAACCACTTGCAACATGAAGCTCACTTGCTTTTTTTTTACAGGACTGACAGCAGGATAATGGCCTTACACAAACTTTGGATCCAATGAGTATAACATACACCCACTCTACCTATAATAGACAAGAGGAGATAATAATAAGCAAGTGTTTGCCCTGCACTATTCATCATGTAGTTTAATTTCCAAAAGGCAAATACGGTATGTGGCTGTGGTGTTATAGGAATTACATATTTATTTATAAATATTTACATACCTCCTCCATATCATCCACATATATTATCTGTGGATATTTCTGTGCGAATATAGACTCTATACTGTACCCCCACTAACCGTACTACAGCCTCTGCTGTGGGCCTGCAACCCGTATGAGTCTCACTGATGTCTGGAGGTAAAAACATTCTGGTAAAAAATAATATTTCTGTTTTTCTTCTACCCATGGCTCTGCATCCCATATAGATATGGCATTTGGTTGTTGTAACGTTCTTTAACAAATTATTGTAGCCACATTTCTCCCAAGTGGCATCTCTGACCATGCCCCACTTCAGATTCTTTTTACTGTTGATAGCACTACTTGTTTCTCCTTGGTGTCTCCAGTCTAATTGGTTCTGGGAACCTACCATGGAAGCTCAAATTAGCGATAATATGAACATGCATTTGGAACTTAACAAAGACACGACAACCCTGCAAATAGAGTGGGATGCCTTTAAAGCTTCAGTTAGGGGTCAATACATTTTTATTCATTAAACATTTTAGAATGGATTCCCATGCAACTACTCTGGAATTGGAGGGGTCTCTGCAATTAGCCAAACAGTCCTTCTTGCCTGATCCCACTTTATACACCTTCCATGACCTTAATCAGATACATAATTACATAGTAGGCAAGTTTGAAAAAAGGCATCAAGACCAACCTACAGTATTTGTGTGATTTTATGTTAATATTACTTTATATTTCCCAGTATGTTGTGGTCGTTCAGGTGCTTATCTAATAGTTTTTTGAAATTATCGATGCTTCCCGCTGAAACCACTGCCTGCGAAAGAGAAATATACATCATTACCACCCTTATAGTAAAGAACCCTCTACGCAGTTTAAGGTTAAACCGACTTCTCATTTTAGTGAATAGCTGCGTGTCTTATCAAATTAATCCCCTTTTAATGCATGCCAATATTCTGTTTGCTTTGCTTGCAGCAGCTTGGCATTGCATGCCATTGCTAAGCCTATCATCTACTAGGACCCCCAGGTCATTTTCCATCATAGATTTCACCAGAGGTTCTCCCCCCAGTGAATATATTGCATTCATATTTTTGCCACCCAAATGCAATATTTTCAATTTTCTACATTAAACCTAATTTTCCATGTAGTTGCCCACCCCATTAATTTGTTCAGATCTTCTTGCAAGGTTTCCACATCCTGTGGAGAAGTTATTGCCCTGATTAGCTTAGCATTGTCTGCTGCAAATACAGAGACTGAGCTGCTTATCTCATCCTCCAGGTCATTTATGAATAAATTAAATAGGATTGGTCCCAGGACAGAACCCTGGGGGAACCCCACTTTCCACCCAGACCATTCTGAGTACTCCCCATTTATCACCACTCTCTGAACTTGCCCCTGTAGCCAGTTTTCAATCCATGTACTCACCCTATGGTCCATGCCAATGGACCTTACTTTGTACAGTAAATGTTTGTGGGGAACTGCATCAAATGCTTTTGCAAAATCCAGGTACGCCACGTCTACAGGCCTTCCTTTATCTAGATGGCACCTCCTCATAGAAGGTTAATAGGTTGGTAGGGAGCCTTTGTTACATATAACTAAATTAATCCACTGCAACCTCCTTGAACGACTTGAGCTACTGTTTGAAAGCAGAGACACAAATGGGAAGCTACTGGCTAACTTACTTAGTGGCAGACCATTCTTGCTCTGATGTCCCCTATATTAGAGATACTAACGGTGAGATTTGGATGGTTCCTACAGAGATCCTTCAGGTTTTTCTAGATTATTACCAGAATATTTATGCACCTATTCTTTCATTCGATGGCTTGACATTATATGATAAATTGCAACAATTGTCCATCTCAGTTCTTTCCCGCTCAGATGGAGCTGCCCTCTAGAGAGGGCTTCTTCATGCCCGTATTACTCTGGATGAGGTCAATGCTGCTCTTTTGTCTTTCCCTAACAAAAAGATCCCTAGTCGTTGATGATCTTGCTCCTGCCCTTAAGCCAGCCATAGACGGTTCAAATCCCAGCTGAACCAGCCGAGATTTGAACTATGTATGGGCAGGCTGAATGGACCCAAGTTGATCGATCGAATTGGATACAACCAGCCTGTCAGATTTTACATGCAATTATTGCAAGTGGCTGGTATAGCCACTAGCCATATTTACTGTGTTCTCTGCCAAAAGAACACAATGGCTTCATCGGAGGGATTCCACCATTGAATTGAGCAAAAGAAAATTGCTCCATCTATCGCCGGCTTTAGATACCTTTATGAGGTATTTCATGAGTAAGCGTCCCTTCCTGAATCCAGGCGCATATAGTTCTTATTCAGAAGCCACAGAAAGACCCCCTGAACTGTGGTTCATACAGTACAGACCAATTTCGCTCCTTAACATTAATCTCAAGATCCTCACTAAAGACCTGACAACTTGCCTATCTGAGGCTGTTGGAACTTTGGTGGATCAAATGGGCTTTATTCCCCAGAAATAGACTGATATTATATGTAGAAAACATTTTAATAATCTCCAAGCCTCGCATAGTTATGTGGGTACCAGGGTGGTAGTGACGCTTAATATAGAAATAACTTTTGATTATGTTTCTTATGGAGCTAGAGAGGATGGGAATTGGCTTCTCCTTCCTGAAATGGATCACCCTTTTGTATTAACTTCCCTAATTATATCTGCGGTCCATTCTGATTGGGATGCGAGGGGACCACGGAAGGGCATGCTTTTATCATTGGATATGCACAAGGCATTCGATTCCCTATCTTGGGATTATCTTTTCTATATTTTACATAAGTTTGGTCTTGAGTCACGATTTTTGTCTATGCTTTGAATGCTGTATAACTCCCCTTCGGCATCCTTGATGGTTGGAGGATACTCCTCCGATCCCATTTTAATCCATAGGGGTACGAGACAGGGTTGTCCTTTGTCGCCACTACTCTTTGTCTTGGCCCTAGAACCACTAGCGAACAAAATCGTTCCTCTCCGGATATTTTAGGTATTGAGTGTGGTACCAGTGAGCATAAATGTGTCCTTTTTGCAGATGACATCCTAATGCTGATATCTTCCTCAATCACTACTCTCCCTAATTTGAATACTATTCTTACATTATTTTCCACTATTTCAGGCCTAACTGTTAATCAGGAAAAGTCTCAAGCCTTGAGTATTTCATTGGACGATGCCACGATCTCCTCTCTAAAACAATCATTCTCCTTTAATTGGAATACTGATTCCATCCCATATTTGGGGATCAATATCACTCCATCGATACGCACGTCATATTCCTGGAACTACCCTGCTCTATTTAAGAAACTTAAGGCTGATTTGGACAAATGGTTATTTCATCCACCGTCATGGCTGGGCAGATTATTTTCTGTTAAGATGAATATCCTCCCAAAATGACTATACTATTTCTGCTCACTTGGCATTAGTTCAATCGGACCTCAAAGCTTTTCAATCCAGAGTTATTTCTTATATATGGGGGAATAGGAGGCCTAGAGTAGACAAACATACACTACTTACTCCCAAGGCTAATGGGGGTCTGGGCACTCCTGATTTAATTAAATATTACTATGCTGCAATGCTGGCACAAATGACTAGATCGCACTCTTCACACCCCGGCCCTATCTGGATGGAATTGGAAAGTTACGCATGTCGGGGTATGTCTTTATCACACATGCTTTGGTTGTCACCTGGTGAAAGGCCGCCGATCTTGTGCTCAACTTTATCGCTATCTCTTAATATCTGGGATAGATTGTCCAGAACGTATAAATTTAGATCTCTTCACTCCCCGATGGCGCCTATTTTTGGGAATAGAAAATTTGCCCCGGGGCTTGTTCCCAATAATTTTGAATGGTGGAAAAATAAGGGTCTGATACGCATAGCAGACGTCTGTGATACTGATGGAATGCTACGTTATAAACTCCTGGAGGAACGTTTCCATATACCGGTTTCTGAAAAATGTAATTACAATCTAATAAAACATTTTTTGGATGACTTACCATGTGATTCCAATTTAACGTCACTGTCAAAAATGGAATGTTTATGTCGTAAATCGACCGTATGCAAGGTCATATTTCAAATATTTACTCTATTTTGACAGCTTCTTCAGTTAGGTTGAAATATATGGTAAAATGGGATGAGGATATCCAGGAAAATATTGAGCTTTCAGAATGGTACAAATTGGCACAGGGAGCATCACATTCGCTTATGAACACTTCAATAATCAAAGCGAATTACAAAATACTCTTGAGGTGGTACATGGTTTCCTTTAGACTGGCATCCTTTGTACCTAGTGCTTCTCCTCTTTGCTTCCGTGGATGTGGACTTGAGGGAACGATGTATCACATATGGTGGAAATGCCCCCGAGTGAGGCATTATTGGATCAGAGATTATAATTTTATAAATACTCTTACTCAAATTAATTTAATTAAATCTGCGAAACAATCGCTGCTGGGATATGATGTGAAAAACGCCTCTAGACCCCAAAAATGCCTTATAAGATTTATATTTATTTCAGCTAGAATGGTTATAGCAAGATCGTGGAGGTCGGCCATGCTCCCATTCGACCACCTTAAAAATAAACTCTCCTGGATCATGCTCAACGAACATATGACTGCTATCCTTCATGACAAACTGGATTTCTTCAAGGCTGTCTGGGATCCATGGATCAATTACGTATCAAGTGATCCTAGGTCTCTTATGATCTAGCTATCGGATATTTTATTGGCTGGCACGGAGATACTCCCCCCCACATACCCTTTATGTTTTTTTTTTGTTTTGTTTTTTCTTTTTTCTTTTGTTTTTACTACGTTTATTTGCCTTGCTTAACTTGAAGTGAAAGGTTTGAGATACCTAAATCTTTCTCGCGCTGTCCCAATGCCAAGCCTGATATTCTGTGTATTGGGAATGGTGTTGGGCCTCTGAAATTTGTTTTATATTATCCATTTTTATTGATGATAATACTGTTCTGTCTTTCCACGCATTTATTTGTTTGATGAGTGCCTTGGATTTCGTTGGCTTTGACATGAGTTTTAGTCACAGACTCCTGATTGGTTGGCATGCTACTGTGTATGCCGAATGGTAAACTCTGCTGGGAGTTCTACATTGTATACATGGACTACCATCATATACATTACAGTTGAGGATACATTCTATGTATATTTTATACTACTCTTATTCATGTGACTTACTTATATGATTTTATTTGTTCCATTTTGTTATGTGGAAATTGAAAATGCCTTAATAAACATATTGAAACAGAAGATTTTACACACTTATGCAGCCATATTATTTAATTTTTTTATTTTTATTTTCCTCCACCTAAAATATTTCATTTTGCTGTTCAACTGAGTTGTACGGTTTATAGGTCACATTAAAGGTGGTAAAAGTTCTGAAATGATTCATCTTTGTCCCTTTTTTTTTACATCACAGAAACCTGACATTTTAACAGGGGTGTGTAGTTTTTGTTTCTGTATAGTGAATGGTGTAATACATTATATTATTCTGATTGGATAATTCTTTCATTCAGCAGAGATGATATGATCACATGATCACCTAATAATCTCCATATGACCAGAGAGCCTGAAAATGTGTTTCCAGGAAAGTATTTACAAACAACAATGGTGGTAGCCAAAGACTTTTTGAGGAACATATAGATACAAGAACAACACTGCTTATATAAAAACCATACATTTCATTAACATTTGATAAAAGCCAAAACATGGAACAAACCATAAAATACTGAATTTAGGGTTCAAGTAATTGTTTAGGTCCAATACAATCCACATGTAGACTCGAGGCATTTCGATGGATCTTCTTCAGGAGTACATGTGAATGATCTTTAACTTCTTGAGACCCAGGCCATTGTAAAAAGATGGCCACAAGGTGGCTCTACAGGTCCGGGAGGCCGTTTTTTTATGGCCTCGGCTCCTCCGGCCACTGGGGGGTGCGCGTGCCTGCCCGACACATTACTGAGATGCCGATGCGCGTGCCCGGCAGCCACGATGTCCGCCAGGTACTCGCGATCGCTCGTTACACAGCCGAGGATGTGGATCTCTGTGTGTAAACACAGAGATCCATGTCCTGTCAGGTAGAGAAGACCGATGCTGTGTCCCTTGTACATAGGGACACAGATCGGTCACCTCCCCCAGTCAGTCCCCTGTCCCCACAGTAAGAATCGCTTCCAGGGAACACATTTAACCCCTTCCTCGCCCCCTAGTGTTAACCCCTTTCCTGCCAGTCACATTTATACAGTAATCAGTGCATATTTATAGCATTGTTCGCTGTATAAATGTGAATGGTCCCAAAAATGTGTCAAAAGTGTCCGATGTGTCCACCATAATGTCACAGTCCTGACAAAAATCGTAGATAACCACCATTACTAGTAAAAAAAAAAAAAAAATGTCAGAATTTTATCCCCTATTTTGTAGCCGCTATAACTTTTGCACAAACCAATCACTATACGCTTATTGCGATTTTTTTTGTTTACCAAAAATATGTAGAGAAATACGCATCAGCCTAAACTGAGAAAAAAAAATCTTTTTTTTTTTTTTAAATTGTATATTTATTATAGCAAAAAATAAATAAATAATGGCCCGGATTCACAAAGCACTTACGTCGACGTATCTCGAGATACGCTGCGTAAGTGTAAATATGCACCGTCGTATCTATGCGCCGTGCCCATAAACTGAGATACGCCTGAAAATAGGCTTTATCCGACCAACGTAACCTTCCTACGCCGGCGTATCGTGGGCGCATAGTTACTCTGGCCGCAAGTGGCGCTCCCATTGATTTCCTATTCAAATACGGAAATGAGGGAGATACGTCGATTCACGAACGTACTTGCGCCCAGCGCATAATATATGCGGTTTGCGTAAGTCGTACGTCCGGCGTAAAGTTATTCCACATATATGAGGCGCAACTCATGCTAAGGTATGGACCAGGGAACACAGCCGTCGTATTTTACGTAGTTTACGTAGTACGTGAATAGGGCTGGGCGTAGGTTATGTTCACGTCGTAGGCAGTGATCCGTCGTATCTTAGGGAGTAGTTCCGACGTGATTCTGAGCATGCGCACTGGGATACGTCCACGGGACGGCGCATGCGCCGTTCGTTTTAAGTACTTGTATGGCACTCGGCCCATCATTTGCATGGGGTCATGCCTCATTAGCATGGCTCACGCCCACTTCCACCTACGCCAGCTTACGCCGAGGGAACCCAGCGCAGTTTGGGAGGCAAGTGCTTTGTGAATTCGGTGCTTGCCTCTCTGCGCTATGTCGGCGTAGCGTATATTAGATACGCTACGCCGGCATAAATATGCGCCAATGTATGTGAATCCGGGCCATTGTGTTTTTTTTCAAAATTGTCGCTTTTTTTGTTTATAGAGCAAAAAATAAAAAACGCAGAGGTGATCAAATACCACCAAAAGAAAGCTCTATTTGTGGGGAAAAAAAGACGCCAATTTTGTTTGGGAGCCACATCGGACGACCGCGCAATTTTCATTCAAAGAGTGACAGTGCCGAAAGCTGAAATTAACATGTATATTATAAACACTTATGTCATTATACAAGCATACCCTTATATTGTTTTTTTATTGCACAGTACACAGTATATTGAATTATTCACTTTTATTTTAGGTTGTATGATTGTATCTATAAATTACAGGATCCTATAGCAAAATTTTGATGGATCGCCATCAGTTGTAAGTGGCTTATAATTAACATCCTCGTAACACTAGTGGTCAGAGTTGAGCAGTTTATAATGAGTTGCTGCTGTGCTGAGTCTCTGTCAAGTATGGGAGCTTCTCCTTTCACAAATCTTTCCTCACAAAAGTCTGCACCAAACCTCTGAACCAGCATTTTTTTCCCTTTTCAGTCATGGACTCTGCTCTCTGCTTGCTGGGCCCCACAGCAGCTGCACTGGTTGCTATAGCTATAGGTATGCCCTTGATTTTAACCCTTCTATTAACCTCTATTCATCCAATCCACCAAGACTGTTCGTTCATCTTGGCCCTATAATACAAGCTTTTATCCAATATGACAAAAAAAACTGTTTTGTGTGTTTCTGTAAAGGAATAACAAGAAAAAATGACTGGCTTAATTAGTAAAGCAAAGAAAGATATGCAAGCTGTGTTTTTATTTATGCAACTATAGTAAACATATCTCCAACTGGCTGCTCATGGGTTACTGTGCTTTACACAAAATTTTTGGCTTTTGTACTGCTTTACTGAATAAGCCTGGTAGCTTATGGCTCAGGCCTGGGCTGGTAATATGCCAGTCTTGCCATTTGCCAGAATGGTTCATGTGTCAGAAAGTATTTATGGGTTAGTCAGAGTTCAGCCTGAAAACACTATATTCATACAAGCACAAAATTTACAACTTCCTACAAAATAATTTTACTTGATCCACGTTTAGCATTTTTGTCCATGCGAGTATAACCCTAGGTTCACATCTATGCGTTTTTTTTGTGCGTTTTGCAGTTTGCAGAAACACACTACAGTCCATTTAACATGGTTTCCTATGGTACACCTTCACATCTATGCATTTTTTCAGCCTGTGCGTTTTTGGAAAGGGCCAGGGACTTTTTTTTTTGCTGAGAAGATTGCAGTTTGCGTGTAATAAACTTCAATGGAACCACAAGTCTTACTCTTTTGATGCTTTGTTGTGTTTTTGTAAATCAGCTCCCACCCCAAAGCACCTTGTCCCCATGTTGAATAGGGCAGAGACTGGATCAGAATCTGGAAGCTCGCTTTAACAAGGGGGTCCCCAGAACCTGACACCCCCCTACGTGAATGAGTGTGGGGTACATAGTACCCCTACCCATTCACCAAAAAAGTGTAAGGCCGAGTACTCACGGCAGGACATGTCCGATGAAAACGGTCTGCAGACCGTTTCCATCGGACATGTCTGGCCGGGGACTGCCCGGGGACTTCTGTTCGATGGCTATAAACACCATCGAACAGAAGACCGCGCGTAAACAATACGCGGGGCGTGTCCGCGGTGTCGACGCGTCGATGACGCGGTGTCGCCGCGACAATGACGCGCCGGCGTGGGCGGCCTGCCTTGAAAATGCTTCCACGCATGCGTCGAAGTCATTCGACGCATGCGAGGGATGGCGGGCGGCAGGACATGTACGGTAGGTCTGTACAGACGACCGTACATGTCCGGGCGGACAGGTTTCCAGCGGACTGTTTTAAAGCAAGTCCGGGAAACAGTTGTCTGCTCAGAAACGGTCTGTCAGACAATTGTTTGCTGGAATCCTGTCCGCGCGGCTGTACACACGACGGAACATGTCTGCTGAAATTGGTCTGCGGACCCGTTTCAGCAGACATGTTTGGTCGTGAGTACGGGGCCTAAAAGTAAATGAAGACGGTGCAAGATTTTTGACAAGCACTTAAATAAGTGTAGCGCCTGGTTACTTCAAAGTACCGGTGCTATTTAAATTTAGAGGGAGATCAGAGTGTAGTTAAACTCTTATCTGGTTAAAATGTTCAAATTGTGTCTCTGTCTCAGCTTACATGTGCTGTGGGCTCATTCTGTTGTGCTGGGGTGTTCTTCCCACCCCAGTGCAGTAGGTGGCAGCAGTGGAGTCAAGGTTTGGGTGCTCTTCCCCAGCAGTCAATCAGGAGGATTGAGTCTCGCTGTGCATGCTGGGGGAGGGTATTTATGGGGCAGACGCCATTGGTTCTGGGTCTTCTTCAAGCGTGGCATCCACCTTTAGGGTGTCTGCACCACAGCGCCCTGGCATTGCGGCCTACCTGGCCAGGGCGTGCGTGCCACGCGGTGTTCCTGGTTCCAGGACCATGTTGGTCCGGAACATTTGAGCAGCGGCGGTGACCCAGTTATCGACTGAAGATCCCAAGCGGTATTGCTGTTCGGTTGTGAGTCTGTCTGGGGAGCGCCAATGAGGGCTGGCGGTCCAAAAGGATTTCGACAAACCACCAGGGATCAAGGTAGCCGGACACTGAAGGATTGATCACTTGTCAGTCAGTACCTGGGCGACGTTAAGAAAGAGATCCAGGCATAATTCTTCCGAAGAGGGTTTCCTCCGTATTTGCAATCAGAGAGGGCCTGTGGCAGAGGTGTCTCCCTGAAGTCCAATCAGGAGGGTCTGTGGCAGAGACTTCTCCTCAAATCCAAGTTCATTCCAGGAGGGTCTGTGGCAGAGACTTTCCTCAAATGTTCGAGTGATACTCTGGCTGCCAGGTCAGTGAGAGAGGCCTGTCCAGGTATGCTATTCCCACTCAAGCAGGAGTGGCGCAGAGAAGTGTTACACGTGGGAGCAGGACTGGTTCCCTATTGCTACACCTGACATTGCTATTCTCCTTTTTCCTTCAACTCTACTTTCCTCATCACAAGTTTTATTGTTTTTACCCGGCTGGGTAATAAAGAGCACAGCAAAGAGCATCTGTTGAGGACATTCCTTTACTTCTGCTATATGCACCATTCACCCCTAGGAATTCGGAAGAGCCACAAAGTAAATGTGACACCTGAAAACAAAACCAGCAGCTCCTCTGGGGGTAGTGCTACACGTGGGGGCTCGTCCAGGATAGGCTGTTACCTCGAAAAACCGAATTAAGAAGTTTATTCTGCCATTATTTCAAGGAATTGTCATGGTGTTGTCATGGTGTTGGACTGTGCTGGTGAGAAAGGAGTTAACGTCGCCATTAGAGTCTGGGTGCACGTGCAGCGGAGCCACGTGTGCCTGCAGCGTGCGAGAAAAATAACTTAGGTGGGAGGAGTCACCCACCCCTGCGTGAGGGCGAGTTTGGCGCCAAAGGACAGAGTAATTGCCCGCCCACGATAGAGAGAGACATGCAAGCATGTCTGTGCCATCAACGCCATTTGAAAGGCTGCGACCCCCGATGTCTGTGCCGGGAGTCAACACGATGTCTGCTACTGCCCCCTGACAGATACCGGAATTCAAATGCGGACCCAGGGGAAGTTTGTCTTGTTTTCCAGCCGTAGCGTGGAGGCCCTCGGACTGTCCTGCCCCCGCTGTTCGGAGCTGGCCGTCCGGATTTTGCCTTTTGCCCGGTGCAAGAAGTGCCGGGACTACTTGTTCCAAGTGGAGCCACCGACTGAATCTCCCCGGGAGTACAAGGTGGATTGGATCACTGGGACAGTGACCGTGGAAGAAGAGGCCCCATGGCCGGAACCCTCTTCCACTGCTGCGATCGCTGATTCCGAGATAGTGACTGTCTCATCTACGTTGACTTTGCCATTGGCTGCTACCCCGATTGTGTCACCGGAGGTAAGCGACACCGAAGACAAAACTAGTGTGTCCACCGTGAAAGTGGATGCTGCAACTGAGACTGTGTATGACGGTGGTCCCCGCCTGGTTCGCCCCTGAAAACATGGCCCCATCAAGGTCTCCCATGGCTGTGGTCGAGACCCACCTGCCATTACATATGACAAGGTCAGAACCTTTGCTGGAGAACGTGTGTGT
This sequence comes from Rana temporaria, assembly GCF_905171775.1. NCBI lineage: Eukaryota > Metazoa > Chordata > Amphibia > Anura > Ranidae > Rana > Rana temporaria. Next base: position 124,351,465 of record NC_053490.1, on the reverse strand, counting down.
TTGCCTGCTGGGGAGTATGACACTTCTTATATTGACTCTTCGTCTGATGTTGGGGATGATAAGTGGTTTGAGCCAGAGCTGCCTGAGTCACAATGGGGCAGAACTTCTCGTGCTTCCAAACCCCGTAAACACAGGAGACGCTCCAGGGATGCCGCACCACATGCAGATATCCCGCAGCTAACATGGGGAGTTGAGGTGCCAAGTACCAGTGTTGTTACAGAGTTTAACCCCATACCCGCTGCCTTGCCAGTGTTGAAGATAGCGCCTGATGCTATTGTCCTGTTGGGACTTGGACACCCCGTAACTTGCCGGAATTGGCCCGCCTGCAATGTATCCTTATGAAAAAGGTGGCCATGGACTACGGGTGGGAGTATCCCTACGTGCCTCCAGCTCTCATGCCCATAATTGAAGGAAAGAGAGAGGACTGGTACAAGGACGCAATTTGGGAACGTTTAAATGTGCCAAGGGCTGCCCGTGATACGGACTACACCTTTGTTTATTTGAGCCATCGGTTTGAAGATTGCTTGAAAGACTGGACCCCCCGGTCGGTACATCTTCAGTGACAAAGTGGTCCTCAAATGTCCCGGAAAAGTGGATCAAGTTTTCTCCATTACCACTACAAATAAGAGAGGGGACATCATCACTTTGCCTGACCCAAGGTTTTACACGTAGGTCCAATGCCTGCATTGTCACCTTTGTTTGCTGCTTTAAAGTGGAGGTTCACCCGGAAATGACAATTTTTAAGATTAGATTCATGCTCGTTTTGTCAAGGGGAATCGGGTAGTTTTTTTTAAATCAAAGCCATACTTACCGTTTTAGAGATACATCTTCTCCACTGTTTCCGGGTATGGGCTGCGGGACTGGGCGTTCCTTCTTGATTGACAGTCTTCCGACAGGCTTCCGACGGTCGCATCTATCACGTCACGATTTTCCGAAAGCAGCCGAACGTCGGTGCGCAGGCGCCGTATAGAGCCGCACCGACGTTCGGCTTCTTTCGGCTACTCGTGACGCGATAAATGCGACCGTCGGAAACCTGTCGGAAGACTGTCAATCAAGAAGGAACGCCCAGTCCCGCAGCCCATACCTGGAAGCGGCGGAGAAGATGTATCTCTAAAACGGTAAGTATGGCTTTGATTTAAAAAAAAACTACCAGATTCCCCTTGACAAAATGAGTATGAATCTAATCTTAAATATTTTTTTTTAGGGTGAACTCCCGCTTTAACTACTTGCTGACCAGCCGCCGCAGTTATACGGCGGCAGGTCGGCTCGGCTGCGCGAGATCACGTAGCTATACGTCATTCGTGTTTCAGCCAATAGGGTCCCCCGCTCACCCCTGGTGCCGACGCGCGTGCCCGGCGGGCGCGATCACCGCCGGGCACCCGCGATCGCTCGTTACAGAGCGAGAACTGGGAGCTGTGTGTGTAAACACACAGCTCCCGGTCCTGTCAGGGGGAAAAATTACGGATCGTCTGTTCCTACAATGTAAGAACAGCGATCAGTCATTTCCCCTAGTCAGTCCCACCCCCCCTACAGTTAGAACACACACAGGGAACATACTTAACCCCTTCCTCGCCAGTGGCATTTTTATAGTAATCAATGCATTTTTATAGCACTGATCGCTATAAAAATGCCAGTGGTCCCAAAAATTTGTCAAAAGTGTCCAAAGTGTCTGGGCATAAGGTCGCAGTACTGATAAAAATCGCTGATCGCCGCCATTACTAGTAAAAAATAATAATAATAATAATAAAAATGCCATAAAACTATCCCCTATTTTGTAAACGCTATAACTTTTGCACAAACCAATCAATAAACGCTTATTGCGATTTTTTTTAATGAAAAATATGTAGAAGAATACGTATCAGCCTAAACTGAGGAAAAAAATTGTTTTTTTTATATATTTTTGGAGATATTTATTATAGCAAAAAGTAAAAGATATTGGCCCGGATTCACATACATTGGCTCATATTTATGCCGGCGTAGCGTATCCAATATACTCTACGCTGACGTAGCGCAGAGAGGCAAGCACCAAATTCACAAAGCACTTGCCTCCCAAACTGCGCTGGGTTCCCTCGGCGTAAGCCGGCGTAGGCGGAAGTGGGCGTGAGCCATGCTAATGAGGCGTGACCACATGCAAATGATGGACCGAGTGCCATACAGGTACTTAAAACGAACGGCGCATGCGCCGTCCCGTGGACTTATCCCAGTGCGCATGCTCAGAATCACGTCGGAACTACTCCCAAAGATCCGACGGATCACTGCCTACGACGTGAACGTAACCTACGCCCAGCCCTATTCACGTACTACGTAAAATACGACGGCTGTGTTCCCTGGTCCATACCTTAGCATGAGTTACGCCTCATATATGGGGAATAACTTTACGCCATACATACGACTTACGCAAACCGCGTATATTATGCGCCGGGCGCAAGTACGTTCGTGAATCGACGTATCTCCCTCATTTCCATATTTGAATAGGAAATCAATGGGAGCGCCACTTGCGGCCAGCGTAACTATGCGCCCACGATACGCTGGCGTAGAAAAGTTACGTCGGTCGGATGAAGCCTATTTTCAGGCGTATCTCAGTTTATGGGCACGGCGCATAGATACGAAGGCGCATATTTACACTTACACGGCGTATCTCGAGATACGTTGGCGTAAGTGCTTTGTGAATCCGGGCCATTATTTTTTTTTCAAAATTTCGCTCTATTTTTGTTTATTAGCGCAAAAAATAAAAACCGCAGAGGTGATCAAATACCACCAAAAGAAAGCTCTATTTGTGGGAAAAAAAGGACGCCTATTTTGTTTGGGAGCCACGTCGCACGACCGCGCAATTTTCAGTTAAAGCGACGCAGTGCCGAATCGCAAAAAGGGGCCTGGTCATTGAGCAGCAATATGGTCCGGGGCTGAAGTGGTTAAAGAAGTTACGGACGGGAATGATCACCCCTTTTCAGTTTTTTTTTCATTTCCACTGGATCCACATTTGGTTATAAGTGCAGAACTTCGGGGGTATGAGTTAGTAAGAATAGGGTCCTGGGGCGTGGCCTGGGCGTGGCCTGGGCATGGCCGTGTGAGGACGCTTTGCCTTTGAGCTCCCGACCTTCTCCCGACCTACTGGGTCTATCTCACTCTGATATCCCACTCAGTTGCTATTGGAATGTACCCAAAAAGGAGGAGAACGAAGGGGAAGTCTAAGGTGGTGAAGCCGGGGGATCTCGGAGGTGCTATAGACCAATTAAATGGTTCAGACACGGCTCACCCCCCCTGGATCTAAGATGGCGGAAGCACGCGGGGAGACGAGTGGAGTGCGGGCTATGGAGAGCCAGCCGACATCTCCAGCTACATCGGTGGAGTCTGACTCCTACTCAGACGGTCCCGCCGCTCTGCACCCGAGTGAGGCAGCCCCGTTGATGACACCTCAGAGAGCCGGAGATGCAGATGAGATGTGGGCGATCCTGAGGTCCCTCCCTACTAAGACGGACATCGAATCGATAGTAAGCTGGCTTGAGACTCAGCACCGCAAGGACATACGCGAGGTCAGGGGGGAGTTGGGCGCCCTGGGAGCAAGGCTTGCTACAGGGGAGACCTCGGTGGCAGATTTGGAGCAGAGGGTGGCAGCCCTGGAGCACCTTCAAGATGCACATATTGATGCTGCCACGATGTTACAACTCCATATGGAAGAGATGGAAGACAGAAGAAGACGGAATAACCTTCTTCTGCGGGGCATACCAGAAGCAACGGGCCCAGAAGATCTGACAGACACCGCCACAGCCATCTTCCGCAGTCTCCCGGGGGACCCACTCCCTCCGAGAATGGAATTCGATCGCATCCACCGAGCCTTGGGGCCGGGATCCCAGGACCCTAATAGACCGCGAGATGTGATATGCCGGCTCCACCACTACACGCACAAGGAACTGGTCATCCGCAGGGCCTGGGAAGCGGGGGACATCGACTTTGATGGAGCGACGGTGAAGATTCTGCCAGACGTCTCCCGAGCCACGTTACAGCGGAGAGCCATGCTCCGCCCAGTGTTAGACTTAGCCCGCCGAAATAGTGCCACGTATCGCTGGGGATACCCGCTTTCAGTGCTGTTCCGGAGAGACCAGCGCGCCTTTACTCTTCGCTCCCCACGTGACCTACCGGGACTGTTTGAGTTCCTGGCTTGTCTTCTTGCCACAGACCGGTGGCCGCTCCGGATCGCGCCCCCCGAGGGGACATCTTCAACCTAGATCACAGAGTCAGCGCCGGAGATCGAGGCCGGCTACGCCGGAGGGGTCATGTGAGTCATAACCTGCCTCCCCCTGTTGCTAATTTTTATTTTATTTTTTGCCCACTTTTGCCCTCTGAGCTTTGCCCTCCACCCGACAGTTTTGCCCCTCGCCTGACGGTTCTGCCCCCCCCCGGAGCCGGCCCCCCTTGTCCCATCAATTCCACGTCCCCCCTGCGGTGAGATCTTGCGGGGGGTGTCCCCTAATGATCTAGAGGTCTCCTGGACGACCGTACAGCTGCAGATGATCAGGATGATTAGATATGGACAGCCACCTTGACGAAATGCACACTGAACCTCTGCGCCTCTGCTGGATCTCCCTGGCAAGTTGTGGGACATATACTGTGACTTTATATGCCAAGATATGCTCTACTCCAAGGGTTGAAATAAGTATGTATAAGGATCTATATGTGGAGGTTATATATGGGTGATTGTGGTGTGTCGGGTGGGGGCCTGCCGGGGGGGGTCTGGCGGTGGATATGGGGCCCCGGCGTCTCCTCCCCCCTCCATGTGTTGGGGGGGGGACTCGGGGGATCTGGGCGTCCGAAGATGCTTATGCACAGCTCTCCAGGCTTCGGTGGGTCGGGACGGGTTGGGGGCGTCGCTTTATGGCCTGTTCCAGCTACGTCCCCACAAAGGAAGGCACACCCCCTGGCCATTTTGGCTGAGCTGTGCTAGAGCACGCAGATAGTCTGCCATTAGCTGTTTCCCCCTGTTTTCTTGTGTGTGTTTTCTCTTTCCGGTTTCTTTTTCTCTTCCTTTTACTGAGCTCTGTGACCTACCTTTTTCCCCGCTCTCCTCCCCTCCCCCTCCCTCTCTCCTCTTCATCCCCCACCCTTCCCTCGGGCCCTGTTGGTGCCCCCCCTTCTCCCAAGTGGGTTGAGGATGGACGACCTTACGGTATACTCCCTTAATGTAAAGGGCTTCAACACCCCTGAAAAGAAATGGATGCTGATGGCTGATTTAAGAAAAGTGCGGGTGGACGTAGCATTCCTCCAAGAAACGCACTTTAAAGATGACCGACTACCGGTTCTCAAAAACAGATTCTTCTCCACGGCCTACCACTCCACCTACAACTCGAAATCTAGAGGTACTACTATTCTTTTGTCCAGTAAGATACCATGGTCCCTTCGGGACTCACTAGTAGACAGGGAGGGACGTTATACATTTATTAAATGCTCGATTGGAGACACATTACTGACGTTCGCAACCATATACCCCCCAAATGTTGGCCAAGACTCCTTCGTACGCCGGGCTCTATCGAAACTGTCCCGCTTTCGGGAAGGTCAACCTATCCTAGGAGGGGACTTTAATGTCCTGCTATCCCCCAGTGTCGACACGTCCTCGGGAACATCCTCTCTGTCGTCCAAAACCCGCAAACAAATAGTCAGGGATCTTCATGACGCACAATTGATTGACGTGTGGCGTCTCCAGCACTCGGGAGAATGAGACTATACATTCTACTCCCCTCCCCACAAGCTATACTCCAGGATAGACTATTTCCTCGTACCACACGGTCAACTACATGCAGTGCTGAACTCCTCCAAAGGGCTTCGGACATGGTCCGACCACGCCCCTATTACACTGACCTATAGGCTCTCGGATCAAAACTTGCGCAGGAATCACTTTTGGCGGTTAAACAAATCTCCTACAGAACCCAGAGGTGCTGGAAGAGGTTAACTGGGAGCTAATATTCTACTTCCAAGCAAACACAGAGGTGGACTGCACCCCGGGGGCGGTGTGGGAGGCGCACAAGGCGGTTATCAGGGGAATTTTTATAAAACACGGCTCGCGCATTAAAAGGGATAAGGGGGAACAGCTGAAGAAGTTGTTAGCGGATATCCATGATGCGGATATGCAACACAAGAGCTCCCCCGACCCCCAAGGGGAAGCGGAACTGACAACTATTCGATCCCAAATTAACGAACTCCTCAATTACAGGGCCAAAGCTGCGCTACAGAAATGCCGTCTCGTATCTTACGAGCCGGGAAATAAGTGTGGGCGGATTCTGGCCAGGGCGGTCGCAAGACTTGAAAACGCAAACTTACGTACCCCACATTAAGATGGCAGCGGACGTGAAAGTCAGCCTACCACAACACATAGCTAATACTTTTAAGGAGTACTATGCAAATTTATATAATATACCGGCCCCCCCCCAGAACGCAGCACCTGGTGGAGGCATATTTAGCCTCTGCCCAAATGCCCTCACTGGCACCGGAAGCTGTAACCGAATTGGAGGCCCCCATCACGTCAGAGGAGTTGGAGGCGGCTCTGGCCTCAACTAAACAGGGTAAGGCCCCGGGGCCAGATGGCCTTACCTCACAGTATTATAGAACGTTCTTTCCATCCCTGAGTCCCCATATGGTGTCCTTCTATAATAAGCTAGGGAACACGGCGGCTTTTGCCAGTGATACGCTGCGGGCACATATCACGGTCATTCCTAAAGAAGGCAAGGACCCCCTGGTTTGCAGCAGCAACAGGCCGATCTCCCTTTTAAACACGGACCTAAAGCTATTCACCAAGATCTTAGCGACCCGTTTAGCCAGACACTTACAAACGCTAGTTCACTTAGATCAAGTAGTCTTCATTCCCACTAGAGAAGCCAGAGATAGTACAATCAAAGTGCTAAACCTCCTGCATGTGGCCAATCAGACCCATGAACCGACGGTCTTCTTGAACACTGACGCGGAGAAGGCCTTTGACCGGGTCAACTGGGAATATATGTTCTCGGTCCTCAGGCATATTGGACTTGGAGATACCATGACTAGATGCACAGATTTACACCTCCCCCTCAGCACAGGTTAAAGTAAACGGAATCTTGTCTGACCCACTCCCGATTAGGAACGGGACTAGACAGGGCTGCCCCCTGTCGTCCCTCCTCTTTGCCCTCTCACTAGAGCCATTTCTGTGTAGAGTTAGGAATAACCTGGATATTCTAGGCCTTGAGGTTGGGGACTCCCAATATAAAGTGTCAGCCTATGCGGACGACTTGATGTTCTCCCTCACTAACCCGTTGATCTCCCTCCCCAATCTACTTCGAGAATTCGGCACTTACGGACGCATATCCAACCTTAAAATCAATTACAGTAAATCGGAAGCCATGGGCGTGGGGCTGCCCCGAACTGCCACACAAACATTAAGATCCAATTTTAATTTCAAGTGGACAGACACTTCCTTGAAATATCTGGGCACCCGGGTTCCGGCGGATCTTAAACATACCTTTAACCTAAATTTCCCCCCTTTATTGATCAAGACCCAGACCTTACTGGACTCCTGGCACAAGGGACTCCATTCGTGGTTTGGCCGCTGCAACCTTATTAAAATGTGTATTCTGCCCCAATTCCTCTATTTATTACAGGCACTTCCTATCCATATCCCTGCGGCATTCTTTAAACAAACACGTAGCCAGTTCACCAAATTTATCTGGGCAAATAAGAAGCCAAGATTATCCCGAGCCCTACTATCCCTACCTAAGCTGGAGGGGGGGCTTGCGGTTCCGGATGTGAAGAAGTATTCGCAAGCTGTACACCTAGGTAGGATAGTGGACTGGTGCCGCCACTCTGACCTGAAACTGTGGACACATCTTGAACAGTCTCAGACACAGGTACCATTACAAGGAGCTATCTGGTGTTATGAAAATCTGTCGGTGGATATCAAAAAGCATCCACTTATAGGAACGACGCTCCGAGTAGGGACGAGGGCACTTTCTACACAGGTCTATCCCACATCTAAGTCTCCCCTATACCCTATTTCAGGGAATCCAAAATTCCCGCCGGGGCTGTCCCCCCAGGCTAGGAATGTTTTTCAGAATATACACTGCACACAAGCGAGACACTTCCTAGTGAATGACTGTTGGCCCTCACTGGGCATGCTGAGGGAAGAGGGGGGTGCTTTTCAACTACCGTTTTGGACAGCGATCCAACTGAGACACTTCTTTGAGTCACTGTCTAACCCACGACAGTTTAACAGGCCACTTACCCTTAGAGCCTCTGTTCGGAGGAGGGGGTCCTTCCGAGGACACTGTCCACCATATACGCTCTATGATTTCCCTGGTGGAACCCGCAGGACCGGCTCACATAACTAAATGGGAAAGGGACCTAAAATGCACATTTGACACCCCCCAGATTCAGCGTATTGTACTGTTCTCTCTGAAATCCTCCATATGTACGAGACTGCAGGAGACCAATTACAAGCTGTTGACGAGGTGGTACCTTACCCCACACGCCCTGCACACCTTCTATCCAGGCTCATCCGCATTATGCTGGAGGTGTCAGGGAGACAGAGGTACGCTGCTACATATATTTTGGTCATGCCCAAAGCTGTTTCATTTCTGGTCAACAGTCAGACTTATAGCTCAGAAATTCACTGAATACAATATACCGGATGACCCGGCCTTCTTTCTTCTACATGTCAATACTATGTCAACTAAGCGATACAAAAAATCTCTCGTATGCCATTTACTAAACGCCGCAAAGGCCTGCATTCCGCTACATTGGAAAAGCCCGGCGCCACCAACGGTGGCCAGCTGGATTAGCCGGGTAGAGGATATTAAGGCAATGGAAGATTTGGTGCTGTCTGCAAGACAGCAGGAGGAAAAATTTAAAGATACGTGGGAGCTGTGGAACCATTTTATTTACTCCTCAGAAGGGGTTGCCCTTAGGGTTGCCTGAGGAAGCCAATGCCTTATATACTGCCCTGGGGGTCGTCCTGACTCGACCAGAATCTCCCGATAATTTTCCTGTGCCCGGCCCTTCCCCCCATCCACCCAGACCCTCCTTACCCCCCCCTCCCTCCCTGTCTTATTCCTCTTCTCTTTCCTCTTCCTCTCACTGCCTCCCCCCTTCTTTCTTCCCCTCTTCTTTAGTTTGGGGCCCCCCTCTCCTTTTCCCCCCCCCGCTCCGCCTTGGAGCGGACTCGGGCGGGGTGGGGGTCTCGGGGGTGAGTGGGGCCTTGGGGTCTTGACTGAAACTACATGGAGGTCTCACTGTTGAAAGAGGCCTACGGCCCTGAGATGTTATTTAAGGGGCTCTAGCTGTTCTAATATTTGTTGTTACTACTCTTTGAATGTATTGCTATATATGTATATGTTGCTATATATGTATGTAATACTTTGGCCCATGTTGGGCTTTAATAAAATCTATATTTGAAAAAAAAAAAAAGAATAGGGTCCTGCCTGCTTCTCCACAGCACAAGAAAAAGAAAAGAAGAAGAGGAAAAGTTTTTTTTTATTTCTCTTTTTCTCTTGATTGCTCTGGTTTGAGCGTGGACTGCCTTATGATGGCAGTACCAGCACACTGACCGCTAGGGGCAGTGTTCTGCAACTTCTAACACCGCAGAGACAAACTTGTAAATATATTTTGCAGAGCCTTGCATTTTTTTTTTTAAACTCTTACTGTAGCACTTTTTTCTGATGTGTCTCTTTGGGAGGAAAATGAGGTTTCGCCTTTTACTGGGGAAGGTGCAGCTTCAGTTTCACCCTTAGTTTCTTCAACTGTATAGTAATGTATATTTGTATGTGTGTTCTTCCATTTTATGTTTTTTTGTTTCAGTGGTGGGGGTGGTGACATTGGTGGTGGGATCAGTGGTGGGGTCGGTGGTGGTGGTGGTGGGGGGATGGGATCAGTGGTGGCTGTTAGGGGGGTAAGATCACTGGCAGTGGTGATGGTGAGGGGTGGTGGGATCAGTGATGGGGGTGGTGGGATCGGTGGTGGTGGTGGGATCAGTGGCAGGGGTGGTGCGATCAGTGTTGGTGGGTGGGATCAGTGGTGGGGTGGTGACATTGGTGGTGGGATCAGTGGTGGGGTCGGTGGTGGTGGTGGTGGGGGGATGGGATCAGTGGTGGCTGTTAGGGGGGTAAGATCACTGGCAGTGGTGATGGTGAGGGGTGGTGGGATCAGTGATGGGGGTGGTGGGATCGGTGGTGGTGGTGGTGGGATCAGTGGCAGGGGTGGTGCGATCAGTGTTGGTGGGTGGGATCAGTGGTGGGGGTGGTGACATTGGTGGTGGGATCAGTGGCAGGGGTGGTGGGGTCGGTGGTCGGGGGATGGGATCAGTGGGGGCTGTTAGGGGAGTAAGATCACTGACCGTGGTGATGGTGAGGGGTGGTGGGATCAGTGGTGGGGATGGTGGGATCGGTGGTGGTGGTGGTATCAGTGGCAGAGGTGGTGGGATCAGTGGTCGGGGGGATGGGATCAGTGGTGGCTGTGAGGGGGGTTAGATCACTGGCAGTGGTGACGGTGAGGGGTGGTGGGATCGGTGGTGGTGGGTGGGATCAGTGGTGGTGGGTAGGATCAGTGGTGGTGGTGGGATCAGTGGCAGGGGTGGTGGGATCAGTGGCAGAGGTGGGTGGGATCAGTGGCAGGGGTGGTGACATCAGTTCTTAATACCGTGTATTGCCCCCTTTAACATCAATGACAGTTTGAAGTCGTTTGTGGTATTTGTGGATGAGGCTCTTTTATGCCCTGTACACATGACCAGTTTTCCTGTTGGAATAAACTCTGAGGCCCCGTACACACGACAGAGGAACTCGACGTGCTTGGCACGTCGAGTTCCTCGTCGAGTTTTGGGATGAAGCCGCCGAGGAGCTCGGCGGGCCGCCTTCTCCCATAGAACAACGAGGACAACGAGAAAATAGAGAACATGTTCTCTATTTTCTCGTCGAGTTCCTCGGCGGCTCCATCGAGCCAAAACTGTACAGACGACAGAGTTTCTCGGCAGAATCCGGGTTTTGACCGAGTTTCTCGGTGAATTCTGCCGAGAAACTCTGTCGTGTGTACGAGGCCTGACAGTGATTAGAGACTTGCAAGCAGGCTTCGAAGAGATACTCAATCTCTTGGCCATCTAAACATTCACATGCAACAGAACAGTCAAACACCATGGGCCAGATTCACGTAGATCAGCGGATCTATAGATCCGCTCGATCTACGTGATTTAAGATCCGCTCCCGCAAGTTTGAGAGGAAAGTGGCTAATTCACAAACCACTTACCTCCAAACTTGCGGCGGCGGATCCTAAATCCCCCGGCGGAATTCAAATTCCGCGGCTAGGGGGAGTGTACTATTTAAATCAGGCGCGTTCCCGCGCCGATTTAAATGCGCATGCGCCGTCCGCAAAATTTCCCGGCGTGCATTGCTCCCACTGACGTCGCTAGGACGTCAGTGGTTTCGACGCTTACGTAAACGACGTCCGTCCGTATTCGAGAACGACTTACGCAAACGATGTTCAAAAATTCAAATTCGACGCAGGAACGCCGGCTATACTTAACATTGGCTGCGCCTGATAAAAGAAGGGGTAAGTATACGCCGGGAAAGCCGCTACGGAAACGTCGTAAGAAGACTGCGTCGGGTCCGCGTACGTTCGTGAATTTGCGTATCTCGCTGATTTACATATTATTTATCGTAAATCAGCGGGAACGCCCCCGGCGCCATTTTTAAATGGAAAAAAAGATCCGACAGTGTAACACAGTGTAACACTGTCAGATCTTAGACCTATCTATGCGTATCTGATTCTATGAATCAGGCGCATAGATAGGACCAGTGTAAGTCAGAGATACGATGGTGTATCTGTAGATACACCGTCGTATCTCTTTGTGAATCTGGCCCCATATCTTTGGTTCTTCTATAGGGAGTTGTTCAATGCAGACAACTCTGTCTAAAGTGTAGCACTACCCCCATAGGAGCAGCTGATTAGGATGGGTCTGCTCTTTGCTTCAATCCTTTTCCAAAAATCCTGAGCCCCCTGAACACACCAAGTTAAGTGTACAAACATACAATATCACAGGAAATCCCTGTGAGTAATACCCAGTGGTAATAATAAATCAGGCACCAGGTAGTAAAAGCAAACTTAACCACCACTTAACCACCACAGTAAATCTTCAACCGGAAGATTTTACCCTTTTCATGACCAGGGCATTTTTGTTATTTAGCACTGCGCTACTTTAAATGGCAATTGTGTGGTCATACAATACTCTATGCAAATTACATTTTTATACATTTTTTCACACAAGCTTTCTTTTTGTGGTATTTGATCACCAAAGGGTTTGTTTGTGATATAAACAAAAAAGACAGAACATTTAGAAAAAAAGAGGGTGATCCCCTTTCAAACTCTGTGATTCTGTTTTGATTTTTTTTTTCTGACATGTTGTTTTTTCTGACATATATTTTACTTGGATGATATAACTTGCACTGAGTAAATAAAGCTGGAAGAAACAAAAACTGTGTCTGTCTTAATTTTAGTCTGCAAAGCAACAAACTGTGATTCTAAAGGTAGGTGATTATTTTCTATACCCACTTTAATGTATTGAGTGCAGGGGTCAGGAATAAGTTAAAAACAAAACAATATATTGAGTACAGCAGATTCCCCATTACATCAGAGCCCCCAGAGTGCCACCTTACGTCAGAGCCCCCAGAATGCCATCTTACAGCAGAGCCCCCAGAGTGCAATCTTACAGCAGAGCCACCAGAGTGCCACCTTACAGCAGAGCCCCCAGAGTGCCACCTTACAGCAGAGTCCCCAGAGTGTCACCTTACAGCAGAGTCCCCATAGTGCAACCTTACAGCAGAGCACCCAGAGTGCCACCTTACTAGCAGAGTCCCCAGAGTGCTACCTTACAGCAGAGTCCCCAGAGTGTCACCTTACAGCAGAGTCCCCAGAGTGTCACCTTACAGCAGAGTCCCCATAGTGTCACCTTACAGCAGAGCACCCAGAGTGCCACCTTACTAGCAGAGTCCCCAGAGTGTCACCTTACAGCAGAGTCCCCAGAGTGTCACCTTACAGCAGAGTCCCCAGAGTGTCACCTTACAGCAGAGTCCCCAGAATGGCACCTTACATTAGAGCCCCCAGAGAGACACCTTACAGCAGAGTCCCCAGAGTGCCATCTTACAGCAGAGCCCCCAGAGTGCCACCTCACAGCAGAGTCCCCTTACACACACCTTTCCACTACGGATGAGCTGAACACCCCCGGTTCAGTTCGCAGCAGAACATGCGAACCGGCAAAAAAATTGTTCGCAAATATGTTCGCAGCAGAACACAAGAACACCGTTAAAGTCTATGGGACACGAACATGAAAAATCAAAAGTGCTAATTTTAAAGGTTAATATGCAAGTTATTGTCATAAAAAGTGTTTGGGGACCTGGGTCCTGCCCCAGGGGACATGTATCAATGCAAAAAAAAGTTTTAAAAACTGCATTTTTTTCGGGTGAAGTGATTTTAATAATGCTTAAGGTGAAACAATAAAAGTGAAATATTCCCTAAAATTTCGTACCTGGGGGTGTCTATAGTATGCCTGTAAAGTGGCACATTTTAGTGTTTAGAACAGTCCCTGCACAAAATGACATTTCTAAAGGAAAAAAGGTAATTTAAAACTACTCGTGGCTATAATGAATTGTCGGATCCCGGCAATACAGATAAAAGTCATTGAAAAAAAACAGCATGGGTTCCCCCAGTCCATTACCAGGCCCTTTGGGTCTGGTATGAATATTAAGGGGAACCCCAAACCAAAATAAAAAAAATGGCGTAGGGGGTCACCCTCAAAATCCATACCAGACCCTTCAGATCTGGTATGTATTTTAAGGGGAACCCTGTGCCAAAATGTAAAAAAAATGGCGTGGGGTTCCCCCCAAAAATCCATACCAGACCCTTATCAGAGCACGCAACCTGGCAGGCTGCAGGAAAAGACAAGAGAGCACGCCCTTCCTGAACCAGACCAGGCCACATACTGTCAACATGGGGAGGAAGCTTTGGGGTCTGGACCTGTTATATCCTCTGTGTTGTGAGGGACACAAGACTCTGGTCTGGAACAATGGATGTTTATTTCAGTACAGGCTGTACACTGCATCTCAGGACAATACATATCTCTGCTTCTTACATGTGCTCTCTCTAAGATGGCTACTATGCCCCTTGACCCTTGTCATCACTGCTGGGTGGAGCCAGCCTTAAAGTGCCAGTACATGTGGAACTCTTCAGGTATAACACCTTCCATCCATCCCTAAGAAAAAAAAAAAAAAACACAACAAAACAATAACAGGCACAAACATTAACTGATAACTGTCCAATAACAGTCCTCCAAACACAGGAGAATTACAGGACTTCAAGCTTCCAGGAACAGTTGCTGGGTTAATATGTCATCTGATCCCATCCTCGTCGCCACTGTTATATCCTCTGTGTTGTGAGGGACACAAGACTCTAGTCTGGAACAATGGATGTTTATTTCAGTACAGGCTGTACACTGCATCTCAGGACAATACATATCTCTGCTTCTTACATGTGCTCTCTCTAAGATGGCTACTATGCCCCTTGACCCTTGTCATCACTGCTGGGTGGAGCCAGCCTTAAAGTGCCAGTACATGTGGAACTCTTCAGGTATAACACCTTCCATCCATCCCTAAGAAAAAAAACAAAAACAAAAAAAAACACAACAAAACAATAACAGGCACAAACCTTATGTCACATAAGGGTACATGGGCCACATCAGGGCACAATCAGAGCACATGGGGCATATCAGGGCACATGGGGCACATACGAGCACACCAGGGCACATGGGGCACATCAGGGCACAATCAGGGAACATGGGGCACATGAGAGCACATCAGGGCACATGGGGCACAGCACATCAGGACAGGGCACATGGCACATCAGGGTACAGGGCACAGGGTACCCTGATGTACAGAGCCCAGCACATCAGGGTACATGAGGCACATGAGGGTACATGGGGCACATGGCACATTGGGGCACATGTGGGTACATGGGGCACATCAGGGCACAATCAGGACACATGAGAGCACATCAGGGCACATGAGAGCACATCAGGGCACATGAGGGCACAATCAGGGCACATGAGAGCACATCGGGGCACATGGGAGCACATCAGGGCACATCAGAGCACATCAGAGCACATCAGAGCACATCAGGGCACATCAGGGCACATCAGAGCACATCAGAGCACATGAGAGCACATCAGGGCACATGGGAGCACATCAGGGCACATGAGAGCACATCAGGGCACATGGGAGCACATCAGGGCACATGAGAGCACATCAGGGCACATGGGAGCACATCAGGGCACATGAGAGCACATGAGGGCACATCAGGGCACATGAGAGCACATCAGGGCACATGAGAGTACATCAGAGCACATGAGAGCACATCAGAGCACATGAGAGCACATCAGGGCACATGAGGGCACATCAGGGCACATGAGAGCACATCAGGGCACATGAGAGTACATCAGGGCACATGAGAGCACATTAGGGCACAATCAGGGCACATGAGAGCACATCAGGGCACATCAGAGCACACCAGGGCACAGGTCAGCATTTACTTTTTGTTTTCTTCAAAGGCAGAGTAGCGCAGGAAGCGTCTGTCATAAATTTACTTGTCTCTCATGTCACGCTACTACTCCCCGGCAGCCCCCCCCCTCTTCTCGTCCATCTCAGATGATGTCACAAGCAAATGGGGATGGACGAGAAGAGAGGAGGGGCCACCGGGGAGTAGCAGTGTGACATGAGAGACAAGCGAACTTTTGACAGACGCTTCCTGCGCTACTCTTCATGCACCTCGATCTACACTTCCGTAGCACCCGCCCTGCCTGCGGGCCATTTAAAACCGCAAATGGCCCGCGGGCCGGTACTTTGAGACCCCTGTTCTAGAATCAAGGTGAGGAGATACCGATGGGGGGGGGGGGTTAAGGGCACTCGGGTGCTGTATCTGCGGTTGTGCACTAAGTCTGGTCAGAAAATATCCAATATGGATTTGGGCATTGCACGAAGATTGCATGGTGTATGGGAATTTCACATGGGATGTTTAAAATTATGAATTGTGTATAAAACCTTTTGTTATGATTACATATTTTTGGGGTACACTAATATATGGAAATTAAGTGTGATATGTACAATATATATATATATATAAATATATATATATATATATATATATATATATATATATATATATATATATATATATATATATATACTGTATATATATATATTGATAATAAAATGGTTTGCAAAATGGTCCGACTAAAGTGGGGAGGAGACAGATAAGCAGAGTTTCCACTTTTGTCTGGAACTCTGCTTTAAGTAGTTCTAAAGGCTGAAGTTTTTTTACCTTCATGCATGAAGGTAAAAAACCTTCTGTTTGCAGCTCCCCCCTGCAGCCCCCCTTATACTTACCCGAGCCCGATCTTGATCCAGCGGTGTGCATGAAAACAGCGGTTCTCCCGCCTCTCTACCTCTTAATTGGCTCATTGGCTTCCACTACTGTCAATCACAGCTACTGAGGAGGGGGGCAGGGGAATATCTGAGACACAATCTGTGCATCTTGTGGACACACAAAGCTGGGCTCGGGAGTGAGCAGACACAAGTGCCCCCATAGCAAGCAGCTTGCTATTGGGGCAGTCAGCAGGGGGGGAGCCATAAGTAAGAGCCAGAAGTATATATAATATTGATTGTGTAATTGTGACAGACAGATCATTTACAATAACTGTTAAATAAATAAATATTACTAGTTTAAAAATGTTTTGTGGATTTTTTCCGGGCCAATGAAAGTCGACAAAAAAAAAAACCAGCAACACAACAATATTAATGTGAAGTATAATGAATGTTTG
Source organism: Rana temporaria (assembly GCF_905171775.1). Classification (NCBI taxonomy): domain Eukaryota; kingdom Metazoa; phylum Chordata; class Amphibia; order Anura; family Ranidae; genus Rana; species Rana temporaria. The sequence goes on along the minus strand of NC_053490.1, from coordinate 124,334,598 downwards.
TTAATATACTGTTGATGTGCTGGGGTAGTTGTGACAGACAGAATTTTACTATAGCTATTACAGCAGGGGTGTAAGCGTGAGGGCCACTTAAGCGACTTTGTAACATATGCAGAGTGGACAGAGTGGACAGCCCACTATACTCTTTTTTAGCGGAACACATTGGAGGTAGGACACATGTCGGTTTACATCTGCCACTCCTTAGAGGTGAATGGAGGGTCCAATTGGGTCGGACTGACCGTGTAAAAGTGGCCCAAGGCTGCTTTCACACTGATGCGCTGTGATTTACCAAAGCAGTGTACCTTTGGCTTTCCTGCACTTTGCAATAGACTTCTATTATATTCTGCATGTTTGGTGCATTTTCAAAATGTGTATGGCTCAGTGAAGGTAACCCGCAGGTGCGCTGCTCTGCATCTTCGGATCAGTTTGAAAGCAGCCCAGCAACCACTGGAGAACAGATATGCCCATATATACACTGTGATTTTAGTAAAAAACTGACCTTTAATAACAGTATTGTATTCCATCCCAGAGCAAGAGGTCGCGGGCCACGTCAGAAGGCTCCGCGGGCCACTGGTTGGGCACCCCTGTATTACAGTATTCCTATGTTTTTTCTTTTTAAAGTGTTTTTTTATGTGGGGTTTTTTCCTGGCAAAAGAAAACTGCACAATAACAGCAACAAAATATTATTAATTATAATGATTATTATTATTATTATTATTATTATTATTATTATTATTATTATTATTATTATATGAAGATGTCATTAATGTATATTACAATTTTGGTCATTGTGTAATGGTGACACAACACATTTTACAATTTTAGAATTAATAAAAAACATCAGCTGTTTTTTTTTTTCTGGCCAAAGAAAATGACATAATAGCAATAATAACAACAACAACATAATAAGAATGGTAGTAGTAGTATTCCTAAAAGTGTGTTGAAGGTTTTACCAGGTCAAAGAACAAAGAAATAATAATAATAACAAAAATAACAAGAAGTGTAATTAATATTTAATAGTTTATATCCTTGTCATGGTGTAATTGTGACACAGAAAATATAACAATAATAACTGTTGCACAATGTTAGTGGGTTTTCCTCAACCAGAGAAAATGACATGTAAGTAAAGATGAATGTAAGTTGTATCATGTATGCAGCCTTAATGTTCCTGTGCCTTGCCTTTTCTGTGCTTCTCCCATTGGAATGTGGCTCAATGAATGTGCTTCCTCCTCCCCCTCACTTTAGTGCATTCCAATCCGCATCCCACATAGTATCCACTCCACATTTTCTTTCCAGCCCAAGTAACCACAGACAGCATGCTGAGAACTGAGAATCCTCTGGGTCTCCCCATCCCAACCACACACAGTGCCTAGTCTGACTGCTCAGCCTTTAACGTATTCCCAAAAATCAGAGCAAAAGACTCCAAAAGCAGGGGGAAATGCAACAACTTTTTACTGTTCAGAGACAACTGTAGCTTGGAAGTACAGGAAAAGTTACAGTTTTAATTCCTGAGCCCAAGAAGGAGGCAGAATTCAGAGATCAGTTCACTCCTCTCCTGCTTCAGGGTGGTCCTCCTGTGAGAATGAAATATTTATAACTGCAACCAGAGGACAAAACAAGCGCAAACTTCGCTGAAAACTCTCTGCATCTTAAAGGGTTAACACAGAGACGACGCAAAAGTAAAACTTTTTGTACGTTTCTTTTTTTCTGATAGTTTTTTACATTTTATTTACATACTTGTGCTGGATGTTTCATTCATTTAAACTTGGACACAAAGTGGATTTTTAAGGATCATTGGACCTCATATGAATTGGAGGACAAGCAAAGTGACACTAGAGTGAAAAGTTGGAAGCCACTCTACTTCTCCAAGGTAAGATAACTTGGCAATACTTGTGTAGTACAGAGAAGAAGGGCTTGATCCTCACATGGGCTGTGTTGTTGTTTTGCAAGCTGATAAGATAGGACTTTTTTGAGTCAGTGGGGTACTTTTTTTTTGTTAAGATGTTTAAACTGTTCTGTGCTGTGAACAGTGAGGTCCTACATGTTTAAATATGAAGTCATACCGCTTGTCAGGAAGACAAACACATTTGCACGTGGGTGTACACTTTATCTTGGTGAAGTCAAGTTGTTTGCACAGTCTTAAATGTGCTTAGCATTAATATAGTCTGCTAGTGTGCCACCAGCATAGCTAGTAAAAGAGGCTCTAAAGATAAAGGTAGTGATTGCATATTTTACCAGGATATGTTAAAACATAATCAACGTGGTGAAGTTAAGCTGACCATATCCTTTGCACATCTTTAGATGATTACAAGAGATCTGAGGATGCTACGTCATAATGGAAAGGCAGTGGGGCCTATTTACAAAAGCTGGGGTAAAGAAAACTACAGCAAAAGAAGAGCAGTTGACCACAGTAACCAATGAAGATGCATCTTTTTTTCTTTGAGTAGATCATTAAGAAAATCTGATTGGTTGCTCGTGGTGACAGCACCACTTTCGCTAGTACTTTCTTTTATCTTCTTTTTAGTTTTTTTTTTTATAAATCTGTCCCACTGTGTTTTGCTTAATCACGAGCAATTATTTTATTTCCTCATATTTTTCACATTAACTTCATGCTGGTGTGACAGATTTGTTTCAGCAGGCTAAGTAATTTAACAATAGATTAAAGCCATTTTTATCACTTTTGTGCTTTTGTTATCATTTGTTTGTTAATTCATGTTAGATTGCTTGCAAATGTCAGTTTGTTCATCCATCAATTCTGCCTTTATAATATGTAGGTGCCTTCATTTAATTATTTATTTAAATATATATTTATTCTTATTGTTGTCTTTACACAAATTCCACTCGTTTTATAATGGATTCAATTGAAAAAAATGTGTAGATCAAGAGTGAAATGTGTGTGACTTTAGCGAAAACATTTATAGATAGACCCCGTACCATATGATTACTTATTTACAGTATGGTTTTATGGTTTGTCTTTAGATACTTGTTTTGTATCGTGTCCAATATGTGTCAAAATACATTTTATGCCAGACTAGCAAACCTGTATTCTTCTGAAGGAAGAGTTAAAGAAATAGAGGTTTCACTTTTGATTGAGGGTTTGAATAAAACACAGATTAACTGCACTTAAGAAAAATGTATAGGTGCACCTTAAGAAACCACCTTCTTTGTTTCTAACATTTATTAAACTCATCCCGGTAGTATAAACTGTTACACAGACCAACAGCTACAACAATCTTACAGTGACAGTATGCCTTCTAAGTTTTGGCAAGTACGTTTCAGATAGTCTCGTCTCAGTGATGGTAAAACTTCACCTGTTGTCTTTCAGGGGGGTCTGCTATGTATTATTACAGGCCTAATGATACAATCCCCTGGCCTGCTTAGCAAAGCTGTCAGAACGTATAGCGCATATGGTCAATAATCTAAAGTCTTCAATAGTACTTGAAGCCCATCAAGAATTCTTTCACTTTTACAATTTGAAGGCTACGATATTACAGTCAGTGGAAAGTGCTTGTGAAGGATACATACTGTCCACGTGTCAGATAAAACACAGGTTGTATTCTAAATCCAGGGTGTTGAGTTTTTTTTTTTTTTTTGTCTTCACTAAAAAATTAAGTTTCATGGATTAGCTTTGAAACCGTGACTTGCTGTTATTGCTAGTTGGAATTCAGTTATAATGTTGGTTTGGTTCCTTGTTATTTAATGCTGCAAAATTCTTACTGAGGTTAAGGGAATGAGCAGTGTGAAAGGTTCAGTGACTGGTAAACAAGAGATGTTTAAAATGCTTTCTCTTCTAAGTGCGTCACTATTATGCGAGATGTTGGAGAAGGATAAGGACCACTTGGCCAGCCTCTTTATCAGTCTATCATTCAGATTTATAGTGATACTACAGCCTTCAAGGCTCTCCACTTCTCTGTTTTTCAGTGTTTTTTGCTGACTTACAAAGCCCCTTTTTAAAACAGACCCAAGGTGCCATATTGAATAGACAGTGAAGCAAAGGAGTGAAAAGAATGCACTTTTATAAAACAAATAGAAATCACACGTTCTGCATTAAATAAGTGTCTCTGTGGTGGCTCTTGTAACAAGCTACTCACGCCTTACTAAAGACTGAAGTTGTTCAAGAGGCCTGACCTATGACAGTTTCATAAAATGAGCATGTAATGCTGATTACACCAATGTTCAACCAATTAGAACAAAAAAACAAGACAAAAAAGTTGGTTTTCCTAAATATTTTATTACGGTTTTTCTTCTACTACCAGTTGATAGCATGATTCTGCAATAGGTAGGACATGTGCTAGTATTTGCAGTTATTGTAATGAGGTAGCCCCAACTTATTAGCAGTCAATTATGGGAAAGCAATTTCTGCATTTGTAGGGTATTGCCTACTTGTTATATGAGTACAAAAAAAAGAAAAAGCTGACGTCTAAGTGTTTTTTTTTACCTAAATCACATTGCTAATGGAAACAAAAGATAATGTAGATATTTTGATATACCCAGATTTATTTTTTATTTTTTATTGCACAGGCAAGTTTTACAGCAAACGTAGAATGCTTCTCATCAGTCCCTCCCCCAGAAGGGGCTTACATTTTAATGACCCTACTAAAGTTATACACCAACATACACTAAGGCTAGGTAACCCACCAGTCTGTTTTTTAGAATGGGGCATGACTTCAGAGTACTGGAAGAAATCAACAGGGGGTGAACATTTACAATTTATGCAAATAGCATCCCTGGAGTAAATTGAACCCAAGATCCCAGTGCCAAAAAGCCATGATTTTAATCAGCTAGTCAGTAAGGCAAATATACGTGCTTTCCCAGTGTCGTAAGATAACCCAGTCTTCACCCTTTAATTCTGATTTTTTTTCTACTTTCTCTAGTCTTACGACTTCCTTTTATAGAGTTATTTGCTTTGATAAGCACGCTACCCCCACTGCAGTGCTGTTTCCTTGTGTTTACAGTATGGAAATGGGAATAAACAAAGCAGGCACTGGATACATAGACCAACTGCATTAGTAAAATAAAGTATGAAGTCAACTGACATTTATTAACTGTGAGGTTGTAACAGTTACATGTTGCACAAATATTATCGATATGTTTAAGCAACTTGCTAGTCACTGACTTATAATACTTGCAGTTGATTCTTGTTGCGTCATGCATTGTCATTGTAGTCTACTGTCTATCCGTATACATTAAAAGGTTAACCTTGTCAACAAGAGGAAAATATATTAATAAGTCAATATACAATTATAGCAAAATCACAAGGCCTTTATTAGCAACATATTATTATTTCATATTTCCCTATATTTCCATGTCTGCCCTTTAACTACATTGAAAGCGACATAAAGTAGAAGCATATTGTACATTGTATGGATGTTCTATGAGCATATTAGGACTCAAGTCCATAAGCCAAGGGTTTTAGATGTGGCCGCAGATCTCCAAGGTGACCCATGTGCAGTTATTGTATGCTACAACATACTAGTTTTCCAATCAGTACTAAGTTTATGACCTCAAAACTCATCTATTATTGAAAATGACTGGGGAAAGGGCAATTAGAAGTCTGGTTTTTAAAAGATATGTTTCAAGGTCTTGAACATACTGCAAACTTGACATAGTTCATATCCAATTAGCTATTTAAAAATGGCAGAGTATTTTCAATTCGATGAAGCTTTGGATTTTCAGCAATAATGGTACCTTCTTATAAAGGAAATGTGTTTGTCATTTTCACTGTGCCTTTGATTTAAAGTAGTATGACCCAACATTTGATGTCCTATCTTATAATTATCAGCCAGTAAAAGTTGAACTGCCAAAAGGGAAAAGGGAGATAAACTGGTGAAATAAAAAAAAACATGCTTAGGTTGCTTTCAGGAAAGTTTCTTCTCCTCTTACCTTTTGCACTAGGGTGGTGTACATATTATCAGTTTTGCTCTGTGTATAAAATGGTAGGAAGTCCTTACAACATGGTAACGTTATCTGTGAAATTAGTTTCCCACTATTATTTTAACAATAGATGATACACAAGGAAAATGTGGGGAAAATAGCCCATAGCTGTCTTACAGACTGGTTGACAGAAAACAGTATTTCCAATGAAACAGCAACCCTGCTAAATAGCAGGCCATAGATGATTCAATTTTATTTCCTTCCACCAAAGAAAAAAACTTGCTTCCTACATCATTACAGTGTTAATGGGGGAATCCCTCCCACAATGCTATTGTGTTCTGCCAGCAGAAGCCTTCACGGCCGGCAGAGCTCAATGATTACTGCTAGCAGCTATAGCCACCAGCATTAATTGCATGTAAAAAATCGAACAGGCTGGTTGTACCCAAGTTGATCGATGGATTGACTTGGGTACAACCACCCTGCCCATAGATGTATGGAAGTCCCTGCTGAACTGGCCAAAAATCAATGAATCTATGGCTGTCTTAGGCCTCTTGATCTTGGGCAATGCTTCTCTCAGATGTTGATTTACTTCTTCTCCATTGATTTTAAAGGCTAGTTAAATACAAGGTTCAAGAATCAGAAGTCATATCCGTGCTATCCTAACAGACTGAAAATAAAAGATTAAATACTTGTTTAAGGACTAGTGGGTGAACATGCAAATGTCATTGTGGCCAACTGTGTATACAGAATTGGTTTACACGGATAACCAAATATAGTGAGTCAAATATTCAGCTTGCATACAGCTGTTTTGAGTTATACGGACTCATCAGTACATGAAATGCAACAATAGCTTCTTTGGTGTGGGGCTTCCAGACACTACACCCACTCAAAAGTCGTTAAAGGGAACCTACCACCAAAGAAGATATCTGTGTAAAATAGCGTGATTGAATCAATCATTCCCGAATGCTCTATACTAAATTCAGTTTAGTCACTGTGCTTACACTGTACTTTGTAATGAAGGAATAGCGGCCTACCTCATACTCTTATATTTTGGCTTGAACAGGATTTGTTTTGCAAGGGATCTGCATCTGCATTTTCATACTTGCATGTGAATGTGATCAAATCATTGTGTGCTCGAAATGTCTTGCTAGAATGTAGAGTTGGTAATAATGCAAAAATATATATAGCTATCTATAGATATAGATATCTATATATCTATATAGATATCTATATATAGATATATAGATATCTATGTATATATATATATATATATATATATATATATATATATATATATATATATATATATTAACATCTCAATACATAGTCAGCATGGAGAAGTAAGTGGTAGTTGTATGTCAACTAGATCTGCCCAATGATCCAAAGTATAGAAAATGTATCAATCCAATATGCAAGTTGTTGATGCGTATCTGCTTGCATGTTAGATCAACACATTTTTTTATGTTGATGCTGCAACTTCTGGATAATATATACAGTGTATATTAATATACACTGTATATATATATATATTAATATATTAATATTGTAGGTTAGTTGCACAGAATGTAATAGGTTAGGCCGGTAAGGCTGCTCCTTACCTATTTTCCCTATGTTGATTTTTTCAGTATTTGTCATCTGAATAATAACGTGTCCGATTAGATCGCCTAAAAATTGCAGTCATTTATCCTTAGAGAACTTTCAGATGTAGACAGCACACATCGCAAGTAAAAATCCACATGTATTTATACTGACACATATAGAGTTTTTTTATCCATTGAAAAAATGGTAATAAAGCAAATATTAGCAGGTTCCTTGACAATGCTGTTTGTTCTGTCAACATTTATGTGGAGTGTGTTTGTAAGACACTTATAGTATGCTGTATGTAAATACTTGAACAGGAAACAGTAGATAAAAGCATTGATCTAAACCACATAGCTGACACTTCATCTAATACTGATCACTAATCATTCCTCCTTCTGTTTGCTGATGACATAGAAGCTTTTCATTGGAGAGCCCCTTCAAGGACAATAATTTAGTTTGAGACTGTAGCTTTAAGAAATATGTACAATATACCGTATGAGACATAAAGCACCAAACAGCTAACAGCCCATCAGAAAAATGTTTTATTTTAGTTATTTCCATTCAAAAATAACTGTACACGTGAAGCCTCAAAACAAGAGTCATAAGTATCTACCTACTCACCCAGTATTAAACAATTATGCACGCATGCATTAGTTTCTACTATTTTTGCCATTATTTCAAGACTGAATTGGACTTACCTGCAGACATGTAAATAGCTGCACCTTGCATGCAGCTACTACAGCCAATCAGAATCGTGCTTTCCTTAACTCACTTGTGAAAAACAGAAAAATACAATTTGGTGATTGGTTACACATTAGAGCAGAACATCTGTATGCTCCTATATTTTATGATTGTCACAGTTGCTGGACATTTATCATCTGCGTGTTTTGTTCAGCTTTAAATAATCCTGTTTTTGCCAACAGCACAGGGTTAAAGCTGAATCTTTCTTTTTTAACATTGCAGGAAATATGCCTAAATTCCAAGCATAAACAAACACAAAATGCGTCATGCTGAGTGCACGCGGCTGACTTGGAATTAATTCTAGAATGAAAATGGCAGCAGCTTTAAAGGAATAGGCTTGGTGGCCTTGTGGTTAGACCATTCACTTGTGAAGTGGTAGATTCTGAGCTCTGTTACACCACAACCAATGCCATTTCATTTTTTTAAACCCTGTCTGGACTTAAAAATGTACCCATAGCATTTGTTGGAGAACACCACCTTCTCAGTGATATAGTAACCATACATGTAAGTTAACAGTTTAAGAGATGTGCCAGAGACTGCACAGGGAGAACTTGCAGAGCATTTACTTTAAATTATCTATATAATTATTATGGAAATAGGGAAACATGGAACATATCAATGACTTTTCGACTGCACAGATGGAAACAAGATGAGTGAGTACATAAATACAAAGTATACAAAAGGGAAAGTAGCATTTGTTTTAATCTTATGCTTGTTTGCTTACATAAAAATAGAGTGTGTTAGGGCTCTTTCACACGGGCGGACCCTTCAGTTTTGCCAGTTTTTTAGGCAGACTTGAACGGGCGCTCCACGCTCCTCTATGGAGCCACGGATGTCAGCGGTGACATGCCCACTGACATCCGACCCGCTCCGATCGCCAAAGTGTGATGAAGGAAAAACCTACTTTTCCATCCGTCTGGCGAATCGGATCGGGTGAACACGGACAGACGGTCCGTGTTCATCCGATCCCCCCATAGGGGAGAGCGGAGAAAATACAGGGCAGTCCCTGCACAGTATGTGGGGACCGCCCTGTCATCCGCCGGCTCAGCGGGGATCAACTGAGCGATCCCCGCTGAGCAAGCGGAGGTTTACGGGGCTGATCCCCCCCGTATGAAAGGGGCCTTAAAAAAATTGAAGTGTTTCCAAGGCCAAAACCTTTTGTAAGGTCTAAAAAGAAAGTGGGAAAGAGGTAAAGCCCCTGATAGATTAACTCTATTTTCGTCTTAATGTCTATTTTCGGTGAAACAGAAAGTGATATGAAATTCCAAATTATACAATTGTCACCAAAACAGAAACAAAGCAGAAATTATCCAATGGGGACACCTGTCACAAAAGGAATTTTCATACTACGTTAGACTTCCACTCACTTCCTATTGAATCGCTGGAACAAGACATAAGAGGAAATCTCCCAACTAAGACAAAGACAACAAAAAGAAAAAATATCTCATGGGATTTAACCTGTTCTATTCAAAACAAGAAAAACATTTTTTTTTACTTTGGATATACTTTACAACACATGGATTTTGAACATTAGGGGTATCTTCTAAAAAGGTACAGCAACATTCTTAAAGGGGTTGTAAAGGTAAAAAAAATGGTTTCCTAAATAGCTTCCTTTACCTTAGTGCAGTCCTACTTCAGGAGAGTCAGAACCAACACACAGCTCCTTTCTCTAACTGCAACGTAGAGAGCGTCCTGATTCTCCTGTATTCCAGGGGAGGGGTCGAGCACGACACTCCACACCAGGGAGAAAGCCTCGCATTGCTGTGTGGAGTTACAGACAGAAGAATAGGAAGTGAGGATTTCTCAGAAGAAATAAGGACATTTAAAAGCAAAATCGAAGGATGAGGTAAGTGAAGGAGGACTGCACTAAGGTAAAGGAAGCTATTTAGGAAAAATAAATTGTACCTTTACAACCCCTTTAAGATGCATCACTTACGTTCAGTTCCTCTCCCCCTGTTGCTGCTATTATTGGCAATTGCTGGCTGTCAAAATGACAACAGGGAATTTAAATGTTTTACGCAGAAGCAATAACTGTCAAATGCAGCAGCTTTTGTGTAAAATGATACTTGCAGATAGTCTGCAATTTTTATTGAACAAATACAATGTAACCATGTAGTGTTTAAAGCTGAGCTCCGCCCCCCCTTTAAAATAATTAAAAGTCAGCAGCTACAAATACTGTAGCTGCTTACTTTTAATATTAGGACACTTACTGTCCAGAGATCACGCAATGTCGGCATCCCAGATGATTTTTCAATCGGCTCTTGGGTGCTGCTGCCGCCGCCATTCCTTTTAAGGGTAACCGGCAGTGAAGCCTTGCGGCTTCACAGCTGGCTCCCTACTGCACAAGCCCAAAGTGTGCTACGCTCTGTGAATGGCCCAGCAGCAATGGGAAGGAGGAGGGGGCAAAACTTCCGGGGGACATCGCCACAGAGCCAAAACATGTACCTGCTCCCCCCCACCCAGAAAGGTGCCAAATGTGGCCGTGGAGGGGGGGGGGGGGGAGAAAGCAAACAAGCCAAGTTTCCCCTTTTGGGTGAAGCTCCGCTTTTAATTGTATGTACTATTTTATTTATATGTAGATCAGTAACTCCCTATTAACCCTTATTTAACAATTATCAGCCATTATTACCTCTTCCTCTCTTGCTACCCTTAGCTATTTGTTTTATCCTCATTTTTTGGTATTTATACAATTAATATTTATTTATTTTTGTTTGCATTTGTTTTGTGTTGCATTAAAAGAAAAAAAAAACTTATTTTTTTATTTACAAATAACTTTTGCCATCCTTTGTACCAGAAACATAATTTCATTTTAAATATTGTATACTTTTTACTTATATTAAAATTATATTTTAAAACTAACACAGATGTAAATGGGGGGAAAAAAAAATTGTTGTCTTTATTTTACATAGAAAAAAACTTTGGCAACACAATATTGTCAAAAGAAATGGTACTTTGTCCCGAAAAAACATTTATAACACTGTCATCATAAGTAATGAAAATGTTAGTGCCGACCAAACAGGCTCAAAGTATAAATGTAAAAATTGCTTTGGTCCTTAATTTATGTACAGGTACGAGAGCTGAAGTGGTTAAAGGATAAGAACACCTTTTGTACTTTTGTAACATGCTACATGTTACACCCATATTCAGGCTCCCAATAATTTTTTTTTATAAATGTACATTTTTTACCTGCAAAAAGATGTGCATTTATTATCTTATTTTAAAGGGTAAACTCATCCTTTAAGGAAAAAGGTGCAGCTTCTTAAACAGGCTGTTGCCTATGTGGCCTACTCATAAGTATGGTCCTATTGATTTCAAGCCATTCTAAAATAGGGAAACACTTGTTATACTGGTAAATCTGAACTTTATTCAGATATAAAAGACACAAATGAGGCCCCCCACTACAATCGAATTGAAATTGTAGACTAGTTACCTCTTGGTAATTAAGTCATGGGGCCCCCTCATCGAGGAATAAAGGCTAGGTACCTAAACCACTTTTACATTCTCAAAGTTCATGGTTGGCCCTTGAAGACGGTTATACTTCGGGGGCGCGGGAGTGTCTGTCCTAGCACAGTATAAGCCCACTTGGGGTGCTGGGACGGTCTCACCGGGATCCTGGATCTGGTATGATAGAGGTTTGAGAATTAGGTTATGATAAAGGTACAGCGTTAAGATTTTTAGCCTTAGTATTTCTGTTTTCTTTTCATATTCTGCTTATAGTGAAAGCTTCATTGCCTCGTGAATATTTTGTTTTACATGTTTGTCGTTTTGTAAAAGAATGAAAACTTTTGAAAGTAAAGAAAATTTTAAATAAAATAAAAAAGACACAAATGAATGCAGCTCTGTAATCAGTAATACATTATCACATGTATTTTTTAAATGCAGACAGTGTATGTACCTGAGTGTGACCTGGTATCAGCCACTTGCATTCTTACAGTCCCTGTAAAGCAGACGAAGAAGTGAGCAAAAGAATTAGAACAAGGTGCCTGTCCGTTCATGTGCTGACAAGAAGCGTGCTTATAGGAAGAGAAAGTAGACTGAAGCCTCGTACACACGGCAAAAAACAGCAAGAAAACTGCTTCTTGCCGAGATTACCGTTCGTGTGTACGAGGCATTCAGGTTTCTCGTCAGGAAATCTGGCCAGAATCTCGACGAGAAAAAAAGAGAACCTGCTCTCTTTTTTCTCGTCGAGATTCTTGTCGGCCTGTTTCCCGACGAGAAACCCGAGAGTGTGTATATTTACCTGTCGCCGTGGAAACCCACGCATGCTCAAAATGACTTTGACGCATGCCCGGTAGCTTCCACAGCATACATAGGGCGAAGCAAGATGGCGGCGACGACATCGAATGTGACGAGCGCATGCTCATCGTACACGATGGCGTCACCGCATTCTTTCCTTTCAAGAGAACCGCGGTTCTTTTGAAACGAGAGTCTGTACACTCGGACGACAAGAGTTTCTTAACAAGAATCTCGTCAGGGAAAACTACATTTTTTCCCTGACGAGATTCTTGCCCATGTGTACGAAGCCTGACAGAGAGATGAGCTCATTATTTTGCTGCTTTTTCTTTCAATGTCCAGTCACAGGCTGGAGCAGGTCCAATACGACCAGGGCTAGGTGGAAGTTGGTTGAATGATGATGACCATCAGACTGAGAATATCGAATGGCAGATAAAAAACACTGCAGGGTAAATCTCTAAACTGGAAAAGAATATTGCAGCAAATGTTTTTTTTTAATCTAAGCTATTAATTTTCATCTTTTATTTTTGTTCTGCTTTAGTAACATTAAACTTGTTTGTTCTGTTATCTTCCTAACTTTATTTGACAGTAGACTACTGATAATTGTGAGATGAAAGCTTAAATCCTGATAAACTATTACACTAATTATATTCAAAAGAATTAGTCATTTTAGGATGCAGGGTACTCTAGAACTGACCTAATAGTCTAGAAACCTAGACATTTGTCAAAATATATTGAAAGCTACAGGGTACTTAGCTCCAATAAGTTCTGCTGTAATACAGAATAAACATTACCTATAACCCATATTCCTTTTATGATTGGTGTCTGTTGTAGGGGTTGATTTACTCCAACTGGAGAGTGCAAAATCTGGTGCAGCTCTTCATAGAAACCAATTAACTTCCTTTTTTGTCAAAGCTTAATTCAACAAGCTAAAGTTAGAAGCTAATTGGCTACCATGCACCGCTGTGCCAGATTTTGCACTCGGCAGTTTTAGTAAATAAGCCTAAAGTGTGCTTTGTTTTGAGCATATAATTTTGTATTATTATTAAATGCTTAATTGTGTTTAATATTACTTGAATGTGTACAGAAATGTAGGCTTTTGCAATTTTGTACTCTTTAGTCCCCAGAAGAACAATAGAGAATTATAAGTAACTAGTTTGTCAAAATTAAGCTTATCCCCTTTTCTACCTTGTTGCATCCTTTCTCCTTAATGAACCCAACCTAACCCAGGTGCTGCACAATTGACCAGCGAAAGAATATGGGCACAACAATCCCTGAGCTAACAGTATCTCAATGCTTAATCTAGATAAATGTGTCACCCAATTTCGAAGTATAGGTTACTTTGAAGTTCATGATACACCCAGTGATATACAGACATTCAAGTACTATGATATATCCAAACTTGTCTTGCTTGGACCCTATACCTAAAGACAAATGTAATTGGCAATGACATATGTTAAGTTTAATCTGTACCATTTATACTCCCCCACCCTCCCTTTCTCATTCTTCATTCTGTACCCTTGTCTTGTCATATGAAAAGCTTTCAATAAACTCAGCTAAAATAAAAAATAAGCCTATCATTCTGCCATCTGCGATACTGAAGAACGAGAGGGCTGGGCCGGGACAAGGGGTGGGCAGGAGGGGGAAGCTGCCCTGTGCGCAATGTTTTGGGATTGGGGCACCCTGACCCTAATGCCGCGTACACACGATCGGTTTGTCTGATGAAAACGGTCTGATGGACCATTTTCATCAGACTAAACCGATCGTGTGTGGGCCCCATCGGTTACAGAGTTTTTCCCACAAGCTTCAAAGTCTCTGAAAGTGATAGCAAACAGTTTTGTTCTTTACAAATGCTCCTTATTACTCAGATGCTCAAACAGGTCACATCAGTTGACAGTAAAGGTTGGTGCTGTAAATCAGTAGGGCACTGAGGATAATGTAATTGATGACTAATTGAGGTAAAAGTAAAAAAAAAAAGTATAGTATCGCAATGGAAAGTCATGTGATATCATCATTCAAGTTTGGAACCACAGGTTTCCAGCACAGCCAGATTTAGTTACAGTGTTCTAACCTATATGCATCCACTGAGAAGGACGCATAGAAATTGGAGAAAAATTGGAGAAATTGGAGAAATTGGAGAAGGTGTGTGTTTGGGGAAGGTGGGGGCGGGGGGAGGGTTTGCAGGGGTTACTTAGTTACTGTCATGCCAACATTAACACAAGCTTCCCATTTATTGACAATAAGTCTTCCCTACTTCTGTTTCAGATCTAATGTTTCCCAAACTTTGGGCATACCCTAAGGTAACCCTATTGGTAAGAGAAACCAATTTCAGTTTCACAATCTGAAAACAGACCTGTATGATTCTATAACAGTCTGTTATACAAAAGACGATAATGATAGTTTAATTTAATGCTGAACTCCAGCGATATATAGATATATATATATATATATATATATATATATATATATATATATATATATATATATATATATATATATATATATATATATATATATATATATATATATATCACATCATACAGAAAAAAAATATTTTGATGTCTTTTTTACCACTAATATTTGTTGGGGCAATGGACATTTAAAGATCGCTTGTTTAAAGTGGACAGTTTATTGTCATAAGTTAAATGAAGGCCAGCATTAAAGCAAAGGTTAGGGTGTTTTTATCAGATTTTTATGCTCCTACTGAGAGTCTAGCTTCTGCATTTTGGGCTGTGGGGCTAAATCTGTCAGCTCTAGAAATTCAACAACTAAGCTAAAATATTCAATTTCTAGCTTAATATGTTCAATAACCAATTTACAGATTGGCACTGTTTTACTCAGTATTGATTAAGCTAGGAAGGTGATCTACCTGGCATAGCCTAGAGAATCAGTGAAGTCACCCTATTTAAAGTGATTCTAAAGCTTTTTTTTTTTTTTCTTTTTTTGAATAATGGCATGTCATGCTTACCTGCTCTGAGCAATGGTTTTGCACAAAGCTTCCCTGATCTTCCTCTTCTGGGGTGGGGGCCACTGTGTCTGTCTACTCCTCTTCGGCAAGTGCCCCATAGGAAGCCACTGCATCTCAATCTCTATAGACAAAGACAGCACAGCTCAGCCCAAGCAGTCTACCAATACCCCTCGGGACTTTGAGGCAGCAACCAAACATTAAACATCTTTAAAAGAATATCATTTTATTTGTACATGGTTAAAAGTAATTAAAATAGGATATCCTTAAATATGTGGTTCCAGTATGACATATTCACCATACAATATACATTAGTCCTGATAAAATATTGCTGATCATGGGTACAAAATGAATTCTCATAAAATATCCAGGTGATCAAAAGATTCTAGATCAGGGGGCATGGCCAGATATCATAATGCACATAAACAATGAAAGAACATGACCGGAACCATTAAAAGAACAGACACCCCCTCCGGACCACCGAGCACCAAATCGGATCAGAATACCAAACAAGGAACCCTCAAATAGTCATGCAGACCCAAGATGCTATTGGGGGAGGAACAAAAAGGGCCACCATCCCCACGCAACAAATGCAGAAGACAGGCACAGTGAGGTCATCAGGTAGTTAAACCTCCATGTGGAAAGGATTTAATCATTTTTGAAATCTCAAATACACTTGTCTGTATGTGCCCAGGTAGTGTGGATCCCATGGAGAGAGGCCTTGCCCCCTGCTCCTTTGTCACAGGATTTGATTGACAGCTGCAGGAGCCAATGGCTCTGCTGCTGACTCTCTGTCCTGTGAGGAGAGAGAGTTCGGAGAGAGCCACAGCTCGTGGGCACAGATCTGGTTCGAGATCGGATTGAGGTAAGTATAAGGGGGCCTGGGGGGATCCTAATAACAGAAGGTTTTTTACCTTAATGCAGAGAATGCATTAAGGCAAAATAAAACTTAGAGTGATTGTAAAGTCTTGTTTTTTTCTATAAAAATAACAAATATGTTATACTTACCTGCTCTGTGCAGTGGATTTGCACAGAGCAGCCCAAATATTCCTCTTCTCATGTCCCTCTTCTGTGCTTCTGGCCCCTCCCTCCTGCTGAGTGCCCCCACAGCAAGCAGCTTGCTATGGGGGCACCTGAGCCGAGTCACAGTTCCATTCAGATATGGAGCCACAGCCTGGCCCCATCCTCTCTGGCTAACTGACTTTGATTGGCAGTGAGTGGGAGACAATGGAGCCACTATTGTGTCTCGGACAATCAGGGGGGAGAGTGTCAGATGGCCGAGACACTCATGGACATCGCTGGACAGAAATGGGGTTCAGGTAAGTATTAGGGGGGCTGCTGCACACAGAAGGTTTTTTATCCTAATGTATAGAATTCATTAAGATAAAAAACCTTCTGGCTTTACAACCCCTTTACGCCTTTAGAACCACTATAACCTCCCCAGTGGTATTCCCGAGTATGGCTCGGGCTTATTTTTCATTAGCAAAAGCAGTAACCCTGAGCCACACCCGGGATTGCATAGCAGTATTCTGGTACATGTTACTTACCTTGTCCCCAGGATCCTGCAATGTCCTCCCTCTGTATCCTTCGCCAAATCCTCCGCCAATGTATTACTGTTCCAGGCTCCATTCCCGGTGAGCGTCATGACGCATGGGGACGGAGCCCGGCGGGAAATTAAAAAAAGTACAAAACACACGTAATAAACTGTAATCTGTAGATTACACTACTGTATCAAATCATTTCACATCAGTTTTGTCCTTAGTGCTTTGTCCAGTGCCCTGCCTGCAAATTTATATTTTATATACTGTTCTTTCTGCCTGGAAATTTGAGAAGATCCATGGCATCAAAAAAGCATCCCTTTACGTAAAAAGCGGTTTTAGACCACCTAGGAAACAGCGATAGTGAATTAAAATCACTTGCAGAATTAAGCGATACATATTAATGGGGAAATTCGTCATCAGACACTGAAAGTGACGTCAGCGACGATTCTGCGACTAAGCAAACTTCAGTGTTTTTGATTTGATTACATTATGGAAAAAATGTATCATTCATATATTTTTTTTTTATAATTATTTATAGGTATTTATTATATTATAATTTATGATTTTGTGTTTCAAACTTTATCTTACCCGGGATGTCTACTAGACTCTTGTTTGGACAGATTTAAGAAAGTTATTCCTAAGAATTACAGGCCTACAAAATAAAACGCCAAAATTTCCATGCAAAACAATGTACCGCTTTGACATTCAAAAATCAGTCATAATCATACCACCAGGGAGGTTAATGATACCCTGATGCCTTGCCTCATGCAATGCCATTTTTAAATGAATAATGGAATGGCCACAATATTATTCCTTCATGTGGCTAGTTTTTAATGATCCACACTGAACAGTGAACATGGAAAGCTCCTCTCATGACTTAAAAATTACACGCTGATACCCAACATTCTCTAATGTGTGTGCAGAAAGAATTGAAACATAACCCCTTTTTTCTTATTTATCATCAATCAACTCCATAACAGTGCACTTCTGACAAAATGCCCAGTTATCCTCAACTTCTTACTGCTGTGTAACTCAATTCATTATGTTTAATTGGTTTACATATATCAAATGATCATAGATAAGTTTCACCGCAACTGGAAATCACCCATGTAGCCTAGCCCCCTATTTTTAACATAATCAAGCCCATAATTACAGCAATAAAAAGTAACTAGAACACATAACCACCTGACCTGCCACCATCAATCTTTGAAAAAAAACGCATTCTATGTTTAGGATCAAGCTGTCACCAATTGAAGTAACTTCCCAAATTATATTGGAGTATTCAGAAAAGGACATAGGGCTTAGTTTACAAATCTGTTGGATATTTGCATGTGACTTTCTCCCTATTCCACGTATTTAGGAAGTCAGCATTAAAACTTTAGAAATCTCATGTGAACTGGCCAGGCACTCCATGTTGCTCCACACCTGGAGTCATTTGTACACCTATTGACATGCAATGAAAGTCCTGCCTTAGGGGTCTATTGTGTTCTAATGTCCATCAGTTGTATGACAAAGGACTACATTAGGAAGCTTGGTGCTGCAAATTAATGACTATCCCTCCCACCACATTCCAGCATTAACCCCATTTTTGTACCACTTGCATGTTATCCCTTCAGAGAAGTTGTCAAGGATTTAATTGAGATGAAAAGCCATTGTAGTAAATGATGGGAGGTAGCAGAATATGGATAGACATCATGGATAGCATTAGACAGGATGGCCTCTGCCCAGGGAAGCACCAGGAATTCCTAAGATGGCTAGACTATGCTGGGAAAGGTTTGGACAAGGTCACTTACAGGTTACTTAAGTGTTCAGGAAATGACCTCCAGAGGGATAAAATTAGAGGCAGGTATTGGTGTTGAAAAGGGTCTTCATTTTTAACAGGCTATATTCAAACCCATCATATTGTGTCGTACTCTGTTTAGGCTAAGCTACAGTGTGTACATTTTACACTTTAAAACATTTACGCCACCTTTAGCTGATCACAGTCAAAGGTAAATTAGAAGCATCATACTGAATACTTGGAGTTTCCTCTGGTTACTCAGATTTTCTATCTCAATTCAAAAACCTATGTTGACAGATGAATAGCTATATTCTTTATTATTATAAATAAGTATAGGAAATGTTTCAATGTAGTCTTTAATGCATACAGTATTCGTAAGGCACACAGTAAACATATTGTACATGCATTGTGAACAATACAGAATATAAAATGAAACAAAAGCAAAAAGGGCAACAAGCATTACAGCTTAGGTTGATGGGAAAATATTATGTTTTTTATTGGTGTTATGAATGTGAATATTCACCTTTTATTGGTTGTAAAATGTGCTTCGTGATATCCAGGTTTTTGATGCAATGTTCTTTGTTTCCTCAACGATTTTATGATAATACTGTAATCTTGATACTGTTATCCAATACAATTTTGGGGGGAAAAAAGTGCTCACATATACGGTATATGAATTTCACAATTTTCAGACTGTTTAAAGCCTAAAAATCCCTCCCATTATTGGAAACAATACTGATGCCCAGTAACATTTGTGTTACCATCCCTTTAAAGCTTTGTATGCACAATGGGGTTGATTTACTAAAACTGGAAAGTGCAAAATGTGGTTCAGCTGTGCATGGTAGCCAATTTGTTTCTAACTTCAGCTTGTTCAGGTAAGCTTTGACAAAAGAAAAAACCTGGAAGCTGATTGGTTTCTATGCTGAGCTGCACCGGATTTTGCACTCTATAGTTTTAGTAAATCAACCCTGCAATGTGCCAAACAGGGGTGAAAAGTCACAGTGGCAGGGTTTAGGAGAAATGATTAAACAGCCAGGGTGCATAAGCAGGTGCAGCAAAAGTAAAAAAAAAAAAAATTAAACCATGAGCATGAAGGTTCCTGAAAGTATCTGCTCGCCAATTTCACACCCCTGTAGATCATCTCCCCCCCCCCCCCAACTTTAACTATAGACTAAATCTCATTGATGCTGGGTCTAATTTGCCCCCACTTATCTATAAGGCCTCGTACACACGGGCAAGAATCTCGTCAGGAAAAAAACTTTGTTTTTCCCGACAAGATTCTTGGCAAAAATCTCTTGCCGCCCGAGTGTACACACTGACCTTTTCAAAAAAACGCGGTTCTCTTGAAAGGCAAGAACGCGGTGACATCATCGCGTACGACGAGCATGCGCTTGTCACATTCAATGCCGTCGCCACCATCTTGCTTCACCCTACCTATGCTGTGGAAGCTACCGTGCATGCGTCAAAGTCATTTCGAGCATGCGCGGGTTTTCACGGCCACAGGTAAGTACACACACTCTCTTTCTCACACTCACACTTTCTCATCGGGAAACAGGCCGACAAGAATCTCGATGAGAAAAAAGAGCGCAGGTTCTCTTTTTTTCTCGTCGAGATTCTGGCCAGATTTCCTGACGAGAAACCTGAAAGCCTTGTACACACGAACGATTTTCTTGTCAAGAAAGCTCTGCCAGCAGTTTTCTTGCTGTTTTTTGCAGAGAAAACCGGTTGTGTGTATGAGGCCTATGTCTTTCTATTGGTTAATGGGAATGGAAAAACAATAAAACATATGAGGTAGGAAGGGGTAGGACCACCATCGAGGAAATATCATTGTTACTTATAGAAGAATTCAGGGGTCCTTGGACACACTTTAGGGAGAAAGGTGTTGTGTACAGGCACCTGGTGGTACCTGCCATGTACAGTAAGTGCCAATTCAGACACCCTCCATTTATGACTGAATATTTCAATTTTTACATAGACCCAGCCACGACTGGTTCTCTATAATCCATTAGAACATAACTTAGAAAAAATGGACTTGATTTACAAAAACTGAAGAGTGCAAAATCTGGTGCAGCTCTGCATATAAACCAATCAGCTTCCAAGTTCTTTTGTCAAAGCTTAAAGCGGTGGTTCACCCATAAAAACGACTTCCCCCTATTACACTGCCCCCCCGCATTACAATACGAATATGCCATTAATTTTTTTTTGCCTGCTGTACATACCTGGGTACAGCTATTCACCCGTGTCCTCCGGGTTGCGAGTCCCGCGGGAGTGGGCGTTCCTACCATGGCGGTGATTGACTAAAAAATGAGTTCCCCCGTTGCGTAAGCCGCGTCACGACTGGCGAAAGGAGCCGAACTGCGATGCGCAGGCGCAGTATAGCGCCGACTCGCCGTTCGGCTCCTTCCGCCAATCGTGACGCTGCTTACGCGACGGGGGGAGCTCGTTTTTTAGTCAAAACGTCAATCACCGCCATGGTAGGAACGCCCACTCCCGCGGGACTCGCAACCCGGAGGACACGGGTGAATAGCTGTACCCAGGTATGTACAGCAGGCAAAAAAAAATTAATGGCATATTCGTATTGTAATGCGGGGGGGGGCAGTGTAATAGGGGGAAGTCGTTTTTATGGGTGAACCACCGCTTTAATTATACAAGATGAAGTTAGATGCTGATTGGCTACCATGCACAGCTGCACCAGATTTTACACCCTCCAGTTTTAGTAAATCAAACCCAATGTATCCTATAGGAACAAAAGAGTTGCGTGATCATGCAAAATGAATAACTACAGTAAATAGGCCTTAGGCAGATTGCTTTATAAATGCAATAAAACTCAGAGTTCTATTAAAACTAACACATTTGGGTCTGTATTTCTGGTGTGATTGTACATATTGCTCCTGCTTACAGCTTACAGGTCTTGTTTTCTCTGCTTCAAGGTAAGAGCACAGGTGTATTTATATGGTAATTATTCACAGTTTAATGAATGCACAATCATTATTTTGGTTATTACCCTGTTAGATTCCAAACCTGCTGTTGTCACGCTACTTTTTTCCTTGCTAAATTTTTTACTCAGTGACTCCTGTACTGCCATGGTAAAAACTGTGCCTATAAATAACAGCTGTATTGTAGACAGTGCAAGTTTTTTTACTAGTTGCTAACAATTAAAAATAATAATAATACCCAAAGAAGGCAAACAATATACAGTGTGTACTCAGCTGTTGCAATTGTTTCTTAGTATATGACACAGAGAGAAGAATCCCCCTATACAAGTGTCTGGGATCTCTCCATCGTGCTATTATGTTAATTAGGTGTATTGTTCTTAAGTGATTCTCTCTTCCTCCCAGTAAAGTAATGCATTGTCCTTCCTCTCCTTTCTCACCTACCCCTGCAAATTCCCATTACAAGTGGAAGCAGCTCAGGTTCCTCTAATCTACCCATGGGAAGTTACAGTAGCTTCTTTTGTAGGCCTCTTAAACACTGTTTGCAGTACGCACCTTGCCTTTCTTTTAATGAAGTGTCAATGAAGGGTGGCAGGGTGAGATGTCATTATTTATTCACAGATAGATAAATAAATATTCATGTACTGGTACAGTGATATTGAAGTTGTAAGGTAGGCATATGACAAGCATAGCTCAGTACATCTCTTTTTTATTAACACATGTATTCAATATTATTTAAAAGCTCATGATCTTAACTTGCATGATTACCAGTAGCATAGCTATTTAAAGATGTTTTTCTTACATGTAATGCATATTTAAACCCAAAAACAAGCAAATATACTGCAGCTCACCATTCATTAGATGTAATTGCTGCATTACGTTTCCATTCTCAGCCTTTTTATCCCCTTTTTTTTACTGCTGATCCTGCAATTCACATACTTTCTGTCCTAGGTAGACAACACTACTATATACACTACTAAATACATGTAATGTATTTGATTTACATTATACAGAAGGAAAATGTAAATCAAATGAATATTTGGAGTGACTAGTGACTACACTTTGGCTTCAAACCAGATTAAATTCAAAAGATTTCGTAGGATAAGAGTCAGGTATATAAATAACCGCTTTTCCCCCCTGGAAGATTTTACCCCCTTCCTGACCAGAGCACTTTTTACAAAGTGCTGACAATTGCACGTTCGATGCTGTACCCAAACTGAATTTGCATCCTTTTTTCCCCCCACAAATAGAGCTTTCTTTTGGTGCTATTTCATCACCTCTGCGGTTTTAATTTTTTGCGCTATAAAAAAAAAATAGAGTGCCAATTAAAAAAAAATCTATATTTTTATATTTTTTCTGCTATAATATATATCCCCAAAAGTTAAAAAAAAAAAGTTAAAAAAAAAAAAAAAAAGCAAATTTCTTCATCAGTTTAGGCCAATATATATTCTTCTACGTATTTTTGGTAAAAAAAAAAACAAAAAAACACAATAAGCGTATATTGATTGGTTTGCAAAAAAATTTTAGCGTCTGCAAACTATGGTAAAGATTTTCTGAATTTTTATGGCATTTTTATTATTTAATTTTTTACTAGTAATGTTGGTGATCTGCAATTTGAAGCAGTGCTGCAACATTGCGACAGACAAATCGGAGACTTTTGACACGTGTAAATGTCCCCGGCAGGGAAGGGGTTAACACTAGGTGGTGATCAAGGGGTTAAGTGTGTGTTCCCTCACTGTGTTCTAACTGTGTGGGGGGGGGGGAGTGACTAGGAGAGATGACAGATCATTTTTTTTCCTACTTCATAGGAAGAAACGATATGGCTCCTCTCCATCCAGGGATTTGTGGTTTTACACCCACAAATCCCTATGCTGGCACTCATGCTCGCGATCGTGCATGGCCGGTGGCAATCGTGCCTGCCGGCCATGCTCATCGGGGTCTTGTGCCCTCTGGTAGCCGAAAATGGGTGGGATGTACCTGTACTGGAGTTCGCCCAGGAGAGCCATTTGGCCCACAGTATATCTGCGTGACACAGTCGGCAAGTGGTTAATCAATTATACCATGCAGGTACTAATGATCATCAAACTCATATGTAGGTTGAAACACTGTCATTAACTGAAAAAGAAACAGCTGTGTAGAAGGCTTAAAACTGGATGAGGAACAGCTAAACGCTGCTACTAAGGTGAAGATGTGGAAGACAGTCTCGTGTCACAGGTCATACACCATGGCAAGAATGAGTGAGCACAGCAACATGACACAAGGGGTAGTTATACTTCATCAGCAAGGTCTCTCCCAGGCAAAGATTCCAAAGCAGACTGAGGTTTCAAGATGTGCTGTTTAAGCTCTTATGAAGCAGCATAAAGAAATGGGCAATGCTGAGGACTGTAAATGCAATGGTCGGCCAAGAAAAGTGTTATTAAAGGTAGAATTTTTTTATTTAAAATAACAAACATGTTATACTCTCCTGCAATGTGCAGTCGTTTAGCACAGATCTTATTCATCTCAGATCCCCTGCCCATGTTCCTGGCCCCTCCCTCCTGCCAAGTGCCCCCAGAGTACACAGCTTGCTGAGGGGGAACCCAAGCAGCCTTGCTTCCGATCTGTTGCTCTGTGTGTCCATTTAGACACAGACATGTCTCGGCCCTGCCCCCCTCTCTTCTTATTCGCTCACTGGCTGGGATTTACAGCAGGAGGGCCAATGACTCCCACTGCTGTCTCAGCCAATGAGCAGGGAGAGTCTCCCGAGAGCCAAGGCTCTTGGTGCACATCACTGGATCCAGATGGGGCTCAGGTAAGTATTAGGGGGATTGCTGCACACAGACGTTTTCTTACCTTCAGGCATAGAATGGGTATTCATAGGGTAAACTTGCCACCTGTCTACTTTTAGCTCTATTGTTGCAAATAAACCTAAATAACAGTCACCTGAAACAAACAGGTAAATGTTAATACTGTTAAGGGCTAAGTGAAAGGAGACATTTTCAGTCTACACTTTTTTGACTTGAAAATTCCCCACATCGCTGATGAATGCTCCATCATTTCAGATTTGAGCAAGTTGGTTAAAAAAAAAAAAGTACTGGTCCTGTTATACATGACATGGTGTTTTCTGAAGAAAGTTATACTCCAGCTCCATGTATTGTAGATGTCTTTTAAAATATCCGCTCTTCCTCTTTGTGCCCTCAGCTGTAGTCTTCACAGCAGAAGACTCGTGTGAGAGGTTATTTTAGAGGAAACTTTCACTTCTATGAGTGCTGTGTTTGTGTTTGTATTGCAAGCACTAAGAGCTAAGTCCTTCAACAAACACTCAGTACCAACAAGGGAAGCAGCTTTCTCTTCTGCTCTTTGTTGACCTGCTTTCTTATATACTTTTGCAGTAAAGTTATCGCTTTTTAAAGGCAAGTGATTAAGTGGCACTTTGCCAGAGTTCCTCTCTGCTGACCTGTGTGTTGAGGAACTCATCCTATTCTTATATACAGTGAGATTCCCTTATGACAGCCGCCCTACTTTTAATGAGATGTGCAATTAAAAAAAAAGTAACTTGGTACATTTACTGATTTCAATTTGAGTATTTCTTTTTCTATATGCCACTAACAGGACAATGTATTGAAATGAGCGAATCGTATTAAATATATGTTTTTAAAAAGTTGAGAAAAAAAGAGAGCAGATGACAAAATAAATACATAAATACATCACTGCCTAAAATAAAGTGAGTTGTCTTGGAGCCTTTAATATTAGAGGCCTTTTGATATGTACCGTATTTGCCGGCGTATAAGACGACTGGGCGTATAAGACGACCCCCTAATTTTTCAGGAAATTTTTTGGTTTTGGGATATACTCGCCATATAAGACTACCCACTTCCTACTAGTCTTTCTGGAAGCTGAGGGGTAGCCAGAACCGCTGACAGAAACAGACTTTTTCAAATCTCACTGCGCCATTACATTACATTACATGCCTCACTGTGCCATTACATTACATTACATGCCTCACTGTGCCATTACATTACATGCCTCACTGTGCCATTACATTACATGCCCCCACTGTTCCATCACTTGCCCCCACTGTGCCTGAACTTGCCCCCACTGTGCCATCACTTGCCCCCACTGTGCCTGAACTTGCCCCCCACTGTGCCTGAACTTGCCCCCAACTGTGCCTGAACTTGCCCCCCACTGTGCAAACAGTGCCATCACTCACGTTTTGCTGATTTGACTTCCAGGCCGTGACAGTCTCCGTCTGCTGCGAGCATCCATTATTTTATATATACTGTGATTCTGTGCTTGCCAAATATGCTGCAGAAATCTCCCTCCACTGAGTCTGGCTGCAACCATTTTGACTGTGGGCAGCTGAAGCTGCTGCCTTTTCACTTCTGTATTTACACAGAGGCACACCTCCAGCTCTGCAGCACTGCAGCTCTCATTGGCCCTCTTATGACTCATCTCCCCTCCCTTTCTGGCAAACTCTCACAAGAGTGAGAGAGAGCCGTACATGATGTCATAAGCCTAGGCTTTTTACCAGACAAGAAACAGGAAGTGGGCTCTATAAGATATTTACTGGCAGAAAAAAAAAAGTTTTACTATCTAAAGTTAAAACAACAAGGGCAGAAGATTTAATAGATGGAAAGTTAAAAAAATTACTGAAGGTCCGCTTTAATGAACCTAGGCTTTTGCAATAGCATTTCCCATGCACAATGCAATACAGTTGGAAAAACTAAATATTTGGGAGTGCTGGCTAAGCAGCAGTGTTCAATGTCAAGCAGTCCCTGCAAAAGCAACCCACAACTGTGTATAAAAGGGGGTTAGAACATATGTTGCCTGTCCTCCTTTGGCATCCAGTCTTATTTTTTTAGCAAATAGAGTATGATCTGTTTGGTTGTTAACTGTCACGTACTTGGATCGTGAGCCTGACGTGTAGAGGAGAGCCTCTCTTGCCGCACCGGCTTGAGAGACCCTGAGGTTGAGACAGTAGCCACAGAAGCACGGTGACGCAGGAGTGCCTAGGAACAGTCCAGTATTTGGTATGGCTGGATGTTCGTGGCTGGTGATGCAACAGGAAGACTGGCAGGGCTGGGTAGACCAGAGCTGTGGCAGGCTGGATCACAGAAGAGACGAGAACTGGTGCAATTTGTAGAGCAGAATTGCAACAGGCAAAGAAGCAGATGCAGAGTCAGGCAGGCCGGGTCGAAATAGTGCAAAATGTTTTTCAAGATATTGGCCATGGTTGTCAAATAGGGGACAAAAAGTTGAATGCATCCTAAGGCCAGGTGTAGACAAAATATATTATGTATTAATTTTGTATACAGAGTTTTCCTGAGCATTCATCTTCACTATTAAAATAAACACAAAAGGCATCAGCTGTTGGTTTCAATACTACATTCCTCTCTCATTTGCATTGTTTGTGAGGAATGAACCCTTTCCCATAAAGTCAGTGTTTGAAAGAAGCACCACCATTTTCATCCTGGCGCTAAATGTGCTTCTGCATCCAGCATCTCATTGTAAATTGCCCGAGTTTGGTCAAGTGTGTTATAAGGAGTCCAAATAAATGTAAAGCTCAGCAGAGAATTTGTTGGTAGGTTTAATAGCTAGTTGTTGTTGTTGAGAAACAATGAGTGTGCTTGTCATATTTAGCTTGGAACACCTGTGATGAGTGGTTCTGTTCTTTATACAGTATATCTTTGTACAAAAATCATGACCTATCCTAATAGCTGTATCCACATTAGTTCCGTTGCCTTTCTTGATGTTTTTATTTGTATATTCTTTTGGGTCTGTAGATTGTCCGTAAACAGCCTGGAGCGGAGCTCATTCATCAGGCTCCACCGTTATGACATGTGAGTTTCCACAGCTCATTGAGAATTCTTTGCTCACAACTTTCAGTCTTTGAACAAGCAGGAAACATGTTTTTTTCAGCTATGAAACTAACGTGATATTGTAAAGAATATGTACACCCCTTCCACACACACATCTGAAAAAAACACAACCACCAAGAGAAAGGTTCATGTAAAGCCTCGTACACACGACTGAGGAACTCGACGGGCGAAACACATCGTTTTCCTCGTCAAGTTCCTTGTTAGGCTGTCGAGGAACTCGACAAGGCAAGTTTCTCCATTCCCGTCGAGGAAATAGAGAACTTGCTCTACAAAAATGTACACACGACCGGTTTCCTCAGCAAGTTTCTTGCTGGTTTTTGCCGAGAAACTCGGTTATGTGTCGGCTTGAGACTATAAAACATTCTAATGTCAAGACAACTCAATCTACTCTTCTACATTCACTAGGCTATTCGGATTTGGGCAACTATGAAGTATAGCATTCATTTTCCATCATCAAAAGTTTTTTTTATGCCATTACTGTTATAAGAAAATAGGTTTTATTGTACATTTACATCCTATATATCTATGTGACCAAATGTCTATCCAGAAATTCTGGTTTATAGCAGAGATATAGCCTACAATACAGGCCCCAGTAGTGTGACCATCATCGACAGGTCCTGAAAAGCCGATGCCTTCAAGTAAATGCAATACATTTTGTCCTCCCTTGTTGGATTACTGGTTACAATTTCCTTTTAAGAAAAATGTATATTTCAGTTATGTAATTTTGGAGTGAGTGATCTGTTCTTCCATCTTCTGTTACAGATATATTCTCTAGCCTTCCTAATAGTATTAAAAAATACATGGCTTACCATTATTGGTTGCTGACATTCCATGTATTATTATATTGTTGTGATGTGTTGGTAGTGCTTACCATCTTATATTTGTTTTAGATGGTAATCTCTACAAATTTAGTTTTCTGAAAATAAGAGCACAGAGCATTGTTGTCTGTTCATATAATCTTACAAGTAAGCCAATTTGTCTTGTAAACCAGCCAACCAGTTTCAGACAGCTTTCAAGCCAACTTGCTGTTTCCTAGTTAGGGCTTATTCACACCAGCGGCTGCATCATACAATGAAATTTCACAAATTTTGTTTACAGCGGAGCGTTGCAATGTGGGTGCAGTGTGTGGCAACACCCTGTGATTAAAAAAAAAAGTAGTGTGCGTTCTACCTTGTTTCGGTGCTTGACAAGGCAGGGGTGTGAACTTGACACATAGGACACATGGCAATTTGCTTATCTATGCATTAGGACTGTGTTGTGCACTGTAAGAATAGCATGTATAGCACCATACACACGGGCCGAATGTCGGACGGCATCAGTTGGTTCAATAGAAACCAGTCAACATTCGGCCCATGTGTATTGCAGCTGGTCTGACAGAATCAATTAGGCTTATGAATCGGCCCATAAAAGCACAGTACGTTTTTGACAATTAACCAATGCAGTTAATATATATAATGTTAGTATTTAGTATAATATTAATTTATTTTTTGTAATTCTTTTATTTTCAAAAAATATATAACTGACAAACATAATATTAATTTCTTGTCCAGCAAAAGTAACAGTGACAGCTATTACATTGTCAGTCTTTGAAATTACCATGTATTAATAATGTTTAAATCGTATTTTAAATAACCTGCTCAAGCACCCCTGGCAGATTTATAGTTTGTCCCACCCGTGCCACTATTATTAGACAGCTAGGTCTGCATGTAAATGTGGGTAAACATAAAGGAATATAAAATACAAAATAGAATGGATACTAGAGTTAAAATGCAGTATATTTTTATACATTTAAATAAAGTATTTGCAGCATTGCTTCAGAGAAACCAGATTCATACTTAGTTTTTTTCAGCTGTTATTTTTCAGTATTCAATTGAATATGGTTGATTGCTGAGTGGTAATAAGGAGTTTTTTTTATGAAAGGTAATTTGTCAACTAAGACCCTATTAGGTCCTAAAGTGCTAAGTGTAAAGTGTGATAAACCATTCACTTCAATTTAGTTCAGTGAGTGGCCACAGTACAATACTGCTTTTACTATTTTTAGCCTTATGTCTTCATTTTGCCTATATGTTAAAATGAGTGTGTTCAATAATCTCAAATAATCCTAGTAATAAAGTAATACTGGGCTAGCAGTGGTCTTCAGGACTAGGACTGGACCCCCTGAGAAGGAGATTAGGCAAGAATCCCTTAAAAAGTCCAAATGATCCCTCACCAATGAGCTGTAAACACTTAGATAAGTAATTGTGTGGCACACACCTTTCAAACTGATCTGGATGGAAACCCTCTATTATAAACTCCTAAATCCTTTTGTCAACTTATTAGAGAAGGCGTGAACAACTGGTGTGATCCTGCCTTTCCCTGAGGATGTTATGGAGTTGCTGTGTGGTTTATAACGGGAGGCTAATTTGATGGGAAGTGAACTCTCAGGTTGCAATTCAGCTAGCTGTCATAATGAAGTTACATTTGCTCTAGATAGAAAGCCAATTTGTAAAGCTAGATTGTAAACATTTGCTAGTCTGAAAGCTGATCAGGGTTATAAGTTATACAGGTTCCTTGGCTTATTATACCAGTCAGTGCCTCACACGTGTCTAATCAACCACAGAACAAAAAAACACCCATTAATCCAGTTAAGTTTCGGCATTACAGAAACATGTGTATTTTAAAATATTGTTGGTATGTTACAATGGGGTTGATTTAGTAAAACTGGAGAATACAAAATTTGGTGTAGCGGTGCATGGTAGCCATTCAGCTTCTTAGACCCCATACACACTATTAGATTTTCTGCAGATTTTTGTCTTCAGATTTTCCAAAACCATGTAGTACAAGGGCCTGCCTGATTGCATACAAATCAAAACTCTCAAGGTTTGACCTCATTTTATATGGTTTTGGTAAATCTGAAAACAAAAATCTGCAGAAAATCTAATAGTATGTATGGGATCTAACTTCAGCTTGTTCAATTAAGCTTTGTCAAAAACCTGGAAATGTACCTGTTTCTATGCAGACCTGCACCAGATTTTGCACTCTCCAGTTTTAGTAACTCAACCACAATGTTTGCCTTGCCAATAATGGGGCACCATTCCATTCATTGACATCAATGATAGGGCATTATGATTCCTCCAACTTATACTAACAATGAGATACTATTTATCCCACTAAAAATGATGGGGCACTGTTTACTTCCACTGACTTCGGGGCATTTGAAACTTTCACTGGCCACAGTCCAGCCCCCCTAAAGCCTGAAGGACAGTAAACTGGCCCTTTGTTTGGAAAGTTTTGAGACCCCTGGCCTAGAGCAGTGGGGGAAGCCCCAAAGGACAACTAATACTTTTGCCACTTATATTTTAGCCTTTTTCAACTACTCTTGTGGCAAAAAGGGCAATGAATCCCATTGGGCGTCACAAGGTTATTGTCTGCTCAAGTAAAGTGCAGCCAATTTGTCTTGTTCTCTGCATGTAAAGCAAATTAAATGTCACCTTCACGTATACAATCTGGTTATCGGGAAACATGGCAGTTGGTGAATAGGGCAATGTCTACAAAAGTATGTTATTATTCAAATTTCTAGGGACAAAGACCTGTATAATACAGCTCTGGAAAACTTGCATGTCCTACATGGCTACATAGAAATAGCTTTTAGCTTCATGGGATAGGTACTGTGATGGTGTGGTGCACATGCTTCTGGTGCATGAAAAGACAAGAAGAAGTTGTTATTTGGTGTTAGGGATTTGTTTAATGGTGGGCTTAGATTTGTGTTAGCAGCAGGCATCAGAAAGTTTTGTTTTGCTCTTAGGGTTAAAATAAGTGTCAGATTTTAGTTTTAGGTAAGTGTTGGGGAATTTAGAATTAAGACTTTGCTTTAGTTATTAAATATGAATGAATACATATATGTTAATTGCTATTATGTATGTCTTTGTTTTACTCTTTGCATAAAATCTTTACGTTGCAAAAACAATAATAATACAGGAAGCATCCATGATACTGGTGTTGCTGGTCTTAAAGTGGAGGTTCACCCTATAAAAAATTTCTAACACTACATCCAGCCCAGTTCTGCATATAAAATTACACTGACCTTTTTTTTTCTTTGCTGTAGATAGCGTTTAGCCTTAGAATTCACCGCGGCTTCCGGGTAGGGAATCCCACGGGAGTGGGCGTTCCTATTGACATGCCAATAAATTGACATGCTAAACGACGGCGCACACAGCGCATCACGACTTCCCGAAGGAAGCTCGGGTCGGCTCGGCTCTATTCGGCGCCTAGGCACCGGCGCCGAATAGAGCCGAGCCGACCCGAGCTTCTTTCGGGAAGTCGTGACGCGCTGTGTGTGCCGTCGTTTAGCATGTCAATCAATTGGCATGTCAATAGGAACGCCCACTCCCGCGGGATTCCCTACCCGGAAGCCGCGGTGAATTCTAAGGCTAAATGCTATCTACGGCGATAAAAAAAAAAAAAGGTCAGTGTAATTTTATTTGCAGAACTGGGCTGGATGTAGTGTTAGAAATGTTTTATAGGGTGAACCCCCCCCTTTAAGTTTTTTTCTAGAGACAGAACAGCAGTACTAAATTGCATTCAGGCTGTCTCTCTATAGGTGAAAGTCAATGGAAAGAAAGAAGGGAATGGGTTTGATTCCTTCCTCTGACTAGGTTAGAGTTATTGAGATCTGTAAACAATAGATTATTTTAAACAAAGTCGTTAATATACTCCAGTAAACACGTAAGAAGAGGCATAGCGCTCCACCTGCTGTTTGGAATTGAAGATTGGAAAAACTGGCATATGATAGTTCATATTTACATGAGAATTTTTTTTTTAAATGGAGGAAGGATTCGGGTGAGAGTTTAAGGGTTAAGTGTTGGGGGAGGGCTTAAAAGTTAAGGGTTTATTTTAGGGACTTGATTGGGTGCTACGTCATTGAGTAGCAGGAGGGAGAAGTGTTATAGACATACATCTTAAGTGACACTTTGGGAAGCTCGGTGACTTTACTTCAGCCTGATGCTGAAATCAAATGTAGCATTGCTAGGCTCCCAACACTGAAAACTAACTTACTAAAATTGTATCCTTGTCTGTAGACACAAGAAATAATACATAGGGCCATATGTCCTATTAGTAACACAAACTTTATGCTTTCAATCTTCGTGTATTAAGTAAGTGCCTTGCTGAAAGACGAGACTGAAAGACATCTATGTGTGTGATTTGAGGTTACCTTGATGTGGTGTATAAGCTTATCATTCTCTGCAAAAACTATGTAACTGAAACCTCATGTTAAACTAAATGCTATGTTGTGTACAGCAAACTGTCTATATGAATTAGCAGATGACAATGTGCAAAAACCTTGATTTCAATTTTTGCAAAGCTAATCCTTTTTTGTGGAGGGAAAAGAGTGACTACTGTTAGCTTATACACGTCTGAACTTCTACTGTTATCAGATGCTGTAAAAGTTTAGATGTACATTGATCGGCATTCATACAAATACTTTCAAAATTAAAAAAAACATACAATCATATACATTTCTCTATACTGCATGCTTAAGCATAACATATAAAGAGGCAGATACATGCATGCATAACTATCCCTGTTTTCCTCTGCATTTTTTTCTCTTTGGACCACCCTGAATACTCGTTGGCTCTGTGCCCCTTTACTCTACAGGATCAAATTCCTTACAGACTCCCTGAACCATACACAATCTGCTTTCAGGCAGCTGTCCATCCTGCAGAGATTAGTAGCTCAGGAGAGCTCTTAGGAGGGGCATAGAGGAAAAAAATGGTGAGGGTAGGACACCTTCCACACTTCCAGGAAAGTTCACAAGGCAGCTTGTGTTTTGACAGGAAAAGAGATAAAAAATTTGAATCATCAGAGACATATGCATTGTCATCCCCAGCCATGCAGGAGGTATCAAGTAAACACACGCAAAGAGAAT
This sequence comes from Rana temporaria, assembly GCF_905171775.1. NCBI lineage: Eukaryota > Metazoa > Chordata > Amphibia > Anura > Ranidae > Rana > Rana temporaria. The sequence goes on along the minus strand of NC_053490.1, from coordinate 124,301,190 downwards.
TTTCAAATTTATTGAAAAACAAATTGGAAGAAGTTACATGTTCTGTGAGGGGCACAGATTGTGGTAGTTTTTTTGGTGTATTTTTCTAGGCTTTTTGCATGTAGGGGAAAAACAGACACATTTGTAGCGATTCTTTTTTTTTTTTTCTTTTGTTAGGACAATGCCTACAGCTACGTAAAGCTGCCAACAGCTGCATAAAGATCTGTAATGCAGCGATGTGTTCAGAGCCTTAAAAAATTGAACATTTTGTGTTTGTGTACAGTAATTATTTGGCAGCTAGAAGAGGATGAAAAATAATTCTAAGCGTGTATATGCAAACACACATTGACACACCTGTATATATGTATACACAGTGGGGGTTATTTCCGAAAGACAAATCCCCTTTTCACTACAAGTGCACTTGGAAGTGCAGTCGCTCTAAATCTAAGGGGTGGATCTGAAATTAGGGGAAGCTCTGCTGATTTTATCATCCAATCATGTGCAAGCTAAAATGCTGTTTTTTATTCTCCATGCATCTCCCTCCCCCCCCCCCCCCCAGATCTACAGCAAATTTACTTCCAAGTGCACTTGTAGTGCAAAGATTTGCCTTTAGTAAATAACCCCCAGTGTCTTTACAGAACATATCTTAAAGTGTAACTTTTTTACTCAGGATCTTTCTGCCAGCCTCTGAAAACGAGATCCTGCAAGATCTATATGCTTGAAAGGTAGAGGCTACTTGATCTTTCTACCCCATCCTTTCTTTAGATTGTAAGCTCCTCCTATTCCTTCTGTATTGTAATTGTACATTCCCCCCTTTATATTGTAAAGCCCTGCGTAAACTGTTGGTGCTATATAAATCCCGTATAATAATAATAATCCTTTTGATAATGGGTTTTTGAAAATGTCTAATTTCAAATGTACAACCACCCTAATTTTCACAAATTTGAGCTAAAGAAACGTGTTTTTTTTATTAAGCAACTAGTCAAACCCACGTTTGGCCAAGTGTTACATGCTGTATTATTTTTATTTCTGAAGCTGTTTTAAATTTCTGTTTTCATTGTATTAGGCTTAATTCACAAAGCAAGTGCAAGGCTCTGTTATTTAACCATGTGACTGTAATTTTCAAAGCTCATTGGACTGAAAACAACTGTCACTTTTTTTAACATAAGAACTACTATTTGGGTGTGTTAGCTTTGTAAAATGATCCTATTGCATTTAAATTGAAAAACGAGATTTGCATAGCACGGATGGGACATCTGCACCTTCATTGGAATCCTCTGATGCTGATCCCTATCTGGCTGATGGTGTTCTGATATGCTCTTTTGATCTCTATAACCTGAGATCCAACAGATCTGGTAAGCGGCGTTGATTGCCTTATTTTCTTTGATGAACAGAAAATCTTACCTGCAGACAAGTTGTCATTCTGTTGCAGTTGTGGATACCAGGAATTCTGAAGTTTCTCTGACCATTTTTGGATCCCTAATTGCTTGTTTGGGACTTTGACTGTACCTTTCCTTAGATATTCTCTTATTTAATTTATCCTAGTTTTTACACTTATTAATTCACCTTATTATTATTTTTTGATATTTATGTGGTAGAGCACTATTTTTTGTTTTACACATTTAAATACCCAACAGTTTTTTTTTCTAGTGATTTCCTATACATCAAGAACAGTAGCTGTATTATATAGCTTTAGATACAGGATAGAGATGATCAGTCTTTATGTTACATTAGAAGCAATATAATGTCACTAGTCAACTAACCCAGTCAGGGTGGGCTGATAACAGGCCATGGAAATAGGGCAATGTTATTCCTAGGACACCTAAGGTTAAATCAATCAGACTGACCCCAAGGGGTTTTGTTAGGATAGCAGAGGTCATGACTATAATTTGTCTGTTTGGGGGAAGCAAGGTAGTATAACTGATTGAACCTCTGGAGTTATTTACAGAATTTTATAAGGCCTCAAGTAGACAACACATAGCACCCTGCTAGTAAATTGTTTGTAGCTAAAATACAAATTTATTATTGGTGTTATTAAGATTGTTACTCAGGCACAATAAACCTCTATAAATAGTTAAAAATAAAATACAAACTATTGGCTTTAATGCTGAAAGAAGGCAAAATTACTGTAGAAATAACACCCTGGGGAAGGGTTGAAAAAAAAACGTCAGGTTTTTATGGATGTCCAGTCCCTGTGGGGGGGGGGGGTATCACAATGTGGGGATCTTCAAAAAGTAAGTTTACACACTTTAACATTGTTCCAATTAATATAAGCAGGCTAGATATAATTGAGCAAAACAGTAGTGCCATCACTTAACCTCACTCAAACTCTCACGAGACTGCCAACCAAAGGCTGAGATGCCTCTACAACTACAGAAATACAGCGAAGATTCTCAAAGCACGGGAAGTGCACTTCTATTTTTCAGGAATTCAAGGCAAAAAGCAATTTTTGCAGGAGAATGATTAGGCAAAGGGAACATATTCCCTTTAGCAAACCTTCACTTTGAGTTTAGGTCCACTTTAAATGTCATGGCTGGCCCACACATAAACAAATCGACATACAACCTCTAAAATGGCTATTTTGTCGGATAAATGACCATGGGTGCACACCTTTAATGATATTCATAACCAGTGGAACTTTAGGAAAGAAACTCAGATATTTTAACATACTAACATTTTAGCAGCAACTGAAGCTAAAGTATAAGGAACAGGTAAGGTAAATTCCCCATAACATTTAATCAAACTCCAGCCATTTGAAACAATGAACTGGGCTAAGTTTCACTTACTCATCAGTGGTTAGTCAATAAAGTAAAGCATTATTCATGCAGCACAAACCTGAACTGAGCACCTGACATTTAGCTGCTGACTTTCATTGACATACATGTTTTAAGTACCGTCGTTGTTTTGTCACCCTTGTACATCTACCGCAAAACCTTTAATCTTTTCATCAGCCTTCTTATCACTCTAGCTTATAGGAGGCAATACACACCCTCCAGAATTTATTTGGCACCATGATCCATCATTGAGCTATATATGATATCATAATGCAGCATTATGCAATCCGGTTACAGTGTGTTTTCAAAAGTAGTGCCTGCACTACTTCCGGTGCGATCCAGTTCTAATTTAGCCTCATCAAATGAACGAATTGAAAATTGCACCAGAATCGCACTGGAATCGCACAGAAATTCAGCGCACAAGGAAAATCTTACAGCGTATGGATAGCTTAAAGCGTCTGTTAACCGCAAAAAAAACTGCACAAGAATGCACAGGTGTTTCGAGCATCTCTGTGCAGGTAGCCCCATTCATGTCAATTTGGGCGCCACGGCTGCATTGACACAGCGGCTGCTCCCAATTTTCAGTCCGGGTGCATGCGGGTGTGTGTCTCTAATGCAGACAGTGTGCAGTATGGGGACACACAGATGTCAAATTGGGAGCAGAAGCCTTTATCGTGCCACCAATATGTCCCAATTGATATGAGTGGGACTGCACAGGGATGCACAAAACACCTATGCATCCTTATGTGGGGAAACACAACCCTTGCATAGGTGTACGCCTAAGTAAAGCTGTGTGAAGGAGGCCTGACAACTTGTAATGCATTCTCACTAAAAAAAACCACTGAGGCCTCGTACACACGACCGAGTTTCTTGGCAAAAAACAGCAAGAAACTTGCTGGGAGATATTTTTTTGCAGAGGAAACCGGTTGTGTGTACATTTTCGTCGAGGAAACTGTCGAGAAACTCGACGAGCCAAAAAGAGAGCAAGTTCTCTATTTCCTCGGCGGGAATCGAGAAATTTGCCTTGTCGAGTTCCTCGACAGCCTAACAAGGAACTCGACGAGGAAAACTATGTGTTTCACCCGTCGAGTTCCTTGGTCGTGTGTACGAGGCTTCAGGCGTCTCTTTAAGATTATTTGACTCATAATGAATGGTGTTCCACTCTTGTCAGGCCACATATGTTGAGAGAACTGTATGATCTCACTTAGTGTGATCATATCACAGATTAAAAACATTCATTCTTGTGCAGGTAACTTTACATTCTGTCAATAGACTATCTCAACATTTGCCCACATACCAGAGAAAACCAATGCAGGTGCTTTCACTTGGTATCTTGTAATATGCTGCAAAGAGGAGACATCTGCAGATCCCCGACATTAATACATGTCTGACTGTTGTGACAATTTGTGAAGACACATTCTTACATTCTTCTCTTTATACTAAAACAATGATTCATTTGCTGTGTGCAGGAAAATAATCTTTTATTTCTCATCCTGGGAAAGCTCTATGAAATAAATGCTGTTATTGGTTTGGGCAAGTCATTTGAATAATTTATCTGAAGTGTTCAGATTCAAAGCTGCCAGCTCTGCCCAAGGAAAACAACTTTCCATTTTTGATTACTTGGCAACTTGGCACATGCCATTTAGAAACATAGAAGAGGTTTATGTGCTAAATCTACTTTGATCTTGCTTCATGTGTGATTTATTTGACTTGACTTGAAATGACTTATGCTAAAAAAAGAGCACACACATATATATATATATATATATATATATATATATACACACACACACACATAAACATACGCACACACACCCATTTCCACTTGCAAGCAGCGTAGCACAGGCAAGGCTGTAACTTGTACATTCCCAGCTTTTGACTTCATGTTGCAGAGCAGGCCACACAAGTTGAAAGCCTATGGGCATAAATCTAAGAGCAGTTCTGAGGCCTTCAGACGCAAGCAAGCTCTTCCCCTGCCTGTTCCCCAGCCAAGAATCCAAAATGAGACACACTCTCTCCTTAGCTTGCCTGCCAAGAAGGGGGATGTACCTCCACCTCCAGGAATACCAGGCTATGAGCAGTGAAGGAGGACAGACAGGCAGACTGACGAACAAAAACAAAATCTACTCATGGAGTTTGTGCCAGCCTTAGTATTTTTTTTAAGTATGTGAGTAGTTTGTGGTTTATCATACAGATTGGTTCGGTGAAGCCCTTCACTGAACAGCACAGAAACTTTCTATTGCTGTGATCATTTTTACACACCAGCGTGGTCAATGTACGATGAAAAAATCGAATGGGTCTATTTTTACACTATTTCCTCACATGTCACTATTGGAATTTTGTATGTGAGATGTTTTCTGCCACACTTATATAGGATCAAAGATCTATCTGACATAATGAAAAAAGGTAGGGTGGAAATTTTTGGCAAAACTATCATGTTGACGTAAAAAAGTGCTGTATTTTTGGTTTAAAAAGGGGGCAAAAACAGGAGAAACCTTGCTAAAATTAGAGGATTTGGGAGAGGCTGTATAAGAAGTAATTATGTCCAACAGTGTCATAATGCCCTAATAACCCCGGGGGGAATCCAATAAAGCATTCACAGCAATTTTTGCCAGTAGGTCCCTTCATAACCTGTGCCTACCTAAGAATTACTGACAGTTGCCATATTAGGAAACTGGTGGCAAATAAGATTAATTCTGAGCTGGCATACAGAGACGCCAGTGCCCAGAGTGGGGCATTTTGTGTTGGGAAGCTGTCATTAATGTGTATATGGTAGCTAGGGCACCGATGATCCATGGCTTCCTACCAACCGATGACTCACCCCTAGCCCTATTCAGCTTCCAGCCGGGAGATTCCTTGGCCAAAAGCTGAATGTAAATAAAGGGTACGGGGAGACTGCCTGATTCCCATCAGCCTCCACCTAACTACATACCTGCCCACTACCATGCACTGTCGATTACAGGCAATGCAGACCTGATGGAGAACTAATCTCTATCCAACCCACTTGCAAAACTCCTCAGCTATCTATTATAGGTGCAGAGGCTGTGGAAGGAGCTCAGTAATTCTGAGCTGCACTGTCCGTTACTAGCATTTAAAATACAAAAGAAGAAGAAGGGGGGGGGGCATTAGCAAAACTTTACATTTGTTTAAAAGAGAAGTGCAGGATCCTAAAGAAACAAATATACATACTCACCCAGATGGTTGCAGCATTAGTCCAATGCTGCAGTTGTCCCCCGATAGCTCTACACCAAGACCTGAACGATCAAAGACCACTGATCACTCAGATATCAAGGTCCACTCTGAGCACAGAGCAGCTCTGTGTTCTGCCCCTCCAGAGCTTACTAGAGTTCTGGACTGTGGAGGGGGTGGGAGTTGCTGTTCATTATATAAACATTTTAGAAAAAACATAATATTTAAATTTCTGATCTCTCCATACCTTGATTTACAGATCATTCTATACATATTTCCATAATAGATGTGTATCAGGAAATCAAACTTCAACACAATTCTTGGGTCAATGCCTGCTTCTTCAGGAAGTTGGGGAAAACATGTCTCAAGAACTGCAATGAAATACTCAATGCAAAATCAAAATAACAGGACGATGTTCTCCACCAATAGCAACATCCATTTCTCCAGCACATTGACCACAGAGAAGGGGTTCCATATGCCAGCCAGTCATTCTCCGTGCTACAAAAAGTTTTATAATTCATTTGTTTGTCCCTATTAAAGAGATTTCCTTCACTTCCTGTCCTTATATCACCAGGACAAAATATGAGAGTAAAGCCCTGTACACAGGATTGGTTTGTCTGATGAAAACAGACCGATGGACCATTTTCATCAGACAAACCGATCGCGTGTGGGCCCCATTGGTTTGTTTTCCATCGGTGAAAAAAAATAGAACATGTTTTAAAATTTTCCTATGGATAAAAAAAACGATAGAAAAAAACATGCGTCTGTGTGAAAGTCCATCGGTCCACGCATGCTCAGAATCAAGTCGACGCACGCTCGGAAGCATTGAACTTCATTTTTCTCAGCACGTCGTAGTGTTTTACGTCACCGCGTTGGACACGGTCGGATTTTTGACCGATGGTGTGTAGGCAAGACTGATGAAAGTCAGCTTTATCGGATATCCGACGAAAAAATCTATTGGGTTATGTTCCATCAGATATCCGATCGTGTGTACAGGGCTTAACATCTCAAAAGGCAGGCACAGGAAAAAACTGACAGAATTCAACTTCATTTAAAGCTAAAATATTTTTTTTTGCAGAGTTTGACTTTATTAGCATTATAAAATACACATATGTCTGAAAGATTTAATAATAAAAAAAAAATCACTCCGTCTCCTCCTTAGATGAACAGGTCTAAACCAGTAAAATGGTAAACTCCAATAATGCAAATTGAGGTGCTTTATGCAATCAGCGTGTCAATCAGTAATATGCAGACATATATAGATATTTATCAGGGGGTCACATCCTTAGCTGTATATTAGCTTCTCTCCCATGGCAAGGAAAGGCTGGATTTTTAGAAATCTCTACAAAATGAAAAATAAAGATTTTGATGAATACAGAGCTGACCTACAGCAGTCTAATACATGTAGTAAGTTGCTGCAAATCCATCCACGAACAAGATGACTCAGCTCATAATAATGTTTCTAGAGTTTAGAAAAGATAGGAGGAAACACAAAGTCATAGGCTGTGTTATTTTTTTTATTTTTTTTCCTCTTGCACAGCAAAAAGAAGGTGAAGCCAAGTTGTCAATCAGAGCCCTTATGTCAAAGACACCTCTGCCCTTCCCATGACAGTCATAAGTCACTACTCTGTGCAAGCAGTAGGCATATGTTAGTGGCTGGGGGGGCTTGGTTAGAGATGGAGAGGTGACTTAGCGATTTTGACAAAAATGTAAGTTTGATGCCAGCGCTGTTATGTGTACTTTGTGGAAAAAGAATGAGCAACAATCTTTTTTGCTGACAAGGAGCATGCAGATAGAGGAAAAGAGCAGAGTGACAGAGAGAGAAACAGAGCTCATCACTGTACTGCTTCTCCTTTCATTTTACAGTACCAGGCTGGGGCAGGTCCAGGATACCAAAGGAAGCGGGTTGTTTGATGCTGGATGTCAGACTGAGGACATCTAATGATGGAAAAGGAGTACTTTGGGTGGAGCTCTGGATTGAAGGTGAATACTGCAACAAAGTCAGTTTTTTTTTTAATCTTTTAATGTGTTAATAAAAGAGAAGTATGGTTTTGTATGTTTTATTTTTTTTATGAATCATACTTCCCTAGTTGTCCCCCACCAGCTTTAATACTGCGAACTGAGTGATCAAACATCGTCACTTGCTCAGCTCTCATGGATACCTAAGCAGAGAGCTGGTGATTGTCAGTGGAGCACTGGGCTATGGAGGGGGCGGGAGCGGCCTGGGTGTCGGTCCATATATGTAGGTGAATCCCGACTTCATTGTCGCGATCATGCCCAAGCCTGGACCGGCTCTGTGATGTCAGCTGACAGCTTCAGCCCGCTGTCTGCTGAAAATGGATTACAGGAGTGCAGAACAAACTGCACTCCTGTGATCCACAGGAGAAATACAGCTAAACAAGCTTTGGCTGTACTTCTCTTTTATTTAGTTTTAGCTGAAGTTAGCCATGTTATTAAAAGTTGTGCAGTGTAGCCATGACCACTTTTTTCTAAAAAAGGGTGTCCCGAGGCACCTGCACAACTTCTCTGACAAGGTGGTGCCTGCATGGTTTTGGGGCCAACTCCACTTGGCAGAGCCAGCAGCATGACACCAATGATCTTTTTTAACTGTCTAAAGGGGGCATTCTGACCACTACTGCAAGAATGGGGGGCTTTCTGCTAGCCACCAAGTAAGAAGCGTTTTTTCCCCACTGATCACCAATTAATTGGTTTTAGGAAGGGTTTTGCAAGACCTAAACATTATTTGCAAGGGTTGCTCTAGAGTAAAAATGTTGAGAATGGTTGAAACCCCTGTCTATGTCCTATTCAAGTTTTTCCCTTCATTTCCTGTCCTGGAGACATAGCAGGAAGTGAGGACATTTCTCCTAAGTGGGATAAATCTGCTCTTAGACAAGTGTCCCGATTAGAAAATGTCCCCTCTATTTCTGTTCTGGGGGTCATTTAAATGTTTTCCTCACTTACAGTACTATAAACTATTTTCCAGCATAGGTGAAGACAGCAAATTAAAACCTGATGATCGAATCCTCTAATAAAATCCTAAAATCACTATCTTCTCTATTTCTTAATAACTACCATCAGTTATAGAACAAGGAAAATACTCCAGTGTTCCATTAAAAACATTAAAGTAGAATGACTGCTACAAATAAACATGATTGTAAAAAGGTTATATCAATATTATATATTTATTTTACATTAGAGTAGAAGGAACAGCTGCTAGGAGTTTAGGGTATAAAGCAACAGTTACCCTGTGAATGCATTGCAGGCCCCAGCTATACAGGAATATAACATATTTACTATAGCCTGCTTTCAGTCTAAACATTGCTCTCCACAGATGTCCTCTGGGGCCTTTATCCTAACAACGTGGTTTCACCTTTTCCCTTCAGAAGGCTTTCCTCACAATTTTATGTGTGCCACACGAGATTCCACAAACCATTGTTATTTGTCTTTTCCTCATAAGATCACTGGGAACTAATAAAAATCGTGCCGGTATAATAAAGAGGCAGAATGGCGTTTGTGACAAACCTACAAGTAGGGCCATAAGCACACAGTGTGTTGAGGCCCCATTACAAATCTGTCTAAAGGTTCCCTATTTCTTAGGCCTCGTACACACGACCGAGTTTCTCGGCAAAAACCAGCAAGAAACTTGCTGGGATTTTTTTTTTGCCGAGGAAACCGGTCGTGTGTACGTTTTTCGACGAGGAAACTGTCGAGGATCCCGTTGAGCCAAAAAGAGAGCATGTCTTCTTTTTCCTCGACGGGAATGGAGAAACTTGCCTTGTCGAGTTCCTCGACAGCCTAACAAGGAACTCGACGAGGAAAACGATGTGTTTTGTCCATCGAGTTCCTCGGTCGTGTGTACGAGGCTTAATCTTCATCTCAAAGGCAAATCCTCTAGTGATACAGAATATTAATTGTTTTCATAGAAATAATATAGAGATTACCGAACTATAGTTACATTCATTGTTATCAAATGTATTTGCCAAATTTTAATCCAACCTACATACAACATTGTGTAGCCAGACAGCTCTGGATCTTTTGTGCTTCTGGGCTCTGTAGCCTTTGAATGGTCTGTTATGTGTAAAGATATGTCTTTGCCCACGAGAATAGAGGGCCCACCAAGAGATTGCCAAAATTAATGTTTGTATTCTGGGGTTTTAAATGACCTTATATCACCATGATATGATGCCACAGGTTGGTAGATGTAGAATGCAGTATTTAAAGGGGTTGTAAAGGCTCCTTTAAAAAAAATTAAAACAACAAACATATCATACTTGTTAACAAACAGCTCATTTTGCACAAAGTGACCCGGATCCTCGACTTCTGGGGTCCCCCGGTGGCTCTCGCGGCTCCTTCCCGCATCAGATAACCCCCTAGGAGAAGCGCTCTCACGGGGGTTACCTTGCGGGCGCATAGGCACGAATGCGGGACTCAGCCCCCCCCCGGAGCCTGTGTCATTGGATTTTATTGACAGCAGCAAGAGGCATGTTTATACAGTATGTCCTAAAGGATTCCTCCAAAAGGATAAAATATATTAGATGTCCTTATTAGATGGCATTTGTTTTGAATGCAATTGTGAAATCTTGCATTACAACAGTGGCAGTGGCCTGCAAGAGTAGTCTTTAGGAAGGGTCAATTTACAGCATATCTTAAAGACTATCTAAAGCCAAACTTTTTTCCACTTTGAGTAGATCAGCCATTCTCAACCAGGGTTCCATGGAACCCTAGGGTTCCTCCAGAGGTTGCTATGAGTTCTTAAGATATGGCTCATTGACCTTCCCATTTGGTGGTGCCTGCATGGTTTTGGGGCCAACTCCACTTGGCAGAGCCAGCAGCATGACACCAATGATCTTTTTTAACTGTCTGTAAGGGGGCATTCTGACCACTACTGCAATAATTGGGGGGGGGGGGGGGCTTTCTGCTAGCTACCAAGTAAGGAGCCTTTTTTCCCCACTGATCACCAATTAGTTGGTTTTAGCAAGGGTTCTGCAAGACCTAAACATTATTTGCAAGGGTTGCTCTAGAGTAAAAATGTTGAGAATGGTTGAAACCCCTGTCTATGTCCTATTCAAGTTTTTTTCCTTCATTTCATGTCCTGGAGACATAGCAGGAAGTGAGGATATTTCTCCTAAGTGGGATAAATCTGCTCTTGGACAGATGTCACTGGAACAAGTGACCCCGATTAGAAAATGTTCCCTCTATTTCTGTTCTGCGGGTCACTCAAATGTTTTCCTCCGGCCTCGTACACACGACCAAGTTTCTCGGCAAAAACCAGCAAGAAGCTTGCTGGGTTTTTATTTTTGCCGAGGAAACCGGTCGTGTGTACACTTTTCGACGAGGAAACCGTCGAGGATCTCGTCGGGCCAAAAAGAAAGCATGTCTTCTTTTTCCTCGATGGGAATGGGAAAATTTGGCTCGCCGAGATCCTCGGCGGCTTCACAAGAAACTCGACGAGCAAAACGATGTGTTTCGCCCGTCGAGTTCCTCGGACGTGTGTACAAGGCTTCACTTGCAGTACTAGAAACAATTTTCCAGCATAGGTGAAGACAGCAAAATAAAATCTGGTGTTTGAATCCTCTAATACTCTATCCAAAACCAAAAATAAAGTTTTGCCTTTAAAGTTTCTCATGTTTTGAATAGAACATGGAGAGATTGAATGGGGAGGAGCAGTTCTACTGACTTGTATATGGTGCTACAACCATGTGGAATTGCAGCTTCACACCATATAGAGATAGGGACCATTTCAAATTATGTGTCTTGTGCTGATCAACATTGAAGCCAGCAATACACAAAGTCTTATGCCTTGTACACACGATCAGAATTTCCGATGAATAAAGTCTGACGGACTTTTTCCATCGGATATTCCAATCGTGTGTAGCCTCATCTGAGTTTTTTCATCGAAAATTCCGATGAATTCCATTGGAGTTTAGATATAGAACATGTTCTATTTTTCTCCGATGGGATTCTGATAAGATTTGGCCGGGCAAAAGCCCAATCGTGTGTACGCGGCATTAGACTTTTAGTACAGCATGTCATAATGCACAGTTAGTTAGCTAAGGCATGAGAGTTTTTTTTGTCAAAGGATTTTTGAGTTAACGTTAGAGGTGTATTATGTTATTTTAATATGCATTGCTTGAAGACTTATTCTAATTCAATCATAAACTTTGCACAATACAGTTTTGTATGCACTGAACTTCATTTGTACTTTGAAATGTGTCAAATGTTTTTTCAATGCGCCTGTTTTCCTAACACTTTTCTAAATATAAAACTTGAACCAAATGATGTGAATTTGGTCATGTTCATATTTCTGAAAAAATTAAATCTATCTCATATCTAAACAGGGACTAATAGCACTGTAGAGCTATTCATTCCTGTAAATTGGCTGCAAAGCAAAGGCAACTAACACAAGATTTACCAAGTAAAGGAACGCAAGAAGACTTACTGAGAGAGTATTGCATTCAGTGCATTTTATTTGCACTAGTGTTTGCCCTGGGTTACTGCCAATGAATACCCATAAATGAACCTGGAGGCACAAAACAAGGTCTGTCGTATGTTTACAAATGTTTCCCACTTCCAAAAGCTGCTGTGAAATACATTTTGCTTATCATTTATTTTTGCATAGTGTCCAGAATTTGTTTTATGCACTATTTTTTTTTCTTGTTATAGCATGGTTAGAGGTGTTCATATTTATAATAATTGTCATTAGGAATTGTATTGTAATATTGGTATGATAATTGATAAATTCCTGTATCCATTAACAAAAAATCCCACCCCTCCAGTCCAGGGATCTCTGCTATCCATATATACAGGGCCTCATGCTGAATAATTGGAGACAGCAAAAACAAATGAATGTGTTGCCCATGTACTGCTGAAAAAGTTCCCCTGGCGGATAAGGACCCCCTGTACTGCGCAGGCAGCGCGGTGCTTGCGCAGTACGAACTCAACTGAGCCTCCGAAAATAGCCAAAGATATAGAGCTGAGAGTCACTGCGCCTGCGCACTGACTATGACACATGCCGCACGCTCCCGATGCTAGTGCTACTCTGCAAGGGGCGGGGGTGATTTTAGCAATAAAGTCTTAGCGGGGTGTGTTAAAACAAATGAAGGGTGGGTTTTGCACTGTTGATGGGCGGGTTTTGCAATGTGCACCGCTAAGACGTGTAGTTTATTGCTAAAATCACCCCCGCCCCTTGCAGAGTAGCACTAGTATTGGGAGCATGTGGCATGTGTCTTAGTCAGTGCGCAGGCGCCGTGTAGAGCTGACTCTCAGCTCTACATCTTCGGCTATTTTCGGAGGCTCAGTTGAGTTCATACTGCGCAAGCGCCGTGCCTGCGCAGTACAGGGGGATCCTTATCTGCCGGGAGGAACTTATTCGGCAGAACACCCATAGTAATTAATTTATTTTTTGCATGCATGGCAAAATTGTAAAAATTACATGATACAGTTTTAGGGGAATATTTAAAAAGCTGACATTCACCAAAAAATTACTGCAGGTGAACCTTCGTGGTACATGCTTTACATCACAGGGATTGATTCATCACCAGTGAATGGTGAAATTAATATTAACTTCTTGGGACAATTTTGTTATATTTTTTTTATACATATTTAAACAGATGTTTGTATATTCTATATATGTATAATATATAGTATAAACATGGCAAAGTATTCCACAAATACTGTAGGTTATTTAAATCTAAAGGTTCTTCTCTCGATTCAAAAGGAGAATTAAAAGAGAAGTTCAGGATTAAAAAAAAAAAAAAAAAACGCTCACTTTTGTAGATGCAGCATCGATCTGATGCTGTATCTGTCCCCTGCCGGCTCTATAGTGATAACTGAGCATTCAAACACAGCTAACCGCTCAGTTTTCTCTCCCCCCCCCCCCACTCTGCGCAGAGAGCAATGGATGTCAGTCAGCAGCTCTCTGCTCCCTCCTCCAGTGCTCACTGGAGCACTGGGCAGTGGTGGGGGGAGGGGCTGGCTCAGGCTCTTAGTGGATTGCTGAGAGGATGAGCCAGGTACTGGTCCAGGCTTCTGGGCGGATACTGACCATATGGTAGGGATTTTTTCGAAATCTGGACCTCTGTGAGGTCAGCAGACAGCAGGCCTCAGCCCCTTTTGCCCCTTATAGGCTGAAAACTGATCTCCTGGGATTCATAGGGGAAGTATAGCCAAAAGTTGGTTAAATAACACTTTGGTATAACAGAGGTAGATATCTTTTTTTCACATTCTACTGTATCAGTCAAGACAAGCCCTACATATTAAACTCTGTGATTAGTAATAAATGTGTTGCAGGTCTCTTCCTATTGCAGAAACAGCATTAGACATAGTTGAAGCCTTTATTTCATACACATGTTGAAAAGTCACAAATAGAAATAGTATGCCGATTTGGCTGCATAGGTTTGTTAGTGCACATTGTTACCAGTTGACATCTTGATGTTTTGTTTTTACTATCCATAACCAGTTAGGGAATGGTGGATTTGGTCTTTTTACTATATCTGAGGGCAAGTTTAGGGGATACCCTTTATTTGGCTAACTGAGAGACACTAAACTCTGCTTCAACAAAGTACATTCTATTGCTATCAGTCTCCTTGAAATCCCCAGATTCCATTATTTATATTTATTTATTTTTTGCTGTGAACTTCCTGTTAGAGGGTGGCTATGTTCATTCTCCATGGTCCCACTGGGGTTGATTTACTAAAACTGGAGAGTGCAAAATCTGGTGCAGCTCTGGAAGTCATCTTCCAGTTTTTTTTTTTGTCAAAGCTTAATCGATCTAAAGTTACAGCTGATTAGCTACGATGCACAGCTGCACAAGATTTTGCACTCTCCAGTTTTAGTAAATCAACCCAACAGTGTGTAGGAATGTAACCACCCTCTCTTGCTCATTGGACTATGGACTACAGACTAGTAAAATTGTTGTGTGCATAAAGCAGCCTTTTTTAACCTTGAGGTTTCTTCAGGGGTGCCTTGACAAAATTGCAAAAATATTGCCCTCAAACTGTATACAATCCTGTGGGTGGATAAAACATGCCTTTTAGTTACACAAAGCCACAGGTTTTCATTGTGCACCATTACAATTTCCTATCTGCCAACCTCCTAACGAACAATTACGTTATCAGTTGATAAGGAGGATGTCAGTTGCATGCATATGATCCGTGTTTGATCCTATCTTGCCTCTCTCCATCAACTTTGGGGTCTCGTTAGCTAAGTGATGGAGAAAAACTGAGGGAGAAGAGAAATATTGGAAAACTAGTCAGTACAAGTTTGCAAAACTGTATTTGCTTTGGAAGAATATTGATGTTGGTGCATTATGTAAAACTATCAGGCCTCGTACACACGACCGTTTTCCTCAAAAATCCATCAAGAAAAATGTTGGCAGAGCATTTTTGCCGAGACAAACGGTCGTGTGTATGTTTTTCGTCGAGAAAACTGTTGTGGAGCTCGACGAGAAAAAAAGAGAACATGCTCTCTTTTTTCTCGTCGGGAGTCTCAATTTCCTCGTCGTGTTTCTCGTCAGGCTGGTTTACAACGAGAAACACGTTCGTGTGTATGCTTAGAAACCCGCGCATGCTCAGAATAAAGTATGAGACGGGAGCGCGCCTTCAGTAAAAGTAGCGTTCGTAATGGAGATAGCACATTCGTCAAGCTGTAACAGACTGAAATCGCAAATCGCCTCTCACCAAACTTTTACTTAAAACGCAGTAACATGAGATTAGCAAAAGCAGCCCCAAGGGTGGCGCCAATGGAATCGAACTTCCCCTATATAGTGTCGTCGTACGTGTTGTACATCACCGCGTTTGAGAATGACAAGATTTTGTCTTGACAGTGTGTACGCAAAGAAAGCTTGACAAGATTCTCGACAAGCCTGACAAGAACCTCGTCGAGGAAAACGACATTTCATTTACGACGAGATTCTCGGTCGTGTGTGAGGCCTCAGAATAGTTTTTACATTTTAGAAGAGGGTGCCTCAAAACCATCCATAATTTTGGAGGGTGCATCAAGATTGTCCGAAATTTTAAAGGGTGCCTTGACTGAAAGATGGTTGAGAAACATTGGCATAGAGCAATGCGCATGACCACATCTAATGTGTCGAGAGATAAAAGGAGAGGTTTGAAAACTCACAGAGGATGTTACAAGGAGGCAGAAAAGCACACTAATAAACCATTTTATGGAAAATAGTTTACTGGGTCATTCAGTAGTGGGTGCGTATGAATTATTTTTGGAGAATATAGTTACTATTTAGTGTCACCTTAAAGGTGCAAACTTTTAGGATAACTCAGATCCCTTCATCAGATTTTATATTGTTTTATTTGTACATTTCGAAATGTAAATAACTTGATGAAGAGATCTGAGTTATTCCAAACGCTTGCATCTTTATTAACTCAAGATTACCAATAAAGGACGTCACTCAATATCCAAACTTGCAGCTAACCCTAGAATCCTGTTCTTCCTTTCTTTTGTAAACCTTGCACTAGAGATTTTTGTTTTTTATCTGATTGGTTGTTATAACCAACACTTTCTTTTCAAACTCTCATTGCGATCTACAGCATGTGGTCAGATTTAGAGGTGGAAAGGTAACATATGTCCATTTTGAGCAGAAGCTTACACTTGCCCCTCCTTTTCATTGCCCTATATAGAGGACAGTGGCTGTTTAGCAGCCCATATCTCACCTGGGAGATGTAAACGATGGTGAGAAAACACACAGAAACTCAGCCACCACCTGGCCTGTTCGATGTCACCGAAGTGATCCACGCATACGTGAACAGGTGGGGCAAGCTTTTGTCCTCATCAAATAAAAAGGGACACAGTCTGTGTACATGTGAACATCCCTTCGCTCCTCTCACTCCTTTGATTTCTTTGTGTTAATGTTTTACTAATGTAACACTTAGAATAAAAGCTAAATCAAAAAACACAGATACCAATAACTTACAATTTATATTACTAATGCCACTTAAAAGCGACATTCACTCAAATATTGATCAATATATACAATAAATGCATGTGAATGGAGATACAGTTAAAAGATCTGCTTATCAGATTACTGTGTATGGTTGTTTGCCATCAGATTAGTGTAATTAAGGCACTTAACGAGGTTCTTTGGAAATGCAGAGATTTGCTTACAAAATGCTATTTCGTGTGACTCACTGCCCGCAACATTATGTACTTACTGATTATACTGGAGGGTAATTTGTGCTATCTTACTTTTTTTGTCAGCTTTGATTACTTAAGAAAACCAAGTGTTCCCTATTGGTCTACTCTTAAGAGCTTTCAGTCTCTCTCTGTATGTCTTTCTCTATTCCTTCCACTGTGCAGGTCCGTATTCAAAGTGCATACGCCATAGGCACACTGGACTGATACTGCGCCTTTGTTTTGTGTTTTCATTTTTTTTCCTCTCACCATATTTTACTTATATTTATGATGATGATGATGATTATCATTATTCTTAAAGAATGCCCATTTGCAAACAGCATTGTGTCTGATTTATATAAAGAGAAAATGTTGAACTAAACAACCCTCCATTCAAGAACATAGAGAAAGAAGACTTAGCCACATGTGTCTCTGCACAACATACCTTTCACCCCCTCCCCCTTTTGTCACTGGATTTTAGGTGCATATAAAACAAATTACACTTATGTGACGTCAGGTACTGAATCTATCTGATGTCATATATACAAGGCACCTCAAAAGTACCATTTAGGCTTATTATTTTCTGTGTATTGCCATTTACAAGGAATGTTGGTACCCCCCTCTTCCAAGATATCAAAATTTGTGTACCAATTAAAAACTAAAAATTAAACATAAAATATTAAATAAATGTTGTACTTTGGTATTGCCCTTCTTACCCTTGTTTTGGCACAGGATCACCATTGCGTTTAAAATAAATACAGCAACAGAAGCAGCTCTGTGAAATATGAATAATAGTTAATTAATAATTATTACTTGTTAACAAATTATATTGCCTGCCCTTAAGCTGACCATAGATGGATCGAAATTTGTCCGGTTCAGCACGCACTGGAGGAATTTCAAACTATCCATGGCCGTTCCTGTTCAGGAGCAGTCAATCTAAGGACCGACTGCTCTTAAACAGGCTGCCAGACTACAATGACACAGCAGGGAGGGTTATTCGACCATCCACCCATTTTGACTGATCAAAAAAAATGATACATGTATGGCCAGCTTAACCAATGGCAATAGAAAGGCCCACTTTGTGATTTGTATTTTGTTATTAAAATAGAGAGGCAAAAACATATGAGATGTCACCAAAAGTCCAACCATATTACTGTGGGTAGTCCTAAAAGGAACTCATCAGTACAAGAATATGGGAGCTGGAATTTCTACCTTGTTTTGAAAGTGCTACTGCAGAGTGAAAGTACTTATTCTTCATTTGTAACTCAATAGATTATAATGGACATCTAATTGGCACATGCTGGATCCCTTTCAAGTCCGTAAAGTGTCAAGCCAGGATCAGCATGATAGCACTGGAATCTGCATCTTCAAAAACATTTCAGAAGACATTACCAAATTTTTAACCTGACAGATTTTCTTTAAATCGATCCACACCATCTCATAGCATATGCTATCCTAAAACTAGAAAACAACGCATACAGGTCATCATTACACATCTATTGTTGGTGTGTGAGATATAATATAAATATCAGTGACGTGCTTCTTCTTCTAAACTCCCAGAAATAAATAGTGCATTGCCTGAGCTTTTGGTGCTTACCCATCAACATTCATGAGAAATAGTAAACTTGGAAATTTGGACACACAGAAAAAGCTGTAAGGTCCTTAAAGCGGGAGTTCACCCATTTAAAAAAAAAATAAAAATCTCCCCTTAGCTTCCTGCTCGTTCGGTCTAGGGGAATCGGCTATTTATATTAAAATATGAGCTGTACTTACCCGTTTTCGAGCTGCATCTTCTTCCGTCGCTTCCGGGTATGGGTCTTCGGGAGCGGGCGTTCCTTCTTGATTGACATTCTTCCGAGAGGCTTCCGACGGTCGCATCCATCGCGTCACTCGTAGCCGAAAGAAGCCGAACGTCGGTGCGGCTCTATACTGCGCCTGCGCACCGACGTTCGGCTTCTTTCGGAAAATCGTGACGCGATGGATGCGACCGTCGGAAGCCTCTCGGAAACCTGTCAATCAAGAAGGAACGCCCATTCCCGAAGCCCATACCCGGAAGCGACGGAGAGGATGCGTCTCGTAAACGGGTAAGTACTGCACATATTTTAAAATAAATAGCCGATTCCCCTAGTAATAACGAGCAGGAATCTAAGGGGGAAAAGTGCCCTCTAAGGGTGAACCCCCGCTTTAACCACTTAACCCCCCGGACCATTTTTTTTTGTAGTAATGGCGGCGATCAGCGATTTTTATCATGACTGCGACATTATGGCAGGCAAATCAGACACTTTTGACACATTTTTGGGACCATTGTCTTTTTTACAGCGAGCAGTGCTATAAAAATGCACTGATTACTGTGCATATGACACTGGCAGTGAAGGGGTTAACCACTAGGTGAGGCTGTAGGGGTTAAGTGTGCCCTAGTGAGTGCTTCTTACTGTAGGGGGGATGGGCTATGTGTGATAAGACAGTGATCACTGCTTCCGATTACAGGGAGCTGTGATCACTGTCATTGTCACTATTCAGAGCAGGGAGATGCTTGTTTACATCAGCATCTCTCCATTCTTCCTCACCGTGACACAATCGCGTGTATCCCCGCGGCGATCGAGTCTGCGCGTGTGTCCACAATGCTGCTTCCCTAAAGGGGACGTAAGGTACGTCCTTTTGCCCAGGAGTGCCATTCTGTCGACGTATAAGTGCGTGCGGCGGTCGGCAAGTGGTTAAAGAGGAATATATATCTTTTAAAACCAAACTCTAGGAAAACAAAAAAATTTGTTTTAGATAGGACAGAGAAGGATCAGGAGCATTGGGCAGATTTGCCAACAGTGCACTTATTGGGGGAATTTCGCCTCACTTCTTGTCAGAGCAGGAAGCGATTAGTAAAATCTCTAATGGAGATACAGACAACAAACAACACATTTTTTGTACAGTGAGGGAAAGTTTACAACTTCTGGCAATATTTTATTGCCTTCCTGTCCGAGTGTCAACTGCTTTCCTATTTCTTACCTATGTGTCATGTCACAGGAAGTAAGGGAAAATCTCCCACCAAAAACAAAAAAACACTGTTTAGCATGAGGCACCGATTGGCAACAAGCTTGGGAAGGAATTGAAAAAAAAAATGAAAATCCATTTAAAAAGGTTCATAGCAAAGTAGCAAAAGTAGAAGGCGATTTTTTATGATTTTAGGAAGTACACACAAGCCATGTGTCTGCCGTTTGATACATCCAAACATAGCAGCCATTAATATTAACAGATTCAACAAAAATACAACACCTACAACTCTACCAAAACTATCAACAGAAGATTCACATCAAACATTCCATCTTCAACAGCCATATCAAGCATTTGGAATCATTCAGTCAATCAATTAGTCAATCGGTTAACCAGGTGAAGTCCAATTTTCTGCTGTGCCTTATTGCAGTGGTCATCAACCCTGTCCTCAGGGCCCGCTAACAGGCCAGGTTTTATGTATTACCTTGGGGAGATGCAGACTAGAATACTGAAATCACTGAGCAGCAAATTATATCACCTGTGATGTATTTCAGTTATTTTGCAAATCTGGCCTGTTAGTGGGCCCTGAGGACACGGTTGATGACTGACCACTGCCTTACTGGATATTCTTATTCTTTGTACGCCATCTCTAATCCAGAAAGTAAATTGATGGATTCTTCTCCTGCAATGTTGTATTTTTTTTAAATTCAGCACGGCTATGATTGGCTCTGCCTGCACAACCGTGGTATTCATTGACAGATCTATTCACACAGATCTGCAAATGGAATACTACAAGTACCACCTGCCTTCACTACAAAGGGACTTGTAATTCTCAAATAACACGGGTGTGGTGATGTTTTCGCACTCATAGTCGATTGATTACTTTTCATGCAGCTCCATATCCCAAGGTCCTTACCTATGTCTGAACCTGGGGCTGGAACCTGTGTAATACACCCACAATGCACTGACCACGCTTGCAATGCTCCACAGCTTCTAATGAAAAAAGATAATAAATGCACAATTTTTATATTTGCAATATGGCTGCATTTATTATTATTTTTTTTTTTTTTTTACAAAAGGTGGAAAATGCCTTTAAATAACATTTTTGTGCCCAACATGATGCAGGCACTGGCTCCAAAACACACACGTAGCAAAGAAACTTTCAAGTAAATTAATCCCTGATTATTGTATTGTAATAGTGCTAAAGCACAAAGACTTTATCAGTGATTTCTCCTCAGCGCTAAAAGGCTACCTTCTGTCCTCTACTTATGTGCCACAGCAAAGAAAAATGGACAGAAGGTGTGGTCTAAAAGATTAACATTTCTCCCAGCCATTTAAAATGCTCTAAGTCGAAGATCAAAGACGATAATGCTGAGACCCTTCCTTGTAATGAACAATTCCTCAGCGGCCTCGTCCATTCACTGGCTACCCCAGGCTTAGCAGTATTATATTCTACTCCATCATACATTACGGCAACCTGCTTCTCCCCATGGTTAGCCTATTCTTCCACATGCTAAATCTTTTCTTATGGGTTTAATCAAACCAGGGGAAAGTATAATTCCCTGGCTTTAATGAAAAATCCACTTGAAGATAAAACTTTTCATTGAAATTACTCTTCACCTTCTGTTTTTGTATTATGTCTGTATATACTGTACTCACTGTATTCAGTTTTAAAACAAGGGCCTTATGCTGTTGCTTATGCTGCTACTTTTTTCACCAATATATTTCTCTAGGGAGTCAATCAAATTACGCCATCAATACACGCAACTTTCTGTTGCGAAAAACTCACAAATAATTATGATCTTGAATTATCGTTGCAATTATAGAAAACATACCCATTACGGCAAAATCCAATTATCCTTATTGTTCTTATTTTGGGTAACATTTGCCATTCTCAAAGTAGTTACAAATGGTACTGAATATGAAAACTAGTCTGTTTCCTCTTAGGAAAGCTCTGTTTGGCCTGGTCTTCACTGCAGATCACCAAGTTGTGTATGGGCTAATAAGTGAGAAATAAGCAAAACACGAAAGAGATCACAATTGCTTGTAAGCATGTTTCAACCGTAATCATAACTGTTTTTATTTTTTTACTTTTGGATATATTTAGCGGGCTAAAAATCTTTGTCAGTTGAGTTTTTGTTCTCCTTTTGGGAGATTTTCTTGAACTTTTTTGCCCTGACAGGTAAAGAGAAGAAATCTCTCCTAAGTGAGGAAAATTTCTAGTGGAACGATTGTTCACTTTGTAAGAGTTTCACTTGTTCTGGTGACAACTGTAAAATGTTGAATTTCTCTTTTACTTTCTGTCGTGGTGACTATGGTAACCAAGGCAAATAGAGAAGGAAAATTTTCTTAGCAGAGACACAGACAGCAATAAAAAACTTGACAGAGGTTGGAAACCTTCTCTACTCTAATAAAACCTTTTTTTTTTATTTGGAAATGGAAATTGGAAATGACGCTTGCAGTTCATGCTGAGACTACAGTAGTCCTGACAGTAGTTTACCAGGATGGTTAATTCCACGAGCTAGAATTTGAAAAGCTTGCTCTGGGAGTTAGTATCTAGCATTTATGTTTACAGGACGTTGCTTTTGCACACTGGGGTTCATTTACTAAAATTTTAGAGTGAAAATTCTGGTGCAGCTTGAGCTTGCTCAATTAAAGTGAATGCTGCGGCCAGATTTATTCACCTTACCAACCGCTCTGTCTCTGCTACTCCTCTCTGTCAATCCCTCCACTGGCTTCCGCTCGCCCAACGAATTAAATTCAAAATACTAACTACGACCTACAAAGCCATCCACAATTCTGCCCCCTGCTACATCACTGACCTAGTCTCCAAATACCAACCTAATCGCTCTCTTCGTTCTTCTCAAGACTTCCTGCTCTCTATCTCCCTCATCACCTCCTCCCATGCTCGTCTACAGGACTTTTCCAGAGCCTCTCCAAGCCTATGGAACTCCTTACCCCAAACTATCCGTCTATCTCCTTCTCTTTTAGCTTTTCGAGGATCCCTGAAAACCCTCCTCTTCAGAGAAGCCTATCCTACCCACATCTAACAACTGTATTTTAACTTTGCCCACCTGATCACCACCCACATCTACTACCCTCTGTTCCACTTCACCCTCCCTTCTAGATTGTAAGCTCTAACGAGCAGGGCCCTCTGATCATTCCTGTATTAAATTGTATTGTAACTATAATGTCTTCCCTGATGTTGTAAAGCGCTGCGTAAACTGTTGGCGCTATATAAATCCTGTATAATAATAATAATACTAAAGTAAAATGTGTTTTAATTAAAATAACAAACATGTTATACTCAACTGCTCCGTGCAGTGGTATTGTGCAGAGCGGCCATGAGCCTCCTCTTCTCAGATCCCCGGGCGGCGCTCCTGGCTCCTCCCCTTCTTGTGCATCCCCACAGCAAGCCGTTTGCTATGGAGGCACACAGTGGAGCCACACTCCATAGACTTATACAGTGAGTCTAAGCTCCGCCCCCACTTCCTCCTTACTGCATTTGATTGACAGGAGCCATTGGAACGAGTGCTGTGTGAAGAGAAAGAGAGGGAAGAAGAGATGCAGCTGTGCACAGTGCTCTCCCCTCTTTTACCCTTCCCACATGGAAGGGGGCAGAGAAGTACACAATATTATTTTACCTTAATGCGAGGAATGCATCAAGGTAAAAAAAAAATAGTTTTTAGCTTTAGTATCACAGCTTTGACAAAAAAGAAAACTGAAAGCTGATTGTTTTTTAGGTAGAGCTGCACCAGATTTAAGTAAGTTTCATATAAAAAAGAATGTGTGTATAGTTTCCACGAAAATCCCTTTCGTCCAGCTTTGCGGGAGTGATCTGCAGTCCCGGCCCCTCCGGTGGTATATATTATGGTTATATAGTGGTTATATACTATAGTTATATCTACTCAAATGTGAGTTGAACTGGATCTAATAAATGTGGTGCTTTAACCCAATGCTACTCTCAGATTGTCACCGCTCTCTCTTCCTAACCATATAGGCTGGCATAAGGGCTCTGCCTGTGTAGACAGGCGTGGGCAGCCTGAGAGCAGAAGGCCTCGTACACACGGCCGAGTTTCTCGGCAAAAACCAGCAAGAAACTTGCTGGGAGATATTTTTTTGCCGAGGAAACCGGTCGTGTGTACATTTTCGTTGAGGAAACTGCCGAGAAACTCGACGAGCCAAAAAGAGAGCAAGTTCTCTATTTCCTCGACGGGAATGGAGAAACTTGCCTTGTCGAGTTCCTCGACAGCCTAACAAGGAACTCGACGAGGAAAACGATGTGTTTTGCCCGTAGAGTTTCTTGGTCGGTGTACGAGGCTTCAGACACATAAACATGCCAAGTGATTGAAAGGGGCATGGGGCATGTCCCAAGGAGGGGGATCTTATTGAAGTAATAATTGCGCACTCCCCGACAGGATGTTCAGGGAAGCTGCGCACAGAAACTCAAGGCTGCAGCAGTAATTAAATATAAAAGTAAGTGTTTCAGGACTTATTTTCGTTATCAACATACATTGGGTTGTGCTGAATTTTTCTATACCAATTTATTTAAGAAATATAAAATGATCTTTTAACACTACTTTAAAGATAGAATTGGTATAATCTCTTGTAGTAAACTCCTGCCTCACCAAAAATTGGGTATAGCATCCATCTGACATCTGCTTAAGTGATGCATGTGGTACTAATTTGGAGAAGACACACAGTAGGGGTCATGAACCCATGGCTCCTAAATGTTTACTGTTGTCTGGTGTTTAGAAATTTCACATACATACTATTCTAGAGATGAGCCATACTGTTGGAAGAAAGGATGTCTAGCAGTTTCTATTTTTTCCCTATTCTAAAAATTACTTAACTCACAGCGGGTTTACACGGTATTGACTTTGTTTGCCAAATAATATCTCCTGAGCCAAATAATATCTTCTGACCTTCTGTAAAGTATATGTATGGCCCACACTTTTTTTCTAGGGGTGGATGATCAAGACCCCTGTCAGCTTTTTATTGCTGTCTGTGTACCGGAGAGTCGTCCCTGTATTTGTCCTGGTGACTATCATCGCTGAGACAGAAAGTGATGGGAAAAACACAATGGGGTCACCTATTCTGGTGACAACTGCTTTAGAGGGAAATTTATTATACTTTGTGTGGACTTGCTCTAACCCTCTTATTAACTTAACTTACTTACATTAACCAAAATTTAAAAAAAAGTTCGGGCTATACACGCTCTTTAAATTACCTATGTGAAATATGGAGCCTTAAAGTTTAACTGCTGCCAAAACATTTTGTTTAATTTTGGGTAGAAAGGTTGGGCCTGCTGAAGCCATGGTAAGGAAAATTCTACACCCATTGAAGTGACTGACCACAGAGATTAAACAAATCCTCCTACATAAATTGGACCTGTTTATTTGCAGCCGTTTGTCCTGTTCAGCCTTGTAAAACTCCAAGATTAAAATACATTTTCAGATTTACGAAACAGGGGTCAGGGAGATGCAGTTACACACTGTACAAGACCTCTGACAGTTGGGCTGAGGCTGTCAATCACAGATTGACCCCTCCCCTGTCTCCTTTTTTCTCTTAGATTATGGATTGATTACAAATGCCCTGGGGTGGTAATCAAACACCCTAGGTAAAAAAGTGCCACATCCTAGTAGTAGATTGGATTGGGAGTTCATAGAAAAATTTACTTTATAGGCACGTATAACATTTTAATAATTTTTAATAATTCACATAATATCATATAATATACACATGGTACATCCAAGATAGAAATACAACAGTATACACCTTTTTTCTCTTGTTGTCAGGAAAATTTGTCGGAAGCAACAACAGAGGAACTAGACAGCAGAGAAAAATGCCCCCATTCACATTGACTGCGGCAACTTCATCTGAAATCGCACAATTCGAAGCCGCGTGTCAGTCCAACTTTGGGTGTGACTTGGAAGACATCTACGGCTTCATACACAAATGCATATGCAAGTTGCACCCGAAAGAAATGCAGGAACTACTTTTTAATATCGGTGCGGCACTGCAATGTCGGTGTTGCACAGAGGGATTTCCGGCAATAGGGTGCGACTTGTCATGCAATTTGACCTGTCCAGTGGCATTTAAATTCGCTCCAATGTGAACGAGGGTTGAGTGCTTTGATGAGAGGCAATTAGAAACAATAGAAATATGTGCTTTATTCAGATTTCATGTCTGAGGTTAACAACTACTTCATTTTGCGGGTGTGGGATTACTTATAAATTGCACGCATTCCTGCAGCAAAAACGCTCTTCTCTTTAGCAGACGTGTGGTTGTGTCATTAATTCTTAATGGCACCCCCGCACATCTCAAAACATGCTGCATTTTTTGGGTGCGGAAACTACATGGTGCCGCAGCACCGTGCAGTTCCCTGCGACTGCTCTACGGGTGCATTTTAGGAAAAAGTCTAGGAACCCTTTTTTTGCATTTCTCACAGGTACAGCAGTCCATTCAAACAAATAGGCTACCGTGTTCATGCAAACTCGCCCGCACAGAGCTGCAATAGTGTGATCCTAGCCAAAGTGAGGATACATCTCTCTAAAAGGGGCAACAACTTGGAAAAAAAAAAACACTTTTTTAGCAAAGTGGGGTAATGTTGGAAACTCCAGTTTTTAATTGTGGTCTGTCTCTCTATAGGAGATTTAAACAATGTTAAGCATTATTTACATCTAAACTGACAAAACAATATGCTGTAACTGGAGAAAAATCAAACTTTTTTTTTGTGTAACAAAAATGCTGTTTCTTCAAGTGATTTCTATAGTTCCAACAGTGGAAGAATGTAAAAAATGAGGCTGTGTGTGGCCATTCTGTCTCGTCAGCTGTCAGAGGTAGGGGAGGGCCACAGACATTTCACGTCACCCACTGACTCACAATGATCTTAAACCAAAGCATGCACAGGCAGCACATTAATCTGCCTGTCTGGTACAGGAGATCAGTAGATTTGCATATTAGATGCCCTCCACTTTTCAGAAACTGGAACAAAATTGCTAATGGGTTGTATTGAGAGATCTAAACCATTAGAAACTATAGTAAAGTTTTTGTTTTGGCTTTAGTCTGTAACTACTGTCTGGATAGACTTTTTAGTCCTATTAACAGTGTGTGGAAGCAATCAGCTTCCACTGGTACCAAAACAATTCAAGCTGGAGCACTTAATGGCATTGTGGTGTGTCTTTAAAGAAGACGTATGCGTTCCATATGCTGGCAGGTCATTTGCACCATATATAACGAAAGATCAAATATTTTTTCCACTATAAAAAAAACTTCTTTTTTTTACGGATAGAAATATTTCCAATCTTCTTTGTTTTTATTTAGCTGCTAGTAGTAACATGCAAATACGTGTTTTGGAGCTTGTTGCAGCCTCAAGCATCCTGCAAATGTATGTTACCCAAAAGTCTGGGCATCCAAGAGCACTGATATTCCACATACAGTGGAGTCATTAAAGTGGGGTTCTGGGCATAATTTCTTATTTTTTTTTGCAAGCTAAAATTAATCACATGAAATAGTCCCTAAAACATATTAATAGCTCCCCAATCGTTCCAGAAATCATTGCAAACGCTTGCCTTATATCCTCCAGCTCATGTTATGACCGTATCCATTATATGTGTGGACATGTGAAGCCCAGTTCCTTTTTCCTCCTGTTTTTCAGGGAGAGGTGCATGCTGGGATTTTTAGGCACAGTAATGCCCAGAGACTCCTGGGAAATGAGTGTCATCATTTCCCAGGAGGCAATGGGGTCTTAGGACAGGAAGTTGAACCACCTAGAACCAGGAACTAGACAGATTATGAATACTGCCTAGTAACAGCCAGATAGAAGTGAGTAAAACATTTTTTTTTTTTACATTAAAGGCAAGCTGTTAATAGAAAGTTCATTTTTAGGGTGGAACTCCGCTTTAAACGGTAGTAAACCACTGGTTTACTAACCTAATCACAAAGGAAACATAGGTAAACAGTGGCATCTTCTGTTTCTTATGATGCAAAAAAGTAATCTCAAGGTCTCTGCTAAAAAAATTGTGAATTAGTACTGCTTGGACATACCCCAGCTTGTCCTGATAAATTGTATGTTACATAGTTCCATAGTAGGTAAGGTTGAATAAAGACAATAGTCCATCCAGTTCAACCTGTGTAGGTGTAAGGCCTTGTACACACGAGCAGACATGTCCGATTAAAACGGTCCGCGGACCGTTTTTTTATCGGACATGTCTGCTGGGAGCTTTTGGTCTGATGTGTGTACACACCATCAGACCAAAATCCCCGCGGACAGAGAACGCGGTGACGTATAAGACACTGACATTCTCTAACACGCGAGTTCAATGCTTCCACGCATGTGTCGAATCAATTCGACGCATGCGCGGGATTTCAGGCCGCTGGTTATACGTCATAACCAGAGGACATGTCCGATGAGTCGTACTAACCATCGGACATGTCCGACGGACATGGTTCCAGCGGACAAGTTTCTTAGCATGCTAAGAAACTTTTGTCCGCTGGAAACCTGTCCGCTAGGCCGTAAAACTGTCCGCTAGGCCCTACACACGGTCGGACATGTCCGCGGAAACTGGTCCACGGACCAGTTTCAGCGGACATGTTCGGTCGTGTGTACAAAGCCTCAGTGTGTGTAGCGGTGTGTTGCTATGAGTTACTAACATCCACGCATATCTAATATGTGCAATGGAGTTACAGCCAAAAGAGTTTACAGTTTTTTGTTTTTTTTATATTTTCTTGTTGTCGGCGAGGGATGAAATGTTGAAAGAGAGGTGAGTATTGCGGACTTTACTTTCGCTTTAGCCCAAAGGGAAACAAATGCATAAAGTGTTGAAAGATTTAGACCAGGTTTTTATTGTTGTCTGCATCTGCACTGGGGAGATTCACCCTCTCTGTGGGTTTGATTTACTTAAGACAAATAGGTTGTCCACTTTGCAAGGGAAGTTGCATTTTAAAAGGAAACTTTCCCCCCCAGAGCATAGTGAAAGTGCCAAAAAATATCCAATCATAATCAAGGAAAAGCATAAAAAAAACATAATTTGTACTTACACATGATTGGATTATGGAAGCCAGCAGAACCTCACCTCATATACTAAGCTCTGAGGAAAATTTACTTGCAAAGTAAACAGTTTACCTTTAATAAATCAGCCCCTATTTGTCTTGATGCCTGAAGTGATGGCAAATACAAAATACTAAATATTCCAATAGGGACATCTGTTCTGGTGACAACTGTCTAAAAGAGGATTTCCTCTCACTTTGGAGTAATTTCCTTTGGTGTCTCCTGACAGAGGTTTTAACTTTCCCCTCCTCTATCCAAGGCTAAAAAAAGGACTCTGGCAAATACTTCAATTGGCAGAATTTTGTTTCCAGTGATCATTACACTGCAAGGTGTATCTACATTCAAAACCAAGATTATTGGTCTTTGGTATGGCGGCTGCATTTCTTTTCTTTTTCAAGCCTCTTTTGCTTTATTTTCTCCTGGTAATCCTGAAAATAACATACTTCCTGTCTCTGTGTGGCTACATCCCTCCTCCACTGATCTGTGGGTAAAGCCATGGTTGTCACCCTAGGCTGCTATCAGGGTTGCCAACTGCCAGTAAACTTACTGACAGTTTGTAAAAATCAGTGCCTTTTTTTTACAACTGCCAGTAAATATCAGGGGCTGATAATTTCATGCTGTGTTGACTTTTTAAGTGTAAATCAAGCAAATTACAGTGGACCCTCGGTTTAAGAGTAACTTGGTTTGATAGCGTTTTGATTTGCAAGCAACTTTTAAAAAAAAATTCTGACTCGGTTTGCGAGTGTTGACTCGCAAGACGAGCAGAATTCAAACTATATAGGCCTGCAGTACCTCATTTGGCCTGAGGTACGGGGGCGCAGGAGCCGAGAAAAGCCAAACATTTGCCCGCGGTACCTTATTTGGCCTGAGGTACAGGGGGCGCAGGAAACAAGCTGAAGTGTCCTCGGGCCTTTTGCGATCTCTGGCGCCCCCCCACCTCTGGCCGCATTCGGTATTGCATCCCATTGAAGTCAATGCGGAACTAATTATTTTTGTTTCCATTGACTTCAATGGGAAAACTCGCTTTGATATGCGAGTACTTTGTATTATGAGCATACTCCTGGAACGGACTATGCCCGTAATCTGAGGTTCAACTGTATTTTGTTATAGGTATTGTCAGTGTTTGCATATCATGTTTATACTGTTCAAATATTCACTGTGTTAGTTTTTAATAGGAGTTCTGTAATTTCTCAGGTTGGCAGTAAAAAATTTGTCCCCGCGAGAAAATTTTCAATGTTTTGTCAGTAAAAAATGCTCCGTGAGGTTGGCAACCCTAGACTGCTATCTTGATATGAACTACAAACATGTCTGTAACTCTTCATCTCCATTACATAGGCAGGGTAATTGGCAGTTTACAACTAGGAAGGAAAATATTCTTCAGGGCAGCTCAGGGGAAGTGACAAGAACACTGCATTATTGGCAGGATCAACAGGCATTTTCTGTATTTTCAAAAAATGTTCTTAGCTTGAAAAAAAAAAAGGGAAAACAAATTTAGCCGCCACATCACAGGACTGTAGGCTGCAGTATATTACATTTTTGCTCTTGAGTTTAGCTATTCTTTAACATCAAAATATCAGACCTGCTGCTTCTGTAACAGTAAGTAAGCTTGTAAAATTTCCAGGAAATTTCTTATGCATCTGTTTATTCAGACATCCAGACTGCGCTTCCTAAATGAAAACAGTGTGTACATGGTAAAGTAGATGCAGCTGCCTGAATTGAAGTTGCGCACTAAGCGATAAACAAGCGTATTTTGTGAGGGGCATAAAGAAGTTTAGTAAATACGGTGGCGTTGTTGTAAGGCCAAATAACGTCTTATTAAAAATAAATTAGAAAAATAGTCACTGTGACGTTTAAAGCAGCAAACGAGTTAAGAATTACTGGTACCTCATAAAGAGAGAGGGGGAAAAAAAAACAGCTTCCAATGGTCTGGAAGAGAAATGTCACCACCTGGAATAACACAGCAAACCACCCTGAATGTATGGCACAGCAACAGGCAGAACAGCTAGCCCACCTCTGCAAACAAATGAAACCACCCTTCATCTGGTTCCCTCGAAACCTATTTCAAATCTGATGTGAGAGTTGGGGAGGTAGTAGTAAGTTATTTATATACCCATATTTACATCCTTTAGCCTAATTCAGATATCTGACACATACGTCTCTGCAGACTTAGGTTGGCTCTACATGTAAAGACATGAGAAGTAAGAAATCCATAGATTCCCCCATCCACACTAAACCTGAGTGGATAGATGAATCTTCTGCTACTGGCTATTGTAATCTGGCAACCAGCACCCCCAAGTCTTACAATACCCAAACAATGGGTATGCAGGGTATGCAGCTGATTGGCTTCAATTTCCCAGTCGAAGTCAGGTTGAAATTTAAGTCATGTATGGCCAGCTTAAAGCGGGTCTTCACCCTCCCCTAACATTTTTTTTTTTTAGTAATCTTTTTTATTGAATTTTCAGATTATGCATACAATTGTAGCCCACTCAGGGGCAAACAGTGGTTGACCACACAGGGGCAAGGCCCAAAAATCACATTAACATACAGTAACTTGTACTCTAATGTAAACTTAAAACAGACTACTAAACTACTATTCCAATGTGGGGAGAGGTTCCATTTTAGGGTTACCTATGCTCAAACTTGTGTTATCAGGATAAAATGAGGCAGTTACACCAGGGTTTAACCACTTTGTTACCGGGCCTATTTTGGCACTTTTCTCCTTTATGTAAAAATCTCAATTTTTTTTGCTAGAAAATTAATCAGAACCCCCAAACATTATATATTTTTTTTAGCAGACACCCTAGGGAATAAAATGGCAGTCATTGCAACTTTTTTTCTCGCACGGTATTTGCGCAATAATTTTTCAAACACCTTTTTTTAGGGAAAAAAACAGTTTCATGAGTTAAAAAATAACAAAACAGTAAAGTTAGCCCAATTTTTTGTATAATGTGAAAGACGATGTTACGCCGAGTAAATAGATACCTAACATGTCACGCTTTAAAATTGTGCACACTCATGGAATGGCGCCAAACTTCGGTACTTAAAAATCTCCATAGGCAACGCTTTAATTTTTTTTACAGGTTACTATTTTTGAGTTACAGAGGAGTTGTTGCACACGCTCTAACGCACGCGATGATACCTCACATGTGGGGTTTGAACGGTGTTTACATATGTGGGCGGGACTTGCATGCGCGTTCGCTTCTGCACGCGAGCGACCGGGACAGGGGCATTTTAAATATTTTTTTTTTATTATTTTATTCTTTTTTTTACTTAATTTTTTTATTCTTACACTTTTTTTTACATTTTTTTTTTTTATCACTTTTATTCCTATTACAAGGAATGTAAACATCCCTTGTAATAAGAATCGCTGTGACAGGTCCTCTTTATGGAGAGATGTGGGGTCAATAAGACCCCACATCTCTCCTACAGGCTTACAAGCATGAAATCGGTGAAAAAAAATCACCGATTACATGCCGACAGCCGCAATAGTGGCTTTGTTTGCTTTCGGGTACCGGGCGTGACGTCATAACATCGCGCCCGGTCCTCCGACGGTCATAGAGATGACTGTGACCATCTGATCACCAGTCATCTCTATGGTTCACCAACAAGTGCCGGCCGATTCGCTCTCCGGGCCCCCGATGGCACGGGAGAGCCCGGAGAAGCACCGGTGGCGGGAGGGGGGGGACGTCCCCTCCCGCTGCCTAGAAGAACGATCGAGTGGCGGGAACCGCCGCTTTGATCGTTCTTCTGGTGCACAGAATCGCCGGCTGAAGACGGCGATATCTGAATGATGCCTGCAGCTGCATGTATGTTCTTCCTGTGCCTGCGTGGGTTTCCTCTGGGTACTCCGCTTTCCTCCTTCTCTCCAAAGACATCCTTGTAAGTTAACTGTCTCCTGTCTAAAATGGGTCTTATATATGTATGAATAAATGTGAGTTAGGAACCTTAGATTGTAAGCTCCTTGAGGGCAGGGACTGATGTGATTGTACAATATATGTGTAAAGCGCCCCCCCCAATTTACATGCAGAGATGTATGTGGGGCACCAGACTCAGAGGTTTCTATGAGGTTTTTTTTCTAGCCATATGATTAGAGCCTGAGGCTTTAATTGGCTTGAAAAATGTTGGGCTTGGGGCACAGAGCACTGCGCCCCGATCCCCACTCATGACACTAGCAAATCAATATCTACTAATGTCTTCCGGCTTCTCCAATCAGAACAAGAGGCGGATCAGGTTGGCCGGAAGGAGAAACAGAGGAAGCCGCAGCGCCGCCACCTGGGACCTGTGTGAGTGCGGATCTTGGGGGATTTGTTTGCCGCCCCCCTCAAAAAGTTTAGCACCAGCCGCCACTGGATAAAATCACCTGTAATAAATAAATAAACTGTACTAAGGCTACAGCAGTCATTTAAGTCCCATTGGATCTTTAAAAAAACAACCACATGATCCAGTACACTAAAATAAATGCAATCAACTATTTACTTACATTTAGTTTGTATTTCCTCGGAACAAACACAGGCATGGAATCAGGGTTCTGCTTCCAATTAGCAACACAAAAATACGTTAAGCATTTTTTCAAAGTGTGAAAAGTTGGGTTCACACTGTTATGCTGTGAGTGCAGCCTAAAAGGAATCCAAACCTGAAACTGAATTATGAGTGATGGCAATACATCATGTATGTGACATTGTATGACAAGGTAATACAGCTGTTAGCATTGCTAAACTAGTTTGTTACTTCATGCTAACCATAAACAGGCAGATTTTCTAAAAAATAAATTCAAGTAGAACTACATGTAAAAAGTACAAAATTGTGAACAGACAGTGGGCCAGATTCAAGAAGCAATTGCGCCCGTGTAACCATAGGTTACACAGCGCAATTGCTTACTTGCTCCGGTGTAGCGAATGCTCCTGATTCAGGAACATCGCTACGCCGACTGCAGCCTAAAACCTGCATGGCATAAGGCTCTTATGCCACGCAGATTTTAGGCTGCATTCTTGCGTTGGCCGCTAGGGGGCGCTCCCATTGTGATCTGTGTATAGTATGCAAATTGCATACTAACACCGATTCACAACGTTGCGCGAGCCCTGCGTACGCAAATTACGTAGTTTGCGTACGTCGGGTTTCGCGTAAGGTTACACATCCTAATAGCAGGCGCAGCCAATGCTATAGGATAGCCACGTTCCCGCGTCTCGAGATTTAAAATCTACGTCGTTTGCGTAAGTGAATCGTGAATGGCGCTGGACGGCATTCACGTTCACTTTGAAGCAAATGACGTCCTTGCAACGTCATTTGCCACAATGCACGTCGGGAAAGCTACTGCTCCGTGAATCGAGGGCAGTGCAAAATATTTGCGGGGGCACAGGGCAAAATCGTTGCCCTGCGCCTCCGCAAATAGAGCGCAGATCTCTTTGAATCTGGGCCAGTGTTTTTATTGCAGAAGAGACATGCAACACTTACCTGCACTTACCTGCCTATTTACAATCCTTTGCTGAATGTACACTGAACTGGGAAGTGAATTCACAGCACCAAGAGGGACCTTGCACATGATTGGGTACTCTTTGCAAACTGAAGCCAAGATTCAAGATACACTAAAGTCAGAGCTAATCTGATGGTTCTACACAACTACAACTGTAAACAAAATATATGTTCAAAGGCTTTCTTATTTGAAATATATACATAACAAAAATATAAATGAGTCTATAAGGTATCTGATCTGTGCATAGACATCTCTATGTGCCTGTAGGGGGTTTATGGTAAACACGGGTTACCTTTAAGCCAGCCATAAACAAATATTTCTTTAGTAACATTGCATGATCAGAGAATGTTCTAATACCCACAGCAAACCTGTGAGTTCTTATCAGAAGGCATATGATTATCCTTCTGCTGCTTCTCTGAATGAATTGCACACTTATTTTCAAGCATGCTGAAAGATTTCTTTAGCTGTTGTTATTATTATGCTTAGCCCACATGCACACTAGGTGCTGAGCCTGTGTCTAGGCAGGTGCAGTCTTCTTTCACCCATACAGGTGTATTTCAAACTGTAACGGCATTGCATAGGGAGAGGAAGTCAAGAGGAACATGCTTCCTCTATGGTTTATGGGTCACTGGGGCAGCTATCCGATTGGATGCTGGCCCCCATGTGACTCCGGTGGACATCTTGGGTCAGGCAGAGTCTATTTAAAATACAAAGCATGCAATCACTTCCAGCACTCTGATATCCACCAAAGACAAAAAGTACAGAAGATCATGGATGGCAAAGGTAACATTTAGGCATGTGCCACTGGTGCATCCCTCCTCAGATCCGGGAATCCAGTGAAAACGTAAAAAAAACTCGCTCACCAACACAACGGTTTTGTTTGTCAGGCTACGTGATTCCCACACTGGATTATGCTTCATGGTTTTAATGTCTTCTACTTTTGTGGGTACTCATTTTGTTAACATTTTCGTCTTTTACAATAAATCTCTGATAATGGACTAGGCGTTTTATGCCCTCCTGTGTGTATTTTCTAAAGTCTATTTAAGGCCCTGGCTCCCGGGCTTGGCACGCATTTTGCGTGTGGGAAGTGTAGGGACAGGTCACCCATGTGTCAGGAACAGTGTTTGGCGGCAGAGAGAAGTTCAAGACAAGTAGGGAAAGTGCAGACACACGCCATGCTTCCTGGAAGCCTCCCCATTTTAGGTATGGACCGGCCAGGCCACATTCGGCCCTTCAAGACAGACGCAGTGGGAGAACCTGAGACCTATTGATATACTTGTCGCTGTAACATCCTGTGAGTGTACCTGGTGCAAATGTACCGCAGCACATATAAAAAGCGCCCCCCCCCCCCCCCTGCACCATTTTTCCAATACAGTGCACTGTTCATACCCGTGTCTTATGGTGCACTATAATGTAGGTACATTTTGGTGTGCTGTATATGTGCATTGAGATGTCATTCAAAATGAAGTAGTAAAGTAAAGGTGCAGTAAAATAAGGTGGCACATATGCAATTGTAAAAGTTTTGTCTGAATGGGTAAATGTGGCTATACAGGGCTCAAATTTTGGCTAAATCCTATGAATTTGCAGAAATTCAAACTCCTGTTTTTGCCCTGCCAAGACCACCTGCCTGCATAAACATTGAAGTAACTGGGTTAAAAAAGTCAGCTGAACAGTGACTTCAACCTATTGAGATATTCTGGGAGCCGCAGGTGACAGCTTTCAGAATACAATAGCAGTGGGAGATTTGTCCGTCTATGGTATTTAGTATAGCTGGGGGAATCTTTGGATTTTGTGTCACTGAGATGGGAAGACAGACAAAAATTTAAATTTTATAGATGTTCTAACTTTTCCCCACTCTACTAAATATGTGTGCTTTTCTGCTGCCTCAACCCACTGCTTTCATGTCTGAGAGATATTCTATTAATTCCTGTCATTCTGACACATATTACTGGGAGGGAAGCGAGAGTAAATATTCCTCAATGGGTACAATTACAGTAATAACAATCCAGAGATGTTCTAACCCTTCCCCGCTCTATAAAATTCAGAACGAAAGTTTTGTCTGGCGTTAGTCTTCATGTGGCCAAAAGTTGACCACAGCAGTTTGAGTTGAATATTAAGTTTTATTAGTACATATGGTTCTCAGACTTTGCAGACCTCATATGGAAAACACATGAGTAAACAGATATGGAAAACGCTGGCCAAGCATATTGCTACCATCCTGTAATTAACAAATCTCACAATACGAAACTAAGAATATAACTCCTGTAACTGTGCATAATTGAGGTGTCCAACCCTGGATAAAAATCCCATCTTTTTTTTTTTTGTGGTTAATAGATAAATACTTATAGCATTTATTTTGTTGGGAACCACATCCATTTCTCACACAAAAACAGCAAGCTGGACCTTAGTGCCCCTACGACTGCAAAGGTTTTGAGGACCTCTCGTCTAAGGGAGTCCTAATTTGTATTACTTATTTTTCAATGAGTCTCAAGGTTTGTGAGTTCCTTCAAAGCATTTAGTATGAGCCCCATATGAATGACATTCACGTGAAGAGGCCACAGAGAATTATGAGAACAACAAAAGCCCAGCAAGTGGAATGAAGGCTTCGAGAACTTACACTCTCAACCATCCATTCGTATGCACACAAGATTGCCCACTTAAGGCCAAATACCATATAGGCCAACATCTTGAGGTTTTATTTACAAAAAGACACATTGAAATCGTGTGGAAATGAATGGCAAGCAGGAAAGCCAAAGTGGCAACAGAACATAGGTTGACAGCCTCATACAGATTTTGATTTGCTTGCTTGACAAGGTTTTCAAAACATTAAAAACCAATTAGGTTACTTTTATTATTGACTAGAAAAAAACAAAGTAATTCATTTAAGTGGCAGGTTGAGTTGAAAGAAAGTAAAAGAAATGGGTTAAAAAGTGAAGTAAATGGTCTACAATTAATTCTTGTAAGAATGTAGCGCTTATTAGTACCCCCTTTACCGCACACTGAGAACATGGGCTGAAATTCTTTCTGTGAAAGAAACCATTTTGAAGCAATGAGAAATGGTAAAAACAAACCTCTTTTATTAATAAAATGTATTATCTGCTCATCATATAGCAAAGAGAAAATGGTACACAGCTCATCAGTTTGTAACTTGCAAAGGGGGTCCAGCATTCATTCCTGTTCTACAGTAGAGGGACCTAATTAAAACCTGCTTTTAGCATAAAGATAAAGACTGGGTTTTAGGTAAAATACATTTGCATATATACAGTATCTAGCTGACATTTGCCTCAGCTGAAGTTTGGCGCTCACTGGCAAACTAGCCATTTCCTTGCTGGCTACCTGCAGTTTGGGGGGCTGTGCACCAAAAGAAGGAGGGGCAAATGGGGGAGGGGGTGCAGGCATCCTACACTACATTACAGGGAGATGAGACAAAGTACTGCATGTACTGTGTCAGGGCCGCTGCCCTGGATCTTTACAGCACTCTGTAGCAAACTCCCCTGTCTTATGAGACCCATCTCATTGATCCCATTCACCTCTAAACTTCTAGAACGCTTAGTCTACAACCGTCTTAGCTCCTACCTCAGTGAAAATAACCTTCTTGACCCCTTACAGTCTGGCTTTCGCTCACAGCACTCCACTTACTAACTGACATATCACCACTTCTTTAAACTAAATCTCTCTAAAACTGAGCTACTAATATCCCCCCCCCACCCTTGCCCCCTTGCCCGTGCCCCCCTCTCTGACTTTTCCATCAAAATCAACAATGTAACCATCAGTCCCTCCCATCAAGCCAGGGTACAAGATGTAATCATAGACTCTGACTTGTCCTTTCAGCCTCAAATCCAATCATTGTCAAAGGGTTGTAAACTTCATGTCCATAACATCTCTGAAATATGCCCTTTTTAACAAACAAAACCAC
Organism: Rana temporaria; assembly: GCF_905171775.1. Lineage (NCBI taxonomy): Eukaryota > Metazoa > Chordata > Amphibia > Anura > Ranidae > Rana > Rana temporaria. Next base: position 124,262,701 of record NC_053490.1, on the reverse strand, counting down.
CAAGCTCCCATTTCACTCCCTTGATATCTCTTGCCTTCACTGTTGCATCTCCCTTATCACTAGCCTACCCCTCCATAAGCTATCCCCTCTTCAGTCTGTCATGAATGCTGCTACCAGGCTTATCCATCTTACCCACTGTTCACAGTCTGCCAACTCTCTCCCCCAATCCCTACACTGGCTCCCAATCGCCCAGCGAATTAAATTCAAAATACTAACCACAACATACAAAGCCATTCACAACTCTGCCCCAGCTACATTACCAAAATTGTCTCCAAATATCACCCAAACCATCCTTTCCGCTCCTCCCAAGACCCTCTACTCTCAAGCTCCCTAGTCTCCTCCTCCCATGCTCATCTCCAGGATTTCTCCTATTTTAAATCCTGAATAATAATAATATAAAGCTGTACCGGGAGCTTCCCTTTGATTAGGTATGAGGTTCAGGTTTGTGGTGACTGACTATAGCACCTAATGGCATAATTGGTTGCTAGGACACCAGCTGTCGCACAGTCATCGGTATTTACGGTACATCATAACAAGCATGCAACCTGTCTGGCCAGAAAAGAAAGGGGAGCCACAAGCATGTGCCCTTCCCGCTGAACCATTCCAGGTCCCAGGCAGAGGTTAGAGACTTGGAAGACAAGAAGTTCCAGATGTGCCATCCAAGCTGTTTTGCAGATGCACAAAACACAACATTGAGCTATCATTGAAAATGAGGTAGTTGGCCAAGGGAACTACCGCACATCATGTTGACTTGCCTTTGCAATCAGAGGATATCCAATGGCACCATAGGACAGGAAAAGAAACTTGTCTATGCCAAAAAAGAACAGTAAATTTAATTAATTTGATTAATAGACAGCAGGTTCTCTAGACTGTACAAATTTGAAATATTTGACTGTAACAAAGGGACATTTGTTCACCAAAGGCTTGGAGAGCAGACATGGTTAAAGCGGAGCTCCACCCTAAAGTGGAACTCCCGCTGATCGGAACCCTCCCCCCTCCGCTGTCACATTTTACACCTTTCAGGGGGGAGGGGGTGCAGATACCTGTCTAAAGACAGGTATTTGCACCCACTTCCGGCCACACAGTCTGCGGGTAGAATGCGGGCAGGACGTCAGATCCCGTCCCCCGTTGTGTTCTGGGAAACACTCTGCTCCCAGAACACAGCGACAGCCAGTCAGCACGGCACATCGCGTCTCGCGCATGCGCCATAGGGAACCGGGCAGTGAAGCCGGAGCGCTTCACTTCCTGGTTCCCTCACCGAGGATGGCGGGGGGAAGCAGAGTGACGAGCGATCGCTCGTCCTCTGCTGCAGACGGCACTGGACTCCAGGACAGGTAAGTGTGCTGATATTAAAAGTCAGCAGCTGCAGTATTTGTAGCTGCTGGCTTTTAATATTTTATTTTTCAGCAGACATCCGCTTTAAGTGTCTTCAGTCAATAGTGAACCATGATGGGGGTGCAGGTTTGGGGCTGCATTTATGCACATGGGGTTGGAGATTTGGTCAGAATGTCCCTCAACACTGAAAGGTATAGGCAGATACTAATCCATCATTTAATACTATGTGGGAGGTGTCAGTAGGAAAATAAGTTAGGGGAAAATCTTTCTAATGCAGCCCCCGATAGAAGGGTTCTAATCCTATCCCAATCTTTCTAAAAGTAAGAGAATATGTTTTTCTTGACATACATTTAAAGTTAACCACTTCTGGACCGCCCCACGTACTTTGGCAGGGTGGCCCAGGTGTGCAAAATCACGTACATGTGCGTTATTTAGTGCACGCAGTTTAGGGGCATGTGCGCTGCTGGCAATCACAGTGGGAGCCAATCAGCGGGTCCAGCAGCCGCAATGGCCGCCGTGACCCGCTGATTGTTCACAGGAGAACAAGGCAAACGGCGGATCTATCGGGAAGGGAAAGAGAGATCTTGTGATTCAGCTAAGCTGAATCATGTATCTCTCTTTTCCTTTAGGGTAACACTGCCCAACACAGTTAGAAAGAACCTACCTAGGGAACATTTAACCCTTTGATCACCCCTTGGGGTTAACCCCTTCCCTACCAGTGTCATTTATACAGTAATAAGTGCATTTTTTGCACGTGCATGTCTTTTCCTCCAGTTCTCCATGTTTTGCAAAAGGCTGCAAAAGGCTGCCTATGACACCAAAATGGCACCAAAGAACGGCAGGTACCTTTTTTTTTTTTATAAAACACAGTGCACCATAACGCATGGCAATAATTAAATTCAGTTTACATAATATTTCCTCGTAGCTGAAGTCCTAAATGTCACGTATTAATGTATTTGCCATTTTCTGTACTCTTTCGTTCTAAAACATTCTTTTGTGATTGTTGCAGCCTTCATGTTTTTTTTTTTTCATGACAAGTTGCCTTTAAATTCATAGAAGCATTTCTGGTAATCCGGTGCTTTTATTTCCATAGCCCTACAAATCATTTCCACATGTCCAACATTATAACCATTTGGCAGTGTCTGTCTACACATATCAAGCATAAACTTCACTATAAAAGTGTCACCCAGCCCACAGAGGTTATACACAAGGAATCTTTTTAGTGCCACAGTCTTAAGATAACTGACATGAGCATCCACATGAATGTGACTGTTCATCTGCAAACCCCTATAGGGATGAGATTGAGCCTTGGTTGGTTACTTAACCCCTTGTCTAAAACATATATATAAACAGCACTGTATAGACAGGAACAGAAAACATAAAGCGAAGACACGGCTGCTACATTATTACTACAACCAAAAGTGGTATTTTAGTTTTTAATGAATGTTAGAAAGTTATGGCATGTTATTGCCATACAAAATTAACAAAATTTAATAAATGCCCCAATAATAATAGGAATTCTGTGTTTCGAGCAACTGTCCCTGTGCTGGCAGCAGGGCTGGATACTAATAGACTGATGGTAATTTGCGCTCCCCTTTTGGGATGCAGCCAGCAAATACACTATACAAAGTGTTACAATCAAAGAAACAAAAGAAAAGCCAGCGCTTCCCAAACTGCCAGAGAACAATTCAATAAGCCCCTTTACAATCCAATCTAGCCTCTGTAGTGTCTTTACTTCTCATAGGAGGATTATCTCATGATTGCAGTACTCTCCACTACAAGAAGAAAGTGCAAATATGTGCACTGCAATCAGTTGAATCCTGAATCTCATTGTTCACAGTCCATCTCAAGAGAGAGTCAGGCTGGGTTCACACTACTACACTACTTTCATCCTACTTTGCTCTGCTACATTGGTCCTACATTTATCCTACATTGGTTCTACATCCATCCTACTTTCATGAACAGGATACTACTTTGGTCCGACTTCAATGATATTCAATGGGCTAGAATGTGGCTATATTCCTACATACAGTGGGGCCATGGAGAACGAAGGTAGCCATCCTCTATACAGGAAGTCAGTGTACGGCAGCAAGAAAAATAATTTTGCCAATTTAAAGTAGGCTAAAAGCAATAGAAAGTATCTTTTTAGATAAGATTACATACTTGAATATACTGTATGTATATATATATATATATATATATATATATATATATATATATATATATATACACAGACACTGTATCATTTTTTTAAATGATTAGATTCAGAACAACCTTTTACACATTGCCCCATACATAATTCTTCTTCATACATGTGTAAAAAAAAGTTACCAAGCTAAATATACAACACTTCTGGCTCTAGAGAGCTTCTTCCCAGAACTTCCAGGTAGTAAAACTTGTGCCTTGAGTACCCCACATGCACTCCTAAGGCTGCGTACACACGGTCGTTCCAAACCGATGAGAATGGTCCGACGGGCCATTTCCATCGGTTCACCGCTGAAGTGGCCTGATGGTCTGATGTGCGTACACACCATCATTCCAATCGGGTCGGGTCAGAGCGTGGTGAAGTCAAACACACGACGTGCTGAATAAAACGAAGTTCAATGCTTCCAAGCATGTGTCAACTTGATTCTGAGAATGCGCGGGTTTTGAACCGATGCTTTTCTGTACTAACCATCGGTTTGGACCGATTGGGCAGCGGTCCATCGGTTCGATTTTGAAGCATCTTTTAAAATTTTGGACCGAAGGAAAACAGACCGATGGGCTATACACACCGTCGGTTTGGACCGATGAAACTGAACCTCGGTCCATTCTCATCGGTTTTGTCCGACCGTGTGTACGCGGCCTTAGAAGGGACAGCGCAGGTGCAGGAAGGAGGAGAAGTAAGAAAGTGGAATGTCACTCATGTATTCGTTTCTGAAGATGTGCCTGTGGGTGCCAGCTGGCAGCACGCATGCAAGGCAAAGGTGCCAACCGAAATCTGGACATGGTAGCCAGTGCTGTGAGGACCATCTAATCCGCAAGGAAAGGCAAACTTTACAAGATCAAAGAGGATTACACTCTGTAAGGGAATTCAATCAACAGCATTTGAAATAGATGAAAAAAAAAATATCCTTTAAAGGGTCACTAAAGGAAAAATTTTGTTTATCTGAAATGACTGTTTACAGGGCATAGAGACATAATAGTTAACTGATTCCTTTTAAAAATGATTACAAATAGATAAAAAAACAATCATATAATGTGCCTGCAGTGTAGTTTCGTTTTTGCTGTTGTTTGCTGGTTCTCTGATGTACAGAGAGCCACTAGAGGGCAGTCAGCCAATAGAGAGCAGTGATACTTTGTCTAAAACTCCTCAGCACCAATCCAGTTTCGTTTTACACACACCTCCTTGATTAGTGACCACCGTGAGAAATCTCCCAGCACTGTGGTTATCAGGAAACAGGCAACCAGGAAGTGTCCAGAACAGAGAGGATTTACAGCAACATCAAAGCAAAAACGAACAATGAGGACATGAAACCAGGACTGCAGCAAGGTAAAGGAAGCTATTTAGCTAAAAAAAAAAATTCCTTTAGTGACCCTTTAATATTACTCCTAATAATTTAAAGGACTACTTAAATGACAGCAATCTGAATGACTAAAAAAAAATGTACCTTAACACTTGACACCAAATTCCTGAATGTTAGTAAAGCTGGACAACCACATAGGTAGTCATAATATAAAAGTCATTGTAGTGACCATTGCTCAATCATTCTGGTCCATTAAAAAAAAAACTGCAATGTTATGAGAACTAATATATAAAGATATAATTTAATATCCCATGTTTGATCTTTAGAGGAGTAATCCCTCACAAGTTGGTACAGTGAAACATTTTTTATTCACAGGGCATGCATGTGGTGCCCCTGTGGTTAATACTGACTGTCTAGCCTCAAGAGGATATAGTGGTGTCACTAAAGGCTAGGTGTCAAGTGTTCGCAAAAGTGGGAAGTACAAAACCTTTGTGCAAACAGTGTAGCTTCAATCCAAAAGATATCTGTTACATTCTATCTTTACAAGGCATTCTGCTTGCCTATAAAACAAGACCTCGACTGCTAAAATAAACTGCCTAAAACAGATCTGTGGTTCATGATATTAATTAACAAATTCTTAAAGGGTAACTATACTTTTTTGGGGGGAAAAAAAATTGAAAATAAAGAAAAAATTATATATCGTATATACTTGGGACACAAGTCATATTGTAATTGAATGCTATTAAAAATGGCCTTTCCTTTTCAATCTGCAGCTCTGTAATTTTCTGAAAATGCAATGCATAATGGCTACCCAGGGGTGTTCTGTACACAGAATGTATACAGAACCCTTCCCCCAGAAACATAATTTACTAAGATACAAATTGGATTTCAGGCATTCCCTGCAAGGGGAATGTTTTTTTCTCAACAAAAGTGGAGTTACGCTTTCATCTTTAAACCACATTATTTAAGAGAAAAGCTTGCTGTTTTGTGTATATCAGATTCATAGATTTATGTAAACTAGACAAATAAATAAAAAAAGTTTGCTGCTTACCATATAAAACGAAGACCAATTCATAAACCAGACTTATGGAGTTGGTGTACCTCTAAAATGCTATAGCCAGTAGTGTATTTAGGTTTTGTGCTGCCCTAGGCCTGACTAAACTCGTGCACCCCCTAATTAAAATTAATTAATTCCTGTCAAGGCCACACCCCTTTTTTCAAGTGGGGACTCTAGTTCTTAGGGCCTGGGGGGGAGGGGCAATGGATTCTCTTAATTTGCATAGATTTCATCTCACTTCCTGTTTGGCTATGGGGCTGTCAGGGAAGGTTCCCCCTGCTGGTGTTACTGCTATGTTATCCTTGGGCTGCAGTACTGGCGTCCACCAGCGGGGCGTTCTTAGCAGTGTGGAGCACACAGCCCTTCCTGCGTTCAGGTGTGACCTGAATGCAATCAGCACGCCTCTATAAATACCCGGCGTGTGTAATCACTCCTCGCCCTGGTATCGTCATACCTCCTGGACCTGAGCTTGTATTTGACCCTGATTTCTGGACCTGATCCTTGATCCCTGCCTGGACTTGTCCTCCCTGTGTCCTGATTCCTGTCCCCATCCTTACCCATCTACTGACCTCCCATGTGTATGACCTTGGCTTGGCTCGTTTATGAATACGGTATTTCCCCTGATTGTATATGCTATTTTGTTACGCACTGGTTGTCTTCATTTATTTGGTAATAAACACCTTTTAACTTCACCGCATACATTGTGGGTCTCCTCTGTGCAGTCACACAGTACTGGTCTACTATACTCTCCTGACAGTATACCAGGGCCATCCCTGACCAGACGTGCCTGCATTGAGGAACCATCCTGTTGCGGTGCGTTTTTTGAAGATGGATTTCAATGAAATCACTTACTTTTCTCTGCTGGCAGAGGAGGATGAGGAGTATTGTCGCCAGGTTTTTGAGGGATGGACAAGTGACCGGCTGATGGAAACCATCCGATCAGCCCATTCCATGGTGGATCATGGTTATATGTCTTATGATGATGTTCAGGCATTAATCCAGTTATGTGTTAAACCGGCCCTGTCGTTCATCCCAGATGGTAGTGATGATTTCTCTCCTCCCTTCAGTCGTGACCAAGTTGAATCCCTGGTGTGGTTATTAGAGGATGATCCAGTTTCTTTTGATGAACATTATTCCTCTTGTTCCCAGCAGAAGTTGTCTGAGTGCATTAGTTCAGTGCAGTCTCTGATTAGACAAGGTGTGTGTGAATCTGCTTTTGTTCAGCCTGTGCTGCAGGCATGGTCAGATCTCCTGATTTCTGCCAAACCACCTGTTTCCAGCCCTGCCATTAACCACTCACCTTCCCAAAGATCCATCTGTCCATCACCAATGGCAACCCCAGTCGAAGCTCAGTATACACTGCTTCCCACCAGATACCAATATCCAGTCTCTGTTCCCTGTACCTATCCTGCATACAACCCACCTGTCTCTTCTCAGCCGCCTACTAACCCACAAAAACTTCCTCCAGCTACTGTTCCCTCTACTCTGCCATATCCCAATCCTCCTTTCCAGTCTGCTGCACCCCTTACCTACAGAGCTTCTGTGGCTAAGCCCAAGAAAAAACGAAAGTTTTTCCCAACCAAGATGATCCTGCCAGTAACCCAACCTGTCTCCACACCAACCAACCTGCTCCAGTCTGCTTGCATGCCAGCTGAACCTGATTCTGCCAAACCTCTACCTGCTATGCGGCCAGTTTGCCAGCCTGATCCAGTTTGCCAGCCTGAAGTTGCTGTGCCAGTTTGCCAGCCTGAAGTTGCTGTGCCAGTTTGCCAGCCTGAAGTTTCAGTCCCATCTGCCCTGCCTGTTTCAGTCCCATCTGCCCTGCCTGTTTCAGTCCCATCTGCCCTGCCTGTTTCAGTCCCATCTGCCCTGCCTGTTTCAGTCCCATCTGCCCTGCCTGTTTCAGTGCCATCTGCTGCCCAGCTCGACGTCCCGGAGCCTGCTGCCCAGCTCGACGACCCGGAGCCTGCTGCCCAGCTCGACGACCCGGAGCCTGCTGCCCAGCTCGACGACCCGGAGCCTGCTGCCCAGCTCGACGTCCCGGAGCCTGCTGCCCAGCTCGACGTCCCGGAGCCTGCTGCCCAGCTCGACGTCCCGGAGCCTGCTGCCCAGCTCGACGACCCGGAGCCTGCTGCCCAGCTCGACGACCCAGAGCCTGCTGCCCAGCTCGACGACCCGGAGCCTGCTGCCCAGCTCGACGACCCGGAGCCTGCTGCCCAGCTCGACGACCCGGAGTTTGCTGCCCAGCTTGACGACCCGGAGTTTGCTGCCCAGCTCGACGACCCGGAGTTTGCTGCCCAGCTCGACGACCCGGAGTTTGCTGCCCAGCTCGACGACCCGGAGTTTGCTGCCCAGCTCGACGACCCGGAGCCTGCTGCCCAGCTCGACGACCCGGAGCCTGCTGCCCAGCTCGACGACCCGGAGCCTGCTGCCCAGCTCGACGACCCGGAGCCTGCTGCCCAGCTCGACGACCCGGAGCCTGCTGCCCAGCTCGACGACCCGGAGCCTGCTGCCCAGCTCGACGACCCGGAGCCTGCTGCCCAGCTCGACGACCCGGAGCCTGCTGCCCAGCTCGACGACCCGGAGCTTGCTGCCCAGCTCGACGACCCGGAGTCTGCTGCCCAGCTTGATTTGCCCCTATCTGCATCCCAGCTTGATGTACTTTTTGCCCAACTTAAGATTTCTGTACCCGCTGCCCAGCTTGAGCTGCGTTTTGCCCTGTTAAAAGTCATGGACTTTCATCCGGCCCAACCTGATGTGACTTTATCTGCTGCCCAGCTTGACACCACGGACTTTCCCCAGCAACATCTAATTGGAGCGTCCGGAGGCCGCTCCTTTGGGGGGGGGTACTGTCAGGGAAGGTTCCCCCTGCTGGTGTTACTGCTATGTTATCCTTGGGCTGCAGTACTGGCGTCCACCAGCGGGGCGTTCTTAGCAGTGTGGAGCACACAGCCCTTCCTGCGTTCAGGTGTGACCTGAATGCAATCAGCACGCCTCTATAAATACCCGGCGTGTGTAATCACTCCTCGCCCTGGTATCGTCATACCTCCTGGACCTGAGCTTGTATTTGACCCTGATTTCTGGACCTGATCCTTGATCCCTGCCTGGACTTGTCCTCCCTGTGTCCTGATTCCTGTCCCCATCCTTACCCATCTACTGACCTCCCATGTGTATGACCTTGGCTTGGCTCGTTTATGAATACGGTATTTCCCCTGATTGTATATGCTATTTTGTTACGCACTGGTTGTCTTCATTTATTTGGTAATAAACACCTTTTAACTTCACCGCATACATTGTGGGTCTCCTCTGTGCAGTCACACAGTACTGGTCTACTATACTCTCCTGACAGGGGCAGGAAGTGAAGGGAAATATCTGCAATGGGACAGGGATGGTAAAAAATAAACTGTCGGGTTATAAAGTGTTGCCTATAGTTATACTTTAAACACAAATTTCTAAAAATTTTATGGAGAGGACTAAGAAGATATAACCATGTCAATGGTGCAGCAGAAAACATATAGCACAGTGAGGAAGGTTTGTGGTCCAGGCTGATAGGACAGTCAAAATTAGAAGCAGCTTGCATTATACTAACAGTGTAGCACAAGCCGACGGGGACTCTTTCCATGCTGCCCCTCCTGCAAATTGCTGCCCTAGGCCTGGGCCTTGTTGGCCTAGGCCAGGATACAGCGTTGGCTATAGCTTAGCAATTGTGTATGTATAATATTGGCCCCTTTAGTAGCAATATCTGCATCATTAAGTGCCTTACCAGTTGAATTATTCCTCTATTTCTAGATAACATCATTTACAAAGGCAGGCATATAGAATAAAAAATAAAAAAAACATTAAGCCCAGGTTCACACTGGGCTGTGGGAGTGAAGCCGTGCGAGTTCAGCTGAACTCGCACAATTTCACTCCCGCTGGCAGTCCCGATTTCGGCCGCGATTTCAGAGACATCTGTGCAGGTTTCTGCACAGATGTCAATGTAAATCGCGGCCCGAAATCGCAAAAAGTAGTACAGGAACTACTTTTTGAAATCGGCAGATGCGGCGTCGCACCGATTAGGACGGTGCCATTGCCGACAATTGCCAGCAAATGCCGCCGATTTAAGATGCGATTTGACATGTCAAATCGCATCTCAAATCGTACCAATGTGAACCAGGGCTCAGGGCCAGTTCACACCAGACACAGTTCCATTCAGTTCTGTGTGCTTTTTTTCTGCACAAAATGCATGCACAGAGTTTTCCATGTATTCCAATGGCTCTAGTTGGTTCTAGTTCACACCATGCAGTCAGTTTCTGCACTAAAGGTATCTCTTTAGATAAGCAGGTGCCCAGGACTCACCACTGAAATGTAGGCATGAACAATATGAATGTTTGAAAAGGACATCTTCTGTCGTATAACACTGGAAACACTTCTTGTATATTGCTTGATTTCCTACCCTTTGTATATACTTCCAGAGACAAAAGATATGTCACCTATAAAATAATAGTTATGACTTGAATTCAGATTCTGAGATTAAAAGAATAGATGGTTTTTACATTTATCACAAAGGTGCGCTTTCTCTAAAATATCACTTTGGAAAAAAAATTGCCCCTACAATTTTTTTTTCTTATAGATTAGAATTATAGCAACTAGAAGAACTGACATTTTCATAAAATATTATAAAAAAGCATTAAAACCATGAATGTATTAAAATACTCCCAAACGCTCTAGCAGCTCTCCACCTATTTCATTCACATAAAATCACCCAGTGATAAGTTTGGGTAAATGAAGTCCAATCATAAAGTGGATAAAAAATACCTCTAAGGAAGTCAATAAATTGGTGTACTGAGGTCTTGATGTTCACTACTGGACCCGTGACTCCAACCACCAAAGTAACACCCGTTGAATGCCGCTTCCCTTTAACACCACACTCACCAGAAATGGCTGTAACAATAGTGGTTCATCTATATTGCAATCATTAATCCATCAAGAGGCTGGTAGTCCACAGCACAATGGTCATCACACACTAAAACTCGGTCAGGAAAACATAAAACCACATAGCATAATCCCATTCAGATTTTTTATTTTAATTGAACCTCGCACTTACAAGAAATACATGAAATAAACCATCAAATTTAACTGAACTTGAGAAGCTCTGCAAATGTGTGTATTTTCTTGTAAGTGTAATTTTAAAGGGGGAAGGTTCATTTAACATAAACAACCTCAATGGGATTAAATTATGTGGTTTTGTTTTTTCCTGTTCGAGATTTAGTATATGATGACCATTGCGCTGTGGACTACCAGCCTCTTGATGGATTAATTATTGCAATATAGATGAACCACTTCGTTTACAGTCATTTCTGATGAGTGTGGTGTCATGGGTCCATTAGTGAAGATCAAGACCTCAATACACCAATTTATGGACTTCCTTAGTGTCAGGGGTGTGTACGTTCCTGTTCCATCATAGCTGCTGGTTCCAGCATCCTGGTTTTGGCTGTGGCATCTCCTTGTCTGTCTGTCCACCTGCAAAGTGATTGATTGTGGCCAAACTCTGGGTGGAGACCAAACCTGATATAAGCCAGCCAAGCCTATGATAGCGTGTGTAATACCTGATCAAGTTACCTGTTTGTCTGCCCTGCTCTGATAGATTGGATTTCCCTGTGTATGGCCCCGGATCGGATATCGACTATTCTCTGAACTATGCCTGCTTTTTACCTGGACTGTCATTAAACCACTCTGCCAACCGCAAGTACCTGTTTGCTTTGCTCAGTTCGCACCTGCCCTGGCATGGTAGTCAGACACTATAGCATTGTGCATAAGTCCTGGGGGGCAAAAGAGTACCGGTAGGCCTGCTTGCCTTATGGGAAAGGGGCTGCTATAGGTGACAAACACAGAAGCCAGCTATAGTGTCTGACCACCTGCGTTAGGGGTAAGTATGACACTTATAGACACTTTACCTACTTTATGAATGGAGTCTATTCACCCAAATGAATCACTGGGTGGTTTGATGTGATGTGAATTAAAGAGGTGGAGCGATGCTAGAGTGTTGAAGTATTTTTAATACACTCATGGTTTTGCTGTTTGTTTTATATATAATAGTAGCAGCCCACCATAAAAGGCATTGATATTTTTAGATCACTATATCCTCTGTGAGCGCATAGTAGTGTGGTTTAATTATTTGACCACAGATTTGTGTTATTATAAATAAGCATTATCTATAATAAACTGGCTGTGCCAGCCAATATGGTTGTGCTCCCGTCAGGGTTTTTGTATTACTCTGGCAAAAGGTCTCAAGAGCAGCGCTTACGAATGAAAGGCACTTCAGAGGTCAGCAGACAATAATTGCAGAGAAAAAAGAAGTGCTGGGTCAAAGGTTACATTCTAAACATGGAAGGTAGACATTAACAGATTGGCCAACATATGATACCCTGAGCAGCCAGGACCTTTTGAGCAAATAACCTTAACATTGCAACACACTGCTTCCCGTCTTGCTACCAGTCAAATTCCTTCCCCAATATAAGACAAAAATAAAAGGGTTAAATAATTATGTAAAAGGTGTTATATTAAGAGAAGCAGAAATCCAAAAATAGACACAAAGACAAGTGATAGGAATATGAAATATTTTAAATGAATCCAGAAGTGCCACCAGAAGAATATGTTTTGTTACAGAAATAACTGTAAAGCAGAAGGGTAAATTGGCAGACAACTGCGATTCAAAAACTTCACTCATGAAGATTGCCATAGATTGCCTGAAAGTGGAAAAAAAAGCCTTAGCCAAATTATTATTAAAAAATTCCATCCCAACCTATCCGGCCTAACATGTATAAAAAATATGTGTGTACTTACCTATTCATGTGACCCATCAGCTCCGGTCTGGTCACACGATGCTGAAGCTCCAGCTGAGGAAGCGCTTGACAATGGCTGGGAATTCCCAGAGCCGTGACGTCACCCATAGGCTCCTATAGCCCAGCCGTTGTCGATGTTCCCTGCTGACAGGACAGAGCTCTGCCTTGTTTACATATATTTTTATACTAGTAATGACAGCGATCAGTGACTTATAGCAGGACTGCGATATTGTGGCTGACAATTGGACACTTTTGACACTTTTTGGGAACCAGTGAATGAATGAATGAATGAATGAATGAATGAAAAACTTATAAAGCGCGGCGCATGAGAACTGAATCGCTTCTGGGCGCTAGTTGTTCATGTCTCATGACATCAAAAGAGCAGAGTTTTGATCTGTCTTCTGAAAGTCAGGTGGTTTTCCTCCAACCGAATGCTGGTTGGTAAAGCGTTCCATAGTCTAGGACCCTGAAAAGCAAACCTTCTTTCTCCTTTGGACTTGTATTTGGTTTTTGGTACCCTGACCAGATTTTGGTCGGTGGATCGCAGAACGCGATTCGAATTGTGAGGTTCTATCTTGTCGCAAAGATATTGCGGAGCCTTCCCATGGATGCACTTATGTGTCAGGCAGAGTGCTTTAAATGCAATTCTGTCTTTTACTGGCAGCCAGTGAAGGGTTCTCAGTGAAGGTGAGATTGATTCCCATTTTTTTTTCCCAGTCACCAGTCTGGCGGCCGTATTCTGAACGACTTGCAGACGGGAGATTTGGTACTTTGGGAGTCCGAGGTACAGGGCGTTAGCATAGTCCAGTCTGGAATTCACGAGTGTTCCCACCACGACTGCTACGTCTTCTTTGGGGATAAATGGAATAAGTCTGCGTAGTAGGCGCAACAGATGGTGCGCTCTGCTGACTACTGACCCTATTTGTGCGTCCATTGTCATGAAGGTGTCGAAGATGACCCCGAGACTTTTGACTTTGGAGCTAGGGGTGATGATTTGGCCCAGACTGGGCGGGGGTGTCCAGGTTGTTGCCAGTTGACTCTTTCGGCTGGCGTGAAACATAAGGAGTTCTGTTTTTGAACTGTTGAGTTTAAGATAACTCTTTGTCATCCAGTTTTCTATCAAAGAGAGACATTTCTCTAAACTGGGATGATGATCCTTTTTGTTGCAGATGCGAAAATACAGTTGCGTATCGTCTGCATAAGAGTGATAGAGTAGTTCTTGGCTACTGATAATATCAAAGAGAGGGCGAAGATAGATGTTGAAAAGCACCGGTGACAGGGGGGATCCTTGGGGGACTCCACATGACACCGTGCGCTTTTCCGACGTGAAAGAACCCAATTTAACTGTTTGTGATCGGTTTTCAAGAAAGGAAGAAAACCATGGTAAATCACCTTCTGCGACTTCTGCTACCTTGGCTAGTCGCATCAGTAACAGTTTGTGGTCTACCGTGTCAAAGGCTGCGCTTAGGTCCAGCAGAACCAGGAGACAAGATTCTCCTTCGTCTGCGGCCTCAAGGGCATCGTCCCATATTTTGAGTAAGGCCGTTTCTGTCCCGTGTCCGGGACGGAAGCCTGATTGTAATGGATCCAGTAGATTGTGGGTATCTAGATGCTGTTGCAGCTGTTGTACCACTACTTTCTCCATTATCTTGGAGAGAACATTTAGGCCTGTTATGGGACGGCGGTGAGTTGGGTCCTTGGGATCCAGGTTAGGTTTTTTCAAGATGGGCTGGATTGTGCCCTCTTTCAACAGGGATGGCACTGTGCCTTCCTTAAATGACTGGTTTATAAGCTGTGTGATGGGTGGTGCCAGGATGTCGGCACATTCCTTCAGCAGTTTGGTGGGGATGATATCATTGGGCGATGTGCTGTTCCGCAAAGCACCAATGATATTTTTTGTGGTATCGATGGAGATCGGTTCCAGAGTGAACTTTGTTGATTGTAGTGACACTAATACAGTGATCAATGCTAGAAATATACACTGTCACTGCACTAATGGCACTGGCTGGGAAGGGGTTAAACATCTAGGGCAATCAAAGGGTTAACTGTGTGCCTAGCTAATGTTTTGGTGTACTATGTGAGTTGCTTTTATTAAGGGAAGTAATGTTTTTTATACCCTGCTTTCCGGGGAAAGAAAATTCATAACTTCCCTGCTGACAGGACAAAGCTCTGCCTTGTTTACATAGGCAGGACTCTGTCCTGTGTGTTTTTCCATCGATTGGTGGGTGCCAGCAGTCATCCATTGGCCGGCACCCGCTGATCGGTATCTGCTGTGTATAAACACTGTTTCCTGTGACCCCCCTACCTGAGGTGCAAATTCATGTACCTAGTATGTTATCTGGCACAGCAGAGCTGACACACAGCTGAGAACATTTAGTGTCAGGCAGGCTTTAAAACGTATAAACATATTAGCTCTTAGCTCTTTATTTTATTGCTCTTACTTACATGTCATTGATTTGGAGCTACCACTTTTAAGTTCTGGTCCTGCAATGCATATTTCTTAGCTGTCAGCCAAGGATGCCTACATGTTAGTGCAAAATTAAAAAATACTTAAAGGGGTTGTAAAGGCAGAAGGTTTTTTATCTTAATGCATGCATTAAGATAAAAAGTCTTCTGCGTGCAGCAGACCCCCTCAGCCCCCCCCCCCCTAATACTTACCTGAGCCCCATCTCTATCCAGCGATGTCCATGAGTCCCTTAGCCATCCAGGACTCTCCTCCTCCTGATTGACTGAGACACAGCAGCGGCTCCCGCTGCTGTTAATCAAAGTCAGTTAGCCAATCGGGAGAGGGAGGGAGTGGGGCCGAACCGCAGCTCTGTGTCTAATTGGACACATGAAGCTGCAGCTCGGCTCAGGTGCCCCCATAGAAAGCTGCTTGCTGTGGAGGCACTCAACAGGAGGGAGGGGCCAGGAGCAGGGAAGAGGGACCCGAGAAGAGGAGGATCCAGGCTGCTGTGTGCAAATCCACTGCACAGAGCAGGTAAGTATAACATGTTATTTATTTATTTAAAGAGACTTTACTATTTTTTTAAAGTATATGTGAACCTTATCTTGTAAAGTTTCCTGTTCAGTTTAAAATAGAAGAAAGGCAAAACCCTGTTTTTTCTTATTCTATAAGTGATTACATGACCTCTATTCTTAGCTGCATAAGGGTCTTAGAGAGCTGTGGTTGGAGACTGCAGTAGAGGTGTGTCAACAAGAGGCAGAGAAACAGTTTTCCAAGCACAGCACGAAAACTGACCACGCTGTGTTCTTATAATTTTATAAGTGTGGTCAGTTTGAAACAGGATATCAAGCAGACTGGCAGGATCACCAGGTATTTCACACAACGGAAGCAATTTAAAGAGAACAGGAAGCATTTTACCTTAAGTAGATGGTACAGACACATATCAGGAATATGAAATCTTGGGGTAACATACTCTTTAAAATGTATCAAAATGCAAGAATACAAATTTACTATAAAACAGCTTAGCTGTCCCTAAATGTGATGCCTGCATTTGTTTACCTTTTTTTTAACCTGGTAATTCTGCCAATAACTCTCTTTTTTGTCTCCATGATGACAACACTCCCCCATTGTACTATATCTATAGAGCAGCCTTTCTCAAACTTTTTAACATGGAGGAACCCTTGAATGAACTTTCCGGGCTAAGAAACCCCCCTCGTAATAATCACTATATCTACAGCTCTTTGCACTGTGGAGAATGCTTCTTACATTTTCTGTCATTGGGAAGAAAACTCCCACATATAGCTAAAAACTTCATTGCTGCCAGTGATGAATGCTCGGGAAAGGGAGAAGTTGTTTATTGCTGAAGGAACCCCTAGCATCCCCTAACAACTACAGGAGGAACCCTACTGTTCCGTGGAACTCAGGTTGAGAGAAACTGTTATAGAGGAACAACAATAAGTCCTTTTGACAGGGCTACAGAACAATGCTCTCCTCCAGTGGTGGCTTGTGCTCAATTTTTTTGGGGGCAGCAAACACACCCCCCGGTCACTTGTCAGCCTCGCCCGCTAGCCCCCCTCACCCACTTGCCTACTCGCCAGCCCCGCACTTACCCCATCCAGGTCGCAGGTGGCTTACCCGGCTTCTCCTCCCGGCCACTGAAAGTTGTTCTGTAATCCACAGAAAGAGCTGGGAACAACGATAACTGATAAAAGTGCAGAACAGCAAGAAAAAAAGAAATACGAGTCCATGTAGCACTTCCAAAGACTGGGAGGTTTATTACTATGCCGTAATATACATCAACAGCAGTCCCAGAATGCCTTTTAATAATTTGAACCAAGCTGCTTAGATAATTATCAGACCACAGGATTTCTAGAAGGATCAACAGGTATTTTTTGCACCTATCAAACAAATGGGAGCAAATGTTTTTTATTTTCTCACTGTTAAGATTTGTACACACTTTAGGTAGTTTTTCCCACTGTCTTGGAACACTTTTCACTCATAGGATATGATATTGCAGGGAAATTGTGACCACTATATTTCCTGTTAGTAACCACAGTAATCAGGGGTATGAAATCTCATCTCACAGGGAACTGTTTATAACTATGTGCCAATATACCGCTAACATTTTCTGTATCAGCCAGAGGGTAAACAGGGTTAGGCTGCTGCTTTTTGGATCCCCGTTGTAGGTCTCTTGTGAAGGGATATGGGGTCCATATGACTTAGGACAAAGGACTTGGGGGAACTTATTTAACAAAAACAATCATCTCTCTCAGATGTTAATAAGAAAACTGGGTGACTAAAGCTTAAGCTGGTCAGTATTATAACCAGCTGGCTTTTTGTTTTGTTAACCTGTGGGGTGGCCTAGCTTACTATGGCATTACCATTGGGAACTGAAGCAACCATGTTCTGCAAACACATTGACAAATTGATAAAAACAATCAAATGTATTAAATAATAATTAAACCAGTATCTTTTTACTGGTAAGCAAAGAAGAAGGCCATAGATGTCCCTCCAACAATACATTATTGTTGGTGCTATGATTATTTAGATGGGAATTCAAAGGACCCCCTATACCACGTCACTTTTCAGCAGAAGTGAAAAAAAAAATCCCATGGACATTAAAAAATGTGCACTTGTACATCAAAAACTAATACAAAAATGCAAAGTTTTCCACTTTGAAAATGAAATGTTTCCACAATACTTATGGATACAGAGAGGTATTATGGCTTGCTTTGAGCTGCTTTTACTTGTTGTTTAGAATATGCAAATACTTTAGTGTGCCCAATTTGGACACAGGTTCACATTTATAGTAACATAATAACCACTGCCATAAATATGGCATAGATTACCACTTTTCAGTTATATAAATAGGCCCTTTAATCTTCATCTGTCATCATATGTTTTTTATCTAGTGCCTGCCTATACTTCTACTACTTTATGTTTTGCTTTTGCTATATAACACTTTATTTGTTTTATCCTGTTATTTGCCTTTTGAATCAGTATGCAAATTAAGGAGGACATTTACCAAGACATTCACTTCAGTCATTCTAAAATAGAGACAGATGTGTTGGTGTTTGCTGTGGAATGTGCCACTTTTGTCATCGTTTCAATAAGAGGTTTTTGCTATGTGGCCCACCCCTTGGCAATACTCCAAAAGTCTTATGTTGCTGATAAATGGTTATATTTTATGTATAATATTGAACTAATGTCTTTACCTTGGTAGTTGCATAAAATATTGCCATGCACTGAACTGAAAACACAAAAAATAATTTTTAGGCTTTATCTATTGATCCATCTAAACTAGAGAGAAACTTTGCAACAGAGTTTCCCCCTTCTTTTTTTGGCATATTTTTTTCCGTCATTGTGATTCAGCCCACGGCCACTAGCTGCACAGGCCTGTGTTAAAAAGACAGTTGCAAAGGTTTAGCTTTAAATCACACAGCTAATAAAACCGACCCTTAGCCCGTCCAATTACAAGATACAGAAGAGCCTGACCATTGTCATGCAGAGAGTTGTTTGGCATGGTTATATGTCTGTGCAGAATGCTGTCCAGTGGATAAAAAGAAGGGTATTCAAGACAACGCCAAGAAAGATAGGGAGGAGAAAGTTCGAAGAAAAGAGTAAACAATTTACTCAATTACAAGACAAACTTTCTAAGTGGCCCTGCAAACTCTTTGGAGGATCTTGGAGTGCCTTGGGTTTAACTGTATGATTTTAAGGCTTTGGCCTCTGTCGTCTTGACTTCTAAAGCAGCCTTTTTACTGGCACCCGCTTTGCCGCTGAAAAGATTTGCTCTTCAAATATCCCGACAGAATTGTAACCCTTTAAGTCTACATTTATGGAAATCTACAAATCTGAGGTTGTGATGGATCATGAACCACTTTTTACTGATTGGCCCATATGCTGATACTTCCAAACCTTTTATATTTAAATATTTTTAAAGTGTGTCTGCCTGTTTTTGACTGATATTGAAATACGAGGCGATAAGGAACTCTTCTTTGTATACATCTGTTTAGTGCATGTTCAGGCTTGTGAATTATCCATTGTTACCCTTGAAAGAGAATCAAACATTGCTGTTCGCAAATGAACCAAGCCACAGCTTCCTTTATTATCTGCAATTGTCTACCAAATAATGCTATGGACCCAGCATTCTTTATGAAGATATCAATTAAGATCAATCAAGAATTAACACATCCCATTAGGTGTAATGGATACTTCATCTTTGTAGACATTAAATTGAAAAAGAAAGTGGTCAATAATAATTTAAAACTTGATTTTATTGTTAAATACAGTACTACATTTAACTGAAATGTTATGCTAAGTTTAAAGTGGATGTAAACCCGGAATTTATTTTATTTTTTTGATGTCACAATGTACAGTATAAGATTTCCTATCATCTGTGCCCAGTCTTGCCACACAGAGTTAGTCCAGCTCTGAGCAATCCTCTTTTATTGTTCAGTGAAATGAAACAGACTTAAAGAGAAAAACCTTAGTCCGTTCTGCCCCCTTGCTTTTAATTCCCACCCCCACTCCTTTTCTGAAGTCATGTGGTTACTTTTCTGGATTTTGACTGGATGTTAGTGATCATAGCAAATTTTAGTGTAAGGAATACACAGGAAAAAATGCATGTTGACAAGGGGAGTATAGAGGAGGGCGGGAGTCTACTGACATCATGACTCCACCCACCGAGCTCCAGACAACAGACCCACCCACAGAATCTGCCTTTTCCGCTGACATCCGACGCTCCATAGGATTGCATGGAGCATCCGTTCAGGTCCGCCGACAAAACTGACAGGCAGACCTAAACGTGTGAAAGGGGCCTTACTGGAAATCAAGAGAAAAGAAGCTTGAAAAGAAAATGAATGCAACCTCCACATCTAAGGATGGTACGCTGCAATATATAGTATGTTCATTCTAGGGTCTAGATACACTTTAGGCCAGGTCTACATCCGTTTTCTAGCCCTGAAATCAGCAGCACAAAATTATTTTTACATTTATTTTTTCCCATGTTGTGCTTGAAATTATATTAAACTATTTTCCAGACATCCGTTAGCTCCCATTACACCAGACTGTGTTGTGTAAGCACAGCATAAATAAGGCCTGACAATATTTTCTTTTCTGGCTGAAGTTTAGCATCATCAATCCTCTAATTCGGTATAGCTGCTAATATAGTGACCACTGTCAGTTTTAGGGATATTTAGTGGCGTGTACAAACAAAATCATTGAAGTAGTAGTTAGTGGGTGAAAAAAGCCAAGTGTGTGCGGACAGCTGCTTCCTAGAGTGTGAGGAGTGATACTTCCTTTTTAATGATGTATAAATAAGGCTATATACAGCATCTATTTCTAATTAGTGAAAATTTGCAATTCAAACAAAAAGGACGATGTACGCATTCTACATGACAAAAGGCTTACCTACCCAATCCTCTTACTGGGAATTATCTCTCACTTTCCCTCTCACCGGGTTCATCCACTTCCATTACCATAAAACAATGTGCAGCTGTACAGACATTCGAACAGCCCACCACATGAAGCAAACGGCAGTCACCACACAGGCCTTGCATATGTAGAGTGTGATAGGCTTTCACTTAAATCTATCCCTTCTTGTGTGATGTACATATACGAAGAGCAGCATAATACCAACATCTACAGGGAGTGCAGAATTATTAGGCAAGTTGTATTTTTGAGGATTAATTTTATTATTGAACAACAAACATGTTCTCAATGAACCCAAAAAACTCATTAATATCAAAGCTGAATATTTTTGGAAGTAGTTTTTAGTTTGTTTTTAGTGTTAGCTATTTTAGGGGGATATCTGTGTGTGCAGGTGACTATTACTGTGCATAATTATTAGGCAACTTAACAAAAAAAAAATATATACCCATTTCAATTATTTATTTTTACCAGTGAAACCAATATAACATCTCAACATTCACAAATATACATTTCTGACATTCAAAAACAAAACAAAAACAAATCAGTGACCAATATAGCCACCTTTCTTTGCAAGGACACTCAAAAGCCTGCCATCCATGGATTCTGTCAGTGTTTTGATCTGTTCACCATCAACATTGCGTGCAGCAGCAACCACAGCCTCCCAGACACTGTTCAGAGAGGTGTACTGTTTTCCCTCCTTGTAAATCTCACATTTGATGATGGACCACAGGTTCTCAATGGGGTTCAGATCAGGTGAACAAGGAGGCCATGTCATTAGTTTTTCTTCTTTTATACCCTTTCTTGCCAGCCACGCTGTGGAGTACTTGGACGCGTGTGATGGAGCATTGTCCTGCATGAAAATCATGTTTTTCTTGAAGGATGCAGACTTCTTCCTGTACCACTGCTTGAAGAAGGTGTCTTCCAGAAACTGGCAGTAGGACTGGGAGTTGAGCTTGACTCCATCCTCAACCCGAAAAGGCCCCACAAGCTCATCTTTGATGATACCAGCCCAAACCAGTATTCCACCTCCACCTTGCTGGCGTCTGAGTCGGACTGGAGCTCTCTGCCCTTTACCAATCCAGCCACGGGCCCATCCATCTGGCCCATCAAGACTCACTCTCATTTCATTAGTCTCATAAAAATCAGTCTTGAGATATTTCTTGGCCCAGTCTTGACGTTTCAGCTTGTGTGTCTTGTTCAGTGGTGGTCGTCTTTCAGGCTTTCTTACCTTGGCCATGTCTCTGAGTATTGCACACCTTGTGCTTTTGGGCACTCCAGTGATGTTGCAGCTCTGAAATATGGCCAAACTGGTGGCAAGTGGCATCTTGGCAGCTGCACGCTTGACTTTTCTCAGTTCATGGGCAGTTATTTTGCGCCTTGGTTTTTCCACACGCTTCTTGTGACCCTGTTGACTATTTTGAATGAAACACTTGATTGTTTGATGATCACGCTTCAGAAGCTTTGCAATTTTAAGAGTGCTGCATCCCTCTGCAAGATATCTCACTATTTTTGACTTTTCTGAGCCTGTCAAGTCCTTCTTTTGACCCATTTTGCCAAAGGAAAGGAAGTTGACTAATAATTATGCACACCTGATATAGGGTGTTGATGTCATTAGACCACAAACCTTCTCATTACAGAGATGCACATCACCTAATATGCCTAATTGGTAGTAGGCTTTTGAGCCTATACAGCTTGGAGTAAGACAACATGCATAAAGAGGATGATGTGGTCAAAACACTCATTTGCCTAATAATTCTGCACTCCCTGTATGATAGTATCAAGAGACCCATTTCTGTATTCAACTTGGGGCCTATTCTGCGGCTGCAGAGTGAATTGCACAAAGGTCCTTTGCGTCTTTGGCTCCATTTCAGTTCCTAAATAGGATTGCCACCTCATACCTTTAAACCCAAACACATATTAATTACACAGCTTCTGTGGCTGATTAAGGTGGTAATTAAATTCACTTGGTGCCTTATCTGCAATAAATTATCCTCAGAACATGTGGAATTCATATGTGTTTGGGTTTAAAGGGATGGGGTGGCAACCCTAGTCCTAATTCAGGCAACAATTTGGGCCTTATTTGCTCCTGATGCACCGCATCGCTGCTGTCAGCCACATACTTCTTAGGTGTGAACCCAGCCTAAAAGAATACCCCAAAAATTATTATTATTATTATACACGATTTATATAGTGCCACTATATATAACAGTTTACTCAGGGCTTCACAATGTAGAGGGGGAACAGCACAATTACAGTAGAGTTCAATACAGAAGGTACAGGAGGGCCCTGCTCATAGAGCTTACATTCTAAAGGGAGGGGGTGGTGGTACAAAAGGTGCAGGGAATAATTTGATAGGGGTGGCTCAGGGATAGTTGTTAGGTGGGTGTGGGATAGGCTTCCCTGAATAAGTGATTCGAACAGGATGCAGTCACTGTTCGGACAATGTTCCACCTTGTTCCTTTGATCTTCCAGTTAAAGCTTGTCAAGCCGACATGATCACTCATAGCTTGAGTGGCAGGAATCTTTAAGAATTCAAACCGTGTATAACCAGCATAATTTAGAAGCATTTATGTATTTATTATTTATTTATTAAAATGCTTATTGAGAGTGCAGTCATTACCCAAAGGCCATGTTTAGTAGACATGTGCAAGCTGAAATAATTTGTTTCAGAATTTTGGTTTAGTCCGAAAAAAAAACGTATTTAGTTACTCCTGAAAATCGTTTTTGTTTATTTTGTTTTGTTAAAAAATGCATTTGTCCTAACTTCTCCGCTATCTTGGGCCTTCGTATTAAAGTGGTTGTAAAGGATTTTTTTCCCCCCTAAATAGCTTCCTTTACCCTAGTGCAGTCCTCCATCACTTACCTCATCCTTCCATTTTGTTTTTAAATGTCCTTATTTCTTCTGAGAAATGCTCACTTCTTGTTCTTCTGTCTGTAACTACACACAGTAATGCAAGGCTTTCTCCCTGGTGTGGAGATAGCCTCTTGAGGGGGGAGGGGGCGAACAGGCAAGTCAGGACACTCTCTACTTTGCAGATAGAGAAAGGAGCTGTGTGTTAGTGGGCGTCCTGACACTCCTGCTCGCCCCCTCCCCCCTCAAGAGGCTTTCTCCACACCAGGAAGAAAGCCTCGCATTAAGTGTGTAGTTACAGACAGAAAAACAGGAAGTGTCTCAGAAGAAATAAGGACATTTAAAAGCAAAATCGAAGGATGAGGTAAGTGAAGGAGGACTACACTAAGGTAAAGGAAGCTATTTAGGGAATTTTTTTTTCCTTTACAACCCCTTTAATCTCTCTAAGACCACAGCACTGAATATCACTCTCCCTGACGACCTAGTCCTGCATTTACAGACCCAATACCCCTATCACTGGGCATCCCATTCCATTGATTACCTGGGGATTAAACTCACTTCCTCGTACTCCACTTTGTTCTCGGCCAACTACTATGCTCTGCTGTGCTCCCTGACCTCTTTTCTCCACTCCTGACAATTTTCCTCCCTTTCTTGGATAGGCCGGATCCATGCGGTTAAAATGACGATCCTCCCCAAGGCCCTCTATTTTTTTCGGACCTTGCCCATACCCTTCTTCTTTCTACGTCTTTTACAGAATAGATTCCTTCGGTTTATATGGGCCCACAAACACCCCAGAGTTCCCAGATTGACGCTCTACACTCACAGATTACAAAGCGGCTTGGGAGTTCCTAATCTGGCCAAGTATTATTTGGCGGCTCAGATTTCACAACTATTCATGTTACATGCCACTTCTGATGTCCCATTATGGGTGCTTTTAGAACTACCTAATTGTGCCTTAGAAGCATTGCTCTGGCTTCCGTGGATAAGTTATTCGCTTCCATCCTTGCCCCCGACTAGTTATGGTCAGCTTTTAGAAACCTTTCTTTCGACGGGTCCTGTGTCCGTGGTACTCGCCCTCCTCTGGGGCTCCACTTTTCGTCTACTCTCTTTTTCTTACACTTTCTTTTTTTTCCCATGTTTGCTTCTACTCTCATTGCTTGATGATATGAAGTCTAGCAATGTAGACTGCTGTACTCCGGGGGAAAAGATTAACGTGTGTCTATAACACAGGCTTAATTTTCAACCTGGTCCTCTATGGCCCGGGTTATAGTTTGTTTAGTTATTTATTACCCGTTCATGTGCTACTTCTTTATTTATCTGTTCAATGTCGCCCCTGCGTGGGCAAACTACGGCTTGTTACAATTTTTGAAAATCCAATAAAATATTGAAACAGAAAAAATGCATTTGTCTGATAATCTGAATTAATTAAGGTCGAATCTGTCAATTGAAGGCTTATGGTGTCTGGCGGATGTTCTAAGAAGATTCGACGAAGCAGCTAAACTGTACGACCCTGTGATCGTACATTTCCGGTCAAATGCTCTGCCCACAATCTATAGTAGAATTCTAATGTTGTATGACTAGTAATAATTATATTTATTAATTATTATTACTAGTCAAACAACATTATAATTCTTCTATAGCCTACGGGTGGAGCATTTGACCGTAAATGTCCACTCACGCCGAACGTATGTTTTTAGCTGCTTCGTCGAATCTTCATGTCTCTATAATGTCGAATAAACTTGGACTAATAGAGTTAGGTTAGGCACATTGGACCGCAGGTTCGATAGACACAGATCGCTATTGTCACCGTCATGTTGAATCTCCTATCTATATCGAACTGTTGTCGCAACAAAATTAAAATAAAGCATTTTTTTATTTTGGATCTTTTGGATTTCGGATACTGCACGTACGTTATCGTTTGTTAACCCCTGAAAATCGGACAAAAATGCATTCGGGCGAAAACGAATGCACATGTCTAGCATTTAGTGGTCTTGACTATAAGGCAACTTCACTATGGAAAATGGTACTATTTTAAAGGTACCTAAGCATATCACAGCAACTTAGCCTGAATAACTATAAATTATTTTTTGTACTGAAGCTTGCTAATGCTTTAAAATGTTCACTGTTCAAATTATACATACACAATACTATTTAGAGCAGGGGTCAGCAACCTACGGCCCATCAGTGCACGTGATGAAATCATATGCACCTGGCCCGCGGACATTTTTTTGTAGAGCTTTCTTGGGATAACAACCGATGCGACTGTTATCCCCAAGCAGTGGGAGTGGACGTCCCCCCTCCTGCCGCCTTCCGTGGCTCTCCCGTCCCAAGGGACCAGCTGGCACATCCGCCGGCTGGCCAGAGACCCAAACGAAGCTGAAATCAGCCACTTGTTATGGGGAGAAACATGGTCTGCATGCTCCCGTCCTGTGTGTCTATGGAGCTGCACTCCATAGACTTACACAGCGGGTCTTAGGCCCACCCCAACTTTTCAATGCATTTGATTGACAGCAGCAAGGGCCCAGAGCCAATGGCTCCTGCTGCTGCTCAAATGCTGTCTGAAGAGGAAGTAAAGCCCTGTACATACGATCAGAATTCCGATGGTCTAAAAACCGATGGATTTTTTCATTGGAAATCCGATGAAGCTGACTTTCATAAGTCTTGCATACACACTATCAGACTAAATTCCGACCATCCAAAACGCGGTGACGTAAAACACTATGACGTGCTGAGAAAAATTAAGTTCAATGCTTCTGAGCATGCGTCGACTTGATTCTGAGCATGCGTGGATTTTTCTCCGATGGAATGCCACACAGACGATCGGTTTTTATTATAATTTTTTTCCATCGGAAAAATTTAAAACATGTTCTATTTTTTAATACCAATGACTTTTTTTATCGGTAAAACCGATCGCGTGTACACGGCATAAGGGGGGAATAGATTTAGCCATGCACAGCGCCGATCTCTTCTCCCCTCTCTTATTCTTCATACAGAGTAAGGGGGGCACAGGGAAATTGAAAACGTTTTTTACCTTAATGCAAACAGTGCATGAACGTAAAAAATGATTTTTAGGTTTAGTAACACTTTAACTACTTGCCAACCTGCCACCGTCATTATGCTGCAGCAGGTCGGCGCGATCCCACGAACCGTCGCAGCTGTACGTCGGTCACTTTAAGCAGGATAGTGGTGCGCTGCACTGTGGGGGTGCCAATGCTCGTGACCGGCGGTCACAATGATCGCCAGCCCGGAGTGATCGCAGGTACGAGAGGCAGAAC
This sequence comes from Rana temporaria, assembly GCF_905171775.1. Classification (NCBI taxonomy): domain Eukaryota; kingdom Metazoa; phylum Chordata; class Amphibia; order Anura; family Ranidae; genus Rana; species Rana temporaria. The sequence goes on along the minus strand of NC_053490.1, from coordinate 124,235,974 downwards.
AGGGACGTGTGTGTGTGTAAACACACACATTCCTGTTCTGTGAGTAGAGGCGATTCAACTCATGAGTTCCTACAAGCTGGGAACCACGATCTGTTATTTCCTATAGTCAGTCCCCTCCCCCATAGTTAGAACACACACTAGGGAACACAGATAACCCCCTTGATCGCTCTCTAGTGTTAACCCCTTCCCTGCCAGTGACATTTACACAGTAATCAGTGCATTTTTATAACAGTAATCGCTGTATAAATTCCAATGGTCCCAAAAATGTGTCAAAAGTGTCCGATGTGTCCACCATAATGTCGCAGTACCGATAAAAATCGCAGATTGCCGCCATTACTAGTAAAAAAAAATAATAATAATAAAAATGCCATAAATCTATTCCCTACTTTGAAGATGCTATAACTTTTGTGCAAACCAATCAATATACGCTTATTGCGATTTTTACTACCAAAAATATGTATAAGAATACATATCGGCCTAAAATTAGGGAAAAAATAGCTTTTAAAAAAATAAAATATTTGGGATATTTATTATAAAAAAAGTACAAAATATTGTGTTTTTTTTCAAAATAGTAGCTCTTTTTTTGTTTATAGCGCAAAAAATTAAAACCGCAGTGGTGATCAAATACCAACAAAAGAAAGCTCTGTTTGTGGCAAAAAAAGGACGTCAATTTTGTTTGGGTACAACGTTGTGCGACGTATCGCAAAGAATGGCCTGGTCATTAAAGGGGTTGTAAAGGTAAACATTTTCTTCGCTAAATAGCTTTCTTTACCTCAGTGCAGTCCTCTTTCACTTACCTCATCCTTCGATTTTGCTTGAAGGGGGGGAGAGGGGCGAGCAGGAGACTCAGGACGCCCACTAACACACAGTCCCTTTCTCTATCTGCAACCTATGGAGCGTCCTGACTCTCCTGCTCGCCCCCTCCCCCCTCAAGGAAGGGGGCGAGCACGACACTCCACACCAGGGAGAAAGACTTGCATTACTGTGTGTAGTTACAGACAGAAGAACAGGAAGTGAGGATTTTTCAGAAGAAATAAAGACATTTAAAAGCAAAATGACGGATGAGGTAAGTGAAGGAGGACTGCACTAAGGTAAAGGAAGCTATTTAGGGATTTTTTTTTTTTACCTTTACAACCCCTTTAAGCAGTCAAAAATTCCGGGACTGATGCGGTTAACACAAAAAAAAATCAAAAGGTGAAAAGTACCTTGGAATGTAATACCCCCCCCCCCCCCACACACACACACACACACCCTACAGCTGGCAAACAACGGACATTAAAGGTACTTTCACAATGGGACCACTCGCATGTTAGCGGTAAAGCACTGCTAGTTTTAGTGCCGCTTTTCGGCCGCTAGCGTTTTTTTTTTACCACAGTTAGCGGCCAAAGAAAAGGTTAAAACCATCTGTTTTGCGGCACTCCAAAGTGCTTTTCAGGTGCTTTGGAAGCACTGTCCATGCAATCCAATGGGTAGGGGTGGTTTAGGAGCACTGTATACAGCGCTCCAAAACCACCCCAAAGATGCTGCTTGCAGGACTTTTTGAAACGTCCCGCAAGCGCACCACCCCAGTGTGAAAGCGCTCGGGATTTCACACTGGGGAGGCATGGGAGGTGGTTTTCAGGCGCTTTACAGGCGCTATTTCTAGCGCGAAAACCGCCTTCAGTGTGAAGGGGTCTAGAATTTCAAGCTTAGTATACTGCGTTTAGTTTGCACATAAGTACAGTAAGTGTGGACAACTCCTGTACTACAGTATTCAGATCTGTATCTTCTATATAAGTATGGTGGTGGTCTGTTTTTTTTTTTTTTTTTATCTGAAATGATAAAAGTGTGATGAATAGTGCAACAAAGTCATGTATTTGCCTAAATAATTGGTTCTAACGTTTTCCTTCCCGACACATAAAGTTGGAAGGCCAGCTCATTCCAACCTGACAGCCGATACGTCCCTTTTAACTTGGCTCTTAGCTTTGACCCCGTCTTTGAGCAGTTCAGCAGTTGAAGTGTTAAGCACCCCATTTACCATCCTAATATTATTCAGCTTCATTTTCCTTCTTGCCCCCTACCTTTAAAAGTTGCCCCTTCTCCTCTCTAGTCTTATGCCTTATTCACTCAGCACAATCACAATGGTACCAGGCCGCCTCTGAAAGGGAGATGCCACGCACAAAAACTCCCTGAAAAACTCTTTTATTTTGGTCCTTTTCTCCGTCTCTCCTCAGTGCAGAGCTTGGCCCTTTTCCCTCTCCCCCTCTCTCTCTCTCTCTCACTCTCCCACTACGTTTTATATTTCTTTTACGCTTTCTTTTTCCAGGCTTGCGGCAGGGGTGGGGTGGGGGGGGAGGGAGGGCAGCCAGTGAATCATTGAGGTCTTGCAATGCCACACACAGACTTTCTCCCTTCCCCCACCTCACAGATTTTTCCAATTTGCTTTTACATGCAGCTGCAGCTCGCTGTGTGCTTGGAGATTAATTGGAGACAAATGTAATCAGATGGAAGTTGCCTCTCCACCCCCCCCTAAAAAAATGAATGTGTGTTTTTTAAAAACAATGCACCATTTTTCACAAGTTTGGTTAGTCTTTTCTCTCACCGTCAGCCTCCTTATACGAGTCTGGAGTAGCCGACTGTTGGGTGGAAAATGTTCTTACCTGCAGTTGGCTCTGTGTGTTGCAGGTTAAATAGTTGGACCTGTTGAATGAAAGCATCAGCATTCAGAATTGGAATTACTTCTCAGGAACAACTAAGATTTAAACTTTTAGGAAAGTTCTGGGTCTGACTGGTAGCTGTGAGGAAATAACTATCTTATGGTGGCCATACATGCATCAATAACATATCATTTTCTTTTTCCGATAGTCCTCTACCAATAGCAATAATTGATTGATAGTCGACATTTCAATTAATAGTTGAAAGGTACAATATTGTTATCTATTGTACCTCTGTTTCCACCAGGAAATACATAATCTATTTAATCAAACTACAATCAAATAATCTCAGTGCTGCCTATTAATGCAAAATAATCAATAATTTTTCACCCGTACCAATCAGATCAGTTTGATCGACTCCAACCTAAACCAAGTCCCGAGTAGAAGAGAAGTTATGGGGCCAGATTCTCAAAAGAGTTACGCCGGTGTATCTACAGATACACCGGAGTAATTCGAAATTCCCGCCGGCGTATCATTGTTTTGTATTCGCAAAACAAGATGCGCCGGAATTCGGCTAGGATCCGACTGGTGTAAGTCACTTACACCGTCGGATCCTAAATGCAATACAACGCTGACCGCTAGGTGGCGTTTACGTTCAGGTCTCATTTGACTATGCAAATGAGCCTGATACGCCGATTCCCGAACGAATTTGCGTCGCGTAGTCGTCGCGTACGTCGTTTCGGTAAGCGTAAGGTTACCCCTGCTATATGAGGGGTAACCTTACGCCAGTCTGCCGTATGCCATGTTAAGTATGGCGTCGGGTCCGCGTCGGCTTTTTCCGTCGGTTACGTTGTTTTCCTAAGTCGTTCACGAATATGACTTTACGTCAATGACGCTCACGTCGGCGTCATTGACGTTTTCGTCGTGAGCTGGAGCATGCGCACTGGGCTATTGTTCCGCCCGGCGCATGCGCAGTTCGATCGTCGCGGGGGCGCGCTTAATTTGAATACAAGCCGCCCCCTTTGAATTACGCGGCCATACGCCGGGCCATTTACACTATGCCGCCGCAAATTACGGAGCAAGTGCTTGGAGAATACGGCACTTGCTCCAGTAAGTTGCGGTGGCGTAGTGTAAATGGCTTACACTACGCCAACGCCGATTCTATGAGAATCTGGCCCATGGTCTTTAACCAATTTGATCATTTTGATTAAAGTGGAGTTTCACCCTAAAAAAAAAAAAATTACACCAAAAACCTACAAAAAAATAGAAAAAAAAAAAAAAAAAAAAAAAAATGTTTACTTACCAGAAATTGCGGTTGCTATGCGGATCTTCCTTATCTGCCTCTTCCTTATCCGTGGCAGGTCTTCTTCCTCGTCCTCCTCATGTTGTCTTCTGGGGAATGTGGCGCGCTGCCTTCTGGGAACTGTGTGTATCCCAGAGAGCAACTGCATATTCACAATGCGCCGCGAGACTCGCGCATGCGCAGTAGGAAACGGTCAGTGAAGCCGCAACGCTCCACTGCCTGTTTCCCTTAGTGAGGATGGCGGCGCTGGGACATGCCACGATGGAGGGATCGGCCTCGGGGGGCCGACATCACGGGCGCCTAGAACAGGTAAGTGTCCTTAGTAAAAGTCAGCAGCTACAGTGTTTGTAGCTACTTTAAAAAAAAAACGCGGGTGGAACCCCGCTTTAAATCACATATCAGTTAGTTAAAGAAAATCAAAACATGTATACAGTGACCAATAGGCCTCGGCCACACAGACATATTATAGAGTACTCCAATTTGAAGGTCATGTTTGCCTGCATGGGGATGCACAGGTGTTCTGTGCATCCCCATGCAGCAGATATATTAATTTCAGTTATGATGCAGCAGCTGCATAGAAACAGCTGCTGCTCCCTATTTGACAGCCATGTGGGTGCAGGTACATTGCCCTGAAGGCACACTGTCTGCATTTGAGACCCTGTACCGCACTCGCATGGCTGTCAAATTGGGAGCAATGGCTTTGTCCGTGCAGCTGCTGCATCCCAATTGAAATGCATGGGACCAGGGCAGCAATCACAATATTTGGGGCCCCTTACACAACTTTAGGCAGGGCCACCTTGGTGCAGAGAACTGTGGGGGGCCCTCCTCTCTCCTGCCACAAGATGATAAGGGGGGGTTGTGGTAATGAAAGTGTCATCTCTTCTCTCTCCTGCCGTGAGATGATAAGTGGGATGGGGGGATTGGTGCTGACGAACAAAACAAAGTCAAGTCAAGTCTTCTCTTCTCTCTCCTGCCCCGAGTTGCTAAAGTCAGATGACATTTTATTTATTAAATAAAAAAAACAGGGGGGGCCCCCTGGGGACCATCGGGCCCCTTACGGGTGTAAGGCCTGTACCCCCCTGATGGCGGCCCTGCATGGGACTACCTACAGAGGCATGCATGGAACACCTGTGTATCCTTATGCAAGCAAACACGGCCCTAGTGTACCCATGTGAACAAGGTCTTCGACCTGATGCGTCAACATATCAGACCCATTGTGCTGTATCTCAGAATTCAGTGTGGGTGATATTATCTGCGCTGTCCATTGGACGAAACATGAGGGGTGGAGATTCTGACGTCTTGCCGCTGCGCTATTCGCGGGTCGGTAGTGTGCTTTCCATGTGATTTTTGACTGGATCCACTGTTCTGAACCCTATGTTGTTTTAATACGTTTGGTAATAAAACTTACTACACTATTGTGATCTCTTTTGGGCTCCTGGCGAGCTTCATTTACCCCCATTTGGAAGTACATGAGGAGATGCAATTGGAGCTAACATACCGCACCAGTTCCTGCTACAATTCCATATATACTCAGGTGCACATGCTGCTGTAATGGTAGCTATTTGCTCTGGTGAGTCTTGAATTCACTTAAAGTGTAACTCCACTTTTGTTGAGAAAAAAACATTCCCCTCTAAGTGATCTATGTACATTGCAAGGATTAAAACAAACTTTGATGCAGATTCCTACCTTTTGTTATTCTGAAGAAATCCATGTGTGTTTCTCTGTTCTGAGTGGGTCTAATGGGAGTGGTTTCATAATTTACTGTCAGGTGTGGCGCTACAGGGCACTAATGAGGAAATCTGCTGGACCTGCATCCTTTAGATGGGTTCCTATTAATAGTATCTCTCAAAAAATGAAATTTGTGTTGCAAGGGATACCTGAAATCTGACTTGTAGCTTAGGCAGACTTCTGGGGAAATTGGTGACCCAAATACACAAGCAGGAAATTATGTTTCTGGGGAGTGGTCAGTACACTCTGTGTACATAACAACTCCAGGTAGCAATGTATTCTACGAAAATTACATTGGCTGCAGATTGAAAAGGAAAGGTAATTTTTAGTAACATTCAATTACAAAATGATTAGAGTCGCAATCATATGCGCTATATTATTTTTCTTGATTTGCTATGTTTTATCCCCACGAAAGTGGACTTACCCTTTAATGTTGTTGGTTGGTCACTGGAGCCCCTTCGGAGAAGCATTTTCATGAGCATTGGGTGTTGCTGCATATAGTGTTTTTCTCATCGATCACACACACATTGTGGGATTTTATTTTGTTATCTTTGGACTTTTTTTTTTTTTTGCACTAGTAACATTTATGCCTTGTAAGGTTTTTCAATTGTATCACTATATATTGATTGTATATTTAGGTGCTACATTATTGTTTTCACATATCAGAATTCAGATTGTGGGTTTAAAACATTAAAGGAAACCTGTGCTGAAAGAAATATGTAGACTGCTACTGCTGATCTCTTTCTGAAAATGCTAGGCGCCTGGCTGTCTCTAGCATTAGAGCCCTGGGTAAGCATTAAGAAAGTCAGAGTAAAGTCAGAACTGAGCAGCATACACATTGCTAGATGTCGACTGAATCAGGACAGCAACTAGGAAACCAGCATTTTAAGAAGAAAACATAGGCCCTTTTCAGCAATGGTAACCATCATACTTCCTAACAACAGGTTTTTTCCAGCTCAGACCCATCACCCCCAATACTCCCCTACGGAGGGCCCCCTCCTCTGTATCTTATATTTTACATTTCCAAAGTCTCCAGGCTGGTGACCCAATGCTGGGTCTCCTTGTGATGCACTTAGAAGTTTTTTTACCTTCATGCATTCTAAAAAACTTTAGAACCATTTTAAAAAGTGATGATTTTATAAAGAACATCTTCAACGTGTGGTAGTGTTAATTGTGCAAATTGTACCCTGAAAAATGTACATTTTGTCTTGAATTTCTCCTGAAAAACTGTTCTCCTAGTTGGAAATAAAGTTGTACCTGCAGAACTGCAGTGCAAGGATCTCCCTGCTTTTTCTTCATTCATTCTGCAGATCTGTGCTTCCTCCACCTCTCCTGCTGGTTCTTCTTCATTACCCCACCAGTCATTAGACCACCAGTCATCACATCACTAGTCATCAGAGGGTAGCTCTAATATGAAGAAGCAAAGCCCTGCTTCTCCCATCTTGGCTGCCTTCACATAGAGACAACAGTGCATAATAAGGCATGGTAAGTCAATAATGGGGAAAGATTGGTTACAGGTAACCTAAAGGCAATATTAGTGACTATTTCTTTGCCCTCTGCCTGCCTTTTTTGGGGAACAGCTTCCAAAATTTCAGGTCCTCTTTAACATACATTAGTGGTGTTCCGCCAATTTTTTTTTTTTTTTTAAGTCAGCAGCTACAAATACTGCAGCTGCTGACTTTAAATATTAGGACACTTACCTGTCCAGGCCGCCCACGATGTCTACACCCGAAGCCGATCTGGCGCTCGGGTCTTGAGTGCTGCTGTTGCCATCTTCAGTGAGGGAATCAGGAAGTGAAGCCTTGCGGCTCCACTTCCTGGTTGCCTACTGCGCATGCGCAAGTCGTGCTGCGCTATCCCACTGGTCCCTGCTGTCTTCTGGGACCTGTGTGTCAGCGGGGTGGACAAAGAAGGCGCCGGAGGTGGCATAGGTCACAGAGGTTATCTATGCCCGGAAGAGGAAGCAAAGACTTATAAATTGCCGGAAAGTCTCAAAGTACAGTATCATTTTTCTTAAAGCGGAGTTCCTACTAAAATAAAAATAGTCAGCATCTACAAATACTGCAGCTGCTGACTTTTAATAATCGGACACTCACCTGTCCCAGGGGAACGAAGCCCTGCTCGTCGCCCCCTACTCTCTACGGTGCCGGAATCACTACTGTGGGCGCCCGGCTATGGCTTCATATGGAAGGCACGCACTGCGCATGCCCGAGGCGCGCTGCGCACTGTGATTGGCCGAGCAATCATCTGGGACCTGTGACATGTGCCAGATGATTGCCGAGAGGGAGGGGAGAGAGGAGACCTTCCTTCCAGCGCCAGAGTGCCCAGGGAGGAAGTGGGAGCTGAAACCCTCTAAAAATAGGGTTTCTGCCCCCCCCCCCCCCAAAAAAATTACATGCCAAATGTGGCATGTCAGGGGGTCACCTTCCCTTAAAGCGGAAGTTCCATCTTTGGGTGGAACTCCACTTTAAAGCTCTAAAAGAAAAAAAGTTCTTGAGCCTTTAGTTGGGTAATTTTCCCTGAGCTAAGATTTTGCTATCTGTCTGCTGCAGGCAGAAGGAAGCATTTCCCCAGTCTCCTCTCAGACTGTACACTGTAACTATGTGGTAAGTCACAAAGTAAGACTACAGCAGGAGTTCAATCTGCATCAGATATGTGTGAATACAGCCCAGACACCATGATTGTGTCATCTCTGAGCCGGTATCTTAATCCAGATGTAGATCCGGACCTAGAATAGTGCCAAAAAACAAAGATCGTTCTGTCCTTTTAGAGAGAAAAGGAGTCAAATGAATTGTCAGCGAGAACAATGTGATTTATGTAAAGCCTCGTACACACGACCGAGGAACTCGACGGGCGAAACACATTGTTTTCCTCGTCGAGTTCCTTGTTAGGCTGTCAAGAAACTCAACAAGCCAATTTTCTCCATTCCCGTCAAGGAAATAGAGAACTTGCTCTCTTTTTGGCTCGTCGAGTTTCTCGACAGTCTCCTCGACGAAAATGTACACACGACAAAATATCTCCCAGCAAGTTTCTTGCTGGTTTTTGCCGAGAATCTCGGTCGTGTGTACGAGGCCTAAGAGGTAATAAATACTTGTAAGTGTTTCAACCACATGTTACTTAGCATGCATGTACTTAAAACTGAACTCCAAGATAAGCATATATTGTATAAAAACAAGAGCCATGCATATTCCTACTTGAATCTTGAAGAGCTCTGTGTATTTTTGTTTCCAATCTGTACAGTGATCCAGAGTAAAACGTTGCCTTCATGCAGGGGCTTCCTGAACTAAAGACCGGTCACTGCTGCTCTCTCTCCCTGTGCAGGATGACTGGTCTTGTCTCCGCCCCTCTCCTGTAGGTTTCTACAGACAGCCTATAGTGTGTGGGACAAGCTGGGTCCCTCCCTCAGCTCTGCTCTCTGCAGCACAGTCATGATGTAAAGTTTTCGTGCACCTTATGAAGAAAAATATCTGATGCTAGGTCCACTTTAAAACTGAAAACATTTATATGATTTATATTTGACAACTCTCTTAAAGCAACATCTGGTTTTCTAACTTGGCCACAGTACTTCTTGAAAGTATTCAGAAGTTTTTTGTAGAGATAAATAGGTACAGTGCATTCAAACAGTCCATTCCTTAATTCATACATGCTGACTATAATGCCGCATACAGACGGTCGTTTTTTGTGATGAAAAAAAACGACGTTTTAAAAAATGTCATTTAAAATGATCGTGTGTGGGCAAAACGTCGTTTTATGTCTTCAAAAAAACGACCAAAAAAAAATTCGAACATGCTCGAATTTTTTGTGTCGTTTTTCAAAACGTCGTTTTTTGTTTCACAGAAATTGACCGTGTGTAGCAAAAAACGACGTTTCAAACGACGTTTTTAAACCCGCGCATGCCCAGAAGCTAGTTATGAAGTCAGCTTCAATGGAAAAAAGTGGTGAAACGTAACCTCGCTTTGCTAGAACATTGTGAAAAAACGATGGTGTGTAGGCAACATCGTTTTTGAAAATGATGTTTCAAAAACGTCGTTTTATTTCATGATTTAAAACGTCGTTTTGTTTCATCACAAAAAACGACCGTCTGTACGCGGCATAAGAATTGCATGCTTTTTGATCCAGGTATTATTTGAAAGCAGGAGATGTTTTAGTTGGAGATGTATGCGTCACACAAGGCATTCTGCATGGAAAGGTGACCCTGAGCTAAAAATACATCCTTAGTTTTTATTTAAAAACAAAACATCTGTTTAAATCTATCTTCTGACCACCCCTGAGATCGCCACTGATGTAACAGTAATTTTCAAATGATGGAATGCACATAATCACAAGAAAAGCAACTCTAATGACTTTTGCAATGCCAAAAGATTTATGTGAGCAATTTTCTTAACGATTTGTAGGGGTGCAAAAAAGGCAAATATATTCATCTCTCCTGTAGCACCGATATGACTTTTACTACATGAGTGAATTTTTGGAGGTCCACTATTCAAACTCATAATAAATCAACATTTATCTTACATTTTATACAGTGGTCAGATTTTCCTTAAAATACTGTTAAGCCCTCGGGATTTTTAGCCCAACACATTGAGTACAATAAAATAAATATTCCAAGTAATATATTTGGTACCGTATTTGCCGGCGTATAAGACGACTGGGCGTATAAGACGACCCCCTAATTTTCCAGGAAAAATGTTGGTTTTGGGATATACTCGCCATATAAGACTACCCACTTTCTACTAGTCTTTCTGGAAGCTGAGGGGGAGCCAGAACCGCTGACAGAAACAGGCTTTTCAAATCTTACTGTGCCATTACATTACATGCCTCACTGTGCCATTACATTACATGCCCCCACTGTGCCGCCACTTGCCCCCACTGTGCCACCACTTGCCCCCACTGTGCCATTACTTGCCCCCACTGTGCCATCACTTGCCCCCACTGTGCCATCACTTGCCCCCTCTGTGCCACCACTTGCCCCCACTGTGCCAACAGTGCCATCATTTACGTTTTGCTGATTTGTTTCCAGGCCGGTGACAGTCTCCGTGCTGCGAGCGTCCATGATTTGAAAGCCGCGCCTTCTTCTCAGCGTGTCCTGTGATAGACGGAACACAAATTTTCCCAGCAGCGCCTCTATTCTGTGTTCCGCCTATCACGGACGTCCTCTCGTTCGAGGATGAGAAGGCATCTGTGATAGGAGGAACACAGAACAGAGGCGCTGCTGGAAAGATTTGTATTCCGCCTATCACAGGACACGCTGAGAAGAAGGAGCGGCTTTTAAATCATGGACGCTTGCAGCGCGGAGACTGTCAACGGCGTATAAGACGACCTCGGACTTTGGAAGCATTTTTTTGCATCCAAAAAGTCGTCTTATACGCCGGAAAATACGGTAAGCGTCTTAACCCAGCATTGGTAGATTACAAATTTCAATTCTGATGGCTCCTTCTTTCCTAGTGCTGCTTCCCTGAACTTCCAGACGTCATAGCTAAGTGTAATGCCGCGGACACACGACCATTTTTAATGGTCTAGAAAAAAACACATTTTTTTTCAACCCGATTATTGTTAAGCCGGCCTTGCCTACACACGATCGTGAACAAAAAAAAGGCTCTAGCAAAGCGCGGTGACGTACAACACGTACACGGCACTATAAAGGTGAAATTTCATTCGGATGGCGCCACCCTTGGGGCTGCTTTTGCTGATTTCGTGTTAGTAAAGGTTTGGTGAGAGACGATTCGCGCTTTTCAGTCTGTTACAGTGTGATGAATGTGCTATCTCCATTACGAGCGATAGTTTTACCAGAACGAGCGCTCCCGTCTCATAACTTGCTTCTGAGCACGTGCGTTATTTTGACGTCGTTAAAGCCTACACACGACCATTTTTTACAACGTTAAGGCTTCATTTCCACTGGCGTTTTTACAGCCACTTTTCTGAGCGTTTTTTACAGCTTAAAAACGCCTGTCCATGTTATTCTATGGCATCATGCCCACATAGGCGTTTTTGAGCTGCAAATGGCATAGGCGTTTTTGAGCTGTAAAAAAAACGCAGGACCAGGGCGTTCTGAAGCTCCAGAGTAGAGCTGTAAAAACGCCAGACGTTAAAAATAGCTCAAACGCGCGGAAACGCTCAAAAACGCTTTTTTTTTTTTTTCCAAAATAAACATGGACAGGCGTTTTAAAGCTGTAAAAAAGGCTAACAACAGTGGCTGTAAAAACGCCAGTGGAAATGAAGCCTAAAAACGACAACGTTAAAAACAACACAACAATGCTCTGGAGCCCACACACGATCATTTTTAATGACATAAAAAAAAATATGTAATTTTTCACATCGTGAAAAACGGTCTTGTGTACGCGGCATTAGGCTGGATTCACACCGATGCATTTTTAGTGCTTTTTAAATTTTGCAGATTTGCACTACATTCTATTTACCATGGTTTCCTATGGAACACGTTCTGTAGTGCAAATCTGCAAAATGCAAAAAGCACTAAAAATGCATTGTGTGAATCCAGCCTTAAAGTGGAACTTAACCCTTTCAAAGATCATTGTTTTAATTGTTATGCTGCTAGCATTAGTAGATAGATAGAAAGATATATCTGATTGCCTCTTCGGGTATCAGGAAGGATTTACTTTTCCGCGTTGAGAAAATTGGATCATGCTTTATTGCTTTTTTTTGTTTGCTTTTTTACCTTCCCCTGAATCAACTGTGGGTATAGGATTTTGTATATGGGGGTTTGTGTGTGTGTTATTTCTCTGTGAGTTGAACTGGATTGTCTTGTGTCTTTTTTCAACCAGACTAACTACAGTGCCTTGAAAAAGTATTCATACCCCTTGAAATGTTCCAAATTTTTTCATGTTACAACCAAAAACGTAAATGTATGTTATTAGGATTTTGTGTGATGGACCAAAACAAAGTGGCACATAATTGTGAAGTCGAAGGAAAATGATAAATGGTTTTAATTTTTTTTTACAAATAAATATCTGAAAAGGTGTGCATTTGTATTCATCCCCCTTTACTCTGATACCCCTAACTAAAATCTAGTGGAACCAATTGCCTTCAGAATTCACCTAATTAGTAAATAGAGTCCACCTGGGTGCAATTTAATCTCAGTATTAATACAGCTGTTCTGTGAAGCCTGTGAAGGTTTGTTAGAGCACCTTAGTGAACAAACAGCATCATGATGGCCAAGGAACACACCAGACAGGTCAGGGATAAAGTTGTGGAGAAGTTTAAAGCAGGGTTAGGTCATAAAAGATATCTAAGCTTTGAACATCTCACGGAGCACTGTTCTATTCATCATCCAAAAATTAAGAGTATGGCACAACTGCAAACCTACCAAGATATGGCCGTCCACCTTAACTGACAGGCCGGGCAAGGAGAGCATTAATCAGAGAAGCAGTTAATAGGCCCTTGGTAACTCTGGAGGAGCTGCAGAGATCCACAGCTCAGGAGGGAGAATCTGTCCACAGGACAAGTATTAGTCGTGCATTCCACACATCTGACCTTTATGGAAGAGAGGCAAGAAGAAATCAATTGTTGAAAGAAAGCCATAAGAAGTCTCATTTGCAGCTTGTGAGAAGCCATGTGAGGGACACAGCAAACATGTGGAAGAAGGTGCTCTGGTCAGATGAGACCAACATTGAACTTTTTGGCCTAAAATCAAAATGCTATGTGTGACGGAAAACTAACACTGCACATCACCCTGAACATACCATCAGCAGGGAAGCTGGTCCAAGTTGATGGGAAGATGGATGGAGCTAAATAAAGGGCAATCTTAGAAGAAAACCTGTTAGAGTCTGCAAACGACTTGAGACTGGGGTGGAGGTTCACCTTCTAGCAGGACAATGACTCTAAACATACAGCCAGAGCCATGGAATGGTTTAGATCAAAGCATATTCATGTGGTAGAATGGCCCACTAAAAGTGCAGACCTAAATCCAATTGAGAATCTGTGGCAAGACTTGAAAATTGCTGTTCACAGACACTCTCCATCCAATCTGACAGAGCTTGAACTATTGTGCAAAGAAGAATGGGCAAAAATGTCACTCTCTAGATGTGCAAAGCTGGTAGAGACATCCCCAAAAAGACTTGCAGCTATAATTGCACCGAAATGTGATTCTACAAAGTATTGACTCAGGGGAGCTGAATACAAATGCACGCCACACTTTTCACATATTTATTTGTAAAAAGAAATTGAAAACCATTCATCATTTTTCTTCCACGTCACAATAATGCGCCACTTTGTGTTGGTCTATCACATAAAATCCCAATAAAATACATTTATGTTTTTGGTTGTAACATGACAAAAAATGGAAAATTTCAAAGGGTATGAATTGTTTTTCAAGGCACTCTATGTACGGTAACTATGGGGTTGATTTTCTAAACCTGGAGTGTACAAAATCTGGTGCAGCTCTGCATAGAAACCAACGCAGTAAAGGGGCAACTTAACCACTTGTCGGCCAGCCACCGTCATTATTCTACGGCAGGTTAGCTCTATTGCGCGAATCGCCATAGCTGTATGTCAGTTCATGCAATAGATACAGTGGGCGCATGTACGCCCCCGGCGCAGCAGCGGAGCTGATGCACGAGACCGCTATGTCCGCCATCTTATCGCGATCGCTCCACAGAGAGCCAGAACAGGGATCTGCCACTGTAAACAAACAGATCCCCCTTCTGACAGGGGAGTAGAGAGAGATCGTCTGTTCCTAGTGATTAGAAACAACGATCTCTCTCCTTCTCCAGTCAGTACACTCCCCCCACAGTTAGAAACACCGCTCAGGGAACACATTTAGCCCCTTGATCACCGATAGTGTTAACCCCTTCCCTGCCAGTGTAATTTATACAGTTATCAGTGCATTTTAATTGCACTGATCGCTGTATAAATATCACTGGTCCCAAAAATGTGTCAGAAGTGTCCGATCTGTCCGCCGCAATGTCACAGTCCCGCTAAAGATTGCTGATCACTGCCATTACTAGTAAAAAAATTATAATAATAACAATGCCATAAATCTACCCCCTATTTTTGTATAACGATATTATAGAAAAATGTAAAAAAAAAATTGCATTTTTTTCAAAATTGACAATTTTTTTTGTTTATTTAGCGGCAAAAATTTGTTTGGGTACAAGGTCGCACAACCGCACAATTGTCAGTTAAAGCAACGCAGTGCCGTATCGCAAAAAATGGCCTGGTCATTAAGGGGGTAAATCCTTCCGGTCCTTAAGTGGTTAAAGTAGAACTATAAGCAAAATTCTTTTTTTTTTTTTTTTGGATGGAGTAAGGGAGAGTCATAACTAGAGGTGCGCATCTTCACTGGTCTCATGATTCGATTCGATTACCTGGTCAACAATTCGATTTGATTCCATCACAATGCATAACGATTACTGCCGATGGTTTCCATCTAAAAAAAATCACGCATTTTCAAGAACACCATTATTTTAATTTGATCTGCTTTATTAAAAAAAAAAAAGGACACTCCCTGTATGTAGCAGGACATGGAAGAGTCGAGGATACGAGGGAGGGGTAGGAACTGAAAGATGGAAGAATCCCTGAATAAGAAAGGAAGGATGGAAGAGTTTGGGGATGGAGGAGTCCCTGGATAGAGAATGGAAGACTGGAGGAGTCTGGAGATATGAACTGAAGAATGGAAGAGTCTGGGTATGGAGATGAAGGAATCCATAGATAGGAACAAAATAATGAAAGAGTCTGGGGATGCAGATGGCTGAATCCATGGATAGGAACAGAAGGATGGAAGAGTCTGGGGAGGGAAATAAAGGAATCCATGGATAGGAACAGAAGGATGGAAGAGTTCAAATAAAAAAATGGTGGTGGTGATGGGGGACTGAAGGATGGAAGAATCAAAGGGATGATGTTAAGATGGTCATCATGGAGTCCAGCAGGTGAGGAATATCAGAGGTAGAGGCAGGGTTGGGGTGTGATGATCTTCTCCTGGAGTCCAGCGTTGGAGATGTCATAGTGCTTTCTTTATAAACATATATTATTAAATAAAAAAAAGAATCTCACTCACTTAAAAAGTGCACTAATCCGGTGCACCACTGGGTACAGGTAATGCATTCAGAAGGAAAAAAACACACTGCAGCCAGGAGGACAAACAGCCCTGTGAAGTTCACTGTACTGGCTCTGTGCTGGAAGCTCAGCTTCCCCGTTTGCACATTCCAGCATATGCGGAGTTAACACAGTGGTAGATGATAACAGGGAAGCCGAGCAGAACTCCTAGCTCAAAGCCAGTACAAGTTGTAAGTAGAGTATAAACTCACATGTACTCTTACAGGTGTTAAACAAACTGCGTCTTATTATATCCCGTCTTACAGTACATTAAGTGCCCCACTGTGCAGGCTTTAAAAAAAATATGTAGCTACATACTGCATTTCAGAGTGCCCCTTGCCACCCATGTGACTGCCCGCCTCTCTCCTCTCTCCTCCCAGCAGAAATAAGCCCCGCCCACTGTAGCCTGTCAGATCAGGAGAAAAGAGGTGCGCTGGGAGCACTCTCCCAGGAGAGGCAGGGCAAGTCAGGATGATGTCATCCGCCAATCTATTGTGCTGGTCGCAGCATCGATGCAGAATCGTGGACAGCTGAATCGCGTTGCATCGATGCTACAATTATATTCAACACCCCTAGTCATAGCCCCTGACAGATTTTTTTAGGGCATCTGTGTACCATTGGGGAGATTTCTATTCACTTCCTGTCCCATAGCCAAAAAAAGAAAGTGAGGGAAAATACTTGCAAATCAAGAAAATCTCATGGGGGGCCCCAGGTCACCAGAACTAGTGACTTCAATTAAAGATTTCCCTCCTATTGTTCTGGGGACAACCCAAAACTTGGGATTTTCTTTTACTTTCATTTTCAATTATATTAATTGTAAACAGGACAAGTATAGAGGGTGAATATGCCTATTCCCTAATAGTGAAAGAGGTAGCAATAAAAACCTGACAGCTATTCACATCCATCTCCACTCAACCTTCAGTTATACTTTAAAATGTGCAAAAAAAATAAAACTATTCAGTTATCACTATTTAAAAAAATGTATTTGTAGTCTGAGCCAGAGGCCCATGACCATTTTATAGTATATATTCTCACAACACGAAGGTCGTACCTTGATTTGTCTTTTGGACAGAAACTACATATTTGCATCAGTTTTCATTAAGTCTAATGCATTGTACACACAATCGGTTTTCCCAGCGGTAAAAATTCTGCCGGAAAAACCAAGCGGACAACCAAGAACCTGCTTGATAGCTTTTTCCTCCTACACACGGCTGGTTTTCCTGGCAGGAAAACTGCCATGAGAGCTTTGGTCAGGAAACCAGGCCGTCTGTATGCTCCACCGCAGGCTTTCCCTATAGAAAAACTGCCGGCTTAAAAACCGCCGAGAATCCCGGTAGGAAAAAAGAAAACTTGTTCTAATTTTTCCTGCCGGGATTCCCGGCGGTTTTCCTTTTGGGAAAACTGCGATGGAGCATACACACGGCCGGGATTCCCGGCCAAAAGCTCTCATGGCAGTTTTCCTGCCAGGAAAACCGGTCGTGTCACATCCTACATGTCACCGTAGTAGGATGGTTAGCACAGTTTCCAATTATGAAGTTATGTGGTCAGTTCTTTTCAAGGTACTCTGTGAATGACGTTGGTACTATCATCTTTGCGGGTGTTTTTTTTTTTTTTTTTTTAGTTTTGGATAAAGCAGGGAATGGATAAGATGCCAGTAATTTTTTTTCTTTCTCTGTCCCTTTGGGGAGAATTTCTTCAGTTTTTGTCCCAGAGACACAGCAGAAAGTACGTAAGCGTAGATCACTCCAAAGCAAAGGGATGCCCTCCTTAGACAGTTGTTACCATCACAGATTTACCCATTGGAATATTTCCCTGTTAAGCCTCGTACACACGACCAAGTTTCTCGGCAAAAAGTTTCTCGGTTTTGCCGAGGAAACTGTTGAGGATCTCGTCGAGCCAAAAAGAGAGCATGTCTTCTTTTTCCTCGACGGCAATGGAGAAATTTGGCTCGTTGAGGTCCTCGACAGCCTAACAAGGAACTCGACGAGCAAAATTATGTGTTTTGCCCGTCGAGTTTCTCGGTCGTTTGTACGAGGCTTCACAGTGACAACTTTTTTCAGATTTCCAACTATTTTCTGTACTGGAGACAATGGTCATTAGAAAAAATAATGGAGGCAAATCTCACTAGCAAGGAAAAAACAGCAATAAAATCCTTAGAGAGGTACTAACCAATTTATATTTATTCTAAATCTGAATGTGGAGTGAAGCTGTGCCCTCAATGCATGGGTTAACAGCTTGTTTAGGTCTAGGTGGCATGGAAAAGTAGATGTACTTACCAGATCCTCTGCTCCTCTACACTGCTAGACTGGTCCTGGCAGCACCTACTACTCCATGCTCCAGCAGTCTAAAGTCTTTATGAGGCAGGGTCAGTAGTCCTGCATAGGACATGGAGATGTTGAGCGACAGTCCACTGCTGGAGCATGGGGGAGCGCCATCTGCCAGGGGAGCAGAAGATCAGGTAAGTTAAAGTGCTCTTCCCTAGACCTAAATAAGGAGTAATCCCCTGCAGTGCGAGCATAGTCCCACTACAAGTGAGAATTTTCATACTTTACAGGGTTGGGCTTTAAAGTCACTGATGCCTCACATAAATCATCAATTTTTACGGTGTTGCATAGTTTACCAAACTTGGTTTCCATTTTACATATACTCAACACAGGTCTCAATATAATTTATTGTTTAGTAACAACTTATTATATGTGCTGTTTTGATGATGGTCTGAGGGTATTCTTTAACTTGTTGCTAGTTTTTATAACATAAGGTCTTTAGTAACCGGCATGTGTGTTCTTAGACCTGCACATAATCTCTTTAGGGAATATTGTGCCGTATTGGTTAAGTACTTCTGAAATAATTACTAGTCCTCAGTTACTGGCTTGGCTTCTTCCCAAAGCAAACCAAACTTGTGCTATGTCATGACGGGACTGCAGCTACAAGCAGCCCATGGCCGTCTGTATAACATCTGCTTCCAAACCAAAACTAGCCGTGAACACCCACCTCGCATGTAACAGAATTAGTACAAGAGCACCACCCTCCTCCATTTTTCTACTCCTCGTACTATCAAAGCTTATGTACTGCACTGGCAGTAATAGGAAAAGTCTACTCTGATCATTAGTGCCAATCAGATCCCAACTGTCATTCTGGAAATATAGTACAGAATTTATTTTACAGGAAAGAGTAGTCTTTTTTTCAGATAAACCTATAAAATAGAATGACTGATTGAATAAGTAGATTGTTATTATGTATGTAAAGCTAATAATATGTGTTTAAGGTTTAAGAAAAAAAAAACGTTGCTTCTCTGTGTAATTTCATATATATGTATATATATGTGTATATATATATATATATATATATATATATATATATATATATATACATATATATAGATATAGCTATATCTGTGTATATATATATATATATATATATATATATATATATGTATATAGATATATAGATATCTATATATACAGATGACACCGCCACGTCCGCAAACCAGGAAGTAAAATGCTTCCACGCATGCGTCGAATCCATTTGGCGCATGCGGGAGATTTCGGTCTGCTGGTTAAGCGTACTAACCAGCGGACATGTCGGACGGATGGGTTTCAAGCAGATAAGTTTTAAAGCCTGCTTTAAAACTTTTGTCTGCTGGAAACCTGTCTGCTAGGCTGTACACACGGTTGGATCTGTCCGCTGAAACATGTTCGATCGTGTGTACAGGGCCTCAGGCTGATGTCAGATGGACATTTGTTCTGCTAGAGACAAATTGCCAGTGGCAAAATGGTTAAGGAAGCTGTCTGTCTACCCCTACATCATCGATATCTTTCTCCCCAGCTACAGAGGGAACGATTCTATATGGACAAACTAGCAGCCTCCTAGTGATCTTGAAACTTGCCATTTCTAGTGGCAAAGTCCCCAATGTTATATCAACCTAAGGAAGTCTTGTGTGTGGGTTTTATAAATAACCTTGTCAACTTCTTTACTAGAGAACTTATATAATTCTGTTTATTTTTCTGCACAGCTTTGCTCATGTTTTGCAATCCATTTCCATTCAGTTTTCCTCAATTCTCCGTAAAAGTTTTTCATTTTCTTTTCCCTTCATGTTCTAATGTAACAGGCTGGTATCTGTCGCTTTTCAAAATACTTCCTTGTGTCGAGGTGCGTCTTAAGCTGCGCGTTCTCTGGGCCTGTCCCTGTCTTCACGCTGGGTGGCTGAGCAGGAATGCAGAGGCAGGGTGTCAGCGTCCTCTCTCGCAGCTCTGAGGCCTCTTCCTTTCCTGCCTCAGTCCATTAAGCGGTTTTTAGGAATGTCATCTCAGCACATTTATTACCATAGCAACGTTTCATGCGCCTACCTTCTTCTTTATTTAATGTTACTTAAGCGTGTATTTGGGTAAAATAAATATATTTTTTGGAATTGTCATGGGCCAGGCAATGGCTAGTCTAAACATATTTCTGCACACCCATTCAGTCCACATAAAATAAAGTGCAGCCAGTGAGAACGGGTTTTCCAGGCCTGGGCTGTCCAGCTCTCATCCTGTGGCATGAGGTGGCCATGGTTGTGGGTTTTTCCAGGCCCATATCTGTCGCTACAGATTTTAATGTGAGAAATCGTCTTTTTTTTTTTACAGGATTTGTATTGTTAAAGTGTTATTCACCGTCTTTCCATCATTCTAAATATTTATGTAACAACCACCAAGCTATGCAGTGGAATAACGTCCTTACAGGATGTCTCCAACTTACAAGCCGAACCTCAATACACAGTTTAACCACTTAAAGCGGAGCTCCACCCTAAAGTGGAACTCCCGCTGATCGGAACCCTCCCCCCTCCAGTGTCACATTTGACACCTTTCAGACAGGTATTTGCACCCACTTCCAGCCACACAGTCTCGGGCAGACTGCGGGCATTATGTCACCTCACGTCCCCCCCCCCCCGTTGTTTTCTGGGAACACTCGGCTCCCAGTACACAGCGGGAGCCAATTGGCAGGCGTAGCGCGACTCGCACATGCGCCATAGGGAACCGGGCAGTGAAGCCGGAGCGCTTCACTTCCTGGTTCCCTCACCGAGGACGGCGGGGAGGGGGGGGCAGCAGAGTGATGAGCGATCGCTCGTCCTCTGCTGTGGACGGCGCTGGACTCCAGGACAGGTAAGTGTCCTAATATTAAAAGTCAGCAGCTGCAGTATTTGTAGCTGCTGGCTTTTAATATTTTTTTTTCAGCAGACATCCGCTTTAAGGACCCCTTCACGCCGATATACGTTGGCAGAATGGCAATGGGGTGAGCTCCGTAACCGCGCCCACGGGACCCGTGGACCCGATCGCCGCCGGTGTCCCGCGATAAGTCACCGGAGCTGAAGAACGGGGAGAGGTGTGTGTAAACACACCTTCCCTGTTCTTCACTGTGGCAGTGTCATTGATCGTCTGTTTCCTGATACGTCCAGCCCCGCCCCCCTACAGTTAGAAACACATATGAGGTCACACTTAACCCATACAGTGCCCCCTAGTGGTTGCTGTAAAAATGACAATGGTCCCAAAAATGTGTAAAAATTGTCCGATGTGTCCGTCATAATGTCGCAGTCATGAAAAAAATCACTAATTGCCGCCATTAGTAGTAAAAAAAAAATTATTAATAAAAATGCTTTAAAACTATCCCCAATTTTGTAAAACGCTATAAATTTTGCGCAAACCAATCGATAAACGCTTATTGCGATTTCTTTTACCAAAAATATGTAGAAGAATACGTATCGGCCTAAACTGAGGGAATTTTTTTTTTTTTATATATATATATTTTTGGGGGATATTTATTATAGCAAAAAGTAAAAAATATTGCATTTTTTTCAAAATTGTCGCTCTATTTTTGTTTATAGCTCAAAAAATAAAAACCACAGAGGTGATCAAATACCACCAAAAAAAAGCTCTATTTGTGGGAAAAAAAAGGACGCCAATTTTGTTTGGGAGCCACGTCGCACGACCACACAATTGTCAGTTAAAGCGACGCAGTGCTGAATCGCAAAAAGGGGCAAGGTCCTTAACCTGCATAATGGTCCGGGTTAATTGGGCAACTAAGAGCCAGATGAGATTTTATGTTGATAAATGTAAAGTCATGCACTCGGGGGCTAAGAATATGCATGCATCATACATACTAGGGGGAGTACAGCTGGGGGAATCCTTAGTGGAGAAGGATCTGGGTGTTCTGGTAGACCATAAGATTAATAATAGCATGCAATGCCAAGCTGCGGTTTCCAAAGCGAGACAAATGCTTTCTTGTATTAGGAGTTATGGACTGCACAGCATTTTGCCCCTGTACAAATCATTAGTAAGACCTCATCTGGAATATGCAGTTCAGTTTTGGGCACCAGTTCACAAAAAGGATATCAGGGAACTCGAGAAAGTGCAAAGAAGGGCAACCAAACTGATAAGAGGAGCTCAGCTATGAGGAAAGATTAGAGGAACTGAATTTATTCAGGCCCCATACACACGAGAGGATTTATCCGCAGATACGGTCCAGCGGACCGTATCCGCGGATAAATCCTCTCGAGGATTTCAGAGGATTTCTATGCGATGGCGTGTACACACCATCGCATTGAAATCCCCGCTGAAATCCTCTGCCGATGACGTGTCGCGCCGTCGCCGCTATTATGACGCGGCGACGGGCGCGACGCTGTCATATAAGGAATTCCAAGCATGTGTCAAATCATTACGACGCGTGCGGGGAATCCCTTTGGACGGATGGATCCGGTAAGTCTGTACAGACGAGCAGATCCATCCGTTGGAATGGATTCCAGCAGATGGATTTGTTGAGCATGTCAGCAAATATCCATCTGCTGGAAATCCATCCCAGGGGAGATTTATCTGCGGATAGATATCCAACGGAGTGTACACACCATAGGATCTATCCGCAGAAACCCATTTGATGGGATTTATCTGCGGATAGATTCTATGGTGTGTATGGGGCCTCACTCTTGAGAAGAGGAGATTAAGGGGGGATATGATCAACATGAAAAAATACATAAGTGGTCCATATAGTGAACTTGATGTTGAGTTATTCACTTTAAAGAGGAAGTAAACTTCCTCTGCTGACATCTATCTATAGGTAAGCATTTAATAAGGCTTACCTATAGGTAGTGTAAATATCTCCTAAACGTGTACCATTTAGGAGATATTCACATTATTAGCAGCTAATGACACCACTGGCGCATTTGCTTTGAAGAAACGCCACCGGGCCGTTCCCTCCGAGCCCTGTGCTGTGAACGATGGCTCCCGCACGCATACCTGGGAGTGACGTCATCGCGGCTCCAGCTAGTCACAGAGCAGGAGCCCACAAAACCGAAAGCAAAACTGTGAAAATAGAAGCCGATGCAGCGCTGACATTGCGGCACTGAAATAGCTTTGTTTTAAGGTAACTTTCACATTATGTGCTAGTATGTAATGCATACTAGCACAATATGACTTTAACTTGAAGGAAGAGAAAGAAAAAAAAAAACATCCAGCGGTATACACCCGCTTTAAGGTCATCACAGAGCACAAGGGGGCACTCTTTATGTCTAGGGAAAAAGAGATTTCATCTCCAAATACAGAAAGGTTTCTCCACAGTAAGAGTTGTGAAAATGTGGAATAGAATCTTTCAAGAGCTGGTTCTGTCCAGCTCAGTAAATTGCTTTAAAAAAAGGCCTGGATTCTTTCCTAAATGTACATAATATAACTGGGTACTAACATTTATAGGTAAAGCTGATCCGGGGAATATTGATTGCTGTTTGGGGGACCAGGAAGGAATTTTTTCCCCTGCTGGAGCAAATTGGATCAAGCTGAGCCCATGCAAGGTCCTCCCGGTATAGCTGTCAGTGTCCGAGGTTCCTGACAGCTACGACAGCTATGTTTTTCTTTTATCCAGCGGGCTGCAGCCTGAGAGTTGGGTCAGGTAGGAAGGAGAGAGCGCAGGGGGGGGGGGCGGTGAGGTCAGAACCCAGGAGGAGGGGTGAAAATCAGTTGGTGCATATTGTACTTCTGAACCCTCCCTACGCAGCGCACTCCTGAACCGTGGCCTCTCTACGCAGCGCACTCGTGAACCCTGTGCTCCCTACGCAGCGCACTCCTGAACCCTAGCCTCCCTACGCAGTGCACTCCTGAACCCTGGCCTCCCTACGCAGTGCACTCCTGAACCCTGCGCTCCCTGCGCAGCGCACTCCTGAACCCTGTGTTCCCTATGCAGCGCACTCCTGAACCCTGGCCTCCCTACGCAGCGCATTCCTGAACCCTGGCCTCCCTACGCAGCACACTCCTGAACCCTACACTCCCTATGCAGCGCACTCCTGAACCCTGCCCTTCCTATGCAGTGCAAGAAAACATTATTGGAGACTGCTCAGACTTAACACTATAGTGGAGTGCAAATACAACCGGCCCTTGGAGGGCAACCAAACTGCTGATGTGGCCCCCGATGAATTTGAGTTTGACACTCCTGAACTAGATTGACTTGTGTCTTTTTTCAACCAGACTAACTATGCAAGTATGTATTAGAAAATATATATTTTATAAAATTTCCCTTGCATGTGATTGGATATTCACAGTGAACATACATTTTAGCTGCCATAGGGGGTGCTTGGATCCCTGAACCGTGTTCGCTACTTTTTGGGATTATACCCCTGACTTTTAATGGAATACAGTTATATCTGGACCTCTTAGCAGTGGTGTGGTGCTTCAATTTCAATTCTCGTTATATTCAACTTTTTTAAGACCATGACAAAATAGCAGCTATGGCAACCCGCTGTTATTAACACAAACTGTTGTAGGTTAATTCGGATGGTTGCAGGCTGGCTGTCAAGTTGAGCTGGGAATTCTCTGTTTGTTTTTTTCTATATGCATTGCCCTTCTACGTGCTCCTTGCCATGAAGGCCATTTATAGGTGAGGACAGTGGCCATTTGGTTGTACTGTTGGAATACTGGTGAGGGGCACACTGGGCACATTTGCTGGGTGTCCAGCATGTAAGGTGGGCTTCTTTTAGGCTCACCTGCTCTCTGTCTATCTATTATATTGTATGTGCTTCTACTATGGTGGCTCTATTATCCGCAGTTAGGACTGCAGATAATAACGGGATGCCTTATTGTGGCCTCCACAGCTTACACATGTATTTGGAAATGTGTGCAAACCAACTAACTGTTAGACAGGTTAATTTGGTTGGTTGCAGGCTGGCTGACAAGTTGAGTTGGGAATTTTCTTTGGTTTTGTTTTACATGCGTTCCCCTTCCATGTGTTCCTTGCCGTGAAGGCCAGTTACAGGTGGGGCAGTGGCCATTTGTTCGTACTGATGGCAGCTATATGGCTCAATATTGCGAAATGTAAATTTATGCACTTTTCCAAAAAAACACATGCAAATTATACATTCAGAAGGGCTTTCCTGGGAGAGTCAATGATGGAAAATGATCTGGGGGTGCTTACAGTTCACAGCATAGATCATACATAGCATGCAGTGCCAATCGGCAGTTAACAAAGCTGTCAAAATATGGTCATGCATTAAAAAAGGGATAAATCAATAATTCTGCCCCTTTACAAAGCACTAGTTCGGCCTCATCTTGAATATGCAGTTCAGTTTTTGTCACCAATCCTCAGAAAAGACATACCGGTAGTTGAATTCAAACGAGTTCAGTGAAAGGAAACAAACTGAATGAGGGGGATGGAGGAGCTCAGCTATTAGGATTGATTACACAGATTACAGTTATTCATGCTGGAGAAGAGGCACTTAAGAGGGGATATGATTACAATGTACAAATATATTAAAGGTGACTTCAGTATCTGTGATAAACTATTTACTCTAAGGTCGCTGAAGAGGACACGCAACCACGCTTTGAGGTTATAGGTTTAGCGCTACCACCGAAGGAGCCTCTTGGTAAATTGAGTTCTCTGTTCTGTTCCTCAAATTCAAGGACAACCTCAGTCCCTCTGACAAGCCTGGTTGAGTGAAAGTTAATGCAAGCACTTATAGGAACACAAGTGTGGGTACCTTTCACTTGACTGTGAATGTGTATCAGGAATTAGACACAAGACAGTTTAGTGGTAAAGTAACTCAATGTTTTGGTGGTTTGGGCATAAATGAACACACAGAAGGTAGGTTCAGACACAGTCTGCTAGACAGCATAATCACTAAGCAAACTTAACCTAGAATATAGTTTTGTACCAACTTTTGTTAACTCATGAATAAACAAAGTCAGCAACAAACAGTGCATATATGTCTTGACTACAATTTAAAAAATTGTACTAGGGGAATAGCTAGGATATGGTGCAAGGTCCCCTGAAAAGTACCTCTTAGCATAGGCAATAACTAAAGGTCTCTGTGGAGCAGCTGTAAAGGGCAGTCTTTAGTCCTAACTTTTCAGCCGGCTGGGGTTGAGGCCCAGTTGTACTGCTGGTGCGCACAAGTTTAGTCCCAGTCATCAGGCAGCAAATAAGGCTATTAGATGACTGTATGGTTAGTTCCTAAAGGGCTCAGTCACTTTCTTTAGCAACAAATAGTAAACCCCCACAGCAGAAGCTCACCAGTCCCAACGATAATTCATCTCACCATCCGGTCACACACAGCGATAGGTCCACTCTCTGCTCTGCACCCAGGTAACTCTGGCTGTCAGCACGCCAAACTCAGTGCTCCAGATTCTGTTCAGTCTGCCGATATGCAGTAGTGGTGGTGCGCACTGGACAGCAATGTGCACTCTCCAGTTTCCCTCATGGCAAGAGTAAGTTATGTCATGTACAGTCCATGAAAATGCAGCTCTTTGCCCTTCTCCTGGCAATCTCCTCTCTGGGGTATGTAATTCAAAGGTTTTGGGTCAGCCCAGGAAAATGCAGCTCTTTACCCTCCTCATGGAAATTTCCTTTCTAGGGTATGTAGTTCAAAAGCTTTTGATCAACACAGCAGATAATTTTCTCCAGACTACAGTTCCCACAGTGCATTGCTGGATGATTCAGTCTATTGAACTCTCCCTGCTTAGCAGCTCCCCTCTCTTGCTGAAACAGCTGTTAACCAGTTCAGTACTGCAGGGCAGCAGCTACTGAGAGCAGCTGCATCCAGTGTTTCTCTTATGCCGCGTACACATGATCATTTTTCGGCATAAAAAAACGTTGTTTTAAAAAAAATGTCATTTAAAATGATCATGTGTGGGCTTCACACCATTGTTCGTGTTCTGAAAAACTACAATTATTTTTTTCGAACATGCTGCATTTTTTAACGACGTTTTAAACTATGTTGTTTTTCGGGTTGTAAAAAATTATCGTGTGTGGGCTAAAACGACGTTAAAAACCTGTGCATGCTCAGAAGCAAGTTATGAGACGGGAGCGCTCGTTCTGGTAAAACTACCGTTCGTAATGGAGTAAGCACATTCATCACGCTGTAACAGACAGAAAAGCGTAAATCGTCTTTTACTAACACGGAATCAGCTAAAGCAGCCCCAAGGGTGGTGTAATCCGCATGAAACTTCCCCTTTATAGTGCCGTCGTAAGTGTTGTACGTCACCGCGCTTTGCTAGAGCATTTTTTTAAAACGATGGTGTGTGGGCAACGTTTTAATGATGAAGTTGGAAAAACTTTGTTTTTTCTACATGCCGAAAAACTTTGTTTTTTTTCATGACGAAAAATTATCGTGTGTAGGCGGCATTACACTCCATTGTTATCCAAGCACCTGGCTACAGAAGGAAGGAGATGTAATCTTAGATTGTGAAAAAGATTTTTTTTATGGTTAAAGCAGTAGAAATACTCTATGGAATTCCCTCCACCAGAAAGTTGTACTAGCTGTGAGTGTGGACATATCCCAAAAACTTTTAGATGTCTATCTCATATAGAGGAAGACACAGCAGCAGTCGTTGGGACTGGCCGCGGTGATGGAAGTAAGCAGGGGTCAAGTCCTGGGGGAAAAAGTGTGGGAACTCCCACCCAAGATCCACTCCGTCACCAAAAAAAAAAATGATACGCTCATATGCATAATAAATAAATAGCAAGTTCTTTCTAAATTCCGCGATAACTCCGCAATGTCTCCTGGGAACAATGACAAAAACACCCAGGAGACATTGCGGCATCGAGGAAGTGACGGAATACCCGCGCACTACCTGATGAATCCATATACAGGAAGCGGCCAGTAACATAAAGGATTACTATGGTTCGCCTGCCCCTGACAGTGACTCGAGCTGGGCATCGCCGCTTAGTGAAGGATTGGCTCGGGCGGCTCGGCTGCTCTAGTCCTGCAAAGGGAGGGAGAGTTCCTGCTGTGAAAAAAGTGCAGGAACTCCGTTCCCACGCGTTCCCGCAGGACTTGAGCCCTGGAAGTAAGGTTCCAGCTGTACTTCCAGGAGAGCTTACAAGTGATTATTTTATGTTTAACAGTTGAAAGAAATCTAATAACTATTAGTAGTAAGTGAAAAATATCTGAGAAAAACATATAAGATGTTGTGCTCAGAGTTCAGCTTTAAACAATGAACTGTGATATACAATAAAAATAAGATTAAAATTGGATGCTGGACCTCTATGTATGGAACGTGATATGTGTTAAGTCTGAGAGCTCTCTTTTCAACAAGAAAAACCTGTCTAGCTCCTACTTACACTATCAACTGAAAGTTTCCTCTCTTACAATAATACAATCGCACTACAAATTCTAAGGTATAACTTTTGTTCTTTTATATTTCTACCTGTTCCTGTGATTGACAATAGACAGTGCAAAAAATGTACACACATGAAAGGTTTATCGTACAGCCCTTTTCTGCAATGTTTGGTCTGGCATAAAAAGCTATGATTAAGCGCTAATTTATAATGCGAAACACGTCAGCTGTTTTACTCCCGTGTAGTGTGCTGTGACTTGTAGTGCATTTTTCCTTGCATAAAAAGAAGAGTAATGCTTTAAAGTATATGTGAACCCTTACCTTGTAAAACAACCAATTCAGTTTAAGGTAGAAATAAAAGACATAACATTTGTGTATATAATAAAATGATACGTACCCTTTTATTTTATTTTATCAAATAACCTATGTTCTCAGCTGCATTAAGGGATTGGAGAGGTGGGGGTGGAGAAATAGCAGCACACTAATCTTCTAAGTGAATGGCTGTGCAGGGGGCATGTCAGCACAAGTCTGATCATTGGAGGACAAGCAGGTTGCGCTTGTTGTGAAATAGAAAAATGTCTATGGGCAGGCAGATGTAAATGGACACTTACATCTGAGTCAGTTTACTGTATAACTGCTGAAAAAAAAATCTATTTTTGTTGACATAAACAGATGTAAATGGATGACATAAACTGAACTACACTGAAGACGGATGTGCACACAGTTGTAAACTGATTTCATCTGATCTAAATTGAGTTGAACTGAACTGAAGACAGATATTCAAACAAATTTTGGTGTTTAAAAAGCAGAACATAAATGTGTGAAACATGTATCCCTTTAAATCCTATGGAACTGTTCACATCAATGCACTATAAGTGTAAGGTGTTTTTAAAAGTCCCGCATGCTGCATTTTTGGTGCAAGTCTAAAAAATGCATCAAAAATACACCTCCCCGTAAAAAAAAAATGGAAATGGAATGTTTCAGTCCAAATTTCACAGGTGCATGCTGGGAGTCAGGAATCCAGAAAACACACCAAAAACGCATTGAAAACACGTGCATAAAAAATGCATAGGCATTTTTACCTTGTGTTTTTTTTTTTTGCGGAACAGTGAGAAAGGGACCTTAGGAGCAGATCCCAAGCTGAATCGAAGCGCAATGGGATGGATGTCAGTTTTGTTATATCTATGCCCATACAGCTTGTGCCCAGAGGACATGGGTGGACCCGTGACAGCTTTATGGGTGGCCAGAAGTCATGATGGGCACAAACTGAATGGGCAGGATGTAAAAAAACTGACATCTATTCCACTGAGCTTCGATTCAGTTTGGGATCTGCTCATGGATCTGCTCCTAAGGGCCCTTTCACACTGTTACGCTGGAAAAAAAAAAAACAAGGTTAAAATGCCTTGGACCTCTGATCCATCATGCCTAGGTCCAGAAAAATTAAAAAGGTTCCAGTCCTTTTCTGTTTTGTTTTTTTTCCAGACCTGGATGGACTTGGAGGTAAGTGGTTGTAAGCGGACACAAGTCTGTTTACATCCACCTGTCAAAAGCGCTGCATGAAACTTCCGATGAGTTTCGCCTGTCAGTTTTTCAGGTAGACCTGATCAGAAGCTCCATGCACAGGTGGATGAAAACGGACTTGTAATTCGGAATCGATTGAAATTGGAATGCAATGCCTCGTTTCCACTGAGCGGATCGGTTCGGTACGGTTCGTTACCGTACGCTATTTTGGGTGTTTCCATTATGAAAGTGTGCCTGCTTCAGATGTGGGGTCATAGAAAATGAAACGGTTTGGTTAGGGCGGAGCTACAATACATTCCGCTGATTGGTGGACATGCTAGGCATTTTTTTAAACCCTGTATGGCCCCTGACGTTCCGACTTGCAGTGGAAACGCTCACCAGAATAGACCGGTCCATTCTAACCGTTCCAAACTGTACCGACCCAAAACGTTCCGCTCAGTGGAAACGAGGCACATGTGTGCATGCCACAGCTGCATATGTACAGCTGTGAGCAGCAGCATGTCACTTTTCAGCTGCGCAGTCAGGGCTCAACCGCCTGATTTTACCTCCCCTGGCCACAGATGTGACAGAAGTATCAGGCCTCGTACACACGACCAGGTTTCTCAGCAAAAAACAGCAAGAAAACTGCTTCTTGACGAGATTCCTGTTCGTGTGTATGAGGCATTCAGGTTTCGGAAATCTGGCCAGAATCTCGATGAGAAAAAAAGGGAACCTGCTCTCTTTTTTCTCGTCGAGATTCTCGTTTGCCTGTTTCCAGACGAGAAACCCGAGAGTGTGTACACTTACCTGTCGCCGTGGAAACCCGTGCATGCTCAAAATGACTTTGACGCAGTAGCTTCCACGGCATAGGTAGGGTGAAGCAAGATGGCGGCGACGGCATCGAAGGTGACAAGCACATGCTCGTCGTACGCGATGACATCACCGCGTTCTTTCCTTTTAAGAGAACCGCAGTTCTTTTGAAATGAAAGTCAGTACACTCGGGAGGCAAGAGTTTCTTGCCAAGAATCTCGTCAGGGAAAACGACAGGTTTTTCCTGACGAGATTCTCGGTCGTGTGTACGAGGCCTCACACTTAAAAATTCTAAATGCATGCTGGGGTTAGTGTAGAGAGGCTAAAATGAAGGTTTGTCCACCCTGTGTTAGTACAGCTAGGACTAATGGCTGTAAGCATTGGCAAATGAACATGCTACGAACTAGCAATTCAGTTCTACATGGTTAGGGAACTGTAAGTTAGCTGCATATTATTTCACCGACAAAAATGCAAAGTCAGCAACAAAAGAAGACCCAGCCAGATGGCACTGGTAGGCAGGGCAGAAGTCAGGAGCCATTATTATACACTGTAACCGTGACAGTAACATCATGTGTGTCTGGATGTGTGCTGTCAGTGGTGCTGGGTTACTGGTTTAGTTTGACACTTTACAGCTACCTAAGTAAAACTGAGCAGGTCGAATGTGTCCCCTCTGAATTTCACTGCTTCATTTTCAGTCTGGATAGGGGTGTAAATTGCTGAATGATATTCAGATGATGTATTTGTAAGAAAATGACACAATATATTTAAGGTTTTATAGGAAAAAAACATTTGTGAGGTGGAGGAAAGCTTGTAGTAATTTCCCTAGTGCTGCTACTGGAATGGCATCATGGGTCCACCTCACCAGGACAGTAAATTTGCAGAAGCGCCAGTTCCTAAGACTTTGCTCATTTGTTTATGTGTTCCGAATCTGAGGATTGTAAATGGCCTGGTCTGCAGTCTTGTAATGGAGCTGGTTACTGGCTTCTGTCACACATACAGATTTATAAAGTTTATACAAGCGGAAAATGGCACCACGCTGTCTGTTATAAGCCATACACATGGCTAAAGTTGGGTCCAGCATTGAAATAGTTTGCAAGTACTTTTCCTGTAACTGAGGTATCTTGCGTCAGCAGTTGTAAAGGTAAAGCTGACTGATCCATAGCATTCTTCTCTTTTACAGAGTGAACAAAAGCAATTTTTATTTATATCTAAACCCAATCACGAAAACCTCATATATACATACCATTTTAATATAACTCCAAAACTTGTTTTCAATCTATTTAAAATCTGCCGCGTTTATTAAAAGAAAGTCTGATCTTACCATGAAGGTCTTTTTTTAGACACTTCCTGTTATAGGGTGGCAACTGTTTGCCAGTTGTGGTTCTCCGTTGTCACTCTGTCACATGTGTCTTTGATAGCGAGTACAAGTAACCCTTTTGACACCCATTGCACAGGCATTATCCACTGCTGTTACTGAAAGTAAGCAATTATGTGCAGACAAGGCTGGAAGTAGTGTATTTAGATATACTATATTGTCAAAAGTATTGGGACACCTGCCTTTACACGCACATGAATTTTAATGGCATCCCAGTCTTGGTCTGTAGAGTTCAATATTGAGTTGGCCCACCCTTTGCAGCTATAACAATTTCAACTCTTATGGGAAGGCTGTCCACAAGGTTTAGGAGTGTGTCTATGGGGATGTTTGACCATTCTTCCAGAAGTGTATTTGTGAGGTCAGGCACTGATGTGGGCGAGAAGGCCTGGCCCCGCAGGTGTTCTATTGGGTTGAGTTCAAGACTCTGTGCAGGCCAGTCAACTTCCTCCACCCCAAACTCACTTATCCATGTCTTTAGGGGCCTTGCTTGGTCCAAATCATTTGGTGGGGGTGGGGGGGGGGGGATTATGGTGTGAAGTTTTTTTTCAGGGGTTGGGCTTGGTCCCTTAGTTACAGTGAAAGGAACTCTTAAGGCGTCAGCATATATCTAAGACATTTTGGACAACTTCACAGTTTGGGGATGGTCCCTTGTTCCAACATGACTGCATGCCAGTGCACAAAGCAAGGTCCATAAAGACTTGGATGAGCGAGTTTGGGGTGGAGGAGCTTGACTGGCCTGCACAGAGTCCTGACTTTAACCCGATAGAACACCGCTGTGATGAATTAGAGTGGAAACTGCGAGCCAGGCCGTCTTGTCGAAAATCAGTGCCTGACCTCACAAATGTGCTTCTGGAAGAATGGTCCTTCATTCGCATAGACACACTCCTAAACCTTGTGGACAGACTTCCCAGAAGAGTTGAAGCTGTTAAAGCTGCAAAGGGTGGGCCAACTCAATAGTCAACCTTAAGGACTAAGACTGACATTAAAGTTCATGTGCGTGTAAGGCAGGCATTCACAATACTTTTGACAATATAGTGTATGTTGTGGCTGAAAGAGACTGGCACGGATCAGCAGAACTGAAGCCAGAAAAGTTAAAAAGGCAAAAACTGTTTTATGAAGCACAGTTCATTAGAAAATAAAATGTCCATTTAAGGTTTAGATCTACTTTGATAGCCAGTAAATATATTAGTACTATACGGTAGGTAAAAAAAATCTTAGCCACCGTACACCATACAAGCCTGGCGTGTGATAGGTGATTGCAGCCTCAGCCTAACTAGATCCAGGCCACGCCCCATTATGTGTTTCGTCCCATCCGCAGGGATTGGTCATGGAAGACTAACCCCAGTGGGTGGGGCAAATAAAAATATTGGGGACATGGCCTGGGTGGAGTTAGGCTGAGGCTGCTGGCACCTATCACATGCGGGGCTTATATCGTGTGTGATAGCTGAGATTTTTCTCTTCTTGTTCTGCGGATTACATGGAGTCAGGGCGGACTCTAAGCCTGACCTGCAACCTCAATGGAATACATTGAATAGGGGATATAGAGGAGTGGAGACCCTAAAGTCAGCTTAGGTTCACAGTACTGTAATTGTACAACATTGATGTTAACTAGATATATTTTTGGATATTATGTACCCGTGAACAGCTAGGCTGGTTCCATGTTTTTAAACTCCCATAACTCTTTGCCAAATAATAGCAGGGCCTTCCTATTGCTGCTTAATACATTATTTGGCAGATAAGCCCTGCCAGTCAAATAAAGAGTTCCATAGAAACCAATTGTATATAATGGTAACAGACCAACAGAGAACTTCAAAGCACAAGCAAAATTGAATCCAAGCCTATTATCCCTGATGAGGGATGGTGGCAGGGAACTTGTGTTGCTATACAAAGGGAGCTTGATATAAAACTGGACCACCAGTGCCCCTGGAATCCCTGCAAAAAAGATTTCCATGTTTGGGAAAATGTGACGTGTGTGCCTAAACGCAAGTACAGCCTTTACATGCGTATATCTGTACGGTGAATTTTACCATTCATTGCATGGGCAGAGTTCCACAGCAGCTGGGGTTTCCAGGGACTGCAAATACAGGCATAAGTTATACTGTATGGCAATGGGCCTACAAGTATGTCTGTGTGCAGGAGCCCATAGCGGTTGGTGTATCCTACTTTTCTATATCTTCTACAAGTACAATCAGGACAGCTGTTTCCCTCATTCAACTGGAATAGAAATTCTCTTCATGTAGCTTTGTGTTTAGTTATCTGAAATGGCATACAACGAAAATAGCTGACAGACAGCTGAGACAACCAGCCACAAAACAGTTATGAAGGGAAGCATAGTAATAGGAAAAGTGTCATTCGTTTGCTCTATAGAAAGAACTATAAACAGATTGATTGCACAGGTACAAGAGCAAAAAAAATCTGCAGATGGGAAGTGAAACTTTTATAATTCACTGTAAGATATGTTGAGAAAAAGGAGCTGCGTTGCACTAGGCTGGATTGCGTTATGTCTTTTCACAAGTTAGCGTGCATTGTATTAAGACAGCATTAAGGCAGCCAATACACCAAAATGTCCAAAAAGAGGATATGCATGTGAATGTTGCTGCATTATGTAAAGCTATTAGAATAGTTTTTTACATTTTAGAATGGGATGCCTCGAGACTATCTATAATTGTCTATAATTTTAAAGGGTGCCCCGACTGAAAAATGGTTGCGACACACTGATGTACCGTATTTATCTTGCTATAATGCGCCCCGGCATACTTGAAGGAAAATTCCTGGAAAAAAAAAAATACTTACAGTTTGGATGCCCCTCGTCGGTGTCTTGCCCGTCGTCCATCGCGTCCATCGGCGGCTTCGTCTGGTCCGGCGTCCTTCTGCGGCAATCGTGGTGTCCTCCCCGCTCGATCCCCGCTTGCCGCGCTGTGTTTGAACCACTCCGCCGACATATACCAAGCGAAATACACTCGGGTATAGTCGGGCAGGCTCGGCTCCTCTCGCGTAAAGGACGTACAGGACGTGACCGCGAGAGGAGCCGAGCCTGCCCGACTATACCCGAGTGTACTGCGCTCGGCATATGTCGGGGCAGTGGTTCAAACACAGTGCGGGAAGCGGGTATCGGCGTATATCGCGCACCCACGATTTTGCCCTGATTTTCAGGGCAAAAAAGTGTGCGGTATATGCCGATAAATACGGTAACATGTTACTGCAACACACTGGAGCAGAAAAGTGTGTGGAGCCTTCCCCTTACTTTTTCACGGCCCAGTTCACCAGCTGCAGCTCTTGGTACTTCCGGGTATGGAAGGTGTGGAGGGAGAACTTCTCCTTTTCTCCCAATATACAGTACACATAGCCTGACTGACCAGCTGCCTGGCCTGATTACTGTCATCTGTGGACAGGGAAAGATCCTTCCCCTTACAAGCTTTATGTCAGTCTCTTGTGCATGGCTTTCTACTCAGGGCAAACAACTCTACAGAGAATCATACAGAAGGCAATTCTAAGTAGCAGAAGTAATGAGCTATGTAGAGAAGCACGTTTATTGCCATGCAAGAGCAAAGGGAGTGGTTTACTTTGGTGGTCACATGACATATGAAAGTTGCCTGTCCTACCTTGCTCTTAAGCCTAGTACAACATGATGAGATTATTGGACGAATTATCATCTAATCTTTTTTTTGCATGCTGGCCTCCATATCAAAAAGGAATAGGTTCCTAAAATATGAAAATTCTCATAAGACAGAATAAAAATTCGGAAGTGAAAATGTTCATGTTTGTTCCTTTTGGAAAATTTCAGACGAAAGCTGTGCACTAACAATCAGATTAGCAAGCAGTCGCTTCAAAAGCGGTATTTTTTGCACAATAATCTGATATGGGGTGTGTATGGGGCTTTCAGCTAGGTTCACACTTGTGCATATGTATTTTTGTGCATTTTTTGTGCTGTCGTTAAAATAATTACTGTAATGTAAACCATAAGGACCATCTATGCTAATTGAGCTATAGGAACCAGTTATGCTAACTGAGTCATAGGGTCCAGCTATGCTAACTGAGCCGTAAGGACCAGTTATGCTAACTGAGCTATAGGGACCAGCTATTCCAACTGAGCCAAAGGTACCATCTATGCTAACTGAGCTATAGGGACCAGCTATTCCAACTGAGCCAAAGGTACCATCTATGCTAACTGAGCTATAGGGACCAGCTATGCTAACTGAGCCAAAGGTACCATCTATGCTAACTGAGCTATAGGGACCAGCTATGCTAACTGAGCCAAAGGTACCAGTTATGCTAACTAAGCTATAGGGGAAAGCTATGCTAATTGAGCCATAGGAACCAGCTATGCTAACTGAGCCAAAGAGACCAACTATGCTAACTGAACTATAGAAGCCAGATATAGCTACCTGAGCCACAGGGACCAGCTAAGCTACCTGCTGTCTTTAAATGAATTTATGCAAACTATAGGGTCAAGCTATGCAAAATGAGCTATAGGGACCAGCTATACCAACTGAGCAAAAGGTACCATATATGCTAACTGGGCTATAGGGACCAGCTATGCTAACTGAGCCAAAGGTACCAGCTATGCTAACTACTCTATAGGGACCAGCTATGCTAACTGAGCTATAGGGACCAGCTATGCTAACTGAGCCAAAAGGACCAACTATGCTAACTAAACTATAGAAACAAGATATAGCTAACTGAGCCACAGGGATCAGCTAAGCTACCTCTGTCTTTAAAATAATTAATGCAAACTATAAGGACAAGCTATGCTAATTGAGCCACAGGAACCAATTGTGCTAACTGAGCCATAGGGACCAGATATGCTAACAGAGTCATAAGGACCAACTATTCTGACTGAGCCATAGGGATCAGGTATGCTAACCAAACTATAGGGACCAGCTATGGCTAACCGAGACACAAGGACAGGCTATGCTAACTGAGCTATAGGGACCAGCTAAGATAACTGAGCCATAGGGACCAGCTATACTTACTAAGCTTTTGGGGTTGGCTGTGCCAACTGAGCCATAGGGACCAGCTATGCTTACTAAGCTTTTGGGGTTGGCTGTGCCAACTGAGCCATAGGGACCAGCTATGCTTACTAAGCTTTTGGGACCGGCTATGCCAACTAAGCCATAGGGACCAGCTAAGCTAACTGAGTCATAGGGACTGGCTATGCTGAATGAGCCACAGGGACCAGCTATGCTAACTGAGCCATAGGGAATGGCAGTGCTAACTGAGCCATAGGGAATGGCAGTGCTAACTGAGCCATAGGGAATGACAGTGATAACTGAGCCATAGGGAATGGCAGTGATAACTGAGCCATAGGGTATGGCGGTGATAACTGAGCCATAGGGAATGGCAGTGATAACTGAGCTCTAGGGACCAGCTATGCTAACTGAGCTGTCAGTTTTTTCAGCAGGACCTGACCAGATGTTCACTGTTAGTCTATGGGCAGGCAGATGTAAGCAGACATGCATCCATTTACATCTGCTTCCCTCTGAGTCTGCCTAGGTCCAAAAGAAAAAAAGAATGGAAAAGGCTTGCGTCTTTTTTCGTTTTTTTTTCGGACCTAATCATGACAGATAGGAGGCAAAAGGACATGAACAAGCCTAACATGGATCCCTTTAAGCTCTATTCTTCCCTTGATCAAACAGATACAGATTACAAAGGTGACATTTGTTCTGCTTTGCGCTGATTCAGCAGGGGATCTGTTCACGGATGGACTTCTCCTGTATGAAAGGACCATAAGAGTAAAAAAAGGTACAGAGATGAGATGTAAACAATGTGCTATGACTTGGAGGGAATGGCCATAGCAGGTAGGCAGAATGTAGAGGAGCAATGCTCCTACACCGAGGAAGTCATAGAACAAGTACAGTAGTATAACATCATCTAGGTCTCTCTCCTTCTCCAGCTTGTCAGGAAGTGAGATCCCTTCAGGGAGCTGCTGAATGCAGCTTGTCCATTGTTATGCTGACTGACTGGGATGCCTGGCTTCTCTCAGGCTTCCCTTATACCACCCAAGTAGAAGGAGGAGCGTAACCACAGCGTCAGATGACCTGCTCCTCATTATGAAGCTTCTCAGCTGTTAAACAGCTCAGCCTGAAACATTCATGTCTCTCTGTGACCTCCCTTGACCCAAGCAGATAGTTCCTGTAAATACTGTAATCTTCCCTCAAATGATGTGTGCTGAGGAGGGTTAAATAAAGTCAGTGAAAGGTAAAAGTGGAAGAAATGTTGCAGACTACATCTCATTGACCAAGGCATCTCCACTATTATTGGTCCCTGACTTTCCATTCTTTCTAGACCTGGTGTTTTCAATAAAGAGTATAATGCAATAAACAAGACTAAATTGAATGGACTGCTTTTAACGGCTTACAACACCCAATAAAAATGCAGGGAAAGTACAGTTTTAGTTTTTTTTTTTAGCAGCTTGTTCCATTTGAGAGCATTAGTTGGCTGACGTACTTGAAGCCAGCTATGGTACTCTCATGTTACTCTTCTGGTATACGACGGTAGCAGAGCATTTCAGTCATTGTCTGTAATAGCCAATCATATTCTAGCTGTGCAGGTCAGCAAAGGAAAGCTGGCATAAGTGATAATTGTATAGGAAGCAGTGCTATTTGTTTCTATTGTCAGCATTTTCAAAGCAAAGAAAACTGTCTGCGTTCAGGGCATAAGTCTGCGCATGTACTTACGCAAGTAGCGGTCAGTGTTGCCAACCTACCAGATTGAAATTTACTGGCATGACACCCGAAATTTACTGGCGCAGCCACGTTTTTACTGGCATTTCACAAAAGTTACTAAATTACATTTTTAGGTGCAAATTTCAGTATTTAGGCTACCAACAAGTACACTAGGCAAATAGCAATTAGATATTAAGGTAAAAAAACATATTTTTGTTATTTTCGATATAATAAGGGCAAATTATTTAGTCACATCATCCCCTGCCTTCATCCCCCTCTGCCACCAATACCCCCCGCCTCCATCCCCCTCTGCCAACAACACCCCCTGCCTTCACCCCCCTCTGTGGTGCCACAATCTCCCCTTGCCTCCAATCTCCCTCTGCCTCCAATCTCCCTCTGCCTACTATCTCCCCCAGGCCCCCTGCCTCCAATCACCCCCTGCCTCCATTGTCCCCTGCCTCCATCCCCCTCTGCGGTGCCACCAACAACCCCTGTCTCCATCCCCACCCTCTGCGATGCCACCATCCCCCTCTGCGGTGCCACCAACACCCCCTGCCTCCAATCACCCCCTGCCACTAACACCCCCTGCCTCCAATCTTCCCCAGGCCCCTGCCTCCAATCACCCCCTGCCTCCATCGTCCCCTGCCTCCACCCCCCTCTGCGGTGCCACCAACAACCCCTGTCTCACTCCCCCCACCCTCTGCAGTGTCACCATCCCCCTCTGCGGTGCCACCAACACCCCCTGCCTCCAATCTCCCCCTGCCACTAACATCCCCTGCCTTCAATCTCCTCTTGCCTCCTGCCTCCATCCCCCTCTGTGGTGCCACCGCAGCCACCATCACCCCCTGCCTCCAATCACCCCCTGCCTCCAATCTCCATGCGCAGTTCCAAGCCGAACCGATCTCGGCTATTTTTACTGGCACATTTCCGCGACATTTACGAACGGGGGGAAAAAGTGCCAGCTTTTACGAACTGTCCGTAAAAATACGGACGGTTGGCAACACTGGTAGCAGTTCATACAGTCGCATCTTGTAATTGCTGTCTATAGGCAGTCATATACAGCGGTTGTTGGTCCCCTCTGTGAACTAGTCCTTAAATGTGGTGAATGCATTTGTTTTCTTTTTTCAGCCTACATTTTCCGCAAGTACAGAAACGTACCTGTTGATCACATCATCATTTAATTACATTTGTAACGTTCTGTCCACTAAACTGATATCTCAAATTATGTTATCTATCTACTATAGCTACCTAAGGCAATTCATACATGGTTCAAATCTCGGTCGGTTCAGCAGGAAGTGGCCGAGATTTGAACCGTTAATGGGCAGGCTGAATGTACCAAGTTGATCGATCGACTTGGGTACAACTATCTGGCGAATTCGCTTCTGAATATCGCAAGTGGGTGCTATAGCCGTGATAATCACTGTCTTCTCCTGGAGGGGACAGCTTCCCCCGTCCGCCTCCACCCTCCAGAGGAGAAGACAATTACTCGGCAGGAGGGATTCCCCTGTCAACACTGTCTATGTTGATGGGGGAATCGTGCAAATTTCTTTCCTGCAACAAAAGAAATTCACACCGTCTATGGGCTGCCTTAGTTACACTACAGAACACCTCCCCTATGTAAAGAAGAGGAGTAGGTGATTGTATTCTAAGTCAGGAGAGCAGCCAAGGATTACAACGCATGTCCCCCATAGATACATTACAATGAGGGAGTGTTGTCACTCTAGGGCAGGAAGGTTGTTATTTATAGGATCAACAGGTAAAATGAAAGTAGAATTATAGGAAAACTTTTTTTTTTAATTTTTGATGGAGTAAAGCCTCGTACACAAGACCAAGTTTCTCGGCAAAAAAC
This sequence comes from Rana temporaria, assembly GCF_905171775.1. Lineage (NCBI taxonomy): Eukaryota > Metazoa > Chordata > Amphibia > Anura > Ranidae > Rana > Rana temporaria. The sequence continues at coordinate 124,195,504 of NC_053490.1, read as the reverse complement.
AGCAAGGAACTTGCTGGGAGATATTTTTTTGCCGAAGAAACCGGTCGTGTGTACATTTTCATCGAGGAAACTGTCGAGAAACTCGACGAGCCAAAAAGAGAGCAAGTTCTCTATTTCCTCGACGGGAGTCTCAAATTGGCTCGTCAAGTTCCTCGACTGGCTGGTTTTCGACGAGAAACTCGAGCGTGTGTATGCTAAGAAAACCGCGCTTGCTCAGAATAAAGTATGAGACGGGAGTAAAAGTAGCATTTGTAATGGAGATCACACATTTTTCAAGCTGTAACAGACTGAAAAGTGCAAATCGTCTCTTACCAAACTTATACTTAACACGCAAACACATGAGATAAGCAAAAGCAGCCCCAAGAGTTTAGCCAGTGGAATTGAACTTCCCCTGCAGTTGTATGTGTTGTATGTCACCGCGTTTGTGAATGAGATTTTGTCTTGACAGTGTGTACGCAAAGCAAGCTTGTTGAGTTCCTCGACAAGCCTAACAAGGAACTCGACGGGGAAAACGATGTGTTCCTCGGTCGTGTGTACGAGGCCTAAGAGAGTTATATCCATCTGCCGCGAGAACAGAGTCTTGGGGGCAAGCTGCACATGCTGAGTTTGGTGTGTTGTGCTAGAGCAGCCATTCTTAACCAGGGTTCAGTGGAACCCTGGGGTTCCTCCAGAGGTTGCTAGGGGTTCCTTGAGCTGTGGCTGATGAATCACCTTTTTGATGGTGCCTACAGAGTTCAAGGTTCAGCATCACTTAGCAAAGCCAGCAGCATGACACAAAATATATTGTTAGCTGTTTTTAAGGGTGGCATTCTGAGCACCACTTTACAGGGAACATTCTTCCTATTGACCACCAGTATAAGGGGCATTGTTCCTAATTACCCCCGAGGAATTGGTTTTAGTAAGGGTTCCTTGAGACCTGAAAATTATTTTACGAAGGTTGAGAAAGCCTGTGCTAGAGAGTGGTTTCTTTCTTGGAAGAGTGCATGTGATCAGCACAGGGCCAATCAGCACTGTCCAGACAGAGGGCCAGGGGTCCTGCAGCCTCATAGGACAATCAGGGGAGAATGAAAACTCCTCCTACAAAATGTACCAAATAGAAGCCACAAGACTGCTTTATACTGCTAATGAGAAAAGGAATAAACAGTTTATATTTTACTAAAATGATTACATTTCCATGTTCTGTGTACTGTGGAAGACCAGATATCGTGAATGCAGAGTCTTGGGTTTAGTAACGCTTTAAACTTTACAGTGAACCAGTGGTTTACCCATGCAGGGCAATACAACAGGTTTGTTTTTGTGGTGAGCCCCCTAGTTACACATACCCACCTTACCTTGTCTTTGCCCCCTATTGTTTCCTGTACTTCCAGGTATAAGAAACATGTGACTGCTTGCCCTTCCCCACACATGACAGGACTGGTGCTTGCCCAGAGCTGTTCAGCCCTGTGTAAGCTCCAAGCTGCTGTAGGGTAAGGAAGAACCCAATTAATATTTTGCATAAGAAAGGTATTATTTCGCTTAGACATTTTTAATAGAGTAAAAATGCAGTTTAAAGCAAGCATTTGGTTAGTTGTCAGAGGTGCCATCACTACAGTATATTTCCTGAAAACTGCTCAAGCACTGGTCATTTCCCACTTGGGTCTTATTCACATGGGGCATTTCAATCCATAGGGCAGGGCAGTATTTACCTCCATGGGGATGTACAAGCGTTGCATGCATTCCTGTGCAGGCAGTCCTATTGCTGTCTATTGGGATGCAGCAGCTGCAGGACACAGTGGCTCTTCCCAATTTGACATCTGTATGGGAGAGGGTGCCCTGTGAGTGTGTTTGGGACTGTGCACCCTCACAGATGTCATACTGGACACAGTGGCTGTGTCCGTGCAACTGCTGCATCCCATTTGACAGCAATGGGGCTACCTGCACAGGAATGCATGCAACACCTGTGCATCCTCTGCAGTAAGCATGGCCTTGCTCAGGTCACAGATTGAAATGCTCCTTTCGCCTCATTCACATGGGCACTGGCATCCGTACTACGTGAATGAGGCATTTGTTTTTGTGCCCGCATCCACCCCTGAGCTGCATGCAGGCAGCCTATGGAAGTGCCTGCAGACACGGTACTTTGACAGGCGTGCCGGTGTGGGTACGCAGCCCCGGCTTGCAGACAGTGTGCCACCAATAATGGGTGAGTTGTATCATTTCAATTATAGGCTGAAACTTTCACAAACTCTATCATCAGATCCCACACAACTTAATATCATTATGATAATTATAATAATATTTTCATTTTAAATGTGTTTGTTTTATTTCATTGCGTCTGGGGCAGATAATTTCAGTTAATTACCCATATCCTCCGTCACTTTCTGGTTTTACACAGGCCACCTACACAGAGTGAAAGAATTTAGGCATCATTAAGATGTGTGGAACAAGCCCATGTTGTTACAGATGTTACATCAGTTACTTGATCTGAGCCTTTCCCACAACATATGCATACCTACAATTAGAGCACCACCTACTGTTCAAAGTGTACATTGCTCTTGCTGGCTGGTGGAAGAAAGGAGGACACTTTTATTAAAAGGTCTACAAGGAAGTGAGCAAGAATGAATAGTGGATTTTGTTAGAAATAATGATATGTCTGAGTACTAAATAATGAATGATAAAACATTTTTTAACAGCTTCTTTTTAAAAGTGTCTCTAAACCCTAGCTGGATTAAGTTGGCTAAAGTGCTGTGTTTCATAAAACATTGCCATGGATTCACTTCCATAAATACTCTTTTCACTTTTTTTTCATAATTTTTCTTATTTGAGTACTGCTGATCTCCTCCAGCCTTTTTCTGCTATGCACTTGTTGCTTTGTGCCAACTTTTGACAGTGATGAGCCGCGTCTGCGCAAATGTGTCAGCACGTCCACCTATAAGGGTTGCTTTACAAAAGACAACTAGGCTGATTATTTTGGAAGTGTATTTTCCCTTTCTTTAATGAATGAGGTGAAGCTTTGCTAATATCTATCATCCAATTATGTGCAGGGGTTCCGTCAAAATTTGTAACGGAAGTGACGTTTCTTTGCCACCATCTTTTTACACCCCGCACTCCTCCACAGTAATGCCCTGTACACATGATCGGTTCATCCGATGAAAACGGTCTGATGGATTTTTTCATCAGATATCCGATGAAGCTGACTTTCATCAGTCTTGCCTACACACCATCAGTTAAAAAACCGATTGTGTCAGAACGCGGTGATGTACAACACAACGACGTGCTGAGAAAAATGAAGTTCAATGCTTCCGAGCATGCGTCGACTTGATTCTGAGCATGCATGGATTTTTAACCGATAGATTTCCCCACAGACGATCGTTTTTTTTCTTTCGGTTTTTTAACCATCAGATAATTTTAAAACAGGTTCTAAGTTTTTTCACCGATGGGAAAAAAAACTATGGGGTCCACACACAATTGGTTCGTCTGATCATCAGACGAACCGATCGTGTGTACGCAGCATAAGGATACACTGAGAAGGGGGCAAGTGAACATCTTGTTACACCCACAGGCTTGGCCCCTCAGTGTATCCTTACTATGGACGAGTGCGGGGTGTAGCCAAATGGCAGCGACGAAACGTCACTTCCGTTACACATTCTGACGGGTCGCCTAATCTGATGAAACACAGGCAAACTGTTTTATTTTATTTACCTTGCACATGATTGGGTATTCTTTCTAAAGCGAATTTCCACCATATTCACTAAGCTAAGGAAAAATGAAAAAGAAGCCTCCAAATAACTTAACTAGTGGGGTAGAGAATTGTGAGTGCCGTCATCCAATTACCAATGACGAGTGAGTGCAAGGAGATAATTCCTGTACTGTATAGTAATAGTTATGTGCTGCCACCTAGTGGTACATGAATAAAAACACAATTGGGTTATTTACAAAAGACAAATCCACTTTGCACTACAAGTGCAAACTACAAGTGCAAAGTTCACTTGAAATTGCACTGTAAGTGCACTTGGAAGTGCCGTCGCTGTAGATCCGAGGGGGACATGCACAGAAAATAAAAAACAGCATTTTAGCTTGCACATGATTGGATAATAAAATCAGCAGAGCTTCCCCTCATTTCAGATCTACCCCTCAGATTTACAGCGACTGCACTTCCTAATGCACTTCTAGTGCAATTTCAAGTGTGGATTAGCCTTTCATAAATAACCCCCAATGTGTGAAATTGGAATTACCGTATTTATCGGGGTATTGCGCGCTCCGGCGTATAGCGCACACCCCTAAAGTGGACCCGCATTCCTGTGAAAAAAAGATTTTAGTACTTACAGTTTTGGTGTCTTGCGCGGCGTCCATCGGCGGCCTCGTCGGGTCCGGCGTCCATCTGCGGCTTCGGTGGTGTCCTCGTCGGGTCCGGCGTCCTTCTGCGGTGTCCTCCCCGCTGGATCTCCGCTTCCCGCGCTGAGTTTGAACTACTGGGCCGGCATATACCGAGCGCAGTACACTCGTGTATAGTCGGGCAGGCTTGTCTGCTCTCGCGGTCACGTCCTGTGCGTCCTGTACGTCCAGGACGTGACTGCGAGAAGAGCTGAGCCTGCCCGACTATACACGAGTGTACTACGCTCGGTATATGCCGGCGCAGTAGTTCAAACTCGGGAAGCGGGTATCGCGTATATCGCACACCCACAATTTTTCCCTGAATTTGCGCGGTATACGCCGATAAATACGGTAATAAGCTGCTGCCATCACCTGAAAGTATTCACAAAACTGCAATAGGTATAATATATAACGTGTGATATCGCTGTTACAGACTAAATAATAAACAGTGTCAATACATCTTAAATAATAAATGCTGATTGCATAATAAATGCTGATAGCCAAAGTCTAAATGCAATTTATTGTGACAAAAAGGACATGCAATGAAATAAATTAATACATTGAAAAGTCTTCCTATGAGAAAAAGTGCAATGCAAGCTTCACCACCACATCTAATAATTGTTAAGCTGCAAAATATTATATTTATATAGATCTTGTATGGCATTTCAAGGACATACGCTGAACTTCAACAAGCTCAAAACTTATTACAATTTCAAAAGTTATTTAAGATTAATTAAAACAATAAAAAATCAGTAATAAATAAACTATAAACATAGTCAGTTACTGTTGGCAGAATGGTAATTGGCACATATTAGACCATGGCCTACTAGGAAGCCCAATGGCCACCTGAGACACAAAGGTTTCTGTGTGTATTTAGAATAACATTACCTTTTGCAGCTGGAGTCAAATGCTGAATCTGTAAACCAAATGTATTTCACTTTTTATTTGTATATTCATGAGGTATGATGTCATACATACTGTATATGTTACATGTAAAATATGCTTGTATACTGTATAAAGGTTTCAATATTTGCAGGGAACTTAATTCTAACATATTCTCTTTCAGAAGTTCTAAAAAAATATATAAATAGATGTGCCAATGACTAAGGGTTGTCCATGATGGCATCGCGCCAGTGCCCCCCTGCTATGTTCAACCCTATGAATCCTCCTATGAACAGCTATGTAGAACATTGCTATCTGAGGTCCCCCAATGTCATGGCTGAAGGTTAGTATACAGAATGATTGCTAATTAAAGAGTAACTTTGCTTTACAACAAATATAATCTGTCTTTTTCTGTTGGTATAAATGGAACTAAAGCCAAATCTTTCTTATTTTGGATAGAGTAAGAGAGGGTTATGACTCCTTTTTATATTTTTTTATATCTATGTCCCATTGGGGAGATTTACTTTAATTTCTTGTCTCATAACCACAACAGGAAGTAAGAGGAAATCCCTCCATACTGAGAAACATAGGTGTGCGCACAGGGTGTGCCAGGTGTGCCCAGGCACACTCTAATCACCCTGTGCAGCACAGATTCCCCCTACTTCCCTTCCCCTTTCTCCCACAGCGCCGCCGGCTTCCCTCCTCTCCTTTCCCGCTGGCTGTTGCTGCAGAAATGTTTTAGGATGAGTGGGTGAAGGGGACGGTAAATATGTAATTTACCGGCCCCTTCCCTTTCTGATGGAACATTGTGAGTTATCGGTAATACGTGTTTGAGCTTTGGGGTGCACACCCTAATGCAATAGGCTGTGCACACCTATGCTGAGAAACCACAACATGTTTCGCCTTTTGAAAATTTCCCCTCTATTCTTATTTTGATGTCAACCTAAATTTGAGATTTTCTTTCACTTTTACTATCAGCGACTTTGGCTATCAGAGCAAATAGAACGGATGAATCTCCCCATACGGAAACACAAGAAGCAATAAAAACCTGGCAGGTGTTCTAATCCCTCTCCACTCTATTCTAAATTGAAAAAACATTTTGGGCCAGATTCAGAAAAGAGATACGACGGCGTATCTCCTGATACGCCGTCGTATCTCTGAGTGCGCTTGGTCGTATCTATGCACCTGATTCAGAGAATCAGTTACGCATAGATATCCCTAAGATCCGACAGGTGTAAGTGTCTTACACCGTCGTATCTTAGGCTGCAATTTCAGGCTGGCCGCTAGGTGGCGCTTCCGTATGTTTACGCAAGGAATATGCTAATTAGGTAGATATGGCGAATCAGAAACGTACGTTCGGCCGGCGCAATTTTTTACGTTGTTTATGTTAGGCTTTTTTCGGCGTATAGTTACCCCTGCTATATGAGGCGTAGCTAATGTTAAGTATGGCCATCGTTCCCGCGCCGAGTTGAAATTGTACGTGGTTTGCGTAAGTCGTTCGCGAATAGGGCTGGACATAATTTACGTTCACGTCGAAAGCAATGACGTTTTGCGGCGGATTTTCGAGCATGCGCATTTGGTTTTTTTTTTTTTCAGAAAAGAGCATTATTACAAATTTACAGTGTCATCAAATCTGGGAACGACTAGTGTCCATCAAATTCTGCGGTTTTAGGTCTAGAGGAAGGTACAACAAAATCCTTTGAGGAAATGTTTGCCAATTTTGCCATATGGAGGAAAACTACCGTATTAATCGGCATATAACACGCACAGGCGTATAACACGCACCTACATTTTAAGAGGGAAGTTTCAGGAAAATAAAACTTAAAGTTTAAATAAAGAACTTTGAAGCAAAATAAGGGTCAGTGCCCATTAATGCAGTCTGATCAATGCCCATCTGCAGCCTCACCATTGCCATGAATGCAGCCTAAGCAATACCTATCTCACCTCAGATTACTGCTGACTCAGAGGGGACGAGGAGGGGGGCGTGATGAGCGCCGTCAGATTACATACAGCGGGAATCTCCTGTCTACTCCGCATCCTCTTTAATACAGTCCCACCTCCTGGAACAGCTTCTATGATAGACAGAACACTGGTCCAATGCCAGCCCAGGAGATGGGGCTTCCTATTACAGAGGCCGCTTAGTAAACAGGAGATTCTTGCTGTATGTAATCGGACGGCTCTCGTCCCGCCACCCCTCCCCGTTCTCTTCCGAGACAACCCAAATTGCAGTATCGGCATATCACATGCACGCGCTATTTGCAACCGATTTGCAGGGTGAGTGTTATACGCCAATAAATACAGTAATTTCATCCTGATGCCCCAATCAATACCTGAACAAAATCTTACCATGCCAACCTTGTACTTCAAGTTTTAGCTATTATTCACTACAAGAAAATCATGTAGACTTTCTGCTTTCAGATTTGACACAAGCTGATTGTTTGCGTTGGGCAATAGGTTCTTACTTCAAACACCACCCTTGAGTATGTTAGGTGCAGATTACGAGGTCTTGATACTCCCACTTCTCAGCATTGATGTTAAAACAGTCAGTATGAAATCATTTTGTAAATACACTTGGCATTAAGTCCCATTTCTGATGTATTTTTGATATGCTTTATTACATTACAAGAAATGTAGCATTTTATATATTTTTTTTTTCATTCTGTGTGTACAGGCATAGCTCACTCTTAACTACACAATGGAGTTTATTTACTATCGCTGGAAAGCGCAAAATCAGGCTCACTTCTGCATAGAAACCAATGAGCTTCTAACCCCAGCTTGTTCAATTAAGCCTGATAATAAAACCTGGAAGCTCATTGGTTTCTGTGCATACGTGAGCCTGATTTTGCGCTTTCCAGCTTTAGTAAATAAACCCCATTGTGTACTTAAAAGTGGGGTATGCCTGTATTACCTTCTGCTTAAATACACTGACGTTGTTACATACAGTGGGCATGGATATTATTATTGTGCTATTTTACCATGAAAATGCAGTATTTTTACATTTATTTTATATGTGCAGGCATGAATGAGATGCCCTATTGCCATCAGAACAACCTCATAACCAGCCACCATAGCTTTGGACTGGCACAAACCAATGAGCACACTGGTGCCGATGGTAAGCATTTCAAAATTGCTCTCACCAAGCAGGACACAAGCCAAATTTTTATAGAGACATCATCAAATTTTACAAATATGCATGTCCTAGTATGTCATAGATAGCAGGGTTGATTTACTAAAGGCAAATAGACTGTGCACTTTGCAAAGTGCAGTTGCACCAGACTTTAGTAAATGTGTAGAAGCTCTGCTGATTTCCATCATCCAATCATGTTCAAGCAAAAATGCATTTTTTTTATAGCACATGATTGGGTATTCTTGAAAGAGGGAGTCTCTACCTTATTTAATAAGCCTTGGAGCAACTGCACTTGCAGAGTGCAACCACACTTTGCAAAGTGCACTGTCTTTTTGTCTTTAACAAATCAACCCCAATGTGTTTTATCGATAATTTTACTCATTTATAGAGTACATTTAACCATCCAAATCAGTTACCATGTTTACCACTATTAAAAATACCACATGCTAATGTCCATACACATATACAAGCCACACCAAACCCATGCAGACTCAGGGAGGACATATACACTCTCTGTGGCCAGTCCTCATTGAGAATTAAGCTCAGGAGCTTAGAGCTACCAGGCAGGAGTACATACACACAAAAGACAATGATATGTGTTTGTATATCCAATTTGTCTCCCAACTGAGCCTGCCAAAGCATTCACAAGGTTGACCATGAGAGGTATTATCTAGGAAAATGTACAATATTTATTATATTTTATATAGTAATAAAGTAGTGTCAGCAACCTCACATCATGTAATGACCATTACTTGTTTTTCTCTGATAAGGGTCTCGTTTCTCCACTCCACGAAATTCAGTGAAGCTAAGCAAGAAGAGAGCCATGTCTATTTCCCCTTTATCAGATGCCAGTATCGATCTTCAGACCATGATACGAACATCTCCTAATTCCCTGGTAGCATTCATTAACTCCAGATGTTCCTCAGCCAATGGTTCCTATGGCCACTTGTCAATCGGGACTATAAGGTATATATAGAAACATTTGCTTTAATATAGTTAAATAATTAGAAATAAATGACATTGGTAAAGCAATGGCTGGATTTTCAAAATAACATTTGCTGGGAAGTTATAATTGCTTATCCCAAAGTGATGACACTTTATTTTGGCATTTCCATTTCTAAACCTTTGATATGATATACATACATGTATAAAAATGATTACATCCCAAGAGACATAAAGAAACATGTTAAATTAACAAAACAATATGCACTTCAGCCACCCCTAAATGTTGCCAGGGCCTATTTAAATAAGTATGTATATCCTAAGAGTCGGTTCACACTAGGGCGACACGACTTCCAGCGCGACTTTCAGAGGCGACTCCGACACGACTTGAACGTGAACCACAGGGCGATCTGGGGCGATTTACAACACGACTTGAAGTCGTCTCCAGGACAGGAGACTTTCCAGTGGCCAATTAAACAACAATCAGTTCTAGGGGAGGAAGGGAGAGGTTTACCTGAGAAATGTATGTTATCTTCCTGGAAAGTAGCTTCAGATAAGACAGTGATCAGACTTGGAGGCGACTTCCATTGAAATCAATGGGTACAAATCGCCTACAAGTCGGATTGAAGTAGTACAGATACTTCTTCTGAAGTCGGAGCGACTTGAGTAGTGTGTATTAACACCGCTCCCATTCACTTCCATTGTTTTTCCCTACAGCGCGACTTGGGACGACTTGAGGCGACTTCAAGTCGGATCCCAAGTCGCCCCAGTGTGAACCGGCTCTATGCCACGATCCCACCAAAAACGACCCTTCAAAAAGTATGGTGCTGTAACATTAATATAATATTATTGGTTATTACTGCTTTGAAATATTGAAATGTAAACGTTACTGATCCCTTTACCTTTTACACCATGTTGCTTTGGCTTTCAGCCCCTCACTTGGGTATCAGAATTGCTTTAACCATCAGAGACCTCAGGGCTCCTCGTATGGACCAAACAGCCATATGTCTTACAACTCACATGAACACTTGACCAGCAGAGGAATGGGAACCCTTCAATCTCGCACCTCGATCAAGCACTGCCAGGTGGGTTCAGGCCATCCGTCCATGTTAAGTAACCTAAATATTGAAATATCAGCATTGACAAAATGCCTATTAAGGGCTACATTGTCTGCCTAATTGTGATATTTCAGAACTCTTACAGCTCAACAAATAATAGCACATTTGTTAAAAAAAAAATAACCTGTGTCATTGCACTGCCCATTTGTATACTTTATTTAATCACACTGGTCATGGTCATCCACACAGATGAAATCTGAGCCATTATCCAGCGCAAGCTTAGACGCTATGAATACCAAACGACTGGAAGATGGATCAGAAGGGGATATATCAAGTCCGGCCTCTGCTGGCACGCAGGTAGGAGTATAGTAGAACATAAGCTTATAATTATTGTATTACCATTAATGTTTTCATAATCTATTCTTAAATCATCACTGAAGTTTAACTAATGCCATTAAATGGGCCTGTAAAAGACCTGCAAAGACGAGCCCATTTGCATTCTGATATTAAGCATAGAAGTACTCATATGCCCCACAACCTGACAATCATCATTGATAAGCAACTCCAAGGCTTCCAGCACTAGTATTTTTTCTTCACATTGCTTGCACTGGCTTTTCTACAATTATGCTTAAGTTATTATTTGAGGCATTGTAGTATTTTATGTTTTTATGTTCCTCTATTTTAAGGCTATTAAGATGATTAGGAATTGTCCATATAAAACCCTTTTGAAACAACAAATTTAGCATGCACATTATGTAAAGTATGGCCAGCACTGTATTTAATTGGACATTTGCTATTTAAGTACATTTTTCCTTGTCAAAAGACTCTCTATGGGACTAATAATATAAAGGCATTCTCTGTATTACTTTCACCAGTGGAAAGTAATGATAACTGCTATACAGATTAAAATTGGATATTTGATATGCGCAATCCTCATCTCAATAATAAAATTGAGGGGCAGGCAATATTTATTGCAGGCATCTCTACTACAGTCTATATACATTTCATATGCAATTAAAAAGAACATAGATCTTGCACTGTTCTACTTATGCATGTGTCAATTTTATTAGATCATACAACATGCAGATAAAAGCAGGTTTCTTCCAGCCACCAACAATTATCATGCATTCAGTCACATGCTTTCTTGGGCATTGCTTAACACTTCCCTCATTTAAAATTCTTAAACATGTATCAGTCAATTCACACCTCCCTAGTATATGTCTTTACAATCCTTCCTTGGTAGAATCCATTCACCATAGCATGTCAAAATATTTCCTAAGGCAAACCTGTTGCTTTGTACTGAAATGCCAATCAGTGCATATTTGCCTTATTTTTTTTGCTCCCCCTCCACTTTGCTCAGTCATAAAATATTCTGATTTATTTTTTCTTAATAATAATACTCATGATGGAAGGGATAATATCTATTACACACGATTGGAAATTCCGACAAGAAAAATGTGGATTTTTTCCGACTGAATTTTGGCTCAAACTTGTGTTGCATACACATGGTCACACAAAATTCTCACCACTAAGAACACGGTGATGTACAACACTACAACGAGCCGAGAAAAATGCTTTCGAGCATGCGTCAAATTGATTCCGAGCCTGCATGTTGTTTTCTGTGTCGGAATTGCATACAGACGATCGGAATTTCCAACAAGAATTTTTCTTGTCGGAAAAGTTGAGAGCCAGCTCTCAAATTTTTGCTGTCGGAAATTCCGACAGAAAAGTCAGATGCAGCCTACACAAGGTCGTAAATTTCCGACCAAAAGCTCACATTAAAATTTTCTTGTCGGAATTTACGATCGTGTGTACGGGTTATTAGACATGACATAATTATTTTGTGCATGATTAGTGGAAATAAATCAAACTACTACTAGATGACCCATAACCTTGAAAACCTTTAAGGCTCATTCACACCAGCATAGTTACATAGTTGCATATGGAAAAAAATCTATCCATTTCAACAAAACACTGCCCAATTGCAAAAGCAAGACAATTTGTTAGGTCTTACGTCTCATGACTTTGATTTACACAAACATGCTGCATTGGTGTGCACTAAAAAAAAATAAGCTAAGTGTTGCATTTTTGATCAGCACAACAAATTCCAACATTCTGCAACAGGCCATTACATATCTGGGCGTAACTTTTTATTCAGTCCTAGGAAAAGTATAGCAAGATTATGAATATTTAAAAGAATTCAAACTTTCAATTTATACGGGAAAGTTTATAATTTATAATTTCTCTTTCAAATAGGATCCACTGCTAGGGTTGCTCGATGGCCGAGATGACTTGGAGAAAGAAGATGGGAAACATGAACCAGAAGCTGTGTATGAAACCAACTGTCACTGGGAAAACTGTACTAAAGAGTTTGATACTCAGGAACACCTTGTGCATGTAAGACAGATGATTCCTTGTAGCTCTTCCATTAACAAATGCTTTTTTGGCTGCTCTAGTCTACAGCAAGGCCTCTAAACATTATACATTTAATGCCAGAAAACAAATTCAAAGAGTGTTTTAATTTACATTAGTTGTATATTAATTGTTTTTCATTTAAATGACTCTTCCACAGCACATTAACAATGAACACATCCATGGGGAGAAGAAAGAGTTTGTGTGTCATTGGCAGGAATGCTCCCGAGAACTCAGACCATTCAAGGCCCAGTATATGCTTGTTGTCCACATGAGAAGACACACTGGAGAGAAGCCCCACAAGTGCACAGTGAGTTTTGCAGCCATTCATATTAAAGAAAGTTCAAAAATATAATAGTGACAATGGAGAGTAACAATATTTTCTTTACACTCAGAGGTCATCCCTGTATAAAACATTATTGGTTAATCACAATATAGCGGGATTTTAATATATGCATCAAATGGTAGCTCATAGATTCTATTACAAATTATAGAATTTCTAATTTAAAATCCTAAGTAAAAACATTTTCTACTTCATGTGTCTGAAATGGCTGTTTCCAGAGCTTAAAGGAGTTCTCTGACCTAAAACTTTTAACCCCACGCCGTGCCCGGGCTGTAAAACTATACAAAATAAACTTTCACTTACCTGCCTACGATCCCCCATTGTTCCGATATCGCCGTCCCGTTCTCCGGTCCCGGTCTCTTCGGCTTCCTGCGTGTCGGTGACTCATAGTGCGCTCAGCCTATCAGCGGCCGCAGCAATGTCCCGTCGTGGCCGCTGATAGGCTGAGCGCACTATGAATCACCGACACACAGGAAGCGGAAGAGACCGGGACCGGAGAACGGGACGGCGATATCGGAACAACGGGGGATCGTAGGCAGGTAAGTGAAAGTTTATTTTGTATAGTTTTACAGCCCGGGCACAGCGGGGGTTAAAAGTTTTAGGTCAGAGAACTCCTTTAATGCATTTATAGAAACACAGAAAATTATGTAGCATATAAGTGTGCATTACCACAATAGTATAGACTTATATGAGAATATGAGGACTAAAATAAGTAGCAGCATTCCTGCAAGTATACTACCAAAACATTTTTGCCAATACTGGGAGTTTTTGTGGGAATCTGTACAGTATATAATTTTTCATTTATTTCATCAAAAACAAATAAATATTTGTACAAGTTACATAAAATCATTTATATTGTTTTTACCCAGTGCCCCCTCCTTCCCATTCTTCTTCAAAAGCTTCTTCATAGCTATTATTGTCTGCATAAAACATTACAAATATATTGTGGGAAGAAGGATGAAAGTCTCGGGGATTTTCCATATTTTCCAATATGGCTTTGTCAGAAATGACCCAAAACTGAGTAGATTACCTAGTGCTCTAAAAATATTGTCAAAGCGCTTTCTGTTTTACAATGTTTTCATGATGAATGCTGAAAACCACAATGTTGAACCAGAGGATAGCTGTATCAATAAAAGCTGTAGGGGGAAGTCTAAAGGAAGACTCATACTACAAATTGCACCTGGCAACAAAGAAAGACCTCAGATTATGTAACTACTCAGATAGTCCCATGTACGGCACTCCAGTGGTGAAAATTGATGTGAAAACATGATATTACAATATCCCACACAAACAACTTTGGAGACCATTTACCATATATACTCGAGTATAAGCCGAGGCACCTAATTTTATCACAATAAAATGGGAAAACGTATTAAGTCGAGTGTAAGCCTAGGGTGAGCATGCAGCAGCTACTGTAAGCGGAAAAGAGGGTCAACAATGTCCATTTGCACGCCTCACTGTGCCCATTTACACGCCTCACTGTGCTCAACCTCACTGTGCCCATTGCAACCTCACTGTGCCCATCCTCACTGTGCCTATTAAAACCTCACTGTGCCCATTACAACCTCGCTGTGCCCATTGCAACCTCACTGTGCCCATTACCTCACTATGCATATTTCCTCACTGTGCCCATTATAACCTCACTGTGCCCATTACAATCTCAATGTGCCCATTACCTCACTGTGCCCATTACAACCTCATGGTGCACATTGCAGCGTACCTGAAATTCTTGACAGGCTGCGCTGCGGGGGTCCTTTTTTTAAAACTCGTGGCTTCCTCCTGGTCCCGTCCCGTTCCGTGATAGGCATTTAACACTGTGTTCAGTTGCGCCTATCACGGACGTTCTTTCATCCTCAGACTCAGTTTCCCAGCAGACACTTTGTTCAGTATTCTGCCAATCACGAACGTTCTTTGATCCTCGGACAAGAGAAGGTCCGTGATAGGCGGAACACTGAACACAATGTCTGCTGGGAAACTGAGTCTGAGGATGAAAGAACGTCCGTGATAGGCAGAACACTGAACACAGTGTCAAACGCCTTTCATGGAACAGGACGGGACCAGGAGGAAGCCGCGAGTTTTAAAAATGAACGCCCAAGGTACACTGACTCGAGTATAGGCCAAAAGGGGTATTTTCAGCCCTAAAAAAAGGGTTGAAAAACTTGGCTTATACTCGAGTATATGCGGTATTTGTTTCTTGAAGAAATGGCAGTTATGTTGGCAATATAGGCCTTCTATCCTAGAACATTTGCAGTTCAAACTGTCATTCATAATGTTTTTGTAGCCAATGGCTCCCATTACCTCCATAAGAAGCAATGGCAACTTTTGTTCCGTTCTAAGCTAACTTTTACTTTTTATTTTCTAAGCTAACTTGTACCTGCGACCAACAATAGATCCAAGAATGCAATTTGGGTAAATTTGTACCTAAAAACCACAGCAGGAAACATTATCCTACATTCTACATTCCATTATCCTATATTCTAATAACACTCATATCAGTCCTCTGAATAAAAGCAAATCTAGTGGTGAATGTTTACGTATTAAAAGAATCTTAAATGGAGGAGGATCTGGGTAAGAAAAAGATCACTATGCAACTTAAAAATATTATTTTGTTTTTAACACAGCTTTTAGCTTATAAAAAAAAAATATAATATTTTGAGTTCCTAAAAAGTTCCAATACAGGCCAAAAAGTGATAGTATTCATAAAATAGCTGACCTGAAAATTGACAGTGTTATCTATGAAGTTTTATTCTAGCTCTCATAGCTCTCTGTTCTATGTGTCCGGTCCAACATTTGATTTTCTACCATTCACAAGAAATGAACTAACCTGACGATCAGCTCTTGGCAGAAGCAGCAATTTTTATTTGAAATCAAAACGGAAGGTAGAGCTAATTTTCTCCCGATTCTTACACTTTCACCTTACCATCCTGTTCAGTAAATACAGTGAGTGACAAAAGGTAAAGGCAACAGAGGCAGCACTAAACATAGCCATTTTGGTAAATAAAGTACATTAGAACATTTCATACATTTTATCAATCTTACTGGTGAAAAAAAGTAAAATTATACTGTACATGTATAACCAAATGATTTTTATCCTTGTTCTTTACTTTTCTTTTTTTAGTTTGAAGGTTGTAACAAAGCATATTCACGTCTAGAAAATCTGAAGACCCATCTGCGTTCTCACACAGGAGAGAAGCCATATGTGTGTGAACATGAAGGCTGTAACAAGGCATTCTCTAATGCTTCTGACCGTGCCAAGCACCAGAATCGCACTCATTCCAATGAGGTAGGAAAGAGCTTTGATGACATTTGTGCAGATACATGGTCAATACAGTAGTATGAAAAACTCATCTAAAGTACAAAGACCAAAGTACAGAAAAGCAGTTCAGAAAGTACAAAAACAGCACTATGGGTGTTATTTACTAAATGCAAATCCACTTTGCACAGCAAGTGCATGGAAAGTGCACTTGGAAGTGCAGTTGCTGTAGATCTGAGGGGACATGCAAGGAAAATAAAAAACAGCATTTTAGCTTGCACGTGATTGGATGATAAAATCAGCGGAGCTTCCCCTCATTTCAGATCTACCCCTCAGATTTACAGCGACTGCACTTTCAAGTGCACTTTCCGTGCACTTGTTGTGCAAAGTGGATTTGCCTTTAGTAAATAACCCCACATGTATTTATCAATCCTCAATTAAGAAATTAATGCATAAGTTCAAACACATGTACTATGGAAAATACAGCTCTGTTTATTTAATGCCCCGGGCATTACAGGAGAGCCGGAAACAGGGTGTATAAATGAGCTGGCTACAGGCCAGGCATGGCGGGAGTATGGTCCCACTGTGTGCGAGCCCAGTCCCTGAGGTAACGCAGGATGGTCGAAAAGGGATGTGAGTGGCGAGGGGTCAGTGGACAATAAGAAAAGAAACCCCTTCTTGTACCATAACTGTAGGGCAGCTGTCGTCAATGGAGAAGCATTGGAAAGTAACTGTAATTGATGCCCAAATCCCCAAAGCAAGGCCCGGAGATCATAAACGGATAGATCCTGTTCCACCATGGTGGACACTTTAGGGAAGGGGCGAAGGAACCATTCTAAAACCCTGGATAATAATGCTGCCCTATGATATAATGCAAAGTCAGGTAGTCCCACCCCGCCCCAGGTCTTGGGGTATGTGAGTAAGGTGTGACGGATGCGGGACATGCCTTGGTGCCAAATAAAGCTCTGTTTATTTAGAAGCTGAATGTTCTCTGATATAAAGACTAGCAATGAAGACTGCTGTACTCAAGGGTACAGAGTAATATAGTCTATTACATATTCCTAATTTTCAACCTGGTCCTCTATGGCCCTGGTTACAGTTTATTGTATTACTCATTATGCGTTCACGTGCTACTTCTTTACATATGTGTTTCGATGTTGCCCCTATGTGGGCAAACCATGGCTTGTTATGACTTTTGTAACGCCAATAAAAATATTCAAACAGAAGCTGAAAGTTCTCAAACCACCATCCTGCTGGATAAGTATTATTATAAGGACAGTCTCTTAAGAAATTTCTCTTCTTAAGAAATCACAGGAATACAATTTTTAACAAAGCTTTCTTATACAGCCCATTCTAGGAAAAATCATCACCCCTAGCACCAAAGTCAAAAGTCTCGGGGTCTTCTTTGACACCTACATGACAATGGATGCACAAATAGGGTCAGTAGTCAGCGGATCACACCATCTGCTACGCTTATTACGCAGACTAATCCCATTTATTTCTAAAGAAGACATAGCAGTCGTGGTGGGAACAATTGTTAACTCCAGGCTGGACTATGCAAATGCCATCTATCTCAGACTCCCAAAGTACCAAATCACGCGCCTGCAGGTCGTTCAGAACACGACCGCGCGTCTGGTGACTGGAAAAAAACATGGGAATCAATCTCCCCATCAATGAGAAGCCTTCACTGGCTACCAGTGAAAGACAGAATCACTTTCAAAGCACTCTGTCTAACGCATAAATGTATTTGGGGTAATGCCCCCCAATACCTATGCGACAAAATAAAAGCCTACAACCCCAATTGCGCTCTGCGATACTCCAACCAAAATTTACTCCAAATCCCCAAAACCAGATACAAGTCCAAAGGAGAAAGAAGATTTGCTGTCGAAGGCCCTCGACTTTGGAACACTTTGCCAACCTCCATTCGGTTGGAGGAGAACCACTTGGCCTTTAGGAGAAAGATCAAAACCCAAATTTTTCACTCACTCACTCACTCACTATACACAGTCTGCCATTACTCTCCATTTCTCTGAATGGGGGACACCTCCATAGTCCCCAGCAGAAACCATTAACGTAGTTGTTATGCCGCGTACACACGATCGGTTCGTCTGATGAAAACAACCGTTTTCATCAGACGAACCGATCGTGTGTGGGCCCCATTGTTTTTTTTCCCATTGGTGAAAAAACTTAGAACCTGTTTTAAAATAATCTGATGGTTAAAAAAACGATAGAAAAAAACAATCGTCTGTGGGGAAATCCATCAGTTAAAAATCAACGCTCCGAATCGAGTTGACGCATGCTCGGAAGCATTAAACTTAATTTTTCTCAGCACGTCGTTGTGTTTTACATCACCGCGTTCTGACACAATCGTTTTTTTAACTGATGGTGTGTAGGCAAGACTGATGAAAGTCAGCTTCATCGGATATCTGATGAAAAAATCCATCAGACCATTTTCATCGGATGAACCGGTCGTGTGTACAGGCCATTAGACAATTACCAAAGCTGGTAATACATAAGGAGATCATAAGACCAGAAACTTTGTATTGTTTGCTGTGGGCAGCCCAAGTTGCAAAAGATTTGGCCACTTACAGTTAGTTACATGTGAACAGTTTAGGCACTCATTACCTACTGGGTATATATAATTAGTCAGTGCTGGAAATAGCTATATATACATACATATATTATATTATCTAAATTCCTGTCTGTTCAGTATAAAAGATCAGTTATTGGCCATATTTTGCTGATTATTAGGAAAAACTGTCTGAATAAACCTTTTTTTCCCCCTGACAAAAAGCTCCTGTTTTAGCATTTTGACTAATATATCATAGTGCATTCATTTAAACGTGCAAACTATTTAATTGAACAATATTTATATCTCATTCAGAAACCTTATGTGTGCAAGATCCCAGGGTGCACAAAAAGGTATACAGACCCCAGCTCTCTAAGAAAACATGTGAAGACAGTCCACGGTCCTGAAGCACACATCACTAAGAAACACCGTGGGGATGGCCTGCCTAGAAGTCATGGCACGCATGAGGGTACTGGACCTCAAGGGATGAAAAGTGACATTCAGCAGGACTTAGATCCAAACTCTTCCCAGGCACGAAAGGAGGAGGGAAGACTAACTGTGCCAGATATGGCTATGGTGAGAATCATTTGAGATACATATAAATAAAATTGTTTTTTTCATTAAGAAATAATTCGGTAATAGCAATTACATGACAAAAAGAAGACACCAAACACAACATGTACATAATAAGCACGACCATCACTGTTACATATTATATGATTAGATACTAACCACCCTGTATATGAAGATAACGTAAAATGTGTTTAACTATAAAGCCTCTAAATCTCCTCTATTGCTATATTTTTACTTTTGTGATACAGAAATCTCAGCCCAGCCCTGGAGGACAGTCATCTTGCAGCAGTGAAAGATCTCCATTGGGTAGCACAAACAACAATGACAGTGGTGTAGAAATGAATGCCAATGCTGGTGGTAGCTTTGAGGACTTGTCCACATTAGAAGATATTCCTTCAGTAGAGTCTATTGGAACTGCAGGAGCTTCTGCCCTCAGGAAGCTGGAGAACCTCAGAATTGACAAATTAAATCAGATGAGAAAAGCACCACCATTAGGAAAGTCTGTAAAACTGCCTGCTATCCACAATTCAGGTGAGTCATACTAGTAGATTGAAAATGGAAATGTTATTTTATATAGTGTTGACACATTTCTGCAATGCTGAACATAGAACATATAATCACTTATCTCAGTCCTTTTTCCAAAACTAACTCACATAAAGCTGACCTTTGGGAAGATATAAAATGGCGGGCACCATGTATTTTTTAAAGGCAGATTTTCTAAATATGTTGATTTGTATTGGTATCAGCCTTCTGTAATCCCCTGTAAAATTTCACCCAGACTGGGAGAGGAATGGAGAGCTCTTGGGGCTAATCAGGTTTGCCGCATACACGTGTGCTGATAAGAAGTGAGAGCACGCCAGGGAATCGACCTAAGTTTTTTTATTAACTGCAGCAGAGAAATTTTAGGTCACCACAATGTCTGTGCTGTTAGGTAGAGCTGCGTAAATTTTAGGACTATATGGGCAAAACACTAATCCGTTGACAGGTAAACATTCAAGCGTGTATTTAATTGATTGTCTTTCAGCTTTAAGACTTAATTTAGTAAGCTATAGCAATAATTTTCTGAAATAACAACCATTATTTTCAGCAATGAAAACCAATGAGAGCTGCACAGTTATATGGCTGAAATAATAATAATATTATGCACTGTAGTTTATTCAATACTTAGCCAAAGATTTTAGCAACATTAAAAAAATAAAAAATAGAACAAACAGGTTACAGATTTGTTAGTATGGCCATAGACAGAATGAAATTTAATCGGTCTGACTAATCTTTGATGAACTCCTTTGTCAATTCGTCCATCGTACTGTACGTAAACAATTAACTGGAAAGTGATTTTCAGCAGATGATAATTATCAAGAAATATAGCAATAGCAATGCAAACTTATAGGTAGTGGGATTGCTCTGACATCTGCGTAATATCTGTTGTATCGCAGAGCATTTACCATTCGGGCATTTTCCAGGAAATCTTGAAATAACATTAAATTGTGTTTATTTTTTATGAATTATACATACATCGGCAGTTTGCTTGATTAGTTAGTCAAATCTTAGTTAGATAGTTTCCTGGTTAAAGAAAGTATTTTAATTTACTATTTAGTTACTATTTAGTTAACTTGTAAATAGGTTGAAAAGTATTTAAGCATTCTTGAAACATGCTTTTACAGATATGAAGTTTACTTAAAAATGTTAATATAATTTCCCCATTAGAAAGCCTTTAAAAAATGACTACTTTTCATACAGTTTATTACCCCTAACATACCTATGGCAGATTTTAAAGGACCCCATTGTGCAACTAAAAGACTTAAAGTGTATCTAAACCCAAAAGCAAACATTTTTAATCTTTATATTACATTTTTGTTTTTGGGTTTTCGATATGCTTTGATGTGTATGTAAAGAACTTTGTGTGCTGATAGTGAAAGCAGCACACCCCACATAGTAGCCCTAACAATTAACTCCTCTTCTTTGTGTCCTTTTGGTTTGTTAAATGCAATATTAAAGGAGAAGTAGGGCCAAAGCTCTTTTGGTCTTACTACTCCTGCAGATCACAGTTCATTCTGGTCTACTGTGAGCTGTATAAAGCCCGCTGGCAGCTGATGTCACTCTGCTGGTCCAGGCTTTGTAGAAACCCCAACTATATGGTTGGGATCCACCCAGACACCTGCCTGCTGAGAGCCCAAGCCAGCTGCTCCCCCCACAGCCCAGCACTCCAGCGAGTGCTGAAGGGGCAGAACAGAGAGCTGGCGACTGTCAGCCACCAGCTATCTGCTCACTGAAGACCAACAACTGAGCGATCAGTGGTGTTTGATCACTCAGCCTGAAAAAAAGAAAATTAATGCAGCTACATCATCTAAAGACGAACAAGCTGCAATATATTAAAATTTTTCTTGAGTTTAGATTCACGTTATATTTTTAAAAAAAATACTATTGTTATATCAATGGAAGAACTTTCCATCTTTAGGTGGTGTAATTTTGATTTGCAATTTTTGATTTAGTATCTTTTTATTTAAATCTACAGCTTCTCAGGGAGAATTGCAAGGAATGTGCAGTCCACTTGGCATCCCCCACAGCAATCACCTAATGGAATTGTCTTCTAATGATCATTTAAATCCACTGAATGACAGACGCAACAGCACTACAAGCACAATGAGTTCAGCTTATACAGTCAGCCGTAGATCTTCTGTTGTGTCACCATATCTATCCAACCAGCGACCAGGTGATGTTGGGAACATGGCGGATACATATGACCAAATGACCTCAGATCCTTCGAGACATTCCAATACCATGGGGCTTCCAGGCCTAACTCCGGCACAGCAGTACAGACTTAAAGCAAAATATGCTGCAGCTACTGGTGGTCCACCACCTACACCGCTTCCCAACATGGAGAGATTGAATTCTAATAATCGAATGGCTTATCCTCCTGGAGACTGCCGAGGGCCATCAATTACTTCAGTTTTAGGTGGTAACACTCAAAGAAGACATAGTAATAATGAATACCATAGTTATGGTACAGGAATAATTCACCCAGCCCAAGCACCAGGGGCTGGAATAAGAAGAGCTAGTGACCCTGCCAGACCTGGGGTTGATCCTCAGGCAATATCTAAAGTTCAACGGTTCAAGAGTATGTCCAATATGAATACAGCCATGATGGGAAGACACACTATTGGCCAACAACAACATTATGGAGGTTCTGATGCAAATATTCAAAGACATATGTTTTCACCCAGACCTCCCAGCATCAGTGAGAATGTGTTTATGGAGGTAACCAGCACAGATGGACAGTCTCACAATAAAGAACACAATATGATGGCCCCTAATGAAATGCAGCACTATATAAACTATCAAGGATCTCAAATGGGTACTCCTAGTAGCCAGATGAACCCAAGCCTTCAACTTCATGGGTTAGATGTTCAAACCCAAAATGCTTACCCGAATTCTCAGAGAGCAATGGGTGGAATGCACATAAATTCACACAACCATTCTGGCCAGGACAATATTTTAGGTCATTCTGAATTCAACCAGTGCCAAATCACAGCTCAGAGTGAGCCTTACCAGAATCAAAGACAATTGACCAATAACACCAATTTACCTATTCAATGGCATGAAGTGAGCTCTGCATCAATAGAGGTGGCTGCAGGTCAAAGCCCCAACCATCAGGTAATGCAGTCAAATCTATCACCAGGAAATCAGTGCCATAGCCAGTACTCCAATCCAACATCAGAGTCAGCCAAGCAAGTTTCACTTGGGAACAACAATTCTTGTCAACAGAGCATGCATGTAAATAATCCAAGGTACAATCACTTAGGTCAGGTGCATATCAAACCAGAACAGCAGTTTCATCAATCCATGTCATCTATGATGTCCTGCCAGAACATGAAACATCATGCAGCTCAGCAACATGTTTTCAATCAGCCAAACACAGTGCCCATTTCCCCAGGAAACACAATCTGTGATTTCCCAGGTCAGCAAGACAACCAGCAAAACACATGCTTCAATGTTGGCCTAAACCCCAATATGTTAAGCCCTCAGGGGCGAAGGTCACAAACCCCTATGATGCAAGTGAAAGAGATGATGGTAAGAAATTATGTTCAATCTCAACAAGCACTAATGTTGGAGCAACAGCCCAAGCATATTCCAATGATGAATAACTCTGGGGAGGATGTTGATACTGTCCAGAATCAGCACAGAAATACACCTAATGCCCAGGCATACATGAGCCCTAAATATATGAATTATCAGGGCAAACAGACACAGAGCAATTTACTGAGTCCAAATTCACAGGATATCCAGTCAATCCAATCTAAAACAATAAGGAGTCCTGGAAATCAGTGTTACAGTCTAGATATAGTTCCTCATCCACCCAGTGGCCCAAAACCATTAAGCCGGCAGCACAGTATAGCAAGCCAGTCAACATATATGGGCAGTCCACCTCAACTTAGTCCATCTTACCATTCAACTGAATCCAGTCCTAGAAGAATGGTTACCCTGCCCCCTATCCATTCTCAACCAGACAATAATGACACCACTAGTATGATGTATTACTCAGGGCAAGGTGAGATGCATCATATAAAAACAGGAACCCAAAGGTTTGTGCCACCACTAAACCATCAAAACAGCTGTGATGGACTTCAGCATGGACAGTACAATTCTAACCTGAATTTCATGAAGACAGACTCCATTCCATACAGCAGTCCGTGTCCAGCTTCCAATCCTTTGGACAGTCTGGACTTGGAGAACACCCAACTTGATTTTACTGCAATCATCGATGAATCAGACCACACAACTTTAATGTCAGATAATATAACTCCAGCTGGCATGCCAGGACCATCTCAACCTCCTTCACACTTGAGCACATCACGGAATCCATCATCCATGGTCCCAAACATTGCTGTGGCAGACTTGAACTCCATGCTGTCTTCTTTAGCTGGCGAGAATAAGTTCCTCAACAATATTTCTTGAGCAGCTTAGAACTTCATTCATAGGGACATAACCGACAACTGCCCAGATCGTAATGATCATTTATGGTGCAGAGCTTGCTCATTATTGCTCTTTGTGTTCAGAGTATGCTGGATAATTTTTATATAGTGTGCTTACAGAGTATGCAAGATTTTAGTTTTGATGGTACTAAAAAGTGCTCTCTTGCCATTAAATCTCTATCATTATGCCTTATCTTTCTGTCATGGACTTACTAATTATGACAAAAATTTGCACATTTGCCCTATATCCTTATATTTGTAAGATGACTGTACGATATTGGATAGTGTTTGACTATTTGTTGACTAAACATGGATCACAATACATTTCTGTCTAGGATAGCCGATGAGATTCACTAAATTAGTAAATTTTACCTATTTTATTTAGAGGACAGCATAGATGTATTTTTATAGATACTACCATTCTGTTACACAATGGCATGGTAACATGTTGTAGCTTAGTGATAGTATATCACAGGCTGCCGCTTGTTACATGTAGGCATCTCTGTTATACATAAGGGGTTTATTTATTAAGGCAAAGGCAAGCATGCAAAATACAGTAATTAATCAGCAACTATATTTCATTTTTTTAATGGGCTTACATATTGGGAGGTGAAAGTTTACTGGTTGCTGTGTATTATTGTACTGTGTATATTTTGATTGCTATTTACACTGCCTTATTTAATAAGCTTATGTGTATATGTTGGTAGATGCTGGGGGATAATTTCTCAGGAATATTGATAAAACCTACAAAGTGGCATTTTCTACTGCTAATAGGTCAGACAAAAGGTAACCTTGTTAAGCAAACTTATCAACATTCCTAGAGTCAGAATAAAACAGATCATTTAAATTGTCTCATATTGAAATTAATATTTTGGGGCTGCTCTTAGCTTCAGTCTTTTTTGGGGGCTTTTCACCTTTTTTTAATCTTTTTCTGTTGAAAGATTTAACCGCTTGTTGGCAGTCACCTCATTAGGCTAGAATTACATAGGGGATTTATAATAGCTCAATTGTGCTGCTAAAATGTGTTCCATCTCATTAGCAATCAATTGCTAAATCTAGTGATTTAATTTATTTTGTTTTGGAAGTGTGACTGAGCTACTAATTCTCACATGTGTAGCTTTCGCCTAATAAGGTAACTGCAAGGGCCCATTTACACCACTGTGCTTTGGTAAAGTGTGTGAAAACATGTTCCAAGTGTTGGTATGTTGTGTCATTCACTACTATGCATTGCAGTGTGCTGCTCTACAGAAAATACTGGCGGAACCATCTTTGGTAAGTTGTGGCGCTTTAAGCAGCCCATTCAAATAAATGTATTACGCGTTTTAATTGCACAGCAATGGTCCGCCATGAGTACCGTAGCACTTAGGCCAAACCTAAAGTTTTAAAAACTTTCAGAGTTAACACAGAAGAGCAATGCAGAATAGCAAAGTCGGAGAAAGGCCATCATTCCCTATTTGTGCTTATTCTTCAGCTTGTTGAAGTAAGAGTGCCAGCATTCCAGCCAAGCATTTCAGAAGTATAGGTCATAATTGGCAACCTTCTTATTGCTTCCATGTTGCTCCTAAAACTGTTTTTTTATTAAACCTAGTCGGTGAACCAGTATGAGAATGAAGCTTTGCAATAAGATCATCATTAAAACTTTAGCAGTTTTTCTTTAACAATAAAGTAAAGCAATCGTGATATGATATCTCACCCCTACCCAATCTGCTAATGCAATATATAGGAGTTGAATACATGATCTGTTTAATTATCAGTTCCATTAATCCATAAGCAATAATTCAGACACATTAAAAGCTTGTCATCCATTGGGATTTTTCTATTTACTGCATTATAGCAGTTATTTCAGGCAACCACTGCACACTGGTTCTAGTCTTAAAACATTCTCCTTATCATTAGCCCATTCATGATCCAGAATGTTGTTTCTTTCATATTATAAAAAA
Source organism: Rana temporaria (assembly GCF_905171775.1). Lineage (NCBI taxonomy): Eukaryota > Metazoa > Chordata > Amphibia > Anura > Ranidae > Rana > Rana temporaria. The sequence goes on along the minus strand of NC_053490.1, from coordinate 124,169,082 downwards.
CCTACGTATGATAACTTCGCTACTCTGGCGCAAGAATGCGTTCTTGTAGAAGAGTGATAGCGTCTGAGGCTTCTCACAAACATGTTCCTTTATGTTTTAAAAAAAAACAAGATCTGTCTTGGATGCACAATTCCCAGTTCGGTACTTCTGCTCTGTTGTACAGTTATGCCGCGTACACACGATCAATTCGTCTGATGAAAACAGTCTGATGGACCGTTTTCATCAGATGAACCGATCGTGTGTGGGCCCCATCGTTTTTTTATCCATCAGTCAAAAAACTAGGAATTTGTTTTAAAATTATCTGATGGTTAAAAAACCTATAGAAAAAAACGATCGTCTGTGGGCATGTCCATCGATTAAAAATCCACGCATGCTCAGAATCAAGTCGATACATGCTCGGAAAGCATTGAACTTCATTTTTCTCAGCACGTCGATGTCTTTTACGTCACCGTGTTCTGACACGATCAGTTTTTTTAACCGATGGTGTGTAGGCACGACTGATCATCAGTCAGCTTCATCGGATATCTGATGAAAAAATCCATCAGACCGTTTTCATCAGATGAACTGATCGTGTGTACAGGCCATAAATTGCAGAACAGTTTGTAAATTCATCAATGGCAAGTTGAATTATGAACATTTGCTTAGTGGAGATTATTTATTGACACAAAAACATGTCCAAAACCTTGGCAGGATGAGAGTGAAGGCTGATGCTGTTACCCGGGCTTTTATCTCCATTTCCAACTTGAAGTCAAACAAAAAATAGTCATGTTTAAATGGAATTTGACACAAAAGAAAAGCATATATTGCCATTCATAGCCATGTACCCTAGCTGTCATAATGAAAATCTGATTTACTTATCAGTAAGTCATGACAGGTACTGTATGTCCACAGAATATCCAACATGCTGAATGCTTGTCCTTTGCTGGTGATGTATTAGCTATCACACAGGACAACATTGAAGGGAGAAAACTAGCATCATTTAAAGTAGATCAACAGCTTAAAAACTAGAATTTCCATCAGGGTCGGTTCCTTTAGAAGAAATACCAAAGCACATCAGTCATCGATGAAACACACTTTTTTTCTTTCTATTACTGTATATTTTGTTTTTACTGTGTTTATTAAAGAGCTATATCAGTAAAATGTAGAGAATGAGAATACTTCTTGAAGATGCTATAACTTTATCTCTGATCTACATTCAAAGCTTTTAAGAATGTTTTATGTAAAAAAAAAAGAATAAAACTTTGAAAGGTTTTATTTTTAACAGCTCGAGGGAAGCTTGTAAATCCTTCTGTTTTGTACAGTGTGTATTTTTATATTTGTAAATTCCTTTTTTGCTAGTCTTTTTTTCATAAGACAATAAAATATGTCTCATTTGACAGTATTACTTTATATAAGATATTGTGTGTGTTTTATTTGGTTGTAACTACCCTATGAGAGCACAGGCCCCCAAGGAGAGCATATTGGGAGCCATTGACTAAGCTGATCAAAAAAAGGTTGCTTATCTGTATCAAGTTAAGACCCCGTTCTCATTTTACATAGCAGAGACACACATTCCCACTCACAATTTTCCGAGTGTTGCTTATAGAAAAGCTAATTTTTTGGGCTTCACATTCCTACTCAGGGTATTTTTTTGAGTGAGTTACAGACGTTTCCAAAACACACCTTTCTGTCTATAGATTGCCGGAAAAATAATAATTTTTGCAAGACGATATTGCTAGAAGAAGGTTTTCTGTATTTGTATTTGTAATCTTAAAGTGTTTGTTACCCTAAAAAAAAATGTATCCTGTTCCTTTAAAGTATGAATAACACAGTGCTTGTGCTGTGTCTTTTGGCCCCCTGTATCACCTGAAATACCTGGCTGAACCTGCCTGGTGCTGCTCTCTCCCCTGTAAACTGACCACAGTTTATAATGGCTGCCGAGTCCTGACACCGTGGTCAGTTTATGTGTGTCTGTCATCCGCGCTCTCCTGTCTCTCCTCTGTTCTCTCACCCCTCCCCTCCCTGCCTGTCAGCTCTGTCAGCCCCACCATCCTGTTATTGAAATAACCTAATTATAAGGCCTTAACCCTTAAAGTGGTTGTAAACCCACTTAGTAATTATCAGGCAATCCCCTGTCTTCCATAATACTAAGTGCCCGGTATATGTGCCTTGTTAAAAAATTCTGTTCTATACCTTATTTCCTAGTGCCGCTCGGGACTCACGTGACTGGCCGCCTCTCTCCTCCTCTCCTCCCAACTGACGTCAATGAGGTATTCTAAGCCCCTCACACTGTAGCTATCAGATCAAGAGAGGGGAGAGGCGGCCGATCACGTGAGCGCTGAGCAGTGCTAAGAAAAAAGGTATAGAACAGCATTTTTTTAATAGGGCACTTATACAGGGCACTTAGCATTATGAAAGACAGTGGATTGCCTGATGATTACTAAGTGGGTTTACAATCACTTTAAGGGTTAGTTCACCTTTACTTACTCACCAAAACCTCCCTTGCATTAACGTGTCTTATGTTAAAGCAGAACTGCGCTCCATCTAGGCACTACAAGTCAAAAACTAAATTTATTTGTAATTAATGTTATATATTTTACATATATATATATATATATACATACATAAATATATATATATATATATATATATATATATATATATATATATATACAGTTGTGCTCATATGTTTCATACCCTGGCAGAATTTATGATTCTTGGCCAAAAAATTAAAAATATCTGCTTTAAAAAATGATAAAATTGTTATCTTTATTAAATTGTGACTGCGTGAAAGTGTCTGGTATTGAAGTGGTTAAACGAAACAAACTAACTTTTAGGAGCTAAGTTCCACTTTAAGCATTTATTTTTATTTTTTTCCATTGCTAATTTATACAAAGGTTTATCAATCTGACCACCAGATGGCGACTAGGCACCATAAAATTATATTATCTATAACTAAGGGCAGGACAGCTGAAACACAGTTTTAATAAAGCTAAAATTATTTTTTTTAAACATTGAGATTTAGTGGCTTTGTTGAAACCGTAACTTACCAATTGATAAAGTAAAAAAAATATGTAAAATATGAAAGATATTGGATAAGAAAAAGCAGCATATATTTTAAGAAAACTGTTTTACAGAATGTTTTTACTACTGTGATGATATCTCTAACAAGAAAACCTGATCTTAAGTTTCCTTTACACAGAGTTTGCGTTTGTGCCACATTTAGAACACTAAACTAGATGCCAAAAACTTAAGGTATTTATAATAGCAAGGACATTCAGGCTCTGTTCATACCTATGCAGTTGCAACAGAACACGCATGCGTTTTTGGGCATTTCTACAAGTTGCGTTTAGGGCAGCCCATTCCTTTCAATGAAAAATGAACTAAAGACATTCATGACCCTTTTGAAAACTTGCACCCTGCACCAGAGTGCATGATACTTTATTAAAGCTGCCAGGTTAGGTCCACCTGTCCGTTTTTCAGGCAGGCCTGCTTTACATTCGCCTACCTCCAAGTCTGTCCAGATCTGAGAAAAAAAGAAAGAAAAGTGTTGTGATTTTTCCGGACCTAAATTTGACAGATTGGAGGTAAACTAATGTGAACAGATACAAGTCCATTTACATCCACTGCCCATAGTGCTATCACGGGCCCATCTGTTTCTGCTGGATACAAACTGAATCGACATTAATGTAAAAAAAAGTCCTTTTCAGCTCTGCAAGGATCTTGTCACAGATCCCTTGCTGAGCAGAGCGGAGTGACTCCACGTGAAAGAGCCCTATGAACTGAACATTCATGTTTGAAGTTTATCAGTTTTACTCTATTTTGCGGGATGTAACTTTGAAGAAACCAAATTGCAGTTTATTCTATTGTAGCGGATGGTTGCTACTAGTTACTATCATCCATGCATATTCACCCTGCTGCCAGACCTCCATACATCACTTTCCAGTAGACAATGAACAGTCATTTGCTATTGTTTTGTTTTTGTTTATTTGGGGGATATAACTTGGTTGGGAAAAGGGTATGGGATGCCCATAGAACAGTTTATTTGCCATATTTAATTGAAGAATTGCTATAGCAGTTGTACTTTGCATATTCCTGGATAGAAAGCTTAGGAAAATGATGGACTCTAACTTTGACAGACTTTACACCTCTCCTGTTGCTCCTCCTCTTCACAACTCCTGCAGACTGTCACTCCCAGGACTCTTCTCCTTCTGCACAAACTTCACTGTTACAGAGCGAAGCCTCGTACACACGCTCGGTTTTCTCGGCAAGAACCAGCAAGAAAACTGCTGGCAGAGCTTTCTTGCCGAGTAAACCGAGCGTGTGTACGAGGCTTTCAGGTTTCTCGTCTTGAAATTTGCCCAGATACTCGACTAGAAAAATAGAGATCCTGCTCTCTATTTTTTCGTCGAGATTCTTGTCGGCCTGTTTCCTGACGAGAAACCCGAGCGTCTGTATACTTACCTGTCGCCGTGGAAACTCGCGCATGCTCGAAATGACTTTGACGCACGCGCAGTAGCTTCCAAGGCATAGGTAGGGTGAAGCAAGATGGCGACGACGGCATTAAATGTGACGAGTGCATGCTCGTCGTACGCGATGACATCACCACATTCTTGCCTTTCAAAAGAACTGCGGTTCTTTTGAAAGGAGTGTGTGTATACTCGGGCGGCAAGAGATTCTTGCCAAGAATCTTGTCAGGAAAAACAGCATTTTTTTCCTGACGAGATTCTGGCCCGTGTGTACAAGGCTTCAGTCTTTCCGCCCCATCATCTTGATCACACACCTTCACTAATGAGACTGCATCAAAGACACTATATTTGCTCACCTGACACAATCACCCCTTCCTGCTTGATCAGTTGAACCAGCTTCCCCCTCTCTGGGCGGGGCCTAGACACCATTCTGGGTGGGACCTACTTCAAACGCCCCATACATCTTGCCGCCACCGCTGCGCCAGCCGTAATGGTTTCTGACTCCCCCTCTGTGATCAGGGGTTGAGCGGGCAGCGAGTCTGTACAAGAACCCCTGCAGTGACCAGCATCCAGCAATGGAAAAGAGAGAATCACCTAAACCAGTTTCTCCTCTCTGGACAGGGCCTAGACACCACTCTGGGTGGGGCCTACTTCAAACGCCCCATACATCATGCCGCCACCGCTGCGCCAGCCCAGCGGGCGTGCTGGAGGTGCACCAGAGGCAAGCCCGTCTGTGCCCATCCATGCCAGGATGGGCAGGACAGGCGGGCTCCCCTCTGATTTACCGTTGATCCTAAAAAACACCACCAATTTGCTAAGCTTCAAGAAGACCTTGCTCTTCCAGAAGTGTTATGGGGGTTTATAGGTCACTGCATCCTGGCCAGTAAGGGAGCTAGATTAAGCTGATCAGAATCTCCCTGCTCATTATTGTCATACGCATCGAGGCCCATAGGTAAGACTGCGTTTTTAAGCATTTTTTAATAATAATAATAATAATCCCCGGCTGTTGGTAGACTTGCTGAATTTTGATAGGTCTGCAGTACCCCTTATTGATGGCCTAGTTACTTAGTAGCATTAGATGGTTGATGGACTACTGATCCCAGCTGGTCTGACTTGCAAACCCTGTGCCCTCAGGCCGCAGCGATTTGACACAAAACCCCACAGTCTCTCCACTGGCCTTGCACCCAGCTCCCCTAGCATGCCTCTTCCAGATATCCACTGTGTCTCACTCACTGAACTTCTCCTGTCCTGAGTCCTTCATGAAGAATTTACCCAGACCGTGCATACCGACTGCTTCTCCAGCTCCTCTGTTCCAGGACACCTCTCCATGACCGTGTAAGGAGAGGCTCTCTCCCAGCTCCCGAGCTCCTCCGCAGTTTAATATTCCATTCTTCACTTCACCCAGCCGACAACCCCCTCCAGTGTGCTGGACCTGAGCTTATGTAGCAGGCCTGCCCCCTGCCAATCCTAGTTGGGGATTGGTTAGGGCTCCTCACATGAGCTCCCTGTCACTCCAATTCTCAGCCCTGCCCCTCTTCCATTCTCCCTGGAAGCAGGGGAGGCGTGAAAGGAAAGACAGATGGTCACACCCACTGCTACACTAACCACTCCTTGCCCCCCAGATAAAAATAAAACAGGCCTAGCATGCAGCATAGGCCTGTCTAAATGTATCTGCCTGGCTATCACCCAAAACACCTTACCTCTAGCACCTACCTATGGCAGAGGGTGCTACACTATTAACTACTTGCCGTCGCCGCACCGTCATAATACGTCCACAAGGTGGCTCTCCTAGGCGAGATCACGTATTATGACGTCCTACCTTTTAGCCGCCACTAGGGGCGCACGCGCGCCGCCGGAGGCGCGCGCACGCGCCCCCCGCTCGCCCCCGACTCCCGTGCGTGCGCCCGGCGGGCGCGATCGCCGCCGGGCACACGCGATCGCTCGGTACAGAGCGGGGAACGGGAGCTGTGTGTGTAAACACACAGCTCTCGTTCCTGTCAGCAGGGGAAATGCTTTTCTTCGGTTCATACAATGTATGAACCGAGGATCAGTGTTTCCCCTAGTGAGGCCACCCCCCCCCCCCCCACAGTAAGAACACACCCAGGCATACTTAACCCCTTCCCCGCCCCCTAGTGTTAACCCCTTCACTGCCAGTGGCATTTTTATAGTAATCTAATGCATTTTTATAGCACTGATCGCTATAAAAATGCCAATGGTCCCAAAAATGTGTCAAAAATGTCCGAAGTGTCCGCCATATTGTCGCAATACCAAAAAAAAAATCGCTGATCGCCGCCATTACTAGTAAAAAAAATATTAATAAAAATGCCATAAAAATACCCCCTATTTTGTAAACGCTATAACTTTTGCGCAAACCAATCAATAAACGCTTATTGCGATTTTTTTTTACGAAAAATATGTAGAAGAATACGTATCGGCCTAAACTGAGGAAAAAAAATGTTTTTTTATATATTTTTGGGGGATATTTATTACAGCAAAAAGTAAAAAATATTCATTTTTTTCAAAATTGTCGTTCTATTTTTGTTTATAGCGCAAAAAATAAAAACCGCAGAGGTGATCAAATACCACCAAAAGAAAGCTCTATTTGTGGGAAAAAAAGGACGCCAATTTTGTTTGGGAGCCACGTCGCACGACCGCGCAATTGTCTGTTAAAGCGACGCAGTCCCGAATCGCAAAAAGTACTCTGGTCTTTGGGCAGCAATATGGTCCGGGGGGTAAGTGGTTAACAAAGTTAAATAGATAACAAGTCCAGTAAAGCATTGAAAGCAAGAAACGTCTGATTAATGTGTTCGGTAAAAACCATAAGCAACAGAATGATGTTTGGTTTGTTGTGTGGCTGCAGGCATCTGAAAGATGCAGCAGAGTGCTTCACATATGCTGAACTGGTCAGTAGTTCTTTAGGAGAATGTATAGCTCAGCCATAACCCCAGAGAAACAGGAGCTGTCATAAGTTATGTAACTGGTTTTATTGGGAATGTGTAGTAGCATATTGAAGTGGCGGTGAGTAAGAAAGGTTTCCTAAGCTTCCTGCATGCCACCTAGGCACCAATTTAAGGGCCTTAGGTGTTGAATGAGACAACAATGAGCTAAGCTTGGTGATTAACTACTTAAGGACTGGCTCACGTACATACACGTCATCACTTTAAAAATGAATATCTCTGTAACGGCAGCAGCTCCTGCCACAACCGAAATATTCATCTTTGACTCAAAATATGCTACCTGTAGAATTTTTAAACGTCGCCTATGGAGATTTTTAAGGGTAAAAGTTTGACGCCATTCCACGAGCGGGTGCAATTTTGAAGCGTGACATGTTGGGTATCATTTTACTCGGTGTAAAATTATCTTTCACAATATATAAAAAAATTGGGCTAACTTTACCGTTGTCTTATTTTTTTATTAAAAAAAAGTGTGCTTGTAGGACCGCTGCGTAAATACAGTGTAAAAAAAGAAGTATTGCAATGACCGCTATTTTATTCTCTAGGGTGTTAGAAAAAATATATATAATATTTGGGGGTTCTAGCAAAAAAACTGTTTTAAACTTGTAAACACTGGGCCAGATTCACGTAGAATCGCGGCGGTGTAACTTATCCTAGATAAGTTACACCGCCGCAATTTTTCATCGCAAGTGCCTGATTCACCAAGCACTTGCGATGAAGACTACGCCCGCGGCCTCCGGCGCAAGGCTGGCCAATTCAAATGGGCGTGTGCCATTTAAATTAGGCACGCTCCCGCGCCGGACCTACTGCGCATGCTCCGTTTCCTAACTCCCGCCGTGCTTTGCATGCCGTGACGTCATTTTTTTGAACGGCGACGCGCATAGCGTACTTCCGTATTCCCGGACGGCTTACGCAAACGACGTTAAATTTTGAATTTCGACGCGGGAACGACGGCCATACTTTAGACAGCAATACACTTGCTGACTAAAGTTAGGGCACCAAAAAAAACGACTAACTTTGCGACAGGAAACTTGACTACGGACGACGTAGCGAACGCGAAAAACCGTTGTGGATCGGCCGTAACTCCTAATTTGCATACCCGACGCTGGTTTACGACGCGAACTCCCCCCAGCGGCGGCCGCGGTACTGCATCCTAAGATCCGACAGTGTAAAACTATTACACCTGTCGGATCTTAGGGATATCTATGCGTAACTTATTCTATGAATCAGTCGCATAGATAGAAACAGGGATACGACGGCGTATCAGGAGAAACGCCGTCGTATCCCTTTTGTGAATCTGGCCCACTGAGTCTGAAAAACAAGCAAGGTCCTTAAGTGGTTAAAAGGACTCATTAACATGTTATTGTGTGATTCTTAAAGTAGAAGTGTAACGGAACGTCCCACACTCCGCTTGAGTGCTTCCGTCATATACCGCTTCCTATCAGTCTGGATATAGATATCAGATATTCCAGCTGCTCACAAGCACACAACGAGACGAGACTTGTTTGTCTGCTGAACATGGAATGTTTAATAGAACCAAGAATACAACCTTATATACAGTTTAAAAAAGGAGGTAACCAGAATGGCACCCAAATGCAGCTTGTCAGTGCTGTGCTGCCAGAAAAAAATGCAAGTTGGTTTCTGGGCCATTGAGGTGCATTGTCCACCCATTCCTAATGCATTAACACACAGTTAGATGTCAACCTAGCCCAAAGGCCAGTCACATGATACTGCAGGTTTCTCCTCCTATTTGCCTCGTCTTCAGGCTGACCAGTCCTCAATGATGCAGAGAGCAGAGCTGACATGATGACATCAGCACTGCTCTCTACATCATTACATAATGAATTTAGGACACCAGGGTGATGGCCCCTTAGTAAATGGGCCCCTGATTAACCAATATTCTCAGAATGTTCTTTAGTCTTCCCAGATCTGAGTATCATTCAACCTGGAAGACTGACGATTTCTTGTATTGGAGAAGAGGTACTGTGAAGGACAATTCTGGATTAAAGGTGAGTATTGCAGTCCTTTTCTTTTTTTAAGGGCCAAATTAACCTCCCTGGCGGTATGGTTCTTTCAGAAAAAACATGCTGAAAGCGGTACCATTATTTGCAAGGAAATTTGGCGTTTTATATTGTAGGTCTGTAATTTTTAGAAATAACTCACTTAAATCTGACCAAACAAGATTCTAATAGGCATCCCGGGTATGACATTTTTTTAAAAACAAAATTATAAATTATAATATAATAAATAATTATAAATAATTATAACAAATAATAATATAATTATAATAAAAAATATTCAATAATGTAATCATATTAAAATCACTGAAATTTGCTCAGTTGCAGAATTGTTGCTGTCATTATTTTTTTTTTTTTTATGACGAATTTCCCCACAAATCGCTATCGCACAATTCTGCAAGTGATTATAATTTATTATCGCTGTTTTTTAGCTGATCTAAAACTATTTTTGACATAAAGGGACACTTTTGGTTGCTATGGACAATCTACAGTTTGCAGAGAGAAAGAAACGTTTTTATTATATAAAATGACATGCATGACACAGGACAGACCACTAGGGACAGGGGGGGGTGTGTTTTTTTTACATACAGTACTGTAATCTATAAGATTACAGTATACTGTATGTAAGGTGTTTGTTTACGTTTTTGAATTTGGCGCCGTTCTCCGTCCCCGTGCGTCGTAACGTCGCAGGGAACAGAGATCGGCGTCACACGGAGGCACTATGTGAATCGAGCAAGGTCCCGCTCGCTCACACAGCGTGGTGGCATCGCTGGATCCAGGGACAAGGTAAGTAAAAAGTGCCTGTGGATCTAGCGAGGCAAGCCCGAGACTGACTCGGGGTTACCGATCGTAGCAGGAAAATCTAACCCCGAGTCAGTCTCGGGAACACCGCCAGGAAGGTTAAACAAAAAAAGAGTTTTGGTAAAGGGCATTGCTCATATGCATTCAATAAATTATAACTATAGGAAAAACATTTTTTTCTATTTTGGACAGAATAGACAGTGATTAGTACACCTCTTGGGTTTTTATTGCTGTCCCCATTAAGGAGATCCCCCCTCACTATTTGTCCCGTTTACCATTATCACTGAAAGTAAAAGTAAATCCTACATTTTGGGTTGTCCCCAGACCTAATGTAGGAACATTTTTCCAATGGGAGCAGGGCTCTAGTCCTGCGGGAACGCGTGGGAACGGAGTTCCTGCACTTTTTTTACAGCAGGAATGCAGTTCCCTTTGCAGGACTAGAGCAGCCAAGAGCAGCCGAGCCGCCCGAGCCAATCCTTCACTAAGCGGCGATGCCCTGCTCAAGTCACTGTCAGGGGCAGGCAAACCATAGTAATCCTTTATGTTACTGGCCGCTTCCTGTATATGGATTCATTGGGTAGTGTGCGGGTATTCCGTCACTTCCTCGATGCCGCAATGTCTCCTGGGAGCTTTTGTCATTGTTCCAAGGAGACATTGCGGAGGTCTGCCGCGAATTATTGCGGGATTTAGAAAGAACTTGCTTAAAAAAACATGCGGTTTAGTAATTATGCATATAAGTGTATCATTTTTTTTTTTTTGGTGGGGGAGTGGATCTTGGGTGGGAGTCCCCACACTTTTTTCCCTAGGACTTGACCCCTGAATGGGAGCACTAGTTCTGGTGACCCTGGTGACAAACAGGGATTTACTCTAACTTTCTTTTTTGGCTATGGCACAGGAAATGACAAGAAATCTCCCAAAATGGGACACAGATGGCAAAAAAACCTTAACGGGGGTATAACCCTTTCTAAGTTTTGCCTTTAGTTCTATTTTAATATCCACAGTTTGCACTGAAGCAATAATGTAATAACATATTAATATTTTTTTCTGATTTTGGAAAAGGGACTATAATATCTCACACATCACCTGACAACTATTTTTAGTTATTTAGTTATACCAAGTGCATACCTTTGATGTTATTACCTACTGTGTTCAGTATGATGGCAACAGTATTGATAACGTATCCACACAGCTATGAAAACATGGTACTAGTAATAGGTAAAATTATAACATCTGTTATAAAGATAATTTTATGAATGCATTGGAATTCCCACGCTGTACATAAAATTACTTCCACCTGTGAACTATATTTAATTATCATTCAAAACTTTTTCACAATCAGCTGCTACATCCAATGTTATAACCCCATATAAAATAAACCAATATAACTCAGAAATGCAGCGCTAAATTCCTAAACACCATAACAAATGTGACAACACTACAAAAGGATAAATATACCACAATTGGCAACATATCAAAAATCCAGTGGGGTGGGTGACAAAACTGCCCCTCCTCCCCGCCCCCACCTTACCTTTCCCCTTCCCATCCCCCCCCCTTCTTTATTTTTTTCTCTCTCTTCCCACTCTCCAGCTGCTTTCTTTTTTCTCTTTCACAATCTATTCTGCAACATGACGGGTTGACCTTTTGCCTTTATTGCAACACTTAATAGGGTTCCGGACAGGGTACACCTACTCAGGGTTTTTGCAAAATTGTTGCAATTATTTGTATGTATAAGAATATCTTCAATGTAAACGTAGGCTTGTTAACACTTTATGTACTTTGGTTGCTACTGTGCATCTTTCTTGTCCAGTCTGTTCTTTTAATTGATACTACATGATTACTTTTCAGTTGAACGCCGTGAACACTGAAGCTGTATGTTTCTCTTTGTTACTTCAATAAACATTTAAGAAACAAAAACAATTAAAAATCTGGTAAAAATTACACTAATAATCTCCCTCCATCAAAATTATAACAACTTCTAAAGTGACCTTCTCACTCAGCTAACATTATCAGAGGAAGTATAAACTGTTACATTGAACAAACCATAAATTAACAATGTGTCAAAACTCCTGTAAAAACTCCTGTGAAAAGTACATCGATCTTCATCTATCAGTGCAAACAAAGTTTACAATGACTTTTTAATGACCTTTTAAAGCCGGGTACACACTATGACCCGGATTCACAAAGCACTTGCGCCGACGTATCTCAAGATACGCCGAGTAAGTGCAAATATGCGCCATTGTATCTGTTCGCCGGACCCACAAACTAAGATACGCCTAAAAATAGGCTTCATCCCGCCAACGTAACTTGCCTACACCGGCGTAGCGTGGGCGCATATTTAGGCTGGACGCATGGTGGCGCTCCCATTGATCAGCCATTCAAATGTGCAAATGAGGAAAATACGGCGATTCACGAACGTACGTGCGCCCGACGCAGGCTACGAATGGTGCGCGTAAGTTGTACGTCCGGCGTAAAGTTAAGCCCCATAAAGGAGGTGTAATCCAGCAGCAGACATGCAAAGGTCTGCACCAAGGAATACAAGCCGACGTATTTTACGTAGTTTACGTTGGACGTAAGTCTGGCTGGGCGTAGGATACGTTCATGGCGTAGGCAGTGATCTGGCGTATCTTAGGCAGTTCCGACGTGGTTGTGAGCATGCGCATGGGGATGCGTCCACTGCACGAAGCATACGCAGTTCGTTAAATGTACTTGTCTGGCGCTTGGACCATCATTTGCATGGGGTCAGGCCTCATTTGCATGGGTTTGCATGGGTCAAGCCCACTTCCACCTACGCCGGCCTGCGCCTTCAAAATCTATGCCACGCCGACGCAGCGTTGGGAGCAATAGCTTGCTAAATGCAGTGCTTGCCTCTCTGCGCTGCGTCGGCGTAGCGCACAGGGGGATGCGCTGCGGCGGCGTAATGTGCGCCTGCCGTCTGTGAATCCGGACCTATTTTTTTATTTTTTTTCATTTCTTACAGCGGGCTGAACAAAAAAAAAAATGGAGAGATTGCCAAACTAATAATAAAAGTGATCTCCCCAGCATGTCCCTTTGACATAATCTGGTCATTAGACTGTCTCCTGTGAGAAACACAGCTGTACAGACTGACCAAATGTCGGACAGTTTCTGTTGAACCGGCCAGTACAGGGCGATATTTGGCCCATGTGTCCCCAGCCTTAAACTCATGATCAGCTTCCTACTCCATAATTCATAATACACTCACCCTCTCTTTTTGCCTCTCTGAACAAGACAGGCAAAATCGCTCTTTAACCGCTTAAAGCGGAGCTCCACCCTAAAGTGGAACTCCCGCTGATCGTAACCCTCCCCCCCTCCGGTGTCACATTTGACATCTTTCAGAGGGGAGGGGGTGCAGATACCTGTCTAAAGACAGGTATTTGCACCTACTTCCGGCCACACAGTCTCGGGCAGACTGCGGGCATGACGTCACCCCCCCCCCCCCCATTGTGTTCTGGGAACACTCGGCTCCCAGTACACAGCGGGAGCCAATCGGCAGGCGTATCGCCGGAGCACTTCACTTCCTGGTTGGCGGAGGATGGCGGGAGGGGCAGCAGAGTGATGAGCGATCGCTCGTCCTCTGCTGTGGATGGCGCTGGACTCCAGGACAGGTAAGTGTCCTAATATTAAAAGTCAGCAGCTGCAGTATTTGTAGCTACTGGCTTTTAATATTTTTTTTCAGCGCACATCCGCTTTAAACACCGCCTCCTGTAAATCGGCAGAGTGGCACGGACAGGCATAAGGATGTATATATACGTCCCCTTTAAGATGCCGCTGTGTGGTCACGCGCGTGCCGGCGGCAGCGCACTCACAACCCTGCCACTTTCTCCGTGAGCCCAACCGTGGGTCCTGCGGACATGATCACCGCTGCGACACCTGCGATCGTCTCATGTAGAGATAGAGCGGGGAGATGCTTGTGTAAACAAGCATCTCCCCGCTCTGCCTAGTGACAATGACACTGATCTCCACTCTGTGTAGTTGGAGCGGAGATCAGTGTCATGTGACACACGGCCCATCACCCCCTACAGTAAGAAGCACTCCCTAGGAAACACCTAACCCCTTCACTGCCAGTGTCATTTTCACAGTACACAGTGCATTTTTATAGCACTGTTCGCTGTAAAAATGACAATGGTCCCAAATATGTGTCAAAAGTGTCCGATGTGTCTACCATAATTCCGCAGTCACAATAAAAATCGCTGATCGCCGCCATTACTAGTAAAAAATATATATTAATAAAAATGCCATAAAACTACCTATTTTGTAGATGCTCTAACTTTTGCGTAAACCAATCAATAAACGCTTATTGCGATTTTTTTTTTACCAAAAATATATAGAAGAATACATAAACTGAGGGAAAAAAAGTTTTTTTATATTTTTTGGGGATATTTATTATAGCAAAAAGTAAAAAATATAGAATTTTTTTCAAAATCGTCGCTCTATTTTTGTTTAATAAAAACAGCAGAGGTGATCAAATACCACCAAAAGAAAGCTTTATTTGTGGGAATTTTGTTTGGGAGCCACATCGCATGACTGCGCAATTGTCAGTTAAATCGACGCAGTGCCGAATCGCAAAAAGGGGCCTGGTCCTTTAGCAACAAAATGGTCTGGGGCTGAAGTGGTTAACCATAGACAATTTCTGATCCAGTAGGTAAAACTTCAGTGCTGTTCAATTGACTCGCCGAGGACCAGTCAATTGATCACCATTTCAAATCACCTCCATGGACTGGAAGACTAGAAGTTGTCACATAGCATAAATTAATTTAACAACTTAACAATTAACAACAAGTAATTTAACAACTTAAAGTGGAGCTCCGGCCGAAATTACACTTTTTAAATAAAAATACCCCTATAATACACAAGGTTAATGTATTCTAGTAAAGTTAGTCTGTAAACTAAGGTCCGTTTTGTTAGGTTATTACAGCATTTTAAAAGTTTATAAACTAGCATTAGACCGTGGCCATCTTAAGTATGGGCATATGAAGTCAGAGTGTATTACTTCCTGGATTTCAGCTTTGCAGATCTCGCACATGCTCAGTGCTGCACAAGCAGTGTAATAGGTTTCAGGTCAGGTTTCCACAGCAACGGCAGTGTCAGACGATGTTGCCGCCCCTTATGCAAACCTCTCCTGAAATAACCCATTAAAAGTTGATATGCGGGGGGGGGGGGATAGGGATTGCCGATCGCTGAAAGTAAATGACATTAAAAGTTGATACTTAAAGACAATGACATCGCCCACTAAAAGTTGGGGGGGGGGGTTGCCGATCGCTGAATATAAATGACAATAACATTGCCGTTAGAAGTTGATAACCCGGGGGGGGAAGGGTCGCTGAAAGTAAATGGAGAGAAATGACAATCAACCATCAATCGCCGAATATAAATGACACTGCAGTGACATCGCACATTAAAAGTTGATAAGCGGGGGGGGGGGGGGTTTCTGCCGCCGATCGCTGAAAGTAAATAACAATCAATGACATCGCCCATTACACAGTAAAAGGTTCATAAGCGGGGTGGCGGGTCCTGTCGATCGCATACATATGACAACGACTTCGCAATGACAACTTATAAAAGTTCATGCCAACGATCGCTGAAAGTAAATGACAATCAATATAAATAGAAAGTGAACCAATTAATATGACAGCGCTCATTAAAAGTAGATAAACGGGGGATTCCGCCGAGTATGAAAAACACTGCCATCGCACACTATAACTTGAGAAGTGGAGGGGCCCTGATCGCCCAACATAAAAGACAATAGACAATGTAGACAATGAGAAGCGGGGGGGGGGGGGGGTGCCGCCGCTGATCGCCCAACATAAAAAAATACCATTGCACATGAAGAGGGGGGCGCCGATCGCCCCCCAACATAAAAGACACTGCCATCGCACACTATAACTTGAAAAGCGGGGGGCGCCGATCGCCACACATAAAAGACAATGAGAAGTGGGGGGGTTGGCGGGTGGTGCCACGGATCGCCCATCATAGAAGACACTGAGAAGCGGGGGGGTGGGCGGGGGGTGCCGGACATAAAAAACACTGAGAAGCGAGAGGGAGATGGGTGGCCTTTTGCCGCTGATCGCCGGACATAAAAAAAAACATTGTGAAGCAGGGGGCCGCATGCCGCAATCGCTGGACATAAAAAAACATTGAGAAGTGGGGGGTGGGTGCGTTGCGGTTGCTGCTGATCGTCGAACAT
This sequence comes from Rana temporaria, assembly GCF_905171775.1. Taxonomy (NCBI): domain Eukaryota; kingdom Metazoa; phylum Chordata; class Amphibia; order Anura; family Ranidae; genus Rana; species Rana temporaria. The sequence continues at coordinate 124,152,659 of NC_053490.1, read as the reverse complement.
AAAAAAACATTGAGTAGTGGGGGGGGCTGTCGCCGATCGCCAAACATACAAAAACATTGACAAGGGGGGGGTTTGCCAACGATCGCGGGACATAAAAAAACATTAAGAAGGGGGGGCCATTTGCCACGGAACGCGGGACATTGAGAAGCGGGGGGGCCCATGTCGCGGGACATTGAGAAAAGGGGGGGAAACCATTAGACGTGGATCGCGGAACATTGAGAAGCGGGGGGGGATTTGCCACGGATCGCGGGACACTGAGAAGCGGGGGGGGTCGATTTGCCGTGGATCGCGGGACATTGAGAAGCGGGGGGGGATTTGCCGTGGATCGCGGGACATTGAGAAGCCGATCGCCCATGACAGTTGTACATAAGTGCTAGAAGTGGAGAAGATGTTGGTTTGTTGCTACTTCTTTCTCCAACTTCACTAGCGTCCGGTTCTATGGTGTCGGGAGGAAATCAGCCGCCCCTCTAGACACGACTGACCAATAAGAAAAACGGGAGGGCGTGGCCTAGGCAAATCTGTGCATAGCAAACTACTGCCTTCCCAGGAGGCATTGCGGACGGGGGATGACACACTCAGGGCTCCGCCGCGGCTGGAGGAGATCCATATAACTAAATAAAACTGTGAGTTAAAAAAAAAAAAATGCCAACTGTGTTTAAGGGGACAGAGGAGCAGGACATGAAGAGGACTTGAAAAAGAGGTTGGAGCTCCGCTTTAATTTATAGATGAATAAAATCACACTCACATAGTCAGAAAGTGTGTTCCTGATCATTTCCACACAGGTCCCAGTGTGACCAGACCAGTGTACCCATTAACAGTGTACCTGATCGCAGCCACACTGGTCCCAGTGTGCCCAGACAAGTGTAAGCCATCAACTGTGTTTCTGATCATTGCCACACCAGTCTCAGTGTCACTAAACCAGTGTAAGCCAGCAACAGTGTTGCTGATCACCTCCATACCAGCCCCAAATTTCACCAGACTGGTGTAAGCCAGCAACAGTGTTCATGATCGCTGCCACACCAGTGCTAGTGTCATCAGATCTTTGCAAGCCAGCAGCCATGTTCCAGATCACCACCACCACAGCCCTAAAGTGTGCAAGACCAGTGTAAGCCAAACAACAGTGCTCCCTGATCACCACCACACCGGATCCAGTGTCATCAGACCAGTGCAGCCAGCAAAGTGTTCCTGATCACTAGTTCCTGTGTTACCATACTAGTGTAAGTCAGCAACAGTGTTCCTAATCACTAGCCACACCACTCCCAGTGTAGCCAGACTACAAACAAGTCAGCAACAGTGTTCCTGATCACACCACACAAGTCACAGTTTTACCAGAAGAGTGTAAACCATCAACAGTGTTACTGATTGCTACTACACCAGTGCAGGGCTGCCATCAGGGGGGTACAGGCAGTACACCTGTAAGGGGCCTGGATGGCAACCCCCTTTTTTTTATTTATTTTTTATAAATGTTTATTTTTTTATATATTTTTCTATTTATTTTTTATTAAAGGGCCCAGAGGTTTCTTTTTTTCTTTTTTGCCCAGGGCCCTGGATGGCTACCCCCCTTTTTTAACATATATGTTTTAATATATATTTTTCTTTATTTCTTCTCTTTTTGTAAAGGCCCCCCCCCCCCGCTTCTCAATTTCAGGCAACAGCACCCCGCCCCCCCCCCCCCCCCCCCCCCGTTCTCTATGCTTCAGGGGGCCCAGGCCTGAAGCTGTGTAAGGGGCCCCATAATTCATGATGACGGCCCTGCACCAGTGCCAGTGTTGTCAGACCAGTGTAATCCAGCAACAGTGTTCCTTATTGTTATTGCTAAATGATACACTAAGCTATATTCCCTTACCACTTGTACAGATGTAAGCATTACAGTGCAATTCTTTTGATTATTTTTGTGATAAGCAATATACAATGTCCAGTATGTAATCTATCCAAACACTGAAGTCTTACACATATGGTATCTTTATACTCCGGAGGAGTAGCAGAAAGTGTTTTGGAGTGATGATTGAAGTATGCCCATGCTGTGTGTCAGAAACATTAAATTGACAAGTTTGTGTAAAAAAAATTTTTTTTTATTTTCTTTCAGTATTTTTCAAAAATTTGTGACAAAAAATTAAATCTTTAAAAGACTCACTGGGGCTGATTTACCAAGCCTTTGCTCCATGATTCATGGAGCAAAGGCAGGAGTAAAAGCCTTTTTGTCATTTACTAAAGAAATATCCTGGCAGAGCAGTGTATTTCTTTAGTTGCTATAATGCCTAGTGCGCCCAGCAGAGGGCGAATGGTGCGCCTCTATAGACCTGGCGCACGGCATTTAGAAATGTAAATAGAAGGTGTGTGGGCGGGAGTTTATTAGGGGGGGATGTGGGATGATGTGGGGAAGTGTAGTGACATGTGTTTGTTTACGTTTTACGGGCGGAATTGAAAGTGAAAGTGATTTTTCTGAAAACATCGCCGCTTGCCGCAAGTACGCCTAAACCCTTGGGAGGATTATTTGCATACTGCGCATGTGTACGCGGAAATTTCGTCCTTTCACGCACGCCGTCTCACTACACCGGGAAAATCTTGGTAAATCCCAAGGGGCGTAGCTGGGTATTGATGCGTGCGTTAGAGCAAGAGCAATCATTTTAGCACTAGACCTCCTCTGTAACTCTAAACTGGTAACCTGAAAAAAAACTTCAAGCGTCGCCTAGGGAGATTTTTAAGTCCCGAAGTTTGGCGCCATTCCATGAGTGTGCGCAATATTAAAGCGTGGTAAGTTAGGTATCTATTTACTCGGTGTAACAGCATCTTTCACATTATCCCTAAAAATTGGGCTAACTTTACTGCTTTGTTATTTTTTAATTCATGAAACCATTTTTTTTTGGGCAATTCCCTAGGGTGTCTGCTAAAAAAATATATATAATGTTTGGGGGTCCTGAGTAATTTTCCAGGAACAAAATATAATTTTTACATGAAGGAGAGAAGTACCAGAATATGCGCGGTATGGAAGTGGTTAAAGTGAAATAAAAAAAGTGAAATATTCCTTTAAATTTCATACAGGAGGGGGGGTATAACACGCCTGTGAAGTAGTGCATGTTTCCCGTGCTTAGAACTGTCCCTGTACAAGATTTCATTTCTGAAGTGGAAAAAAAAGTAATTTAAACGCATTGGGTGTGGTTTGGTGATACGAGCCACATATGATTGCTGCTATCGCGATAGAGCAGACCGATCATTAGTAGAAAACTGACAGTGGGGGAGAGATTGAGGCAGGCAGTAGGATGCTGATGAAACCATGTGCAGCTAATTATACAAAGTGCTGATATACATGAATGTTATGTAAATGTGATTTTACTCATCTGTAATTTAAGTTTTTTTTTATTATTTTATGCTATGTGCAATCTTCTATTCTTCAAGTCAATGGAGGTGATGTAAAATGGTAATCAATTGACTGGACCTCTTGGAGGGGATTAAACAGTACTGAAAGTTTACTCATTGGATCATAAATTGTATATGATTAAAGAGCACTTTGTCCCGTCTTATTCAGAGAGTCAAAAAGAGAGGGTGAGTGTATTTTCAATTGTAGTTTGAGGTGCTTCATAGTGTCAGGTAGAGTAATGCAGGTCATACACACAGCCAGGGGTGGACTGACCATTGAGTCACTCGGGCACTGCCCGAGGGCCCCATGCCTCTAGGGGGCCCCATTAGGGTTGCCAGGCTCAGTAAAACCAGGGACAGTATGTAAAAATCTATTTTTTTTTTTTTTTACATCTGTCCCTGATATGTCCGAAACCGACATGCTTTTGATGTGAAAATCCAGAGATTTTAGCTGCCCCGCCTCTGCACTGCCTCCTGGCGTGGTGGCCATCTGTAAGCCCAGGGGCCCCATAATCTTCTATTGCCCAGGGGCCCCATGAGTTGTCAGTCCGCCCCTGCACACAGCGATGCAGGAAAGTGGTGGAAGGAAAGAAATTTGCTAGATTCTCCCACCAACACAGACAGTATTGACAAGGGAATCCCTCCCTGCTGGGGGAAGACCACCCGCTAGTGATAATTGCATGTAAAATACAGCAGACTGATGGTACCCAAGTTGATCGATCAATCAACTTGGTGCATTCAGCCTGCCCATAAATGGTTCAAATTGTTGCCAGTTCTTGCTGCTGGTCAAGAGTCTAAAAGGGGACATTGCATAAGTTTTTTGCACTGTAGTGGTTGAAGATTAATGGTGTCATTTTCACAGGAGTTTTCACGGGACTTATAACACGTTATTTATTTATGGTTTCTTCATTTTGACAGTTTATACTTCCTCTAATGATGTAAGTGAGAAGGACACTTTAGAAGTTGTTAGAATTTTGGTGGAGGAAGATTAATATTGTAATTTTTCATTGGATTTTTGATGTATTGCTAATCGTGGTATATGAAAAACATAAATACTCAATACTCAATTTATTTTTCTGTGGCTTTGTTAATTTTTTTATGGAATTTAGGGATTTAGATCATTATAAGTGCTGCATCACTGAGTTATATTACCTTAAAATATCAGTTTACTTTTTTCATAAAGGATATTGCTGCACCCCTTCCACGTACTATGGCAGACATTTAAAGTAGAACTAATTTTTTTTTAAAAGACTAATACTTTTATAAAGCATATTGTTTTCTTCTCTATTTTGCTTATGTTCTCTCTCCCGGCGCTGTGGGCAATCAGTAGGCTCTTTGTATGAATTAAAGCTGTGGCGGTTCGTCCATAGAGGGTGCAGGAGCGCCGCCCCCTCTGGCTCTTGCACAGCCACTGAAATACATAGATTCATGCATTGCATGAATCTATGTATTTTCGCCACTGCTGCGCACTATTCAGATGGCCGGATGGTGAGCGCCGGCCACCTGAATAATGGCAGCTGGTTGGCTGTGTGGAAGTGCCTATCAGAGCCAGCGGCTCTGATAGTCTTTCCGAGTACAGCCCTCAGGCTGTAGTCGGCTTCCTAATGCTTATCCTCGGGACGTACCGGTGGTGCGTTCCTTGGATAAGACTGACAGGCGTCTCAGCCAATCATGTTCACCGTTTCTGGTTACCGGTAACCTGATTGGCTGAAGCGTCATCGAGGGCGGGAGAAGACATTGAGGGACGTGGAAGGAGGATGGCTGACCCCCAGAAAGGTAAGTGCTGGGCAGGGGGAGGGGCATTTTACAGGGCACAGCGGCGACAATGGGTGCAGTGGCGACAATGGGCACAGTGGCATCAATGGGCACAGTGGCATCAATGGGCACAGTGGCGACAATGGGCACAGTGGCGACAATGGGCACAGTGGCGACAATTAAAGGGCACAGTGGCGACAATTAAAGGGCACAGTGGTGACAATTAAGGAGCACAGTGGCGACAATTGGCACAGTGGCGACAATTAAAAGGCACAGTGGTGGTAATTAAAGGGCACAGTGGCGACAATTGATGGGCACAGTGGCGACAATTAAAGGGCACAGTGGTGACAATTAAGGAGCACATTGGCGACAATTGGCTCAGTGGCGACAATTAAAAGGCACAGTGGTGGTAATTAAAGGGCACAGTGGCGACAATTGATGGGCACAGTGGCTGTGTTTGATGGCATGGCACAGTGGTGACAATTGATGGCACAATGGCTGTGTTTGTTGGCATGGCACAGTGACTGCGTTTGATGGCATGGCACAGTGGTGACAATTGATGGCACAGTGGCTGCGTTTGATGGCATGACACGGTGGTTGCATTTGATGGCATGGCACAGTGGCTGCGTTTGATGGCATGGCACAGTGATGACAAATGATGGCACAGTGAGGCTGCAATTGTTTTTTTTTGTTTTTGTTTTTTTGTTTGCGCCCCCCAAAAAATGTGAGCACCATGTACAGGCTCTATTGGCAGCTGAATGCCATAGTTTTACTCCAGTGATTTAAACAAATATCCCAGCCAACTGTGCATTGGCTCAATTACTTGTAGTCCAACTTGAAAGAAGACAGAAAAGTGTGACAATTCTGCAGTTGAATTCTATGAATGTTGTCACTCTAGGGAAGGAAATGCCTGTTAATGAGCCTCGATGATAAAATCAACAGTAACTGTTTAATTAAACCTCGTACACACTACCTGGCAGAGCTTTTTGCTGAGAAAAACATGCGTGTGTATGCTTTCTCGTCGAGAAAACTGCCGGGAATCCCGACGAGAAAAATAGAGAACCTGCTCTCTATTTTCTCGTCGGGATTCTCAGTAGAGTGTTTCCTGCTGAGAAAAACGTCAGTATGCTTACCTGTCCCCAGGTAAACCCGCGCATGCTCGATGAGACTTTGACACATGCGCGGTAGCATACAAGGGTAGTGTAGGGTGTAGCAAGATGGCGGCAACAGCATCAAATGTGACGAGCGCCGGCTCGTCGTAGTCGATAATGTCACTGCGTTCTTGCCATTCAAAAGAACGGCCGTTCAAGTCAACGCATGCTTGGAAGCATTGAACTTTGTTTTTTTTAGCACGTCGTGTGTTTTACGTCACCGCGTTCTGACCCGATCGGATTTTGAACTGATGGTGTGTACACACATCAGACCATCAGGCCACTTCAGCGGTGAACCGATGAAAACGGTCCGTCGGACCATTCTCATCGGTTTTGTCCGACCGTGTGTACGGGGCCTTAGGGCTAGCTCAGAGCTTACTATCCCTGACACTCTTTCCTCCGAGGTCGGTGTTTGCAGCAGACGAGTATATAAGGAATAATGGACAGTTTGCTACAGACCTCCCTCCAGGGGCGGACTGATCATTGAGGCACCCAGGCACTGCCCGAGGGCCCCATGCCACTAGGGGGCCCCACCAGGGTTGCCAGGCTCAGTAAAACCAGGGACAGTATGTAAAAATCTGTGTTTTTTTTTTACATCTGTCCCTGATATGTCCGAAACCGACATGCTTTTGATGTGAAAATCCCGAGATTTTAGCTGCCCTGCCTCTGCACTGCCTCCTGGTATGGTGGCCATCTGTAAGCCTGGGGGCGCTAAAATCTTCTATTGCCCGGGGGCCCCATGAGTTGTCAGTCTGCCCCTGCCTCCCTCCTTCCCTGCCCATGTCCAACTGTCTAGCTTGGAAAAAACATCGTTATTGAAAGGTTTATACCACCAGAGATTGAAAATATTGTGCCCACCCCACATATATCAGACAGTGACATGGAAATTCTCTTTTACACTTAGTTACAAGGTTGTAGACATATTTTTGCCTGCATGTTGTAGAAGTGCAGCAATAACGTTTAAAATAAAAGTGCACTTACCTTATTGAGGTGACATATGTTCTTACACAGTGTTATATATAGCCTTTGGATTGAAGTTAGCATTGCAGACCCCTTCCTCTAAAAATGCTAGTTACCTATCAAATTGAAAAACACTGACCTTGAACAAAACAGAAAAGGGTAAATGGAAAGATTCATGGAATTGTGCTGGTCTGTTTGTCTTATCTTCTCCTTCTCTTTTATTATTTTATCTATTCCCCTGATTCGGTCTAGTCACATAATGCAGAACATTTTGGGACCCCAGTCTCCTGGAGTATAATTTATAACAAAGTACTGGACTCAGGGCCAGTTGGTAGCATCCTACCCACTCCATCAACATTTCTCTTTTGTCGAGGCCTTTTGTGGTTGCCTCACCTTCTTTGAAGGTGGATAGTTATTAAGATTTGACAGTTGTTTTATTTCTTAATGGCTTGAGCCCTAATGACTGTTGTCATTGATACCTTGATTGCTCAGTTGCTATAGGTTTTATTGAATATTTGTAAAGTTGAAAATAAACTATAGTTTAGCAGTCATTCATAATAATGTCAGACAGGTGTCCTGAACAGGTTTGCCTGTCAGTTTTAGGTGGAGTCAGAGGTAGCCAGGTGTAAACTGACAGCGGATTTCATTTACTCCTGGCTGCTCATAGAGCAGAGTGGGATCTACCTGTGTCTGCTCTGCAGGAACTGAGAATACACGGATGTGTCATCTGCCTGCTTTGCTTCAATCAGCAGGGGATCTGTGAGCTGCATTGGGTTTGCATACTCTCCCTGTGTTTGTGTGGGTTTCCTCCCATACCCATATGATATGCTGATAGGTTATTTGACTATTTTCTCCCAATGAGTGACCCAACCTGTATTAAAGTGGAACTAAATGCAGCAGTACTCACCTTAATTCCAACAGTCCGACGCCTGCAAGGTCCCGCTGTCGGTGCAGGCAACATCTTCCTGGCTTCTTCTGAGTGCTGGTCTTCGGCCATCTTGAATGGCGATGCAGGATGACATCACTTCTGCAAGTAGTGCGACCCTCAAACCAGCTTCTTGGTAATTTGGCTTCTTTGTTCTGCACCTTGATTCCAAGAACAACCTCAGTCCCTCTGACACTGGTTGATTGAAAGTTACTGCAAGCACTTAGGCCGCGTACACACGGTCGGTCCAAACCGATGGAAACGGACTGAAGGACCGTTTCATCAGTCCAAACCGATGGTGTGTCGGCCCCATCAGTCAGTTATCCTTCGGTCCAAGATTTTTGAACTTGCTTTAAAATTAAACCGATGGACGCCTAACCGAAAGGTCAAAACCGACGGTTAGTATGCAAATGCATCGGTTAAAAACCCACACATGCTCAGAATCAAGTCGACGCATGCTTGGAAGCATTGAACTTAGTTTTTCTCAGCACATCGTTGTGTTTTACGTCACCGCGTTGGACTTGATCGTTTTTTTAACTGATGGTGTGTAGGCACATCAGACCATCAGTCCGCTTCATCGGTTAACCGATGAAACGGTCCTTCAGCCCGTTTCCATCGGTTTTGACTGACCGTGTGTACGCGGCCTTAGACGAACATAAGTATAGATACCTGTAACTTGACTGTGAATTTGTATCAGTAAATGTACACAAGACTGCTTAGGGGTAAATTAAGTCCTGTACCACTAGACTGGGAATATATAAAATCACAACACCAGCAGCGCTTCAACATTGGCATAACAAAACCATTTGTATAAAATTAATCAAATGATACAAAAAGAATAGTCCAAATAAAAAAAAATTCAGCTTATGCAATCTGCCGTTCAAATGTGCATACGATGACAATCCACCAAGTGTGTGAAATTACAGTCTATTGATATAGAGCCATCCATGAAAAAACAGTTCCGCTGTGATCAGTATCCTTAATCACCATCAATCACCACAAGTGTGTCCCGCTCCCTATGGATTCAACACTTACCACAAATAGGTAACAAATAGGCATGTACCACTAATGTTTCACTGCAATCTCCACACCATCTGGTCATCACTGGCTCTGGATGTTACGGGTCATGCTGTGCTCTCATAGAAACAATTACAGTGCCATAGCGTAACTCTGTATAAAACTTTTATCATGCCACAACCCCCCGTAAAAGTTGCACTTACACAATCACAATAAATTCAAGCATGAATACTATACTGTATTGTTCATTCAGATCTACTCCTGGATGGTGCAGTGCAGTTGTTAACTCCACTCCACCATTACCATCCGCGGCTGAGTATACCACCTTCGTTCTCCCTGGGAGGCGTGCTGACGTCACTGGTCACCGCGTAGCCCCGCTCTGATGCATTTCGTCATTATGACTTCATCTGAGGGTCCCTCAGACAAAGTCGTAATGACGAATCTGGGGGTAGATCTGACTGAACAATACAGTATAGTATATATGCTTGAATCTAATGTGATTGTGTAAGTACAACTTTCACGGAGGGTTATGGCATAATAAAAGTTTTGTACAGAGATACGCTATGGTACTGCAATTTTTTCTATGAGAGCACAGCATGACTTGTAACATCCAGCGCCAGTGATGACCTGATGGTGTGGAGATTGCAGTGAGACATCAGTGTTACATGCCTTACACTAACCTATTTGTAAGTGCTGAATTCATAGGGAGTGGGACTCACTTGTGGTGAATGATGAATGCTCATGAATGCTGCTGCCAGGCTCATCCACCTCACAAACTGCTCAGCGTCTGCTATAGCCCTCTGCCAATCCCTCCATTGGCTGCCACTCAGCCAACAAATTAAATTCAAGTGTACTAAATATAACTTACAAAGCCATCCACAACCTGGCCCCCAGCTACATCACTAACCTATTCTCAAAATACCAACCTCTCTTCGATCCAATACCAACTTCTCTTCGATCCTCCAAAGATCCCTGAAAACTCATCTCTTCAGAGAAGTCTATCTGAATCCCCACCTAACAACTGTACATTTATTTTCTCAATCAGTGCATCCCCCACAGTTATTACCTCCTGTACCTTTTGACCTTCCCTATTAAATTTTAAGCTCTAAGGAGCAGGGCCCTCTGATGACAACCCTCAAGTTGTAAAGCGCTGCGTAAACTGTTGGAGCTATATAAATCCTGTATAATATAATAAAAATAATAATAATTTATGATGATTAAGGGTACTGATCACAGTGGAACTGTTTTTTCACAGATGTCTCTATATCAATAGACTGTAATGTCGCTGAGAAACACGGAGTTTGAGCTCCCTCCAAAGATTCTCTATTGGGTTTAGGTCTGGAGACTGGCTAGGCCACGCCAGAACCTTGATATGCTTCTTACAGAGCCACTCCTTGGTTATCCCGGCTGTGTGCTTTGGGTCATTGTCATGTTGGAAGACCCAGCCTCGGCCCATGAATGAATGAATGAATGAATGACTTGTATAGCGCAACGCATGCGAACTGAATCGCCTCTGGGCGCTTTTTCCAGCCAGTATCTGCTTGGCTGGTGCGGTCATTTTTACCCCGTAGGATCATGACACACTTGGGACACACAGTCATACACACAGATATACATATATATACTGGGCTAATTTGGACGAGATCCAATTTACCTACCAGCATGTCTTTGGAGTGTGGGAGGAAACCGGAGTACCCAGAGGAAACCCACGCAGACACAGGGAGAACATGCAAACTCCAAGCAGATGGTGTCGTGGTTGGGATTCGAACCAGCGAACCTTTTGCTGCTAGGCGAAAGTGCTACTCACTGCACCACTGTGCTGCCCTTCTTCAAAGCTCTAACTGAGGGAAGGAGGTTGTTGCCCAAAATCTCGCAATACATGGCCCCGGTCATCCTCTCCTTAATACAGTGCAGTCGCCCTGTCCCATGTGCAGAAAAACACCCCCAAAGCATGATGCTACCACCCCCATGCTTCACAGTAGGGATGGTGTTCTTGGGATGGTACTCATCATTCTTCTTCCTCCAAACACGGTTAGTGGAATTATGACCAAAAAGTTCTATTTTGGTCTCATCTGACCACATGACTTTCTCCCATGACTCCTCTGGATCATCCAAATGGTCATTGGCAAACTTAAGACGGGCCTTGACATGTGCTGGTTTAAGCAGGGGAACCTTCCGTGCCATGCATGATTTCAAACCATGACGTCTTAGTGTATTACCAACAGTAACCTTGGAAACGGTGGTCCCAGCTCTTTTCAGGTCATTGACCAGCTCCTGTAGTCCTGGGCTGATTTCTCACCTTTCTTAGGATCATTGAGACCCCACGAGGTGAGATTTTGCATGGAGCCCCAGTCCGAGGGAGATTGACAGTCATGTTTAGCTTCTTCCATTTTCTAATGATTGCTCCAACAGTGTACCTTTTTTCACCAAGCTGCTTGGCAATTTCCCCGTAGCCCTTTCCAGCCTTGTGGAGGTGTACAATTTTGTCTCTAGTGTCTTTGGACAGCTCTTTGGTCTTGGCCATGTTAGTAGTTGGATTCTTACTGATTGTATGGGGTGGACAGGTGTCTTTATGCAGCTAATGACCTCAAACAGGTGCATCTAATTTAGGATAATAAATGGAGCGGAGGTGGACATTTTAAAGGCAGACTAACAGGTCTTTGAGGGTCAGAATTCTAGCTGATAGACAGGTGTTCAAATACTTATTTGCAGCTGTATCATACAAATAAATAGTTAAAAAATCATAAATTGTGATTTCTGGAATTTTTTTTTTGATTATGTCTCTCACAGTGGACATGCACCTACGATGACAATTTCAGACCCCTCCATGATTTCCAAGTGGGAGAACTTGCAAAATAGCAGGGTGTTCAAATACTTATTTTCCTCACTGTATATCACCAACCTCATCTGCAGATATCAATCGTCCCCTCTGCTACTCCCAGGACCTCCTGCTCTCTAGCTCCCTTGTTCCCTCCTCCCATGCTCGCCTTCAGGACTTCTCCAGAGCCTCTCCTATTCTCTAGAATCTCTCTGCCGTGGTAGGTCCGATCAGCCTCTACCCTGTCCACCTTTAGGAGATCCCTGAAAACTAATTTATTCAGGGAAGCCTATCCCACACCCACCTAAGAACTGTACCCGAGCCACCCCCATCAAATCATCCCCCGCAGCTATTATCTTTAATACCACCACCCCCTTCCTTTAGAATGTAAGCTCTATGAGCAGGGCCCTCCTGTCTCTTCTGTATTGAACTGTACTGTAATTGTGCTGTCCCCCCTATACATTGTAAAGTGCTGCGTAAACTGTTGACACTATATAAATTGCGTATAATAATGTCTCTTCTGAAATAAACAGCCTATCTGTTGGCAATTATTTATTTATTTTTCTTTAACAATGCCTTTTGTTCCCCTTTAAAGTCAGGATATCAGCATAACAGTCAGGCAACTAGTATTTTCAGTAGTTCAGCTTATTTTTCTCAAGAACATTTTTACTTTAAGATAGGCTGCCTGATAGCATATGCTAACAGATTATCAGACGTGTTCATCTCAAGTTTTGTGAAGATACAACCACTTTTGCATACATATATTTTACATTTTCTACTTTTTTATTTTAAACTCACGTCCAGGAATTTATAAAACTTATGATACCACTATTACTCTGCCAGCTTTCTTTGACTGTTACCAGCTACAGATTCTCCCATCAGACAACAGTTAGCAGTTCATGAATGCAGCAAACTAGCAGAAGCTGACTTTTTTTCTTCATCCTATGAGTCATTGTCAGTGAGAAGGGTTAATGTATGTTGGCCAGCGGTTCATAGTGGGGTTTTGAATCATTCAAGGACAGCCCCTCCACATGTGACATCATTAAAGGGAGTAGTGGGGTACTCCCCAGCATGTGTCTGTGTGTCAGAGGCAGAAAGAGAAAGCTGCAGAAAGTACGGCACAGATTGGATGTCTTCATGATCCCCACACATATACCATGTCTGAAGATATCAAAGAGAGGCGCAGAAAGCAGGTGCAGCCCAAAAGGACGCAAGGTGAGCAATACCACGCCTGTGTACCGCACTCCTGACCACATGGCCGGGGCATTCTACTCTTTGTGGAATAACTTCACAGCACAGCCAGACAGCTGTTTGACACAATTTTCCTATAACTGTGATGTGGTTAACAGGCCTTTCATTACAGAGCATGACACTTAAGACGAGAAAGCATTGTTTCTTAGCAATTTGTTTTTTTATTAAAACAACAGATTTTTTTTATATATATATAATATATATATATAAAAAAAAAAACACGATTCAATTTACTGCACCTTCTATACCTTTTTCAAGTATGATAACACATACGTACGAGAGATTTTCTTATTATTTGTACTTTTACTAGACAACACAGCACGCAACGATTCATTATTATCATTACAAAATAGATGGGGATGTGACAAATAAAAAAAAGAGGAACAGATGCTTATGCTGTTTCTTATCTGATTCAATTTGTTATAATACAGATGTGGTCTATTTGATTATTAGATGCGCAGACAATGATGTGCAGTAACCTATAGCAACTAAGATGAAATCAGCTTTTCTGTGTTGATGGTTGCAATGGTTTGCGTCATATGTTTGATCTTGGAAGCATGTAATTTAATATTTATAAAATTACAATATAGAGGTACAACAAAAATAAATTAGAACTTTATTTAGACTGAGGAAGAATAATATTATTTTGTACATTATTGGTAATTAACGCGAATGCAAAGGAAGAGTGGGGGTTATTTACTAAAGGCAAATCCATTCCACTACTACTAAGTGCAAACTACAAGTGCAAAGTGCACTTGAAATTGCAATCGGAAGTGCAGTCGCTGTAGGTCTGAGGGGGACATGCAAGGAAATAAAAAAACAGCATTTTTTTTATGTTGGGTAATAATATAAGGATAAATAATATAATTGGAAAAATAAATAAATAAATAATATAATTAACCATGATTGGATAATAAAATCAGCAGAGCTTCCCCTCATTTCAGATCTACCCCTCAGATTTACAGCGACTGTACTTTTGCCTTTCATAAATAACCCCCATTGTGTCTAAAGCTGGCCATAGACGGATCCAAATTTGGGCTGGTTCAGCGGAGACTAGCCAAATATCGATCCATGTGTGGCTGCTTTCACTCAAAACAAGTCGATCTAATGATTGACTTCTGTTAAGCGGGCTTGTTGGGAAAGAATCCTGCTGTCAGAATACAATGGTGGTTATTTACGAAAAGGCAAATCCACTTTGCACTACAAGTGCAAACTACAAGTGCAAAGTGCACTTGAAATTGCACTAAAAGTGCACTTGGAAGTGCAGTGGCTGCAAATATGAGGGGTAGATCTGAAATGAGGGGAAGCTCTGCTGATTTTGTCATCCATTCACGTGCAAGCTAAAATGCTGTTTTTTATTTCCCCCTCGGATCTATAAAGACTGCACTTCCACGTGCACTTTGCACTTGTAGTTTGCACTTGTAGTGCAAGGCGGATTTGTCATTCGTAAATAACCCCCAATGTCTCAGCTGGGGGGGTTTATGTATCCACCTCGCTTGTATGGAAGGGGGAATCCATTAATTTTTTTTTTCTCTCTGCCCGCTTGCTGACTGTAAAAAACGGGTCATCTATGGCCAGCCTTAAGTCGCGTACACACGATCAGTCCATCTGATAAGAACAGACCGATGGACCATTTTCATCGGTTAACCGATGAAGCTGCCTGATGGTCCGTCGCACCTACACTCCATCAGTTAAATAACCGATCGTGTCAGAACGCGGTGATGTAAAACACAACGACGTGCTGAAAAAAACGAAGTTCAATGCTTCCAAGCATGCGTCAACTTGATTCTGAGCATGCACAGGTTTTTAACCGATGGTTGTGCCTACTAACGATCGTTTTTTTACCATCGTTTAGGAATCCATTGGTTAAATTTAAAGCAAGTTGGCTTTTTTTTAACCGATGGTTAAGTAACCTATGGGGCCCACACACGATCGGTTTAAAAAAACGATCGTGTCAGAACGTGGTGACGTAAAACACAACGACGTGCTGAAAAAAAACGAAGTTCAATGCTTCCAAGTATGCGTCGTCTTGATTCTGAGCATGCACAGGTTTTTAACCGATGGTTGTGCCTACTAACGATCTTTTTTTCCCCATCGTTTAGGAATCCATTGGTTAAATTTAAAGCAAGTTGGCTTTTTTTTAACCGATGGTTAAATAACCTATGGGGCCCACACACGATCGGTTTTGACTGATGAAAACGGTCCATCAGACCGTTGTCCTCTGTTTAACCTATCGTGTGTACGAGGCCTAAGAGTAGTCTAGCACAAGATTTAAATTACAGATACTCCTTGTTTAACGACTTACCTGTTTAACGACCACTCTGACTTACGACCTGCTCTCCTCACCCCAGAACGACACACCATACATTATTATATTGTATAGTGCAGTACAGAATTTCCGTTGGTGTTCCGAGCTGGAGTTTTGTGTTTAGACCTTTTTTTTACACTACAGTAGTTAAGAATGCTTAAAATATTGATTACTTTTGACTCCTCGATTAACAACCAATTTGTTTAATGACCTGGTCATTGGAACAGAACCTGGTCGTTAAGTGAGGAGTACCTACACTTCTACTTTTGAAATACATGATGCCATTGTTCATTATTTAGCAGTAGAATATGGGTCATTTTAGATCTTTTGTATTTTAATCAAGGCAATATGGCAGCCCCCAGACGAAATTTTGGGTTACATTGTAACATTAGTCCAAATGTATACAAAGTTGTTAGAAACAAGCTGCTTTATCCCATTTCTTTTTTTATTTGTGATATATTCAATTTAAATAAAGGCTTGTTAGTTTCATTTAATTGCACTTCACCTTAAATGGTGTCCATAAAAAAATTATAATAATTAGATACACAGCAGTAACCCAAATAAATTGTGCACGTGTACTGTATATTTCATTTTTTATATTATATTATAATGTATTATATCTAAATGTGTCTTTAGCAATGCTTTCCATGAAAAGAACATTCATAGATAATTTTTCTTATTTCTTATATCATATTTTTCATAACTTCTTCATTTTCATAAAGCAATGTTGACACGTGTGAAGCTAGATCAGTGCTTAGTGAGAAATAATTGACAGCATTAAAAAATCCCCTTTACTTCTGTATATATGCTGCTGTTGCTAAGTAATCAGCAATACAAAAAGCATAGGTTTTAGTAAGTTTTTAATTTTCACACACAACAGAAAGCTGCATAGCAACTAAACTTTGATAGAGATAGATAAGGGAATTGAGAGAAGTATTATGCCTCACACACAAGCTCGGGATTTCCGACGGGAAAAAGTCAGTCGGGAATCCCGACGGGAAAAAGTCAGTCGGGAATTCCGACGGGAAAAAAGAGAGCTGGTTCTCTTTTTTTTTGCCAGCGGATTTTGGCAGTTTTCCCGTCTGAAAAACTGCGAGGGAGCATACACACGCCCAAAAGCTCTCCTCGCAGTTTTCCCATCGAAAAACCCGGTCTTGTGTACGAGGCATTAGTTGTTGTCAATAGCAATAAGCTTTCACATTTAACTTTTTGTGAATACCCGTACCTATGGCAAAAAAAAAATGTCATCAACAGCTAAATAAATTTCTACTGTAGAAGATGGATGTCTGAAAGCTGTCTACAACTTGACTAATCCATCATACTGTGGTTGGACAGTCCCTTCCATTGTCTGTCTTTTTTGGGGGATGCCCCAAACCCTTCTTTTGTGCCCCTCTCGCTTAACACTCATGCATATTTCCTGCTGGCCACTGCACTAGCAAGCCCCTTTATAACTTTATGTTATACCTCAGAGCGCCAAGTCAGGTGTAAACAGGAAAGGGAGAAAAAAATAACCCTCTTAAGCCCCGTACACACGATCAGGCTTTTGCCTGGCCAAACTCACATTGGATTAAAAGAGAACATGTTCTCTATCTAAACTCCAATGGAATTCCTCGGAATATCCATGGAATTACTCCGGTGGGGCATACACATGGTCGGAATTCCCGATGGAAAAAGTCAGTCTGACTTTTTCTATCGGAAATTCCGATTGTGTGTACCAGGCTTTAGACCCCTTTCACATTGAACACCGCCCGCACTAGCAGAAAAGCACTGCTCGTTTTACCGGCGCTGTGCGGGTGGGAGTGCGGCGCTTTTAACCCCAAAGAAAGGGTTAACATGGGGTTAAAAGTGCCCAAAAAGTGCCGCTGCTGAAGCGCTTTGCTGGCGCTTTGACAGTGCTGCCCATTGATTTCAATGGCAGGGTTGGTTTAGGAGCAGTGTATACGCCACTCCCGCACTGCCCTAAAGACGCTGCTTGCAGGTCTTTTTTTCCCATCCTGCAAGTGCACTGCCCCAGTGGCAAAGCACCCTGGCTTTCACACTGGGGAGGCTTGAGCGGCGCTTTACAGGTGAAAAGCACCTCAGTGTAAAAGTAGCCATAAGGTATTGAAAATGGTGACACTCTGACTGAATATTTTAAGCTAAAACAAATTACCACACCCACAGCATTTTAAGCGTCGCACACACGCTTAGATTTTCGGAAGACCGAACGTCCATT
This sequence comes from Rana temporaria, assembly GCF_905171775.1. NCBI lineage: Eukaryota > Metazoa > Chordata > Amphibia > Anura > Ranidae > Rana > Rana temporaria. Next base: position 124,134,902 of record NC_053490.1, on the reverse strand, counting down.
TTTTGTGGCATGCTAGTCTCATGTTGAAAGTGAAGAGGTTACTCACAATATGAAAATTTTCATACGACAGAATACAACATCAGAGGTGATGTAATGTGTTTAATAGTTTTATATGTATTCTTTCGTTTCTGAGCATCCGTAGTCTTGCTTTTACGAAATCTGTACTAATAAAACGAAAATCAGACGTTGAGTTCACATCCGACAAAAATGTTATAGTCTGCACATCCGGCTTTTGTCTGATGAAAAAGCGAAACCGGCTGTCGAAAGCACCTTACTAAAGATTCGAAAATTGGCAGATAGTTTGTCGTACAAATGTTTCCATCCGATTTTCATATCGTGTGTACGGACCTTTAGAGGTAACATTATTATGGCCGATTCCCTAAAATAGGAGAAAAGAGAGCAAATCTAGGGTTGCTATTAAATGGTGACCAATCGACTTTTCTTTTTATTTCTTCAGTTTTCATACATTGGTGCTATGGTGTCCGATTAGTGACTAAATGATGTGTAGAGGTCTTTGTCACTTATTGCGATTTTTTTTTTTTACCAAAATATGTAGAAGAATACATATCAACCTAAACTGAGGAAAAAATTAGTTTTTAAAAAAAATTGGATATTTATTATAGCAAAAAGTAAAAAATATAGTTTTTTTCAAAATTGTCAACATACCGCACCTTCACCGCTCCAAAGATGCGGCTAACAGGACTTTTTTTACAGTCCTGATAGCGCAACGCTGAAGTGTGAAAGCCCTCAGGCTTTCACACTGGAGACAATGGAGCAGCTGTTTGAGGGCGGATTGCAGGCACTATTTTTAACGCTATAGCGCGTGCAATACCCTCAGTGTGAGGCTGCATTCACACCTGAGCGTTTTGTCGCCTGAAGTGCGACGCCCCAAAACGCTAGAGGGGAAAAAATACATTATTCTCTATGGAGATGGTTCACATCTCCACTACAAAATGCCTGACGCCGAACGCCTGAAGCCCAAACAAGTTCTGGACCCTTTTTTGTCGCTCGAATTTGGGTGTTTGGGCGTTTTACATTGGTGACCCTAGACCTGTAAAAAATCGCGGTAAAAAACGCCGCATTTTGTCGCATCAAATTGCAGTAAAAAACGCTGTGTTTTGTTGCGGCAAATCGCGGTAAAAAAAGCCGCAAAACGCTACGCTCAGGTGTGAATGCAGCCTGAAAGGGGTCTTATGGGTGTCACTCTTTGTTATATTGCAATATTTGAAGGTATGCTATTGGCAACCAACAAATTGTCAGAAGACCACTGCTAGACCAAAATGAGAAATTATGAGGTTATCTGAGTACGTTTTATCTACAGCGTATGAGCAGTCAGTGCTACAGACAGATAGAATGAAAGATACATTAAAGTGTTTTAAGAAAAGAAAAAACTCCCTGCTGCCTGGGTTACTTTTTCACTATGGCCTCTTTCACACGATCCGTGATGATCCGCCCTGTGAACCTCTGCTTGCTCAGTAGGGATCGCTCTGCTGATCCCCGCTGAGCCGGTGGATGACAGGGTAGTCCCCACACACTGTTCAGGGACCGTCCTGTCAGATCTCCGCTCTCCTCTATGGGGGGATCGGATGAACTCAGACCGTCTGTCCGTGTTCACCCGATCCGATCCGCAGGCGGATGGAAAAATAGGGTTTTCCTCCGTCTGCAGAATCAGAGGATTGCGGACCCGGATGAGTTCGGCTGTCAGCAGATGTTCATCCGCTGACACCCGCAATCTCATAGGGATCAATGTATGTCCCTTTTTCATCCATAAACGGATGGATGAAAAAGCGGACATATGGACCACCTGTGTGAAAGAGCCCTAACTGCCACCCATTCTTATGTGTTGCTTTATATAGAGTAAGGCCTCTTTCTCACAGGACGGATCCGTGATGATCCACCCTGTAAACCTCCGCTTGCTTAGCGGGGATCTCTTTGCTGATCCCTGCTGAGCCGCCAGGTGACAGGGCTGGTCCCCGCACACTGTGCAGGGACCGTCCTGTCAGATCTCCGCTCTCCTCTATGGGGGGATCGGATGAACACAGACCGTCTGTCCGTGTTCACCCGATCCGATCCGCAGGCGAATGGAAAAATAGGGTTTTCCTCAGTCTGCAGAATCGGAGGATTGCGGACCCGGATGAGATCGGGTGTGAGCGGATGTTCATCCGCTGACACCCGCAATCTCATAGGGATCAATGTATGTCCCTTTTTCATCCGTACACGGATGGATGAGAAAGCGGACATACGGTCCACCCGTGTGAAAGAGCCCTAACTATATCAAATCACTTGTACTGTGTCTTCAGGATGTAAATGGTGGTTTTCTGGCTGCAGTTTACAAAACAAAGAAGACTAATCTGTATGTGTTCTTGTGAAAGTACATTCTTATATGATTGCATGGTTTCACCATGTATGTTATAAATACAGTACATATACAAGTATTATAAATAGAAGAATGAAGATCAGGAGCATGTGTGGGGTTAATACACGAGGTTGTAGAAAAGTTTCCAATATGTGGTCATTGTAATGTCATATTTACAGCATGCACCTTACAACATCTCTAGATCTACTGATCTCTCACTCCTCCTCAGAGAAAAGGTCCCCAGAGACTTGTGACTCATAAGACCCATTACAGCCCACTGGGTCTTGCCTTCAATAATTTATTCCATGGGGTTCCCCATCTCATGTACATTTGTGATCAATGCTGACTGCTTACAAGCGGCAGCCAAGTGCTGCAAAGTATGCTACATACAAAGCATGAATTTGTAATGTAACTACATTCCTAAGGGAAGGGAAAGGGAACTTTCAGTTCTAGCAATAGGTTACGAGTTCATTGCAGTGTGACCAGACTTGGAATGCCCATCTGGCTAAATGAGCTGCTGTGTCTCACAGTGTTTGGGGCCTATATTACTCCAATTAGACCTGATCTAACAGAAATAAAATAAACAGCAGCATTCTGTCTAGGTTATAACTCTAGTGTTGATTCGCTGTCAATTTGCCCATTTAGGCCTCTTGCACACAGAAAAAAACAGCGCCACATTTGTAGATATGTAGCTTTTTTTTTTTTTTTTTTATGGATCGGAACACAAATGCATGGTTGTCTATGAGATAATGCACACAGCTGCGAAAAAATCCATAATGTAGCAATGTGTTCAGAGGTTAAAAAACAAAATAGAAACAGTTTTTGTTCAAATGCAGTAATTTATGCGCGTACATGCATACATATGTAAGACAATCCCTGGCAGCTAGAAGGGGATGAAAAAAATCATATGTGTTTTTTACTCAATAGTAAATTATTATATCTGGGCCCAAAAGGATTTAGGATGGATTGACGTAGTTTTAGGCCTCTTGCACACAGGCAAAAATAGCCTTGTTAGAAGCCGCAGAAGTATTTTACCCGTGTGTACGTGTACACACTTTTACGCACCTGCACACACATATACAAAAGGTCTTTACAGAACATAACTTGTGATGATTTTTACTCAAGATTAGAGTTGAGCGAACCCGAACTGTAAAGTTTGGGTTCGGTACGGACTTTGGGTTTTTCCCGAACCCGAACCCGAACCCGAATAATTGGAAAAAGTTTGGGTCCGGGAAAAAAAAAATGCGCGGAGGTCCCCGCAAATTTAATAACCAGACCCTTTAGGTCTGGTATGGATATTAAGGGGAACCCCGCCGTCAATTTAAAAAAAAAATTACGTGCGGTTCCCCCTAAATATCCATAACCAGACCCTTCAGGTCTGGTATGGATATTAAGGGGAACCCCGCCGGCAATTTAAAAAAAAATGACGTGCGGTTCCCCCTAAATATCCATAACCAGACCCGTTATCCGAGCACGTTGACCTGGCCGGCCGCAGAAAAGAGGGGGGGACAGAGTGCGGCCCCCCCCTCTCCTGAACCGCACCAGGCCACATGCCCTCAACATGAGGAGGATGTCCCCATGTTGATGGGGACAAGGGTCTCATCCCCACAACCCTTGCCCGGTGGTTGTGGGGGTATGCGGGCGGGAGGCTTATCAGAATCTGGAAGACCCCTTTAACAAAGGGGACCCCCAGATCCTGACCCCCCCCCTGTGTGAAATGGAAGTGTAAATTCTTGTAAAAAAAAAACACGCACACCGTAGAATAAAGTCCTTTATTAATAAAAAAAAAAAAAAAAAACTCCAGCGGTGATAATCCACTTGTTCCCGGCTTCCTGCTCCAACGTTGTCCTGATCCAGCGACGAGTGCGGGTGATCTCCAGCGATGAGAAGATCCAGCGATGGGTGATCTCCGCTCCAGCGATGAGAAGATCCATCCATCCAGAGCGCAGCATCCCCGACCTCCTCTCACCGCTGGACACAGCCCAGCGAATGACGCGCTGAAGCTATGACATTACTTATATAGAGGAGGCAGGGCCACCCGTCACGTGACCCCGCACCCTCTGACGTACCCTCTGCTACGTCACTGGGGAAGCCCAGGAAGAGGGAAGACTCTGGGCTTCCCCAGTGACGTAGCAGAGGGTACGTCAGAGGGTGCGGGGTCACGTGACGGGTGGCCCTGCCTCCTCTATATAAGTAATGTCACAGCTCCAGCGCGTCATTCGCTGGGCTGTGTCCAGCGATGAGAGGAGGTCGGCGATGCTGCGCTCCGGATGGATGGATCTTCTCATCGCTGGAGCGGAGATCACCCGTCGCTGGATCTTCTCATCACTGGAGATCACCCGCACTCGCCGCTGGATCGGGACAACGTTGGAGCAGGAAGCCGGGAACGAGTGGATTATCACCGCTGGAGTTTTTTTATTTATTTTTTATTTTTTATTAATAAAGGACTTTATTCTACGGTGTGTGTGTTTTTTTTTACAAGAATTTACACTTCCTTCATGAAATGGTAGGGGTACAGTGTACCCCATTACCATTTCACACAGGGGGGGGTCAGGATCTGGGGGTCCCCTTTGTTAAAGATTCTGATAAGATTCTGATAAGCCTCCCGCCAGCATACCCCCACAACCACCGGGCAAGGGTTGTGGGGATGAGACCCTTGTCCCAATCAACATGGGGACATCCTCCCCATGTTGAGGGCATGTGGCCTGGTGCGGTTCAGGAGAGGGGGGGGCGCACTCTGTCCCCCCCTCTTTTCTGCGGCTGTCCAGGTCAATGTGTTTGGATAACGGGTCTGGTTATGGATATTTAGGGGGAACCGCACGTCAATTTTTTTTTTAATTGACGGCGGGGTTCCCATTAATATCCATACCAGACCTGAAGGGTCTGGTTATGGATATTTAGGGGGAACCGCACGTCAATTTTTTTTTTTAAATTGAAGGCGGGGTTCCCCTTAATATCCATACCAGACCTAAAGGGTCTGGTTATTGAATTTGCGGGAACCTCCGCGCATTTTTTTTTCTAAAAGTCCGTGTCCCATTGACTACAATGGGGTTCGGGTTCAGGTTCACGAACCCAAACTTTTTTTTTAAAGTTCGGGTTCGGACCCGAACCCGAACATCCAGGTGTCCGCTCAACTCTACTCAAGATTCTTCTTCCAGCAAGATCCTGCGTATAAGCATCAGCAAATTATTATGTCCATGTGCAATAGACCCGACCCAGTTATACTCACCTTGTCAGTGCTCTCTCTCTCTGCTCCTGCCTCCATCACACACACTCTCTATTGTCAACTGGTGTAGGCTGATAAGGAAAAAAAGGGACATCACTGCCTTGCTGGTGTGACAAAGCTCAGGTTTAGTGATTGGCTGCTAGGCCCAAGAACTGTCAAATGGAAATCATGTGCACACCCACACCCATAAGTCCTGAGTGTTGTCACCAGCTGTAAAGGGGAGGCAGGAGCACTGAGGTAGTGCTTCCAAGGTAAGTATAATTGAGTTGTAGGTGTGGGGAGGGGGCTGTTTATGGCAATGTAATTTTCCCTATAGAGGCAATATGACAGTGTATCTATCAAAAAAATATTTGATGTGACTTTCACATTTTTTTATGATTGCTCTTCCATTGTTTTCTTATAATAAATTAGAACACTTATCAAATTAGTCACTGGTGACAGAGTAGATTAGCCACTATCATCAATTTATCTTGTTGCTTGTATTGGCTCCTGTATTCCAAATGGCAACGACCCCTTCCTGCAATGCCACACCCTCTGATACACCAAAGCTGAAGATTTTTTTTTTTTGGGCTATACACCCAATGAGGCAACAAAAATGTCAGAAAGTAAAGCAAATGTGTATAGTACGACACTAACAATGCGTGAACCAAGCATGTCTGGACCCAAACCAAAATAATACCTGAATCCTGGTGTGGGGAGAGGGGAGTTCTGCATATAGGTGATAATGGTTTTGAGACTAAAATACTTATGCCTTGTACACATGACTGTTTTTCCTGTCGGGAAAACTGCCATGACAGCTTTTGGCCGGGAAAACCGGCCGTGTGTACGCTCCATAGCAGTTTCCCCGTCAGGAAAACAACCGGGAATCCCAGCGGGAAAAATAAGATCATTTTTAAGCTGGCAGTTTTTCTATGGGGAAAGCCTGCGGTGGAGCATACACACGGCCAGGGTTTCCTGACCAAAGCTCTCATGGCAGTTTTCCTGCCAGGATAACCGGCCGTGTGTAGGGGGAAAAGGCTACCAAGCAGGTTCTCTCTTTTCCCCTTGTTTTTTTTTTCCGCAGGGAAAACCGATCGTGTGTACAAGGCATCAGAGTCTCTCTACAACCCTTCCCCCTGGCCACTCTGGTACTAGTATTGGGTCCTGTTGAAGCCCTCAAATAAATTTGTAATCTAATGGTAAAGAGTGGGGAGTGAATATTCGCGCCAAAAAAAACTAAATTAATAAATATAAATGTAAGATATATAAATCTCAAAGGTGTATAAAAAGCTGCAATCTAAAAAATCCTGGGGGGCAACCCCAGTTTTCAAGAGTATGTGAAGGAAAAAAGATGCGCTGATTAAATGAAACAATAAATGTGTTATGAAATTCAATGGATCAACCTCAAATCTCTAATTAAAATAATAATTTATGTAATGGTGGGATAGAAGTGAATATATATACAATAATAAAAAAATAAATAAAGTGCCCAAATAAATAAATAAATAAGACTCCTAATGAAGGAGATCAAAAACAAATTATTGTGCACGGACAGTCCAAATAATAGTGAAAAGAATTTTGCAGGGTAAGTCCATAGGTCTGTGTAGACTTCCTCCTCCACCAAGGAATGGAAAACAAATCACCGCAAACAAGTGCTCATGGATGGAACCTTACCACAAAAAGTTGATCTCCTTAATCAAAAGGAGATCACAATAAGCATAGGTTCGTATAACATCAAAATCCTCTTATGTTGATATCAGCAGATCCAGCATCCAGCCTCACATGAAATAAGCCAAAAGAAGAAATCGCCATAGTATAATAACGTTTATTGAAATAAAAGCTAAAAGACAGGCAACGCCAAATGGCCCCTTACTTGTAAGGTGCCTTAGCCCGGCACTGAGGCTGGTCTGCGTTGGATGATTAGGGGAAGAGAGATCCACGCTGTAGGAAGGATGCAGCGGCGCGCGTTCCACCTGTATGTGAGCGAGGACCAGCAAAGCCGGAACCGGAAGTGCGTCCGTCCGTAGGAGATAGCGTGACCAATGGTAAAGAGTGTAAATCTCCAAACTAGATCCCAAATTAGGATAGCATTGTCCTTTTCAATGGAGGGTATTGAGATTGTTGCCAGTAGCCTCTCACCACAGAAGAGGGTCTCTGAACTCAAGGTAATCTCCCAGGAAAATTTCTCTGACTTCTTGTTGATTTACATCCATCCCAAAAAGAAATGTTTGGTTTGGAGTTCTACTTTTATTTGTCAATTGGTCCTTAACAAACAGGCCTGTTCAGTGGTCAATACTGGTATATAATTTAAGAAACATCAGCCCCGTGAGCATTATAGAACACAGACCATCAGAAGCCAAGTCATCCACCTTTGGTCTGAGTGGTTTCTTTCAATAACATGTACTGTATGTAATGGGTTACAGACAGTTGCTAAATCTAAGGCTGCTCATTCTGTGCTGGGAAATGAACGGTTGCATCAGATGGTGAAATTTTCTTTCCCCAAATCTGAGAACAATTCCTGATCTGTGGCCCAGTCTACACCCTTTTTAGAACAGGACATTCAGCACACCAGGGAATTCTTCTCTCTCGTCTCTTCCACCCCCTAACAGATCAGGAGATGAGGAAGGAGGGTGTGATAGTCTGGAATGGCTGATGTGGGAAGGGGAACTGCCCAAAGCTTATAAAGCAAACACTTCTGAAAACCGACGAGGATATTTCCATAAATAATAATTAAAAGTATACACTTTTATGTTTACAATGGTACACCTATCATTTTAAAATCTGATATACTTATTTTAATGGTCTTTGAATAATGATATAACAAATTGTGAGGGGCAAAATGGAAATATAGGAATTACTATAAAGTTGACTATACATCTTACAAACATAGGGCCAGATTCAGGTAGACTTACGATGGGCGTATCAGTAGATACGCCGTCGTAAGTCCGAATCCGCGCCATCTCAACTTTAAGCGTATGCTCAAACTGAGATACGCTTAAATGTTGCTAAGATACGGCCGGCGTAAGTCTCCTACGCCGTCGTATCTTAACTGCATATTTACGCTGGCCACTAGGGGCGTGTACGCTGATTTATGCCTAGAATATGTAAATCAGCTAGATACGCCAATTCACGAACGTACGCCCGGCCGTCGCAGTAGAAATACGCCGTTTACGTAAGGGGTTTTCAGGCGTAAAGATAAACCACCAAAAAGATGGCGCAGCCAATGTTAAGTATGAACGTCGGAACCGCGTCAAATTTTTCAAATTTCACGTCGTTTGCGTAACTCGTCCGTGAATGGGGCTGGCCGTAATTCACGTTCACATTGAAAGCATTGACGATTTGCCAACGTCATTTGGAGCATGCGCACTGGGATACGTCCACGGACGACGCATGCGTCGTTCGAACGAGACGTCATTTACGTGGGGTCACACCTAATATACATAAAACACGCCCACAGTTTCAACATTTGAATTAGGTGGGCTTACGTCGGCCCTAATACGCTACGCCGTAACTTCGGCGGCAAAATCTTTGAGAATACCATACTCGCCTCTCTAAGTTATGGCGGCGTAGCGTATAGGAGATACGCTACGTCCGCCTAAAGGTATGTGAATCTACCCCATATTGTACAATCTCCTGTAGATCCACCAAAACTATATAAGGCAATGGCCTGCCTGATAGAGATGGAATGGATTTCTAGGTAATCCCATAATATTATATGATTTTGGTGACTCAAAGGGGAGATTAGACAGATTGTAATGTTAATGGCCAGCATAATGTGTATAGTGATTCTTTCCATCTTTGCTTTTTCTTCAATATGAACATAGAGTAGCATTCCCAACCAGCAGGAATGTCCGAATACAAAACAAAAGGGAGACGGGTCCCTGACGGCATACCTACTTGTGAGTAAATTACTTCAGATCCAATGCCACTCACCCGTGTCGGGTGTAGCTGCCGTAGCCAAGCAAACTGAATGAAAATAAAAGAGTGAGGCCCCATACACACGAGAGGATTTATCCGCGGATACGGTCCACCGGACCGTTTCCGCGGATAAATCCTCTCGAGGATTTTGATCCGATGGAGTGTACTCACCATCGGATCGAAATCCGCGCCGAAATCCCATCGCGATGACGTGTCGCGCCTTCGCCGCGATTATGACGCGAAGACGTGCGCGACGCTGTCATATAAGGAATTCCACGCATGCGTCGAATCATTACGACGCATGCGGGGGATTGATTCGGACGGATTGATCCGGTGAGTCTGTACAGACCAGCGGATCAATCCGTTGGGATGGATTCAAGTGGATAGATTTGAAAGCATGTCTTCAAATTTTTATCCGCTGGAAATCCATCCCAGGGGATAAAAATCCGCGGAAACAGATCCGCTGGATCGTACACACCAGGGGATCTATCCGCTGGAGCCGGTCCGCGGATCAATTCCAGCGGATGGATCCTCTCGTGTGTATGGGGCCTAAGGGAGATCTCAGATGAGGGCACCCTAAAGAAAAGACTAGGCTGCAAGGGGCAATAATTAGGGCCATTATGAAAACTGATAAAAATATAATAAAGCTTATTCACTTTGAAAATATGAAAGATAAAAAATATGACTTATATCTCTAGCAATATAGACTTATCTTCAATGAATATCCAAATCTCTGGCCTTGCAAGAAGTGTTATGAAGGCACTAGATATGATAATTAAGAAAAATCAGTAGAACATTTAAACACTAGAGATGAGCCGAAAACCCCCGCCCCCAAGTTTGGTTCGCACAAGAACCTTCGAACAGACCGAATGTTCGTGCGAACATTGAAAACACCATTGAAGTCTATGGGACTCGAACATTCAAATTCAAAAGTGCTAATTTTAAAGCCTAATATGCAAGTTATTGTAGTAAAACGGGTTTGAGAACCCAGGTCTTGCACCAGGGGACATGTATCAATGTAAAAAAAAGTTTTAAAAACGGTTGTTTTTTCTGGAGAAGTGATTTTAATGATGCTTAAAGTAAAAAAGAAAAAGAAAAATTCCTTTAAATATTGTACCTGCTGGGTGTCTGTAGTATGCCTGTGAAGTGGCATGTGTTTAGAACTGTCCCTGCACAAAATGAGATTACTATAAGAAAAAAGTAATTTAAAACTGCTTGCGGCTTTAATGTAATGTCTGGTCCCTGCAATATGGATGAAAATCATTGAGAAAAATTGCATGGGTTTCCCCCCCTCCCCCCAGGTCATTACAAGCCCCTTTGGCCCTATATACTTTAAGCAGCATTACAGGCGGTGCAAACAAGACAGGTTTGTTGTTAAGTAGAATCTGTTTGTAATTTTGAACTGGTACTTTTTTAAAGTGTAGCTCCAGCCATAAAATCTATTTTTAAGCTTTTCTGAAAACATAGAGAAGGGTTATCACCCCTGTAACATTTGTTTTGCTGTCTGTGTGCATCTGTTCAGAAGATTTCAATTCACTTTCTGTCTCAATGACAAATGATGTTTTGAAAACATTTTTTTTTTTTTGTGAAACAAGGATTGGTGATAAAGCATCAGTGGACAGGAGACACCTTTTACAGAAGAGAATTTCCCTTCCTAGGGGTAGATTTCCTCTCACTTCCTGTTGTCTCATTCGGTTTGCAAGTAGGAGTCGTTTGTAAGTTGGATGTTTGAAAGTAGGGGCCTGCCGTATATACTCTGCATAAATTTGGGCCCTAGGTGTTGGTGTTGCCACAACACTGTAAGCCCTCACAGTTAGTCTTGGTGGGCGCTGGAACGCCCTGCTGTGTGAACTATTATATCAAGAATTGTAATTGCGTGCCATTGTTAAACAGTGGTAGAAAAATTGGGCTTTTGATGCTGGCGCTGGTGCCACAACACTGCAACCCCTCACAGATACTCTTCGTGGGTGCAGGGTGCTGGGAAATATTAGATCAAGAATTGTAATTACATGCCCCTGTTGAAAAGGGGCAGAAAAAGTGGGCCTTTGTTGGTGGTGGTGGCGGTGCTGGTGCCACAACTCTGTAAGCCCTCACAGTTACTCTTGGTGGGCACAGGAATGGGCCCTGCTGTGAAATATTAGATCAAGAATTCTAATTACATGCCCCTGTTGAACAGGGACAGAAAAATTGGGCCTTTGTTGGTGGTGGTGCTGGTGCCACAACACTGCAACCCCTCACAGATACTCTAGTTGGAGCGCAGGAATGAGCCCATCCCTTAACTATAGACCAGTTTCATCAATGAGAATGTAGCTTATCCCTTCACTATAGACCCATGACATCAATGAGAAATTCTCATTGATGTCTAGGGCTAGGGAAGGAGTGACTGATGCCATTGAGCAGAGGGAAGAGGACGCGTTGGCAGCTGCTTTGCCAGACAAAGTACCCTGAGCCTGGGTGAGAGAGGATGAGGAGGATGAGGACGGTTTGGTCATCCACTCTACCAAGTCTTCAGCATGTTGCGGCTCAATACGGCCAGCTGCCGAAAAAAAGGATGAGCGTGTCCCACGGCCACGTGCTGATGAGGATGCACCGTGTCCTCGACCAGCACTGTTGCCTCTAGACGCAGAGCCTGCTTGCCCTCTTTTATCGGCTCTTGACTCTCTGCCTCTCCTTGTTGTCCTTCCAGACATACTAATGGCCTGCAGAGGACACAGACAGTACACCACGTGAAAGTACTTGCAGCAATATCCCCTGCCTGTAGTATTAATATAAGCAGATCCCAGCCTCTAGGAGTAAATATGGGAAACACCAGCTTTACGTTAGGTGCGCAATGTCCAGAGGACACAGACAGTACACACACCACGTAGCTTTAGGTGCACACTTCAGAGGACACAGACAGTACACCATGTGAAAGTACTTGCAGCAATATACCCTGCCTGTAGTATTAATATGAGCAGATCCCTGCTTCTAGGAGTAAATATGAGAAACACCAGCTTTACGTTAGGTGAACAATGTGCAGAGGACACAGACAGTACACACACCACATAGCTTTAGGTGCACACTGCACACTGCTCCCGCGCACGTGCGCGTGCACGTGCGCGCACACGCGCGCGCACACTGCCGCAAGTTCGCGTGCATGCGCGCGTCGCCGCACACTCGCGGGGACAGCTCTGACAGTCCTCTTACATTGCCCCCTCCCTACGGGCAGCCTCCGGATGCCCCTCAGGGGTTTCTTTTCCGGATGGCGCTGGAAAAAGGCACAAATCTTTTGTGGAGCATGCACATTGGAAGCTGGTTCCCAAGAGTTCTCTTCCGGACCATAACCCTTCTATTTAATTAAGAATTGAGTTTGACCCCTCTTGGTCTTGCAATCCAGAACAGCTTCGACTTCATACTCCTCGTTGCCTTCGACAAGAAGTGGAGGAGGGCTTTCCGGATCCCGATTGGAAAATGGATTAGGCACTGTTGGTTTTAGTAGGGAGATGTGGAATACCGGATGAATTTTCAGGTTCCTAGGTAGAGTTAGCTCAAAAGCCACAGGGTTAATTCTCCTTTTAACTGGGAAAGGCCCTAAAAACTTTGGTCCAAGTTTCCTGGAGGGACATCTCGGCTTTAAATTTGCAGTAGACAACCAGACCTTGTCTTCTGGATCCAGATTTAAGTTACCTCTCTTCTTGTCAAAGAACTTTTTGTTACTCGCTTGAGCTTTAGAGATGGTATCCTGGAGTAATTTATTGTTAGTGTTAAAAAAGTCCAGTCTGTCTTGTACAGCAGGTACGGAGGACTCAACAGGCAGTTCAGGCAAAAAGGAGGGATGATAGCCATAATTGGCGAAAAAGGGTGATTGCTTGGTGGCAGAGTGGATAGAGTTGTTATATGCGAACTCCGCCAGTGGGAGAAGGGAAGACCAGTCATCCTGAGAGAAGGAGGAAAAGCACCGCAGGTACTGCTCCAGGGTTTGATTAGTTCTCTCCGTCTGTCCATTAGTCTGGGGGTGGTAAGCAGTGGACAGACAGAGCTCAATGTTTAATGCTTTACACAGGGACCTCCAAAATCTGGAGGTGAACTGCACCCCACGGTCAGAGACAATGTTGTCAGGGATCCCATGCAATCTCACTATTTCTTTGATGAATGTGGAAGCCGTCTCGGCGGCAGAAGGGGTGCCCTGTAAAGGGACAAAGTGCGCCATCTTGGTCAGACGGTCTACCACAACAAAAATAGAGGTGAAGTTCTCAGACGGGGGAAGTTCTACAATAAAATCCATAGAGATCATGCTCCAGGGTTTCTCAGGCACTGGAAGGCTTTCCAGTAGACCCCAAGTTTTGGCACGGCTGGTCTTGCAGCGCAGACATGTCGCACAGGATCTTACATATTTGTTACAGTCCTGTATCAGGTCGGGCCACCAAAAAGAACGGGAAATTAAGTCTATAGTCTTGTGGATACCAAAATGGCCTGCCAGGAGATGATCGTGACACCGTTTGAGAACAGAGACTCTGAGCTGTTCCGGGACAAAGATTTGTTCCTTGTGATAGTAGAGCCCATCTTTAAACTGGAGAGATAAATCTGGAGATGGGGAATGCTCTGCCACATGCGTCTTTATTTGGGACATCAGGTCTGACTGAAGAAGAAGAAAGTTCTTGGCTGGCAGAATGGTGTCTGGCTCTGAAAGTTGAATTGAATCATGGAACATGCGCGAAAGCGCATCTGGTTTGCCATTTTTAGAACCAGGACGGAAGGTAATATGGAATATGAAACGGGAGAAGAATAATGCCCATCTTGCCTGCCGGGGTCTTAGTCTCTTGGCTGTCCTCAAATATTCCAAGTTCTTATGGTCAGTGAATATGAGAATAGTGTGGGCGGCTCCTTCCAACAAATAACGCCACTCCTCAAGTGCAGCTTTAATGGCTAATAGTTCCCGATCCCCAACATCGTAGTTCCTCTCAGAAGGATTCAACTTTTTGGAGAAAAAGTACACTGCACTGCACCCATGGTGTGGGTAAACCGCAGCACATCAGTGTGAAAGCAGCCCTATATTATTATCTCCAGTGTATTGCTTCACACTGACCTGAAGATCTCTTCTTCTCTTCTGCTGGCACCACTCTGGAGACCGCTAGCTGGGATAAGAGGTGGGGTCCGGTTGGTATCCTTCCGCATGGGACAGGAGCCAGCACTACAGTGGAGGCATCAGATTATGCAGTTCTTGCTCCCTACTACAAATTTACAAGTAGTGCCTCTGCATTGCACTGTGATGCTCTGGAATGGTGGGTCAGCAAACCCAGACCAAAATCAACTAGCCACCTGTCCGCGATCTACTGGTAGATCATGATCTACAGGTTGCTGACACCCAGTCTTATTGCATGCTCTGAAGCAGTAATTCCCCATTTACACTTGAGCGTATTTTCTGCTTGTTGCCTTATGCCTGACGATGGCTTACTATGCCTGACTATGCAGAGTCTCATTCTTTTTAATTGTCCCTGTCCACACTTATACACTCAGTTGCCCTATGCCCTACTATCAAAAAATGACACAAGCTTATTTTTTGTGTATTATAACCACTTCAGCCCCGGAGTATTTGTCTGCCCAACGACCGGGCCATTTTTTGCGATTTGGCACAGCGACGCTTTTACTGACAATTGCGCGGCCGTGCGACGTGGCTCCCAAACAAAATTGATGTCCTTTTTTTCCCACAAATGGAGCTTTCTTTTGGTGGTATTTGATCACTTCTGCAGTTTTTATTTTTTTCACCATAAACAAAAATAGAGCGACAATTTTGAAAAAAAAGCAATATTTTTTACTTTTTGCTATAATAAATATCTCCCAAAAATACATTTAAAAAAATCCTCAGTTTAGGCCAATATGTATTCTTCTACATATTTTTGGTAAAAACGCAAAGAGCGTATATTTATTGGTTTGCGCAAAAGTTATAGCGTCTTCAAAATAGGAAATAGTTTTATGTAATTTTTATTATTATTTTATTTATTAGAAATGGCGGTGATCTGCGATTCTTATCGTGACTGCGACATTATGGCGAACACATCGGGCGCTTTTGACACTATTTTGGGACCATTGTCGTTTATACAGTGAACAGTGCTATAAAAAATGCACTGATTATTGTGTAAATGACACTGGCAGTGAAGGGGTTAACCAGTAGGGGGCGAGGAAGGGGTTAAGTTAAGTCCTAGGCAGTGATTCTAGCTGTGTGGGGGCTGGGCTTACTGTGACACGACACTGATCACTGCTTCCGATGAGAGAGAGTAGACGATCAGTGTCCTGTCACTAGGCAGAACAGGGAGATGCCTTGTTTACACAGGCATCCCCCTGTTCTGCCTCTCCGTGACACGATCGCGGGACACCGGCGGACATCGAATCCGTTGGACCCGTCGTTACGGTCACGGAGCTCACGGCGGCTTTTTTAAAGCAACATACGAGTATGTCCATATGCGCACAGGAGCCATTCTGCCGACGTATATCTTGGTTACACGGTCGGCAAGTGGTTAAGGTTTTTGATCCCATAGATTTTAATGGGAATGCCTATAAATGAGCTTAAGTTTTTGAACACGGTTTTATACCTGAAGGTTTCCTCTCCTCCTATAGAACTGCTCTCCTCCCCTTGCCCAGCCCAAGAAAAAAATACTGAAAGGGGTTGTAAAGGTTTGTTTCTTATTTTGTAAATAGGTTCCTTTAAGACATGGGGTCTTCAAACTATGGCCCTCCAGCTGTTCAGGAACTACAATTCCCATCATGCCTAGTCATGTCTGTGAATGTCAGAGTTTTACAATGCCTCATGGGATGTGTAGTTCCGGAACAACTGGAGGGCCGTAGTTTGAGGATCCCTGCTTTAAGATTTAAGGCGCATTGTTGGTTCACTAACCTTTTCCTTTGATTTCCCTTCTAAATTTTTGTTTTCTTTGTCTGAATTTCTCACTTCCTGTTCCTCCTCAGTAAGCTGTTCTGGCTGACTAACCCCCAGGCAGTTGATGGGGGCAAGCTTACTGAGGGGAAACAGGAAATGAGAAATTCAGACAAAGAAAAAAAACCTTTAGAAGGGAAATCGAAGGAAAAGGTAAGTGAACCAACAATGCACTAGCCTAAAGGAACCTATTTAGAAAATAAAAAACAAACCTTTACAACCCCTTGAAGCTTCATACACGTGCAAAAACACTTGTAAAACGTTTAGCATTTATTTTTCTAACATTTATGATTATCACCCTATAAATATCATTTTAGTGTAGTACAAATTCAAAAATGATTATTATCTTCTGTGGCATATAAAAAAGTAGAAGGTTTGTGAGCTACAGAAAGGAAACGTTGACTCATTTTCGCCGACACCATTTTATAGACACATAACCTACTGAATGCTAAAAAGTATTTCCTACTTTCAGTAGTGATATAATAGTTTATGTTTTAAAGATTAAGAGAAAACAACTGTGACAACGTGATATTTGAGTGAACAGGTCCATTTTCAATACACGCAAAGAAATACTTATTTTTTTGCTGTGTGTACACTTCCTGTTGGAGACTTTGGTTTAGGAAATCGTGAAGATACAGATAATACAGTGTAGCAGAGCTCTGCCTAGTCGCGCACACTGCGTTGTTTTAATATTAACATGTGGGTTGCCAGGATCTCCCTGGTTTTCGATGTGTTTACAGACTAGCTTTTGATGTTTCTGTGATTTCCCTCAGTTAACAAGCACTTTGAAGACTGAAATTACAGCTTGTGGGTGTTTGAGAAAGAGGCCAGAGGTACCTGGATGAGGCAGGTACACAGTCTCATATCTGTACCTGTGGAACGCCATAAATCTCTCACACCTCTTATTTCTACAGCTCCTCCACAAAGGTGCAAATCATACACACTAAAATATGTTTTTATGGCTAAGGGCTAAAAGTAATCAAACAGGAGGTGATTAGCGGTAAAATAATAAAACAAGGAAAAGTCTGACCCTACATTTCCACATATGATTGTGTGTTGATGATCTAATTAAAATGTATTATTAATAATTATGGCTGCATTCTAATGCAAAACTCTTTATTAAGTAAAATAGAAAATATTAGAACTATGGAGTTTGGGGCAGATCCTCAAAGAAATTACACCGGCGTATCTGTTGATACGCCGCGTAATTTCAAATTTTGCATGTCGTATCTTTGTTTTGGTGTCCACCAAACTAGATACAACGGCATCTGTGTTAGATCCGACAGGCGTACGCCTTAGTACGCCGTTGGATCTAAGATGCAATTTTCCGGCGGCCGCAGGGTGGCGTTCACGTCGTAATCCGTGGCGAGTATGCAAATTAGCTATTTCCTACGATCCACGAACGTATGAGCGGCCGTCGCATTCTTTTACGTTGTTTCCGTTCGGCTTTTTCCGCCATATAGTTAAAGCTGCTATCTGGTGGCGTACTCAATGTTAAGTATGGCCGTCGTTCCCGCGTATAATTTTGAAATTTTTACATCGTTTGTGTAAGTCGTCCATGAATGGGGCTGGACGCCATTTACGTTCACGTCGAAAACAATGACGTCCTTGCAAAGTCATTTGGAACAAAGCACCCTGGGAGTTTTGACGGACGGGGCATGCGCAGTTCGTTTGGCGCGGGGATGTGCTTCATTTAAATGAAACACGCCCCCTACTCGCCGCATTTGAATTCCGCGACCTTACGCCGCGAGAGATACACTACGCCGCTGTAACTTACGGCGCAAATTATTTCTAGATTCAAATCAAAGCCAGGTAAGTTGCGGCGTAGCGTATCTCAGATACGCTGCGCCGGTGCAGATCTTTGAGGATCTGCCCGTTTGTGTCTATAGCAGTTTGCTATAACCTTGTGTCATTTATTCCAAGCGCCATGCAAATAAAAAACAGTTTCATGCAGTGGTGTAATTATGGACTGATACTGTAGTACCTGCAAAGGAGAACTCATAACTCATGCTTTAAGGAGAAGAAAGAAGGGAAATGAGACCGAATTTTACTGCTGCTCATTTGATGTCCAACCGCGGGCTGGGAGTGGAGAAGTGACCTAGCTGCAAAAAAAGCTTAGCTGCAGTAGAAGAAACCCACCTGGTTGTGCTATTGGTGGAAATCATAGGATTGGCTTGACAAAATACAAATGCTTCAGCAGGTAACAGAATGCTCCATCTATGTATTTTATTTGTGTATTGGAGGTTGGATCAGCAAAAGCGAGGAGCCAGGTCACATGGTGAGTTCAGGAACAGTCAGGCAGATGGGTACAGGATAACTATCAGAATCCAGGTCAGAGACATGCAGGAGTCGGCATTGCGCTGGCATCAAGTTACAAAATCAGCAGGCAGAATCTTAGTCAAAAGTCCAGGCGAGGATCGGTAATACGGATCAGTAGCATACATAAGAAGCAAGGGGAAGAGAAGTGTCAGATATAGATGGGTCAGTAGCAAGTTCAACATGCTTTCAGGAATACAGAACACACGGATCAGAGCTGAAAACAATGCAGCAATGAGGCTAAGCAGACAGCTGGTTTAAATAGGCTGTTGGGCACCAGGATCTGTGGGCGTAGCTATACGTGCATGTGTGCACCATGACACGTGTGTGCCGTGAGCACGTCACTGCGCATGCGCGTATTTTTTTATGTTGGTTGAAATATTTGATTATTATCCTAGTTGTATCATCTACATTTTTGTTCTTCTTAGTGCCATATAATAAATCACCCCTAGTATTCTTCATTGCCCTCCTAGATGCTTTTTTAAGAAATGATTTTGTATATCCTCTCTCCAAAAGTATTTTTTGCAAAATCTTGACTTCTTTTTGAAAAGATGTTCTTAAATATTGACTATAGGGTGTAGAGGTCAATAAGGGTTGCGGGTTAAAACTAGAGGCATGTAACACAGAGTTGCCTATAGTGGGCTTACGAAAAAGACAAGTCATGATTACATTGTCCTCACCACGAACAACAGTGACATTGAGAAAAGTCACCTCGCTGGGGTGATAGGACATGGTGAATGCAAGATTGAATTGGTTTCAAGTAGGTGGATAGCAATTCCGCAGGGCCATCCCATATCATGAACACGTCGTCTATGTATTTGTGTCACATAATGATGTGATCAGTGTACATAGCCAACTGCTCATCTGACATAAGCATGCGCTCCCACTCCCCCAGGTACAGGTGGGCGTATGACATGGCGCAATGAGTCCCCATCGCAACCACCTACACCCTGAGGTAGTGGAAGCAATCAAAGGATTCTTACTCTGAATGGTCTAAGATTATCAGTGGTGTACCTCAAGGTTCAGTGCTGGGACCCTTACTTTTTAATATCTTTATAAATGATATTGGGTCTGAGATCAAAAGTAACATTTCTGTCTATGCAGTGGAATAACGTCTTTACAGGCCGAACTCAATGCTCTGTCTAATTGGGCGACTAAGTGGCAGATGAGGTTTAATGTTGATGAATGTAAAGTTATGCACTTAGGGGCTAAGAATATGCATGTGTCATACATACTAGGGGGAGTACAACTGGAGGGATCCGTAGTGGAGAAGGATCTGGGGGTTTTGGTAGATTATAAGCTCAATAATGGCATGCAATGCCAAGCTGCGGTTTCCAAAGCGAGCAAAGGCCTTTCTTGTATTAAGAGAGGTATGGACTCCAGAGAGAGAGATATCATTTTGCCCCTGTATAAATCATTAGTAAGACCTCATCTGGAATATGCAGTTCAGTTTTGGGCTCCAGTTCTCAAAAAGGATATCGGGAACTGGAGAAAGTGCAGAGAAGGGCAACCAAACTGATAAGAGGCATGGAGGAGCTCAGCTATGAGAAAAGATTAGAGGAACTGAATTTATTCACTCTTGAGAAGAGGAGATTAAGGGGGGGGCATATGATCAACATGTACAAATATATAGGCGGTCCATATAGTGAACTTAGTGTTGAGTTATTCACTTTACGGTCAACACTGAGGACAAGGGGGCACTCTTTATGTCTAGAGGAAAAGAGATTTCACCTCCAAATAAGAGCTGTGAAAATGTGGAATAGACTCCCTGCAGAGGTGGTTCTGGCCAGCTCAGTAAAGTGCTTTAAAAAAGGCATGAATACTTTCCTAAATGTACATAATATAACTGGGTACTGACATTTATAGGTAAAGTTGATCCAGGCAATATCCGATTGCCTCTCGGGGGATCAGGAAGGAATTTTTTTTACCCTGATGTAGCAAATTGTATCATGCTTTGCTGGGGGTTTTTGCCTTCCTCTGGATCAACTGTGGGTATAGAATTGGGTATATGTGATTGTACGATACTATTATTATTTTATTTCTTATGGTTGAACTTGATGGACTTTTTTCAACCTGACTAACTATGTAACTATGTAACTAAAGGAGAAATAGTTGTGATTGAGGACAAATTCCAGGTATTGGATAATAAACAGACCCAAAGAGTGAGGGATCAAGCTATACAATGCCTCCGCATCGATGGTAACCAGAATTGCGTGGGCAGGTATATATATAAGCCGTCTAGAAATTTTAGAAAATTATTGAAGTCCTTGAAATAAGATGGAAGACTTGCAACATGGGGTCTAAGATGCTCATCTTTCAGACAGCTCAGATTCTTAGTAATGGAACTGTTGCCAGAGATGATAGGATGGCCGGGTGGATCTGAAATGTCTGAAATGTCCTTGTGTACCTGTGGAAGTGAGTGAAGGTTGGAGTCTTAGGATATTCGGTATGTATAAACTTCCATGTTTTTTGAGTTATAGTGCCATTTCTGAAAGTTGTAAAAACTTTGGTTGAATTTTTCAATTAGTCCAAAGGAGATTGGGCGATACCAATTTTGATTTTCTTTAAGATTTTTTTGCACATAGATTTATATGGATCGTTGTTCATAACAACAATGTTACCACCTTTGTCAGAAGGTTTGATAACCAAAGAGTGGTTGTTAGATCTTTTAACGCCTGTTTCTCTTTGGATGTCAGGTTATCATTATATCCTGACTTGTTTTATCAATGTCCTTGGGCACGAGTTTCAGAAAGGCCACTACATTGGAATTAGAACTAGACGGTGGAAAATTATTAGATTTAATTTTGAGTGTGGATTTTGGTGGTGGGACTTTTTTGGTCTCTCTACCACATTTGTATAGTAATTGTTCAATATCAATACAGTCAATTAAATCCGTCTGATCATTCTCCTCCAAAAGAGATATAAGTTGATCAATAGCTTTGTTCTCATCTTTGTTGAGTTGTGTTGAATCATACGTATATTTATTGTACATGTTCTTTGTATCCACTATTTGTCTCTGGGTGTACCTGCCATATGCTCTGTCTATGGCTCCTTATGGTCATGTGCTGAATGATTGTGATTCATGGATTTGTGGGCATTGTTAACAACTGCTTCATTCACCGCCATTTGGGCTGCCTTTTAATGTATAACAGATATGTAATACATTTGTTATCGTCTAGACTATAGTTATACTAAACTTCATAAAGGACTGGCCCTGAAGACGTTGTCAAGGTCACTCCGAAACGCGTTAGGACTGTGAATGCACACATTGCCATTCTTTGTATATTACATTTTTCCTCATGTTAC
Source organism: Rana temporaria (assembly GCF_905171775.1). NCBI lineage: Eukaryota > Metazoa > Chordata > Amphibia > Anura > Ranidae > Rana > Rana temporaria. Next base: position 124,112,891 of record NC_053490.1, on the reverse strand, counting down.
TATAAACATGATTCATTTTGCTACTCTTCTGTGTGTTAGTTCAGTACTTTTAGCTTAAATAGCTTTTGTTTACACACCTGTGCCTTTAAAGTCCCACCCCTAGGGGAAAACAGTATTTTGATACATTTCTAGAGAAAGGAGGGTTCAAGTAACTGACTGTTTTGTAGGAGTAGTTGGTAAGATATAGAGGTATGCAAAATTGTTGAAGTTGAAGAACTGGAAAAAATGCAGAAGTTGGATTTAACTCAAGAACCCCAATTTATGCAGGTGTGGGGTAGTAAGGAGATCAAACTATTTCCAGGCCCATTGGACAGAAACCTACGCACCCACATAAGACCAGTGTTGGCTCATAATTTGACATCTTTATCTGGAATTTTAGGTTTAAACTCGGGGTGACTTAAGCTTAGGATCACAATGGAAGAAAAGCTCTGTAGTTTGGCCAGTTTGAAATACTGTACTTGGCAGTCTCTTGAAGGTTAGGTCCCATGGCAGGGTGTTTTTTAAGCCTAGACAGATCTGTATATGTAGCCCAGGTGGCTCTATTAGTGGGAAGTGAAGGGAAGTGGTCTTCATCTATAGCAACCCAAAGTTTAGTCTTTTTATGTCTGTACTAATCTATTGTCCTTACCATATGTACAATCCATTAAGATGCAAATTTAATTGTTAAATAAAATCTTTCCATTTTCATTACATAACTTATTTTAGACACAATGACATCATCACTGGGTATCTGTGCTTCTCTATGTACTACAGGAAACCTATGGTTGATGGAAGAGGCCAACAGGGTGCTATTTGTAGCTTTATGAAAACATCATAGCACCTTGCCGCAATATTCCTCTGATGAGCCATCAATGGGTGGATGTCAGTTTGCAGGAGTGGATATTCAAATGCAGTCTGCATTTGCATGCAGACTGCCCTAGGTAACTGGTAACTGGTCGTGTGCCTACATGATTAAAATAACAGAAATCCAATGAATAAAAGGGGCAGATCTAGAGCTAGATGATACTGGAAATCCTAAAGTCAGAAAATGTGATGGGCTCTATTGGACCTGTGCAATTTTAAATGTGCACTGTGTGAAGGTCACAGTGAGGTTCATTTACTAAAACTGGGTGCAAAATCTGGTGCAGCTCCTTAATGAAAACCAATTAGCTTCCAGTTTTTTGGTAAAAGTCATTGTAAAGTTTTGTTTAAAAAAAAACAAACATGTTATACTTACCTGCTCTGTGCAAGGGTTTTGCACAGAGCAGCCCGATTTTTTTCTGGGGTCTCCTGGTGGCAATCCTGGCTTCTTCTCTTCTGTGAGTGCCCCTACGGAGAGCCACTTTCCATGGGGGCACTTGTGGGGCGCGCTCCCAAGTCCTGCTGCTGCATCCATTGACACAGACAGCAGGACTCGTCCCCGCCCCTGGCTCCCGTGTCACTGGATTTGATTGACAGGAGCAGGAGCCAATAGCTCCTGCTGCTATCAATCCATCCAATGAGGACCCAAGACTGAGGCTAGAGCTGCTGTGCTTGTGCCCATTGCTGGAACAATCAGGTTCAGGTAAGAAAATGGGGGGCTATGGGGGGCTCTGGAGGGCAGCTGAAGCACAGAAGGTTTTTCACCTTAATGCATATAGAATGCATTAAAGTGGAGTTCCACCCATAAATATAACATTACATCAGTAGTTTTAAAAAAATGTCATTAGTCCTTTACGAAAACAATATTTTTTTTTAGATGCCTTCAAAGTGTTGTTGCTAGGCAGAATAGTTAATCTTCCCACTTCCTGCACCTAGGTGCTTAATGCTTTCTAACCTACACCGCACAGACTCCTGGGAATGTAGTGGGTGTAACTTTCCAGGAGTCTGTGCACTCCCCAGTCTCAAAGAATCATGTGACTTGGACAGCACAGGTGCTGAAACCTGATCTGACACTGCTTGTGCAGCACTGAGCATGTTCGAGATCTGCAAGGCTGAAATCCAGGAAGTCATACAGTCTGGCTTCATGATGCCCACACTTAAGATGGCCCCAGTCAATTTCTATTTTATAAAGTGTCTAAATGCTGTAACAACCTAACAAAACAGACCTTAGTTTACAGGCCAACTTTACTAGAATACATTAAGCTTGTGTATTACAGGGGTATTTATATTTAAAAAGTGAAATTGTGGCCGGAACTCCGCTTTAAGATGAAAAACCTTGAGGGTTTACAACTCATTTAATTGAACAAGCTGTAGTTAGAAGGTGATGGCTATCATGCACAGCTCCACCAGATTTTTCACTCTCCAGTTTTAACAAATCAACCCCAGTGTGCAGTAAGATCAGAGTACCGGTAAGCACTTCCAGTACAGGAGATAAGCCTGTACAACTGTGCAAGACTGAAGGTAAGGCTCATCTTTAATAAAGTCTTATTTATAAAGTTGGAGGAGATGTTGATAGATGTTAACAGGTAGTGATTGAGTATATATCTGGGCCTGACATTTATTTTTAAAATGTCACATCTAATAAAAAATTTGCACAAAATCCAATCCCATGTCTTGTTTTAAGATTCTGGCCAAGTCTACAACTTTCAAAATGTCAGCTGGTATCTCTGTCCTGCTGAAGTGTTTGTTTGCTCCCATTGACTCGGATTAAATTTATGGTTGAAGTCAATTAGAACATTTTTGGGATCTATAATTTCTGAGAGTTGACAGGGCACCAGAAAAAGTCTGTAGTGTCCACTTTTTCCCGCCTATCCTGTGGGGTAGAATCTTTTATTTTGACAAAGCACCATAGGTGTGCGGTACCTGTATTAGGGCTAGAAGAGAGGTTATAGGACTGGTCACAGAATCAAGTACCATTCGAATACCACAACTTCTGAACTAGAGTCTCAATGAATAGGACCGTTTGTTCTTTGTTTTCTCCCTCTGCTGGTCCATCACCATAAGCTACATATTGTATATGGACAATTTTGGGCAGTTCTCCTACATACAGCAATTTACAAATTAGATAAAGTAATGTTCTGGTCTCTTAGTACCCAGATCAATGTAATACAAAATGAACTAGAAAATGCATTTCCTGCAGAAAATACGTGGGATTGCTGAATAGCTGAATTGCTAAAGCTAACTGGATGAATAGCTTAAATCCATAAGACAAAGTTGAAGAAGTGAGAATAGTTGGAAAAGTGTGAATGGTAAAATAAACATGAATTTCATTAAAAGAGTTTAACACCACTAATGGATGAAAGATGTGGAATATTTAAGGCCCCATGCACACAAGACGCTGCTAAACTCGAGTTCAGAGGCATTTGGGCATTTTTTTCAACTGCCCCTGAACACATTTAATGTTATCCTATGTGTCCATGCACACAATCACGTTTTTTGGCGTTTCAAAGCAGTTGGGTTTAGGGCCGTTTTTCCAAACCCAAAATTTTGGGTTCAGAAGCTTTCAGCTTTTGCGTTTTAGACGCAAATCGCGGCAAATCGCGGCAAATCGCGGCAAATCGCGGTACCGGCGTTTTGCCGCGATTTCGTTTATAGGCGTTTTTAAAGGTGACCTATTTTTTTACATTAGAAATCTCAAAAATGATGGCAAATGATGAAAAACCATAAAAAAAACATAAAAAATGTAATTGCTTGCATTGCATTGTGGACAATCCACAACTTGTGGCAGGTGACGTGGCCAGTGGACAATCCACAACTTGTGGCAGGTGACATGGCCAGGTGACGTGGCAAGTGGACAACCCACAACTTGTGGTATGTGACGTGGCCAGGTGACGTGGCAGGTGATGTGGCCAGGTGACATGGCAAGTGGACAATCCACAACTTGTGGCAGGTAACGTGGCCAGGTGACATGGTAGGTGACGTGGCTTGGTGACGTGGCCAGTGGACAATCCACAACTTGTGGCAGGTGACGTGGCCAGTTGATGTGGCAGGTGACGTGGCCAGTGGACAATCCACAACTTGTGGCAGGTGACATGGCCAGGTGATGTGGCAGGTGACGTGGCCAGGTGACATGGCAAGTGGACAATCCACAACTTGCGGCAGGTGACGTGGCCAGGTGACGTGGCCAGTGGACAATCCTCAACTTGTGGCAGGTGGGGTGGCCAGGTGACATGGCAGATGACGTGGCAAGTGGACAATACACAATTTGAGGCAGGTGACGTGGCAAGTGGACAATCCACAACTTGTTGTAGGTGACGTGGCCAGGTGATGTGGCAGGTGACGTGGCCAGTGGACAATCCACAACTTGTGGCAGGTGGCGTGGCCAGGTGACGTGGCAGGTGATGTGGCCAGGTGACATGGCAGGTGACGTGGCCAGGTGACGTGGCCAGTGGACAATCCACAACTTGTGGCAGGTGACGTGGCCAGGTGATGTGGCCAGGTGACATGGCAGGTGATGTGGCCAGGTGACGTGGCCAGTGGACAATCCACAACTTGTGGCAGGTGACGTGGCCAGGTGACATGGCAGATGACGTGGCAAGTGGACAATACACAACTTGAGGCAGGTGACGTGGCCAGGTGATGTGGCAGGTGACGTGGCCAGTGGACAATCCACAACTTGTGGCAGGTGACGTGGCCAGTTGACGTGGCAGGTGGCGTGGCCAGTGGACAATCCACAACTTGTGGCAGGTGACGTGGCCAGGTGACGTGGCCAGGTGACGTGGCAGGTGACATAGCCAGGTGACATGGCCAGTGGACAATCCACAGCTTGTGGCAGGTGGCGTGGCCAGGTGATGTGGCAAGTGGACAATTCACAACTTGGCAGGTGACGTGGCCAGTTGATGTGGCAGGTGACGTGGCCAGTGGACAATCCACAACTTGTGGCAGGTGACGTGGCCAGGTGACGTGGCAGGTGATGTGGCCAGGTGACGTGGCCAGGTGACATGGCAAGTGGACAATCCACAACTTGTGGCAGGTGACGTGGCCAGGTGGCGTGGCCAGTGGACAATCCACAACTTGTGGCAGGTGACGTGGCCAGGTGACGTGGCAGGTGACATAGCCAGGTGACGTGGCCAGTGGACAATCCACAACTTGTGGCAGGTGGCGTGGCCAGGTGATGTGGCAAGTGAACAATTCACAACTTGGCAGGTGACGTGGCCAGTTGATGTGGCAGGTGACGTGGCCAGTGGACAATCCACAACTTGTGGCAGGTGACGTGGCCAGGTGATGTGGCAGGTGATGTGGCCAGGTGACGTGGCAGGTGACGTGGCCAGGTGACGTGGCAAGTGACACGCTAAATACACGTACACTGCTGCTCTCTCAGCTGCTCTGGTCTCACAAAATAGCTGAAATGGTTAAATAATATTGTTTTTTGAGCTTAGGGAGGGTCTTATGATGTTTCTTAACCAAATGCTTATAAACGCAAACGCGGTAAAACGCGGTAAATCGCGGTAAAACGCCGCGAAATTCTCGGCAAAAACGGGCGTTTTAAACGCCGGTTTTTGCGTTTGAAAACTTGTGTTTAGATGAGTTTGCATTTGCTTCTCGTGTGCATGGGGCCTAAAGGTTTTTTTAAAGCTTTTTGATCATTAATCCCCACACCTAATGAGTGAGAGCCAGTGTGAGAGTACCCTTCAAACAAGCCCTAATAAATCCACAACAGTACATGCTATCGAAACAGCGACTTCACCGTTAGAGACACACGGCCTTTGTGAACATATCAGTATATAAATTTATGTTGATAAACTTAAAAATGTGGGCATGTCAGCGATTTAAAAAAGAAGTCCGTTGTGCGTTTCGCTGGGAAATGTGAAGAATTTTATACAGGACAGTCAATGGAAGAAAGTGTAGAACTCTTGTCATTTGGAAGCTCAACCAACCAAAAGTAAAAGGTGTATCACAAAACTGAGCACATTGGTTGAAACTAGATAAAAATACCTATGTTTTGATTTATAAAGTAGATATTGTGGGTGTGAGAGCAATTTATAGAGAAGGAACTAAGATAATTGTTTTAAGGCTCTGTGCTCTAGCTGTGACATCATCCACTCTAAGCAGCCCGATAGACTCTCTGTTTAATCGATAAAATTTATTGAAATAGCTGAATATTTTGTGAACATTTTAAAGTTTGTTTGGTGTCTGTAGGTGAAAGTATGAAGGAGCTGAAGCTTTTGGGAGCGGAAGAAGATTTTAATGCCGCGTACACACAATCGGTTTGTCTGATGAAACCGCTCTGATGGAACATTTTTATCAGACCAACCTGATCGTGTGTGGGCCCCATCGGTTATTCATCCATCGGTTAAAAAAAATGGAACTTGCTTTAAAATTATCTGATGGATACCTAACCGATAGGCACGTCCATCGGTTAAAAATCCACGCATGCTCAGAATAAATTAGGGGACGGGAGCATTTGTTCTGGTAAAACTAGCGTTCGTTATGGAGCTAGCACATTCATCACGCTGTAACAGACAGAAAAGTGCGAATCGGCTCTAACAAAACTTTTACTAACAGGCGGTAACACGGAATCAGCAAAAGCAGCCCCAAGGGTGGCACCATTGGATTTGAACTTCCCCTTTATAGTGCCGTCGTACGTGGTTTATGTGACCGCATTCTGACACGCTCATTTTTTTAACCGATGGTGTGTAGGCACAACTGACCATCAGTCAGCTTCATTGGATAACTGATGGAAAAATCCATCAGACCATTTTCATTGGATTGACCGATCGTGTGTACAGGGCATTAGGATTTGAAGCATGCTCTCATTGACTTCAATGTTAAAAAAAGTGTTAAAAAGCTTAATATTATAAAAAGCATAAATCGTAGAAAAAAAGTTGAACAAGTACCATCATAATCTGAAAGAGCTGAACATTTTAAAAGTTGAATGGTTTTAATAGCTGAAAGTATGCAGAAGTTACGCAGAGCCAAAAAACTTACGGAATAAGAAAAAGAAAAAAAAAACGGATAACAATACTTGAATGCTTGGAGAGCATTCCCACTAATTATGAGTGCAGCCAAGTTCAATAATTATCTGCAATGTTTAGAGCTTACGCTATTGCAGATTTTTGAAAAGTAGCTGGCCGGTAGTAGCTGGTCGGGTAAATAAAAAAAAGTAAAAACTGTTCGTTTTCCACTGCTATTGGGCAATAGTGGCTTAAATTTAAACAGTTAACAATATATCTGCATTTTGAAATTCTGGGCTACAGCAGTATAATACACTGTAGTTTATGGTCCTTTTTTTTTAAATGTAATTTTGGTTCTATTACTAACAATGCTACACATTTATATTTGGTGCAAGTGTGATGTATGTGTAATACTGAAATTCTCAAACTTCTGCAAAAACAGTTCAAGAAATGTATAAGCTTGAGAACTACTGCTTGGAATTTACCATCAAAAGGTGACACCTTGCTACAACATCAAAAGAGTTTTCCTGTCCTAAAACATGTTCTCTGCTGCCAAATAAATGTGATATTGCACATAATTGTTATTAATAACAGTCCTTTATGCAAATACATATGCAAGAGATTTGTCAGTAGATTTTATTTGTATTTCATAGTTTAATAAACATACATTTACATGAATAGGCTCTGTTCACACTAGTCTGATGCGATTTGGGTCGCACAGAATTACATGACAATGCAAATCACATTGTTTTCAATGGTGTCCATTCATACTCAGCATGGTATGAGTTCGGAAAAGGTTCCTGTACTTACCTTGGTGCTATTCCTGTGCAATTTTGGCCCACAGAGTATGCAAACCACATCCAAGTTGCATCCATGTTGCCCTGCATAATCACATTGAAAAGCAGATCAATGTCGGACTGCAGCAGTGTCAACATAACCAAAATTCCCTTTGCAAAATGAACAATCTCTTTACAAAGTGAACATTTACTTTCCTTATCCTCTATTGCTTTGGTAAATAAACCCAAAGAACTAATAAAATGGGTATCTAGAATTTTTTGGGGGTTTTCTTATTTATTTTTATTTATTTGATTAATTTTTACACTGAAAAAAAAAATGGATCACTTTTATTCCTATTACAAGGAATGTAAACATCACTTGTAATAGAAAAAAAGCATGACAGGTCCTCTTAAATATGAGATCTGAGGTCAAAAAGTAAGTATGAATTTGTAATTTAAAAAAATAACAACAAGAAAATATTGCTTTAACCACTTAAGACCCGGACATTTAGGCAGCTAAAGGACCTGGCCAGTTTTTGCGATTTGGCACTGCGTCGCTTTAACTGACAATTGCGCTGTCGTGCGACGTGGCTCCCAAACAAAATTGGCATCCTTTTTTTCCCACAAATAGAGCTTTCTTTTGGTGGCATTTGATCACCTCTGCGGTTTTTATTTTTTGCGCTATAAACAAAAATAGAGTGAAAATTTTGAAAAAAATGCAATATTTTTTACTTTTTGCTATAATAAATACCCCCAAAAAATATATAAAAAATTTTTTTTTTCCTCAGTTTAGGCAGATACGTATTCTTCTACCTATTTTTGGTAAATAAGCGTTTATGGATTGGTTTGCGCAAAATTTATAACGTTTACAAAATAGGGGATAGTTTTATTGCATTTTTATTACTTTTTTTTTTTACTACTAATGGCGGCGATCAGCGATTTTTTTCATGACTGCGACATTATGGCGGACACTTCGGACAATTTTGACACATTTTTGGGACCATTGTCATTTTCACAGCAAAAAATGCATTGTTTACTGTAAACATGACAATTGCAGTTTGGGAGTTAACCACAAGGGGGCGCTGAAGGGGTTAAGTGTGACCTCATTTGTGTTTATAACTGTAGGGGGGTGTGGCTGTAGGTGTGACGTCATTGATTGTGTTTCCTTATAAAAGGGAACACACGATCAATGACGGCGCCACAGTGAAAAACGGGGAAGCTATGTTTACACACAGCTCTCCCACGTTCTTCAGTTCCGGGGACCGATCGCGGGACTCCAGCGGCAATCGGGTCCGCTTGTCCCGCGATCACGGAGCTTTGGACCGGGTCGCGAGCGCGCGCCCGCGACCCACGGCTGGGCACTTAAAGAGGACGTACCTGTACATGCTTGTGCCCATTCTGCCGACGTATATATGCAGGAGGCGATCCTTAAGTGGTTAAGAAGCATGGGCGGAAGTGACGTTTTGACATCGCTTCTGCCCTACTATGCTATGGGGAGGGGTGGGGGCCATCTTGCCCTCACTCGTATCCCTGTAGAGCAGGAGAGAGGACCCGATCGCCTCCGCCGCTGCCGACAGTTCCAGTAAGTGGCGGAGGGCGTGGGAGAGCGGCGGGAGGGGGGGTGCCCCTCTCCCGCCACCGATAAAGGTGATCTTGCGGCGAATACCGTTATCGTTTACAGGACCGCTCACTGAAAAGATGGATATCTCGGTTGTGGCAGAAGCTGCTGCCGTTACTGAGATATCCATCTTTAAAAACAGGACGTATATATACATGGGTCCTTAAGTGGTTAATGTACGTTGGGAGCCAAGAGCAGTCAATACAAATAAAAATGTAATAGTAGCTTGTGTTGGAATAGTCACAGACTACTGCTCCCATGATATGACAGGATTGGAACCAGTCATAGTGAAACTCCGATCTATACTATATTACCAAAAGTATTGGTACGCCTACCTTTACACGCACATGAACTTTAATGGCATCCCAGTCTTAGTCCGTAAGGTTCAATATTGAGTTGGCCCACCATTTGCAGCTATAACAGCTTTAACTCTTCTGTGAAGGCTGTTCACAAGGTTTAGGACTGTGTCTATGGGAATGTTTGACCATTCTTCCAGAAGAGCATTTGTGAGGTCAGGCACTGATGTGGGACAAGAAGGCCTGGCTCGCAGTTTCTGTTCTAATTCATCCCAAAGGTGTTCCATCGGTTTGAGGTCAGGACTCTATGCAAGCCAGTCAAGTTCCTCCAGCGCAAACTTGCTCATCCGTGTCTTTATGGACCTTGCAACTCAATATTGAACCCTTCGGACTAGAACTGGGATGCCACTAAAGTTCATGTGCTTGTAAAGGTAGGTGTCCCTATACTTTTGGTAATATAGCGTAGAAGCAGTTCTTATCCTTCTTGAATAGACGGCACCTCACTTCTAACAAAAACCTATGTTGCCCATACTCTGTGAATCACAGGCCAGTATTCACTGTAAACAGGTAAGAGAGCTGCCGCTCCAGGTGAGCTCACTAGGGTAATTGATGTCCACTCAGAAGCAGATGGGTGCTGGCAATGCACAGGATGTGCAAAAACAATAAGGATATGGACAGCCGCACTCCAGTACTGGAGTGCTGCTGTCCATATCCTTATTGTTTTTGCACCAGTATTCACTGTACTTCTGAATGTAGAAGCAGATTATGATTACTATAAGGTACACATTAGACATGTGCACACTGAAATTTTCCGTTTCGGAATTTTGTTTTCGTCCGAAAAATACATTTATTTAGTTACTCCCAAAATGTGTTTTTATTTATTTTGCTTTATTAAAAAATGCATTCGTCCAGAAATCCGAATCAATTATGGTTAAATCTATCATTGAAAGCTTATGGTGTCCGTGGAATGTTTGCTTCAAGCAGGTTTTGCATTCCCATATAGGCCTATAGGAGTGCAAATCCCACTCGAGACAGATCAGAAGGAGCTCAACTGCAGGTCAAATGCACCTGTTAGTAAATTCTGAATAAACTCAGAAGAGACTCAAACTGGTGTCAAACTAATGCCACCAACACAGATCTTTAAACTGACCATAGAAGGGCAAAAGTCTGACTGAAAGTGTTAGCAAAATTATTTTTTAACAGCACAATCCACCAAACTCTCCACATCCCTGTACCTCCTTTTTCTCTCTCCTGAACAGGCTGATTGCAATAGCGCATCTTCATTTTCAGTTTTGTGGTTATACAGTATATACATGTTACCTGAGGATGGACAAATAGGCCCCGTCATCATTTGGTTGTACCTCAGACACCATACTATCCGAAATAAGAACTGCATAAGGGCTACAGACAGCATGCAAAAATTCGATACTAATAGACTTCCCCCCTCCCCATATGCTGTGGCTTCTCTTGCCAACTCCAATATCGATACAGGGCACAGTAGTTACATAGATGCTGGCAGACGGCAGCATTGCGTGCAGCAGGTGACTGCGTGTCAGACACACCCAGACGTGTTAGAGACAAGTGACAGTGTCACTTCTCTATTTAGGCGAAATGTAACTCCCATCATGTAATTTCCAATAGCTTCTTTACTAATGCTTAATTTCAAAGGTTTGGCAAAAAATCTGCAAGTTGCAAATTTGTATGTAAACCCCTTTGAAGTCAATGGGAGGTGAATCTTGAAAATTAAGACTAATAGACACATAGACATAAAAGGCTAGATTCAGGTACCTGTTACGGCGGCGTATCTCCAGATACGCCGCCGTAATTTCAAATCTGCGTCGGCGTATCGTTACGCCGATTCTCCAAGGCAGATACGTCTAAAAAATAGGCTTCCTCCGCCAACGTAACTTGAATGCGGCGGCGTATAATTGTGTGCAATATTACGTTGGCCGCTAGGGGCGCTTCCGTTGTTTTCGGCGTAGAATATGCAAATTACCTAGTTACGTCGATTCACGAACGTACGTGCGCCCGGCGGTAGTTTTTTACGTCGTTTGCATAAGGCTTTTTCGGCGTAACGTTGCTCCTGCTTTTAGGTGGCGCAGCCAATGTTAAGTATGGACGTCGTTCCCGCTTCGAAATTTGAATTTATTACGTCGTTTGCGTAAGTCGTTTGCGAATAGGGCTGGACGTAATTTACGCTCACGTCGAAAGCCATGACGATTTGCGTCGGAATTTCGAGCATGCGGACTGGGATTTTTTCACGAACGGCGCATTCACCGTTCGTAAAAAAACGTAGAATACGCGGGGTCAACCTAATTTAAATAAAACACGTCCCCTCAACATCATTTGAATGACGCGCGCTTACGCCGGCCCCATTTACGCTACGCTGCCGTAAGTTAGGAGGCAAGTGCTTTGTGAATACAGCACTTGCCTCTCAAACTTACGGCAGCGCAGCGTAAATACAATACGCTGCGCCGCCGTAAGAAGGGGCGCAGCTACCTGAATCTAGCCCAAAGAGGGTATGGGACACTGCCAGGGGGAACATGTACCAATTCAAAAACAAATTGGTGGGGAGCAGCTCTTTTATTAACATTTAAAGCTGAACTCCGGCTAAAATAAATTCTCTTGTAGTGGGGCTGTGCCCGCACCTTAAGGGTTAATTGCTTATTTTGGTCTAGAAGAGAGGAGAAAGGAGATATACTTACCTAATCCCCCCCACACAAGACCGGCCCATGCAGTTCCTGCAACCCTAGGCTCCAGCAGTCTTGTAAATAACACGCTTTAACCTGTTTGAGAACCGGTGCACCTGTACAAAATATATAGGGGCAGATTCTCGTAGATCGGCGTAAATGTCGGCGGGCGTAACGTATCTCATTTACGTTACGCCATCGCAAGTTTTACAGGCAAGTGCTTTATTCACAAACCACTTGCGTGTAAAGTTGCGGCGGCGTAGCGTAAATCACCCCGCGCAAGCCCGCTTAATTCAAATTAGGCGGGTAGGGGGCGTGTAGCATTTAAATTAAGCGCGTTCCCGCGCCGAACGTACTGCGCATGCGCCGTCCGAAAAATATCCCAGGGTGCATTGCTCCAAATGACGTCGCAAGGACGTCATTGGTTTCGACGTCAGCGTAAATGGCGTCCAGCCCCATTCACGGACGACTTACGCAAATGACGTAAACTTACAAATTTCGACGCCGGAACGACGGCCATACTTAACATTGATTGCGCCTCATATACCCAGGGGCAACTTTACGCTGGGACAAGCCTAACATAAACGTCGTAACTTTACTGTGTCGGCCGCGCGTACGTTCGGGAATTCGCGGATCTAGCTAATTTGCATATTCGACGGGGAAAACGACGGAGGCGACACAAAAAAAAATAGCATTAAAGATCTGACGGCGTAAAAACCTTACGCCTGTCGGATCTAATGGTTATCTATGCGTAACTGATTCTAAGAATCAGTTGCATAGATACGACGGCCCAGATTAGGACTTACGACGGCGTACATGGTGTTGCGCCAGTCGTAAGCCCTTTGAGAATCTGGGCCTAAATGTAAATCGCAGAAAATTTTGAGACACACCGAGAAAAAAAAGGAAGGACGAGGGTCTGGTATGTACTGTAAAGGGGGGACGCCTCAAAAAAAAAGGCTGTGATTCTTACAAAAAATCCATACCAGACCCTTATCAGAGCATCCAGCCTGGTCACAAGAAAGGCGGGGGGCACTACAGGGAATCATGGAACTCCCAGGATACTGATACCCGCAACACACCAGCTGTGTGAGAAGGATTCTCAGATACGGCCTCGTTGCCTGCTTGACTCCCCACCTTATGTGCCGTTCTCCCCCCCTTTTTTTTTTCTCTACCCCCCCTTCTTCCCTGCCCGTGCTACTTCCCCTGTAGCACGGGAGACTCACGCTTCCAGGGCCTGTACTCTGAAATGCACTGGGATCGAAGGATAGCCTGCTTGATGGAACCTTGCATACTCTGGGTCCTGATCGCTACAAGGGGTTCCTCGTCCCGCTCACAGTGTGATCCCTTGAGGGGTGGGTGGGTGTTTATGGGGAACGTGCCCTAGGTTCCCATGATTGACTGCAAAGATATGATCCCCTTTACAGTTTTCCACTGCCTTGAGCCCGCCCTAAGACGCCTCGGCTAGTCCCGAGAGCATTACTCATAGTTTCCTGCTATTTGGGCCTTGCTGTCTAACAGTTTCACCAGTCAAGGTTGCATTTCGCTGTCTTACAAACCGTATGTACACTTCATGTAAATGATAGTACTGTTACTGCATGTATTCCTCTATGCATTCCTGTATGGCTGAATGTTTTTTGCGGTACTGCCTTGTTATGTTCAATGTATTTGTTTTTGCCACTGTGATTGAAAAATTACTAATAAAATACTTAAAAAAAAGAAAAAAAGAAAGGTGGGGGGGGGGTAAGGAGTGTGGGCCCCCTCCTGATCCATACCAGGACATATGCCCTCAACACAGTAGTAAATACATAACACATTTGACATTTAAAAAAAAGTCCCATTGTGTAAATATATTGTCAGTCGCATCATCTAGCAATGTAGATCCACGTCAATCAAAATGAATGACACCTGCCAACCCTCCACACTAAAACTCACTAATTGCCTACACAATGCACTCCCTACTGACTCTCACTGCGAATGACAATTCCTGGCCCAGCAGCTGAATGTAAACATTTAGTGAAGGTCCTAAAGAGCTTAATATAAGATCAACAGATACATTCAAATCTCAAAATGTCACATACGGAAATAAAAATATAAATGTAAGTGGGAACACCACTTCCAAATTCAAACCTCCTATTATCCTGGTTTGCACTTAAAAATCCAGTATACCTCCCTTCTGCACAGGAGCCAAATCACATCCCCCCCCTTTTCTTGAAGTCCCCACTTTCTCTATACCCTGGATCTGTATAGCTGAAAAAAATCACCTCCATGACATTCATTAAAGTGTTTTGCTATTGTCTCACCTCTCATTATGTGTGAACAACAGGGGAACTTACTTTTAACACACTTACAATCACTATTACATTTCAGCCAGTTCCTCTTTTTATTATATTGTGTCTCAAAGTAGCTACAGTAGGTGTCAAAAAGGTTGAAGTTTGCTTGGACACTACTTTAATATAACCTCTCAAAATTTCTGAATAGAGATTATCTTTATATAGTGTGGGCAAGTACCTATATACCCTGTCAAAAAAAAATGTTTTTAACATCTATCTATTTTCTTTGGCTTAACTTGTAAAAGTTCAACCTTGGTCCTCAATTTTGCACTATTAAGTGCTCTATTCAGACATGATTTATGGTATCCCCCTGTACCAATCATGCATGTACAGTATTTAGCTTCCCTGTCAAAACGGATTCATCTGTGCATATTTGTTGTAATTTCAATAACTATCTGGTCACTATATCCTTTTACAGAATTACAGGAATATGCCAGGTCAGCCTGTAGAATGGCATCACCCATAAAGTTTTCCTATACAATTGCCCAACTGTTTAAAGTTTTGACAAAGTTCCAAAATTTAAAATAACGGGTTTCTCTCACAGGGGTTTACCAAACAAAGTATTATCAGTCTCCTGGCTTACACATACAGCACTGTGGCTATGGCATTATTCTTCAGGCCTTTGTCTGTCTCCAACAGACCACCCTCTCACAAACACTTGGTCCATACACCATAGCCCCTTTCTGCTCTGGCTCCCACCCCTCTCCAAGTGGAGTGCTCCTGATTTCTTGGCAGAGATCTCCTCTGTCTGCTGGGATGGAGCCCAGAACCATAGTCAGGTCTTCTCTAAAGCCCAGCACACACTTGCCCAATTAGTGTTCTGGTGGTTCTCAAAACCAGGACCCAGGATTGGAAATTTCACATGTTCCAAAGCTCTACAAAATCTCTGGGCTCCAGGTCCCATATTGGGTTTTGCCAACTGATGAGGAAACTAAAAAGCCAGTTTCCTCTGAATGAAATAAGCAGGCTGGAGCCCCTCATCCTGCCTGGATTTAGGATACTGGGTGATGGAAAACCATGTTCAGACAATGGCAAGGCACAGCACTGTCACACCACTTACATTTATATTTTCTTTGCAGTGTGTGACATTTTGAGGTATGAATGTGTCTGGGGATTAAATATTAAAGGGTAACTAAAGGAATTTTTTAATTTTTTTGCTGAAATGACTGTTTACAGGGTATAGAGACATAATAGTTAACTGATTCCTTTTAAAAATGATTAAAAATAGATAAAAAAACAGTCATATAATGCACCTGCAGTTTAGTTTCGTTTTTGCTGGTTCCTGGTTCTCTGATGTACAGAGACAAAGAGCCAATAGAGAGCAGTGATGCTTTGTAAAACAAAACTTAATTGGTGCTGACACACAGTAATCACACCTCCTTGATTAGTCACCACAGTGAGAAATCTCCCAGTACTGTGGTGATCAGGAAACAGACAACCAGAAAGTGTCCAGAACAGAAAGGAATTACAGCAACATCAAAGCAAAAACGAACAATGAGGACATGAAACCAGGACTGCAGTAAGGTAAAGGAAGCTATTTAGCTTTAAAAAAAAATCCTTTAGTGACCCTTAAGCCCTTTAGGACCTATACTACCATACAATTGATTATTTATCCCCTATAGATGCATTTTTTGTTTTATTTGAGAAGTCTTTATTGATGATTTTTCTGTATTGTATTTTTATGTTGATACTTGTTTTGAATAACAGGCTTTGAGACTGAATTATCTATCAATAGGATTCAGCTGTGCAAACTAGTATAGTGTTTTATTGAACATGTTTATAAGTATTGTGGTTAGCATGATGGGTATGCTATGAATGTGTTAGTAGTCTCCTTCCTCCTACTGTATTGCTCTGTTTTTATGGACATGTATAAATAAAGGTGATTTTATCAGAGTGCAGTCATCCATTTTTTATTTTTTATTTTTTTTGCATATACTCTTCAGTTATGAGCTGAACTGGCACCCGACCTAGAGTATTACTTTTCTTTTTCCCCATGCTTGGCATGTTTCAGCAGGTCAACAGACATTTTATATTTAGTGCTGCACTTATTTTACTGTCTTGTGGACATAATTAGCCAGTAAACACAATGTAAGTCAGTCCAGGATAGGACCTTTCACACTCCTAAACCTTGGAGATTGTGGTTCTATATACAGCTGCTGGCAGCTGATTTTTAATTCTAGTACATGTAGTGCTAAACATCAAATAAAACAGTCATATAAAAGAAATAAAGTATCTCTTCTCCATCACCATAAAACTGTCACAACTAATGTTCATTTTCTTTACGCACATATGTTTTTGGGAAGTGAAGAACCGACATTTAAGACGCTATCAGTTAATGTGCAGGTACATCCTAGAACCGTTCCCTCCCCAGCATGGAGGTTGATAAATCTCTCTTCACAAATGTTAACATACCTGGTCCTCCTACATTCAGCTCACCTCAGTTATCTATGTTCAAATGTGTTTGTTTCAAATAGATGACTAAACAAAGATCATATGCTTGATGAATGAAGGACTAAAAAAGAGTTTGTAAATTTCCAGCAAGGGAGTTTCTCAACTCTCACACTCTTAAATTAATGCAGGGCACACACTGGAACAAAAAGATTATCTTTGGTTTCAAAAGCTGCAAATGTTATACTCTATTAATTTAACCATTTACATACCTCCCAACTTTTTGAGATGGGAACGAGGGATACCTATTGGAAAAAGTATTTAGGCATAGGGCACACCCCTGCCACGCCCCTTTTAAAGGAGAATTATACTAAAAATGTTTAGTTAAACCCAGTATTTTGACATCCCTTGTGACCAAATTGTGACATATTATATCAAGTTCTGCCGATGTCATAACCAGCAGCCAGTCCTCTTGGGATGATATCTGCGTGTACCTTAATGGAGTATTTGCAGGCCAGTCAAGTTCCTCCACCCCAAACTCGTTCATCCTTGTCTTTATGGACCTTGCTTTGTGCACTGGTCCAAATCATTTGGTGGAGGGGGGATTATGGTCTGTGGTTGTCTTTCATGGGTTGGGCTTGGCCCCTTAGTTTCAGTGAAGGGAACTCTTAAGGCCTCAGCATACCAAGACATTTTGGACAATTTCATGCTCCCAACTTTGTGGGAACAGTTTAGGGATGGCCCTTGCCTGTTCCAACATGACTGTGCACCAGTGCACAAAGCAAGGTCCATAAAGACATGGATGAGCGAGTTTTGGGGTGGAAGAACTTGATTGGCCTAACTTCAACCTGATAGAATACCTTTGGCATGAATTAGAGCGGAGACTGCGAGCCAGTCCTTCTTGTCCAACATCAGTGCCTGACTTCACAAATGCGCTTCTGGAAGAATGGTCAAACATTCCCATAGACACACTCCTAAACTTGCGATCAACCTTCCCAAAAGAGTTGAAGCTGTTATAAATGCAAAGAGTGGGCCAACTCAATATTAGGATGCCATTAAAGTTCATGTGCGAGTAAAAGCAGGTGTTCCAATACCTTTGCAATAATTGTATATGTATATATTTTTTTTTATTTGCTATATTTTTTTAATGAAAGTGGAGTCACCCCTTAAAGAAACAATTAATCTTTTTTTTTCTTGTTTTTCAGTTTATTCATTAAAATGTAGCTATCAGCGGCGATGCGTCCATAGTGGGCGCAGGAGCGCCATCCCCCTCTCTCCCCTGCACCACCACTCAAGTCTACAATACATAGATTCATGCATTGCATGAATCTATGTATTGTCGCCAGCGCGGCTGCCACCCACTATTCAGATGGCTGGACCCCTGGTGAGCGGCATCTGAATAACAGCAGTTTATTGGTTTTTGGAAGTGTCTATCAGAGCCAGCGGTTAACACTGACACGCGTCTCAGCCAATCAGGTTCACGGGTCTGGTTACCGGTAACCTGATTGACTGAAGCGACATCGAGGGCGGGACTCGGGAGAAGATGTAGAGGGAGCGTGGAGGGAGGATGGCTGACCAGAGAAAGATAAGTGTCGGTTGACGGGGGGGGGGAATCTGTCTGTTTTTGAGGGGGCAAACTGGCGGCAATTGATGGGCACAGTGGTGACAATTGATGGGCACAGTGGCAACAATTGATGGGCACAATGGTGACAATTGATGGGCACAGTGTCGACAATTGATGGCACGGCACAGTGGCTGTGTTTGATGACATTGCACAGTGGCTGCGTTTGATGGCATGGCACAGTGGCTGCGTTTTATGGCACAGTTGCGACAATTGATGGCACAGTGGCGACAATTAAAGGCATGGCACAGTGGTGACAATTGATGGCATGGCACAGTGGAAACAATTGCTGGCACAGTGGCAACAATTGATGGACACAGTGGCGACAATTGATGGGCACAGTGGCTGCGTTTGATGGCACAGTGGCAACAATTGATGGACACAGTGGCGAAAATTGATGGGCACAGTGGCTGCGTTTTATGGGCACAGTGGCAGGAATTGATGGGCACAGTGGCTGCGTTTGATGGGAACAGTGGTGGCAATTGATGAGTTTCGTTATTATTGTAATTCCCTACCTCTTCCTTCCACTGGTGTTTGCATCAGCAAGCAAACAGTGATACATCATGATATGCTTCCTCCTGTAGTTGCAGTGTAAAATGTATTGTGGTTTATAGTGACACTAAAGAAGTACAAAAATAATAAATGTTTTGCTTTGGTATCTGTATGGTCGCTATATGTCTCAAATAACAACTACAGGAAAAAGTACACTGTTGCTATACTCCTGCCCTTACCTTAGGATTGATATTGATTTGTTGGTGCCATCATTTAATATAGAAAAATAGCTTGATAGTAGGTTTGCATTACCTGCTCTAGGTTTAAAGCACACCAGCCCAAAGTAAAAACTGAATGTATTGCATCCTACTGGTGCATTGTGGTGGCTGAATTTGTTGTTTTTTTTTTCACATTTTTCTCTTCTTTACTTTTACTTAGTGATTCTGCCACGCACATACTTTTTGTTCTAGGGTGGCAACTATGCTGCATCAAGGAGGAGCAGCATTGTCATCCTAGGATGGAAGTGTTAGAACTATATACTGTAACACCTCCCTAATTCATAACATTCAGGGAGGTTTTTTGGTCATCGACAAAGATAGCTGTGAACAATGCAAAATGATAACTATCCACAGAGGAAGAGAGCCCAGGAAGTTATAAGCTCACCAGATTTCTGCTTGAATAATCAGATATTTAATATATCAATCAGATATAGCAATATGCTTTCAATGGTATATTTTCCAGACCAAAAGAGAGCAAATGAGAAAAATATATTGTTACACCATAACGGATTAATATATTCTCATTGCATCTCCTATTAAAAATGGGTCTGAGACTGGGTCACACTAATGCGAATTGGATGGGGGTTTCTCTGAATTGGAGAACAGGGATACTCCGGACCCCTGCTGTGAGCCGCATCCGCACTGTGTGCCTTGGTATCTGTAGGTATTGGTATCTGTATCTGTAACCCAGCCTGAAGCAGGAATCTATGTATATTCCACAACGGGCTGATGTCTATGGCAAAATGGTAAGGGTCAAAGATGATTGTAGTTCAAAAAACACAAAACCATTTTTTTTTTTTTTTTTTTTTTTTTGTAGGTCTGTTAAGTTAAAATAGCAGTTGTAAATATAAAGCGGGACAGCTTTTGTTCACGTTCTAACATTAGTTTTCACTAAAATAATGACACTGTTCAAATAGAAATATGTCATCATTCAAGTCTGCCTAAATAAATATCCAGTCTGAAAATGTATGTTCATACAACCTAGTAATTAGTAAGGACTAAGGCCCCGTACACACGAGAGGATCGATCCGCTGAAATTGATCCGCGGATCGGTTTCAGCGGATAGATCCGCTGGTGTGTACGATCCAGCGGATATTTATCCGTGGATATATTTTGGGCCGACCGATTTCCAGCGGATAAAAATTTCTTAGCATGATCCAGCGGATCGATCCGGTGGTCTGTACAGACTCACCGGATCGATCCGTCCAAACCCATCCCTCGCATGCGTCGTAATGATTCGACGCATGCGTGGAATTCCTTATATGACAGCGTCGCGCACGTCGCCGCGTCATCATCCCGGCGACGGCGCGACACGTCATCGCGATGGGAATTCGGCGCGGATTTCAATCCGATGGTATGTACACTCCATCGGATCAAAATCCTCAGAGGATTTATCCGTGGAAACGGATGGAGGAGGACCAAGCAGTCCTCTTTAAAAGCCCCATTTTGTTACCAAATGCGTGGAAATGCTAAGTTATGAACAGGGGTTTTAAGAGTGCACCCTTTTATAACCAATGGACCCTTATTTCGCATTCATGAATCGAAAATACATGTGACACCTGTGTTGTGTTGCAGTGAAATGGAAAAAATGGGTCATGGCGGGCCATGAGTAATATATGGGCATGCATAGCAGGCATATAGGCAACATAAAAATGCACGAGCACCAGCATGCCTCGTCACTTGAAAATGTGCATTACACTGTGCTCTGTAATGCAAGTTCATACTGTAATGCAAGTTCATACTTTGAATGTCCTAATAAACTGTATCTTCCTTTGTAAAGATTCTGTCCTCAGAAGTTTCAGAATCATAGGTGTGCGCTGCCTATTACATTAGGGTGTGCACCCCAAAGCTCAAACACACATATATATATACAGTATATATATATATATATATATATATATATATATATATATACATATATATATATATATATATATATATATATATATATATATATATATATATATATATATGTAGAACAGTTGATGGTGTCAGTGGGCAGAGACTGTTGTGAGTAGTCTCTTTTTATTTTATTTTAAAATGACTTATTACTTATTTTTAAATCTCTTTATTGTTTTTTTTTACATATCAATAAACATTCTACAACTTACATTTCTCTTCATCTTAAATTTGTTTGCTCTCACATCAAAGAGAATGGCCACTTACACATCATCACAAAGCATTCATTCTTCCCCTTAGCCCCTTAGGCCTCGTACACACGACAGAGTTTCTCGGCAGAATTCGGCGAGAAACTCGGTCAGAGCCGGATTCTGCCGAGAAACTCTGTCGTCTGTACACTTTTGGCCCGATGGAGCCGCCGAGGAACTCGTCGAGAAAATAGAGAACATGTTCTCTATTTTCTCGTTGTTCTATGGGAGAAGGCGGCCCGCCGAGCTCCTCGGCGGCTTCATCCCTGAACTCGACGAGGAACTCGACGTGTTTGGCACGTCGAGTTCCTCGGCCGTGTGTACGAGGCCTCAGGGCCCTTTCACACCAGCGGACGAACGGTCCGCTTTTCATAAGTCCGTTTAAGGACTTAAAATGGTTGCCTATGGGATCACGGCCGTTAGCGGATGGAGCATCCGCTAACGTCCGTAATCACCCGCCTCCGTCAGGATCCGGTTTTTCAGACGGAAGAAAACCCTATTTTTCTTCCGTCTGACGGATCGGATCGAAAGAATATGGACAGACGGTCCGTATTCATCCGATTCCCCATAGGGGAGAGCGGAGGAGAGACAGGGCGGTCTCTGCACTGTGTGCGGGGACTGCCCTGTCAGCCAACAGCTCAGCAGAGATTAACGGTACAGTAAAATTATTACTGTTTACATTTTTTTTTTATATAAATGTTTACAATCTTTTTTTACAATCTTTTTTTATTATTTTCTTTTACAATTTTTTATGAAGCACCATTGGGGGGCTTTGGTGAGATATCAAGGGTCTAAACAGACCCCTGATATCTCACTTTTGAGACAGAGAAAGAGGCTGAGGACAGAGATTCCAGAGTCCCTTTCTCTGCAGCCAAGGGGGGAATATGTGCAGCACAGGGTGATTAGGGGGAGACTGGGCACACCTGGCACACCCTGTTCGCATGCCTATGTTCAGAATACACACTGCTGCTCCTTTCTTTAAATGCCAGGGGATTCTGGCATCAACTCAAGCAGTGAGCATAGCAGATCCCTGGAGGAGCTTTACAGTACAGTTTCTTTACATCCACAGACATATTAATTTTACAGAACGTCTAACCCCAACCAATAATTTTGGTGATCTTAATAAAGTATATAATAATTCCACCTTAATTTTCCTTCTGGAGTACCTATTCATGTTTTTTTTTTGTCTTCTCATCTTCCTCTTCACATAAAATAAATAACTAATGTATTACGTTAATACTGTCCAGTGAAATGAGTACAAAGGCAGCTGTAGATGCATCCTTCGCTTCCATTGCCCAAAGCAACACGTCATGATAAAAAGCCCTTTTCTAATGCATACCCGTTGGCTAGTGATGTTCTAACAGGAAAACCCTTTAGAAGCCCATTATAAATAGCCATGACATTGAATTGTTCTCATTGCTTTGCATTTGTGGTGTGGATTCTGGTAATAACTATGCTGTGAGAGCATCTCATAGCAGAATCCAGAAGACTGGAGTCTTTGTCACTTCTGGGTAGATATGACATTCTAAGGCACAGCTGTAGTGGCCTTGAGGGAAAGAGGTACAAGTGAGAAAAGGATCGCTGTATAGCAATGTACAATGATATCCTCATGAAAATGTGTTTGAACTTTATATCATGTGTATGGAAGAGTTGAGAGTCTAATGTAGTACTCAGTGAGACAACAGTAATTTATCTATTGGGTTGATCAAAAGGTCTAAATAGTATGATATCACATACCCACGCTGGTCCAAACATATATTTGTTTTTTGTGTAATTAAATTTTTATTTTTTTTATGTTCTTTTTATTTTTTTCTTTGATGCTTAACTAACATACGTGGCAGGTTTACTGCAGCAATTTTTAGGTTTTAAAGATATAATGGTTTATCAGATAACTGCTATTTTATATGCATTTAGCCTGCTAACTGAATTGATGCTATTTCTTTTCAGGACAGATAGTCAGATAGTGTTTTCTCCTTAACCACTTAACCCCCGGACCTTTGCTGCCCAAAGACCAGAGCACTTTTTGCGATTCACGATAAACAAAAATAGAGCGACAATTTTGAAAAAAATGAATATTTTTTACTTTTTGCTGTAATAAATATCCCCAAAAAATATCTAAACAAACTTTTTTTTCCCTCAGTTTAGGCCGATACGTATTCTTCTACATATTTTTTTGTAAGAAAAATCGCAATAAGCGTTTATTGATTGGTTTGCGCAAAAGTTATAGCGTTTACAAGTAATGGCGGCGATCAGCGATTTATTTCGGTACTGCGACATTATGGCGGACACTTCGGACACTTTTGACACATTTTTGGGACCATTGGCATTTTTATAGCGATCAGTGTTATAAAAATGCATTGCATTACTATAAAAATGCCACTGGCAGTGAAGGGGTTAACACTAGGGGCGGGGAAGGGGTTAAGTATGTTTCCTGGGTGTGTTCTTACTGTGGGGGGTGACCTCACTAGGGGAAATTACTGA
The DNA here is from genome assembly GCF_905171775.1 of Rana temporaria. Lineage (NCBI taxonomy): Eukaryota > Metazoa > Chordata > Amphibia > Anura > Ranidae > Rana > Rana temporaria. The sequence goes on along the minus strand of NC_053490.1, from coordinate 124,088,980 downwards.
TCTTCTGTTCATACGTTGTATGAACAGAGGATCAGCATTTCCTGTTTACACACACAGCTCCCGGACCCCGCTCTGATACGAGCAATCGCGGGTGCGTGCGCCCCTAGTAGCCTGCGAGAGAGCCGACGTAGAGCTACGGGCTCTCGCGCAGGGGAGCCAACCTGCCGCCGTAAAACGACGGCGGCAGGTCGGCAAGTAGTTAAACTCTACATTGCTAGTCTTTTCTTTCATATGAAACATAAGAAATATAGGAGAAAAAACTATTTTATTTCCTTAAAGCTCAAAATACCCTGCGCTTAGGAACAAACCTCAAAAATAATAATAAAACTCGTAAGCCTCGTACACCCAGCAGGAAAACTGGCAGGAGAGCATTTGGCATCCCGGCTGTGTGTATGCTCCCTAGCAGTTTTCCCATCAGGAAGCCTGCTCTCTATTTTCTCGTTGGGTTTCCCGGCAGAGTGTTTCCTGCTGAGAAAACCGGCCGTTTGTATGGATGAAAAACCGTGCATGCTCGATAACACTTTGACGCATGCGCAGTAGCATACAACGTTAATGGGGGTGTAGCAAGATGCCGGCGACGGCGGCATCGAATGTGACGAGACAGCGACTCGTCATAGTCGATGACGTCACCGCGTTCTTGCCATTCGAAAGAACGGCGGAATTTTGTGTGGCCATCTATATACATGGCTTACCAACGTTTTTTTTCCTGATTGGATTCCCGGTTGTGTGTACAGGGCTTCATAGTGTCCTTTTGTAAAAGATTGCAGCTCCCTAGATCAAAAAACAATGTAAATATGTAAGAGAATAACCTAAAATTATAATCTCCACCATCGCAACCCAAATTATATATATTAAAATAAAGTAAAAACTAAAAATCTGAAAGTGTAAATCACAGTAAAGTCCATATGTGAGCTGCATAAAAAGAGGTCTTTTTTTTACCAATCAGTAAAATGAGGTGCAAATAACTCTGATGAGTGCAGCGACCTGTGGGAGAGGTTTGCATTTTATGCACCATGGTGGTGGATTGAAAAATACCAACGTTATATGAATAAGAACATTATTGGTCTAACTTCACGAAGATAACATGGATCAATTTGTGCATGAACTTTATTTGAATCACATACTGTGTGGACTTTACTGTGGTTTACACTTTCTGGGGCAGATCCTCAAAGAAATTACGCCGGCGTATCTTTTGATACGCGGCGTAATTTCAAATTTTGCGCGTTGTATCTTTGTTTTGGTATCCACAAAACAAGATACGACGGCATCTCGGCTAGACGTACGCCTGTCGGATCTAAGCTGCAATTTTTCGGCGGCCGCTAGGTGGCGTTCCCGTCGAATTCGGCGTCGAGTATGCAAATTAGCTAGTTACGGCGATCCACGAACGTACGTCCGGCCGGCCCATTTTTTTACGTCGTTTGCGTTCGATTTTTTCCGGCGTATAGTTAAAGCTGCTATTCTGAGGCGTACTCAATGTTAAGTATGGCCGTCGTTCCCACGTACAATTTAGAATTTTTTACATCTTTTGCGTAAGTCATTCGCGAATAGGAATTTGCGTAGAATGACGTCACCGTCATAAGCATTGGCTGGTTTCGGTTTAATTTCGAGCATGCACACTGGGATACCCCCACGGACGGCGCATGCGCAGTTAAAAAAAAACGTCATTTACGTCGGGTCACAACGTATTTACATAAAACACGCCCCATTACATCCATTTGAATTCCATGCCCCAACGCCGCCAGAGATACACTACGCCGCCGTAACTTACGGCGCAAATTCTTTCAGGATTCGAAATAAAATAAATAAGTTACGGCGGCATAGTGTATCTTAGATACGCTGCGCCCGGCGCAAAGGTACGTGGATCTGCCCCTCTGTTTTTATTTTTTTGCACTTTTTTTTATTTGGATTTTGTTTACTGCTTATAAAAATGGAGCAAACAAACAGATAAATCTGATCTGAGAGGCAGGACACACAGAATAGTTTTGTTCACAAAGAGCCTTTTTATTATGACTACCTTTGAAAGGCTGTCATGTTGAACGTATCAGCAGACACTTTATTGATTGGCCCCCAGCCATTACCCTAGAGCTGCAGTTGTCTGGCGGCGCTCTGATCACAAGTTTGAGACGCACACTCTCCAAGAGCATGGAGAGGCATAAATATACTTCCTGCTGGAATTTTTCATAAAATAGATTATGTGTGGGTATGTAATGGTTATAGGGAATTATTCTATTTTGGGTGGAGTAGAGCTGGTTACACCCAGCACAATATAATTTAATTATTATACCCTGGATAATTTAGAAGTCGGCAATATTAATACTGGTAAGGTTTAAAGGAGTTTTCTACTTCTTCCAAGCACATTTACACTGTGCATGGTATCAATGCATGATTCACAACACATGGTGACACATATTACTTGCGTATGTACATCTCAATGCCATATTTTGTAAATTGCACCCCAACGCACCTTAAAAATGCATGTGCATCACAATGCATGATGTGGTGTGTATTGTACTGCACTCTAAAACATGCAGTCTGCTCCATTTTCATGTGTGTTGCTGTGTGTTTCAGCCTATTCATATGGTGTGAATGGGCCCTCGGTAGCAACTTTGTTCAGCTCCTGACACATATTTTCCTGTGTGTTCTCTTCCATCTTCCTTAAGGGTTTGTTCACATGATGCTCCCGTGCTTTTTGGTGCTATTTTTATTTTTGGCATAATGCATAGAAATCAAAAAATCCATTGTATTAAATAGAGTTTGTTTCCAAGAATTACATCGAATTGCATACGACATTCTGGGTGCCTTGATGTTTATCATTGAAGGTAATTCAGATGAAGTCTTTCATGTATCAAGGCATAGCAGCGCACCTCAATGAAGCATACATTACCATGCTGTATGTGCTCTGGTGTGAGAAAACCCTTTAAAATAATCTTTGTAATACAAATACAGGAATCCCCCTTGCAGAGGCACTCAGATATCAGAGGTCACCTGCTCTCAACAGCCAGTAAGGGACCTTTTATTGGACAGGCCAGTTGCTAGAGTGCAGCCATAAAGTCAGGAAAAGTGAAGCCCAGTAATAAAGTAAAACTAAGACAGATGAACAGAAGAAGTATTTCTGAATAAGTTAATAGCAAGCATCTTGTAGAGACATTTACTTTTAAACCTTTGAAATGGAGGTCAGGCTCAGTATAACAATTACCACAATTTTAGAATTTCCAGTACAAGTACTCGTGCAAATGCTCAGTATCGGTCCCGATACCGATACTAGTATCGGTATCAGGACAACCCTAATGCTGACAATAGCGATCTGTGTCTATCGAACCTGTGTTTGAATGTGCCTAACCTAACTCTATTAGTCCAAGATTATTCTACATAGAGAGAAAAGATTTGAAATTATAGAGAGAAAAAATTTGACATTATAGAGACAGTGTTGGGGTAGACCATTCGACATGCAAGACGAAGATTCAACAAATCTGTCATTGAAGGCTTATGGTGTCTGGCAAAAGTTCTAAGAAGATTCGACAAGCAGCTAAACTGTACGACGCCGCAATCATACATTTTCCGTTGAATCCTCGGCCCATAGGCTATAGAAGAATTTGAATGTTGATTGACTAGTAATAATAATTTATAAATATAATTATTACTAGTGTCATACAACATTAGAATTCTTCTATAGCTTGTAGGCGAAACATTCGACCGGAAATGTACGATTGCGGTGTCATACAGTTTAGATGCTCCGTCGAATCTTCTTAGAACAATCGACAGACACCATAAGCCTTCAATGACATATTCGACCTTAATTAATTCGGATTTTCGACTAATGCATTTTTTAACGAGACAAAATAAATACTAAATATGCGTGCACATGTCTAGTTAGAAATAAGACATTTCCAGAGACCGATCTTTAGAACTATCCAAGGAAATCAGGGACAACAGGCAACTGACTTGCTGGATAAATCTCTTTTTTTAAATTTTAAAGAGAAACAGTTACAACTGGGCTTACACAATAATCTGAAATATTAAACGTAATTAGAACTGTGCAGACTTATGTTGAAAGTCCTTTTCTAGCTTTACTTACTTTGCTGAGTCTAACATTTTTAGTCGGGAACAATTATTATTATTTTTATACAGGGAACTCACCTGAATTTCAACAGTTGCTGATTTGACAACTGCCTCACTCGATAGGTTCATTCCTAGCTTGTGAGTGTACATAACAGTATCAAATAACAGTCCTTATTTAAAAGGAATGTGAACCCCAATTGTTACCAGTAGTGTTGAGCAGAATATGCCATATTCGATTTCGCGATATATCTCGAATATATATTCGAATATTCGAGATATATTCGCTAAATTCGAATATTCGTGATATTTTATCGAAATTAATTGATTGCGATTTTTCGCTATTGCGAATGCGAAAATAATTGCAATTTTTTTAATAACTGCGGTAGGAGCGCTCTGATTGGCTTAGAATATTCGTGATATTTTATAGAAATATCGCAACATGCGAATGCGATATTTATTGCGCAATTTCGAGATATGCTGGAGGAGCGCTCTGATTGGCTCAGAATATTCGTGATATTTTATCGAAATATCGCAACATGCGAATGCGATATTTATTGCGCAATTTCGAGATATGCTGGAGGAGCGCTCTGATTGGCTCAGAATATTCGTGATATTTTATCGAAATATCGCAACATGCGAATGCGATATTTATTGCGCAATTTCGAGATATGCTGGAGGAGCGCTCTGATTGGCTCAGAATATTCCTGATATTTTATCGAAATATCGCAACATGCGAATGCGATATTTATTGCGCAATTTCGAGAAATGCTGGAGGAGCGCTCTGATTGGCTCACTCTGAAATCGAATATTCGAGATATTTTAACGCAATTTCACAAAATGCGAATGCGAAATTGATTGCAGATATTTCGAAAACTGCTGTAGCAGCACTCTGAAATCGAATATGTATGATATTTTAACCAAAAAACATATTGCGATTGCGATTTTTCGATCGCGCATGCGCAATTGCGCGAACAACACGCGACCATTTCCTGGAGCCTTGCCAGTTTCCAACTTATGATCGCAGCGCAATCACACAGCAACATGGTTGGAAGCAATTTCACTAAGTCTGAGGAAAAGTTGCTGATTTGTGTAAGTATTTTGACCACTGTTATTTCATCATCTTCAACTGCATTTTAGTCTAGTTTAAAAGTTAGTATATATGATCAGATATTAGTATTTCACAAAAAATGTGTCTCCTGCTTTTACAAAACTACAAGTCCCAGCATGCCTGGACAGCTGCAGACACCCTGGTTGGCAAATGTGTATTTAGGCACTTTTCCTTGTTATTTAGCATAATGAATTTAACATTTTTTTGGACATAGGACGTATGCGAACGTCCTGACTTCAGTGTCCTCAAGGCCCAAGGACGTTCGAATACATATTGCCCTTTAGATGTTGCAGAACTACAACTTCCAGCATGCCTGGGAATGCTGGCACTTCTAGTATTGTAAGTTCTGCAGGCCCCCATTTTTCAGGCCTTTATGCACGGGTCTCTAAACTGTGGCACCCTAGATGCAGCAAAAGTAAAATTCTTAGCATGCACTGACAGACCGTGGCTGATGGGAGTAGTAGTTTTGCAACAGCTGGAGGTGGACTGGTCTTGAAACCCAGAGTTAGGTAACAAACCCGTAGTGTTTTGCAACCATTCTGCCTCCAGCTGTTTTTTTCCTGTTGAAAAGCCTGTGGCGTGCAAAACACAACCCAAAAACTCCACCCGGTGCAAGGAAAAATTTGCACACACCTAAAGAGTGACAACACAAAAAACTGCGACGGTTGCATACGTCAGTGGTCCTCCGAAAAGGTCCCGTCTCTGACCCCCCGGGGCGTTAGGCTCCTGACAGGGAAAAGAGTTACTGTGGTCCATACAGCCGAAGCCATATGGACCCATCTCGGTCCAAGCAGCGCAATCAACACGCGAACAACACGCGACCATTTCCTGGACCCTTGCCAGTTTCCAACTTTTTGATCGCAACGCAATCGCAGAGCAAGATGGTTGGAAGTAATTTCACTGTATCTGAGGAAAATTTGCTGATTTGTGTAAGTATTTCGACCACTGTTATTTCATTATCTTCAACTGCATTTTAGTCTAGTTTAAAAGTTAGTATATATGATCAGATATTAGTATTTCACAAAAAATGTGTCTCCTGCTTTTACAAAACTACAAGTCCCAGCATGCCTGGACAGCTGCAGACACCCTGGTTGGCAAATGTGTATTTAGGCACTTTTCCTTGTTATTTAGCATAATGAATTTAACATTTTTTTGGACATAGGACGTATGCGAACGTCCTGACTTCAGTGTCCTCAAGGCCCAAGGACGTTCGAATACATATTGCCCTTTAGATGTTGCAGAACTACAACTTCCAGCATGCCTGGGAATGCTGGCACTTCTAGTATTGTAAGTTCTGCAGGCCCCCATTTTTCAGGCCTTTATGCACGGGTCTCTAAACTGTGGCACCCTAGATGCAGCAAAAGTAAAATTCTTAGCATGCACTGACAGACCGTGGCTGATGGGAGTAGTAGTTTTGCAACAGCTGGAGGTGGACTGGTCTTGAAACCCAGAGTTAGGTAACAAACCCGTAGTGTTTTGCAACCATTCTGCCTCCAGCTGTTTTTTTCCTGTTGAAAAGCCTGTGGCGTGCAAAACACAACCCAAAAACTCCACCCGGATGCAGTGAAAAATGTGCACACACCTAAAGAGTGACATCACAAAAAACTGCGACGGGTACATATGTCAGTGGTCCTCCGAAAAGGTCCCGTCTCTGACCCCCCGGGGCGTTAGGCTCCTGACAGGGAAAAGAGTTAGCAACGCATATCTCCCCTATACGTGTATCCTGTGTTGTTAATAATATATTCATAATTATGCAAATGATAATGGCTGCTATATTTATGCAAAAAAGGTGGCGACCGAAATGGCAGGATATAAAATCTGTCATGTTACCCCTGTCATTGATTAATAAGGCGAGAATGCTTCCAATTGTTGAATAGCATACATTTACGTCATATATCCATAAGGCTGTCAACAGAAGTATTACAATATACTTTGTTCTTCATCTTGCAGAAGTTCCTGGAAACAGGATACGATAAGCTGCGGAGGCAGCCAGAGAAAAGGGCTGTGGTCAGCGCCCTAATCGCTGACTTTGGCGGCCAACACGACCACAATGCGATTGTGAAGAAGTGGTCTGACCTGAAGAGGCGCCAAATGGATCAGGTCAGACGTCTTCGGGCTAAATATCATCCAGGTAAGTTATTGTTGACAGTTATGTTTTTTTTTTAAAAAGTGTATTTTGTGCGTGAACTCGAAAGAGAGAGGAGCCGGCCTGCAGGAGTTGGGAGGCCTCCCCCAGAGGCAATCTGCCACCTTTCTCCATGCCCCGGTTGGCAATGGCAGGTGTGAGGGGGTCCTCCCAACCCAACCTCGCATAGCACACCCACCAGGGGCGGGGCTGAGACCACCAAACTCAATTCACAGGTAGCCGAGAGCGGGATCCGAACCCCTAGCTGCAGAGGTGAATCACTTGTCAGTGCAGTGGCAATCGCGTGGAGCCACCGCAGCTCCTTTGGTGACAGTTATGTAAGGTCATATGTAATTCATGTAAGGTCAGATGTTGTTAACCAAGATGCCATGTTGTGCTAACATATATCACCACCAGCCAAGGTATTCATAGTACTGTTGAAAAAAGACATGGGACAGCAGACAGGAACACAGAAGTTATGTGGGAACATACTTTTCCCATTGCTTTGCATGGGACTTTAAAGAAAAACCCCGACCATGGCAAGTGGGGGTGGGTAAGGTTTAAACCACCTATCCTATGTTTGTGGCTGACATATAAGTAACCTGTGTGCCAAGTTTCATATAAATATCTTTAGCCGTTTGTACGTGATGCTGGAACATACATACATACATACATACATACATTTATGCACACACACACGTTGAGTTTTATATATATAGATTACCACTAAATTCCTGTGTTAGGAGTGGGGTTGTTATAGTAATCCCGTGTGCTCCATCAGGCCCTTTTTTTAACATGAGATGGTCTGAACAAAACAAAGGAGACAAAAACAGCTCATTTTAACATGGTGGCATCCCAGCTCACGCTCAGTCCCCTGTAGTGCCCACAAGACCCTTTAATATAACATTGTCCCATTGGTTAACTGTCTATATAAATCAATTTGTATTCATATACAATACAGCAGAGTACACAGAATTTGCATACGTCATTAGAAAACATTTTTATAATATATGAACATTGTGTTATTATAGGAGCTCCAATGCCAGTTGTGCGCGCCAAGCGCAGAAGGCGCCAGGCCGATGAGGAGGAGGAGGAGGATGCGGCAGAGGAGGATGCGGCAGAGGAGGAGATGGATGAGGAGGAGCAGCCAGGGCCCTCCCACTCCCCAACCCCAGCTCCTGTTGAGGAGCAAGCTGAGGAGCTTCCCCCCCCACCACCCCAACTTCTCAAGCAGAAGAGCAGGAGGAAGAGAGCGGTCCTGTGAGCCTCGTTCAGGAAGGTAAATATGTGCACAATGATTAATAACATTTCAACAATAAAATGTAGATATAAAAATGGACAACATATAAAGCGCACCTGTCAGATTGTAGAACCATAATATGGTATTGATGCTAGAAGTATACAGGTAGTGCATAATTATTAGGCAAGTTGTATTTTTGAGGATTCATTTTATTATTGAACAACAACCATGTTCTCAATGAACCCCAAAAACTCATTAATATCAAAGCTGAATTTTTTTGGAAGTAGTTTTTAGTTTGTTTTTAGTGTTAGTTATTTTCGGGGGATATCTGTGTGTGCAGGTGACTACTATTACTGTGCAGAATTATTAGGCAACTTAACCAAAAAATAAATAGATACCCATTTCAATGATTTATTTTTAACAGTGAAACCAATATAACATCTCAACATTCACAAATACACATTTCTGACATTTAAAAACAAAACAAAAACAAATCAGTGACCAATATAGCCACCTTTCTTTGCAAGGACACTCAAAAGCCTGACATCCATGGATTCTGTCAGTGTTTTGATCTGTTCACCATCAACATTGCGTGCAGCAGCAACCACAGCCTCCCAGACACTGTTCAGAGAGGTGTACTGTTTTCCCTCCTTGTAAATCCCACATTTGATGATGGACCACAGGTTCTCAATGGGGTTCAGATCAGGTGAACAAGGAGGCCATGTCATTACTTTTTTTTATTTAATACCCTTTCTTGCCAGCCACGCTGTGGAGTACTTTGACACGTGTGATGGAGCATTGTCCTGCATGAAAATCATGTTTTTCTTGAAGGATGGTGACTTTTTCCTGTACCACTGCTTGAAGAAGGTCTCTTCCATAATCTGGCAGTAGGACTGGGAGTTGAGCTTGACTCCATCCTCAATCCGAAAAGGCCCCACAAGCTCATCTTTGATGATACCAGCCCAAACCAGTACTCCACCACCACCTTGCTGGCGTCTGAGTCGGACTGGAGCTCCCTGCCCTTTACCAATCCAGCCACGGGCTCTTCCATCTGGCCCATCAAGACTCACTCTCATTTCAGCAGTCCATAAAACCTTAGAAAAATCTTTCTTGAGATATTTATTGGCACAGTCTTGACGTTGCAGCTTGTGTGTCTTGTTCAGTGGTCATCGTCTTTCAGCCTTTCTTACATTGGCCATGTCTCTGGGTATTGCACACCTTGTGCTTTTGGGCACCCCAGTGATGTTGCAGCTCTGAAATATGGCCAATCTTGTGGCAAGTGGCATCTTGGCAGCTGCACGCTTAACTTTTCTCAGTTCATGGGCAGTTATTTTGCACCTTTGTTTTTCCACACGCTTCTTTTGTTTGATGATCACGCTTCAGAAGCTTTGCAACTTTAAGAGTGCTGCATCCCTCTGCTAGATATCTCTCTATTTTGGACTTTTCAGAGTCTGTCAAATCCTTCTTTTGGCCCATTTTGCCAAAGAAAAGGAAATTGACTAATAATTATGCACACCTGATATAGAGTGTTGATGTCATTAGACCACACACCTTCTCATTACAGAGATGTACATTACCTAATATGCCTAATCTGTAGTAGGCTTTCGAGCCTATACAGCTTGGAGTAAGACAACATGCATAAAGAGGATGATGTGGTCCAAATACTCATTTGCCTAATAATTCTGCACTCCCGGGATGTGTTAGACACATAACAAGTGTATACACATGATAATGATTGATTAATAAGCAAAAAAAAATATTTTATTTATTTGGTAACGTTATTTGAAATCCAAATCTTTTTTTATTATATCCTAAAAGCATCAAGAGATCTGAGGAGGCAGAACAGACTCATCGAAAAGACCCACCAGAGGATCCTGCAAAACCAGCGGAAGATGAGCTACCTCACCCAACAAAATGCTCTGCTAGAGCAGCAGCTATCGGGTCATATTGCGGAACTGCACCGCATTCAGAAACGCATTGATAGCTATATTTAAATGTATTTTTGTATTAAAAAATCTTATTTTTTGGAAATGTTTCATTTCTTTTTGAGATAGAGTTGTAGGTTTTTCAACACATCTAACTTCACATCAAACAAATCAACATCAACACATTTAACTTCATAATAAGCAAAAACATTTTATACTATTATTTTATTTAACATTAACCTAGGACAAACTAAAGCACACGACACAGACACGACGAACACAAAATAAACTGTTGAAAAATGAACATAACAAAAGCAACAATATATATATATACAAAGAGAGAGAGAGGGAGAGCAAGAAAGAGAGAGAATGCAGATGAGCTCTTGCAGACAGCCCAATGGTTGCAGTATAAATGCCGCAAAACAGGGTTTAACATAAGGTTCATTGTTATAGTTACACTTGCTGTTTAGATCCGGTCTGGTAGCTTGTAGCGGAGGCTGTTGGTGGATCCGCTGTGCCAGAGAGGTCATGAAGCTTTACTCAGCATGGAGGCAGCAGCAGGAGTATTAAAATATAATATAACTAGACAATGCATTTCCTGAGGAAAATGCGAGTGGGAATGCTGAATAGCTTAATTGGTGAGCCCCTTGCCAAAGACATTCACCATAACCACTACACTATCTTTAGGACACACAGCTTCTTTCTCTATCTGCAAAGTATAGAGTATGCTGACTTCCTGGTCGCCCCTCCCCCCTCAATAGGTTTCCCCTCCCCCCCAGGTCAGTGAGGAGGAATATTGCACTGAGGTCAGGAAAGTTATTTATGGAAAGAAATAACATTACAAACGCTTTTAATTCACAGATCTAATACATGATTTAAGCCTCCAAACAAAGCTTAAAGCGGGAGTTCACCCATTTAAAAAAAAAAAAAAAATCTCCCCTTAGCTTCCTGCTCGTTCGGTCTAGGGGAATCGGCTATTTATATTAAAATATGTGCAGTACTTACCCGTTTTCGAGCTGCATCTTGTTCCGTCGCTTCCGGGTATGGGTCTTCGGGAGCGGGCGTTCCTTCTTGATTGACATTCTTCCGAGAGGCTTCCGACGGTCGCATCCATCGCGTCACTCGTAGCCGAAAGAAGCCGAACGTCGGTGCGGCTCTATACTGCGCCTGCGCACCGACGTTCGGCTTCTTTCGGAAAATCGTGACGCGATGGATGCGACCGTCGGAAGCCTCTCGGAAACCTGTCAATCAAGAAGGAACGCCCATTCCCGAAGCCCATACCCGGAAGCGGCGGAGAGGATGCGTCTCGTAAACGGGTAAGTACTGCACATATTTTAAAATAAATAGCCGATTCCCCTAGTAATAACGAGCAGGAATCTAAGGGGGAAAAGTGCCCTCTAAGGGTGAACCCCCGCTTTAATAAATCCTCAAACGTACATGCAATTGATACAACGACTACACCGTTTGAAATACACGGCCCTTGTAAACGCATCGATATGAAATTTATGTAGATAAACTTAAAAATGTGGCCATGTCTGCGATTTAGAAAAGAGCGTCTTTGTGAGTTCTGCAGCAACATTTTTTAGATAATTTCACATGAGAGTCTATGAGACATAATTTCTGGCTGTTGCTCCAATAACTAAAACTAAAATACGTATCGCAGAATTGGTCACATTGCCATAAACCAGACAAGCATAGCTACGTTTTGATATAAAAATTGTGTATGAAAAGTAGATCTTGTGGGCGTGAGACCAATTTGTTTCCCCTTTTTGTAAAGATATTTTTAATTACAAAGATCTCCAATGTTAAGGTCACATGACAGACTCTAAATCCCCTCCATAGGATTACATTATAACCTATTGCATTTTTGTGAAAAATTCGCAAAACGTAAATTGCGTTTTCACCAAAAAATTGTAAACGATAACGATCTGAAAAGTCATAGCCGGATAGCTAAATATTTTGTGACCGCTTTAAAGTTTTTTCAGTGTCTGTAAGTGAAAGTATGAAGTAGCTGAAACTTTTGGCAGGGCATGTGAATTCAAAGGGGAAAAGGATGTTCTCATTGACTTCAATGTTAAAAAAAAGGGTCTAAAAGCTTAAAATTTATAAAAGTGTAAAAAGTAGAAAAAAACTTGAAGAAGTCCCATCATTAGCTGAACGAGACGAACATTTTTACAGTTGAATGGTCTCAATAGCTGAAAGTATGCCGAAGTTACGCAGAACCAAAAAACTTAAGGAATAATAAGATTACTAAATTTACGTATATCAATACTGGAAATGTTTATTAAAGCATTCACACTAATTAAGATTAATACATTTACGGGTATCCATACTGGGAATGCTTATTAAAGCATTCCCACTAAGTATCACACAGGCATGATTTACAAGCAGTAGTGGTAATAGTAATACATAGCATAAAAACACTTGGGGAATACTTTACAGCATCAGTAGTGGTCATAGTAGTCAATAGTGTACCAAAAAATTGGGACACAGGTGTCTTGACTGAGCTGTAATAGTAGTAGTAGACATTGACAATACAGTGTCAAATCACTCGGGCAAGAGGTGCCATGATGAACAGCAGTCTTAATAAGAGTATATAGGGTGTGAAATAATTGCTGACATAGGTGTCTTGACTGGGCAGCAGAAGCAGCAGTAGTAGTATTAGCAGTAGTAGTTGATACAGAGTCATATCACTTGGGCAGGAGGTGCCATGATGAACAGCAGTATTAATAAGAGTATATAGGGTGTGAAATAACTGCTGACATAGGTGTCTTGACTGGGCAGCAGAAGCAGCAGTAGTAGTATTAACAGTAGTAGTTGACACAAAGTCATATCACTTGGGCAGGAGGTGCCATGATGAACAGCAGTATTAATAAGAGTATATAGGGTGTGAAATAACTGCTGACATAGGTGTCTTGACTGGGCAGCAGAAGCAGCAGTAGTAGTATTAACAGTAGTAGTTGATACAGAGTCATATCACATGGGCAGGAGGTGCCATGATGAACAGCAGTAGGAATAGGAGTATATAGAGTGTCAAATAACTGCTGACATAGGTGTCTTGACTGGGCAGCAGCAGCAGAAGCAGCAGTAGTAGTATTAACAGTAGTAGTTGATACAGAGTCATATCACATGGGCAGGAGGTGCCATGATGAACAGCAGTAGGAATAGGAGTATATAGAGTGTCAAATAACTGCTGACATAGGTGTCTTGACTGGGCAGCAGCAGCAGCAGAAGCAGCAGTAGTAGTATTAACAGTAGTAGTTGATACAGAGTCATATCACATGGGCAGGAGGTGCCATGATGAACAGCAGTATTAATAAGAGTATATAGGGTGTGAAATAACTGCTGACATAGGTGTCTTGACTGGGCAGCAGAAGCAGCAGTAGTAGTATTAACAGTAGTAGTTGATACAGAGTCATATCACATGGGCAGGAGGTGCCATGATGAACAGCAGTAGGAATAGGAGTATATAGAGTGTCAAATAACTGCTGACATAGGTGTCTTGACTGGGCAGCAGCAGCAGCAGAAGCAGCAGTAGTAGTATTAACAGTAGTAGTTGATACAGAGTCATATCACTTGGGCAGGAGGTGCCATGATGAACAGCAGTATTAATAAGAGTATATAGGGTGTGAAATAACTGCTGACATAGGTGTCTTGACTGGGCAGCAGAAGCAGCAGTAGTAGTATTAACAGTAGTAGTTGACACAAAGTCATATCACTTGGGCAGGAGGTGCCATGATGAACAGCAGTATTAATAAGAGTATATAGGGTGTGAAATAACTGCTGACATAGGTGTCTTGACTGGGCAGCAGAAGCAGCAGTAGTAGTATTAACAGTAGTAGTTGATACAGAGTCATATCACATGGGCAGGAGGTGCCATGATGAACAGCAGTAGGAATAGGAGTATATAGAGTGTCAAATAACTGCTGACATAGGTGTCTTGACTGGGCAGCAGCAGCAGAAGCAGCAGTAGTAGTATTAACAGTAGTAGTTGATACAGAGTCATATCACATGGGCAGGAGGTGCCATGATGAACAGTAGTAGGAATAGGAGTATATAGAGTGTCAAATAACTGCTGACATAGGTGTCTTGACTGGGCAGCAGCAGCAGCAGAAGCAGCAGTAGTAGTATTAACAGTAGTAGTTGATACAGAGTCATATCACTTGGGCAGGAGGTGCCATGATGAACAGCAGTATTAATAAGAGTATATAGGGTGTGAAATAACTGCTGACATAGGTGTCTTGACTGATCCAGAGGAGTCATGGGAGAAAATCATGTGGTCAGATGAGACTATAATATAACTTTTTGATCATAATTTCACTAACCGTGTTCGGAGGAAGAATAATGATGAGTACCATGCCAAGAACGCCATCCCTAATGTGAAGCATGGGGGTGGTAGCATCATGCTTTGGTGGTGTTTTTCTGCACATGGGACAGGGTGACTGCACTGTATTAAGGAGAGGATGACCGTGGCCATGTATTGCGAGATTTTGGGCAACAACCTCCTTCCCTGAGTTAGAGCTTTGAAGATGGGTCGAGGCTGGGTCTTCCAACATGACAATGACCCAAAGCACACAGCCAGGATAACCAAGGATTGGCTCTGTAAGGAGCATATCAAGGTTCTGGCGTGGCCTAGCCAGTCTCCAGACCTAAACCCAATAGAGAATCTTTGGAGGGAGCTCAAACTCCGTGTTTCTCAGCGAGAGCCCAGAAACATGACTGATGTAGAGAAGATCTGTGTGGAGGAGTGGGCCAAAATCCCTCCTCCAGTGTGTGCAAAGCTGGTGTAAAACTACAAGAAAGGTTTGACCGCTGTAATTGCAAAGAAAGCCTACTGTACCAAATATTAACATTGATTTTCTCTGATGTTAAAATAGTTATATTCAGCACTGTAAATACATCAGGTCCGGGGCTTTATCAGGGAATGCATGACAAGGGACCCTTCAGCGCCCTGAACCGACGACGGGTGCCAGAAAGTCACCGCCGATCCAGGACTCATTCATCTTTATGAATGTGAGTCTGTCCACGGAGTCTGTGGACAGACGGGTCCTCTTGTCCGTGACCACCCCACCTGCCGCGCTGAATGTCCACTCAGATAGTACGCTGGAGGGGGGGCAAGACAATAACTCCAGCGCATACTGAGCGAGCTCGCGGCAGGTGTCCAATCTGGCAACCCAGTACTCCATGGGGTCGTCGGTGCTCATACTGTCAGAAGCACCGACGGACGCCATGTAGTCTGCCACCATGTGGGCCAGCCGCTGGTGGTGACTGCTGCTGCTGCTGGTGCTGGTACTGGGTCGCTCGGTTTGGAAGAACATCCTCATCTCTTCCATTAGGTCCCCTGCTCGGCTGCTGCTGGGTGCAGCCACCTGCTGGGTGAGATGAGGGGGGACAACTGGAGGCCGGGGAGTTGCCTGCTCCAACCGTCTGACAATGCCTGCCTGCAGTTCCTCCATCCGGTGCTGCCTCCGGCTGGCTGGGATGAACTGCTCCAGTTTCCCCTTGCACCTGGGATCCAAAAGGGTGGCCATCCAGAAATCATCCCTCGTCTTGATGGTCTTAACCCGGGGGTCCCTCCTGAGGCATCTCAGCATGTGGGCAGCCATGGGGAAGAGCACAGCCCGCTGTGACTCCTCAATGCTGGCCAGGTGAATGAGGTGCGACTCTTCATCCCTGAGGCGCTGCTGGTCAAACTCAGAGATGCCCAACCCCCGGACTATCGGTGCCCCCAACACCGGCTCTCCCTCCTGACCAGGCCCTGACTCCGGGACGACACCAGCAACCACATCCTCCTCCTCTTCATCATCATCCTCCTCCTCCTCCTCCTCGTCCTGGCCCTGGTCTCGGTGGAGCATTGCTGACTCCTCCTGCTCCACCAAGGCACTCTCCCCAGCTTCGAGCAGGCGATCTAGTGTCCTCTCCAGCATGAACACTATTGGCAGCACGCTATTGAGGCCGATTTGCTCACTGCTGACCATCTTGGTCGCCTGCTCGAAGGAGGACAACACTTGGCAGACCTGGTTTATCTGCCCCCACTCCGCACAGGCGATGAAAGGGAGTTGTGGTGAAGCCCTCTCAGTGCCTAGTTCCATCAGGTACTCCCTCACCGCCCTTTGCTGCTCCCACAACCTCTTCAGCATGTGGAGGGTGGAGTTCCACCGCGTCACACTGTCCACAATCAGCCTGTGAAGGGGCAGATTGTACTTCCGCTGCAACTTGGACAGGGACGCGGTAGCGGTTGGGGAGCGCCTGAAGTGGCTGGCAATCCTACGCGCCTTTGCCACAATGTCACTCAACCCTGGATAAGTGCGCAGGAACTTCTGCACCACCAGGTTGAGGACATGTGCCAGACAGGGCACGTGGGTCAGACTGCCAGCACTAAGGGCGGCGAGTAGGTTGCTGCCGTTATCGCAGACAACCATACCTGCCTGGAGCCTTCGGGGTGTCAGCCACTTCTGGACCTGAGCCTGAAGTGCTTTCAGCACTTCTTCTCCAGTGTGTCTCCGGTCCCCTAAACTAACAAGCTGGAGCACGGCCTGACAGCGCACGTGCCCCACACTTGAGTAGCTACGGGGGCGCTTGCTGGGAGGCTCAGCAGCTGCGGAGACAGTGGCTTGAGGGAGACCAGCAGTTCTCCCCTGGACACCCCGGGGCGGCACCACAAGATCGGTTGCCGCCGATCCCTCACCGACGCCTCGGAGGGAAACCCAATGGGCCGTGAAGCTGATGTAGCGCCCCTGCCCATGCCTGCTGGTCCAGCCATCCATTGTCAGATGAACCCTGTCGCTGACAGCGTGATCCAGCGACAGGGTTACATTCTGCACAATGTGCTGGTGTAGGGCAGGGACACCAGTCCTGGCAAAGAAATGGCGGCTGGGGACACGCCATTGGGGTTGGGCCTGCTCCAACATCTGCCTGAAGGGGTTGCTGTCAACTATGTTGAAGGGCAGCAGGTGTTGGGCAATAACCCTTGCCAGGAGCCCATTGAGGGAACGCACACGTCGGTCTCCAGGGGGGAAGGGAGTGGTGCGGTCAAAGGCGTCTGAAATCGACGCCTGGCGCCGGACGGCAGTGCGGGACACAGACGCGGAGGGTGCTGTGGAAGTAGAGGTCTGGCTGCCGGTACCAGTACCTCTACTAGAGGGAGCGGGGGGGCATGACCTCCTGGAAAGAGATGAAGATGTGGCAGGGGCTGCTGTACCCTGCTCACTTGTGGTGGTGGCGCTGCTACCACCACCACGCTTCATCTCGTCATACACCGCCCAGTGGTTTATCCTCAGGTGCTGGTTCAGGGCTGTGGTACCCACCCGAGCCAAAAACTTCCCTCTCTTCACCCTCACTTTACAAATCCGGCAGATGGCCACGGTAGGGTTGTCTGCCACCAGGGTAAAGTAATTCCAGACAGGTGACTTCAGCACCGCCCTCCTGTCAGATGGGGTGACGCTTACTTGCACCTGCTGGGACTCGGTGCGCACAGGTGGAGCTGCCTGCTGCTGCTGCTGCTGCTGCTGCTCCTCCTCCTGACACCTCCTGCTGCCATCACCAGTGGAGACCCTGACGATGGTCTCCCTGGTGGTGACCTGGCGCACCGTTTCACCAGGGTGCCTACCTTCCCCGTCGTCACTGACGTAGTGAGCCGACGCGTCAGATGGCAACCATGATGGGTCACCCTCTTCGCCCCCAGAGATGTCAGACCAAGGGCTGAAATGTGTTGGTCTGAGGGAACCAACTGACATGGAGCCTCTAGCCTGGCTCCGCTGTCCCCTCACCCACGCCTGGGTCTGACTAGGTGCTGCTGTTTCCTGCACCAAAACAGCAGCACCAGTTTGAAGGGATGTCTCTGGGATACTGCCAGCAGGTATCCCATCCTCCTCATCCATCCCTTCAAAAAGGTCCTGACCATCAGGACAGAGCTGGAGGTCTGCCTGATGCATGGCCTCCCCCAAGATATCCCTATCACTGTCGCTGTCGAACAGTAAGATGCTGGACTCTTGGGGGCTGGGGGGGGTACTACAGGCACCGGAGTAATGGTGGTACTACTGTGAGTCGGGACCGACGACTCAGTGGCACTGCTGTGCCCCATGTAGTCCACCACTACTTCAGCCTGAGATGGCAATATCGGGCGGCTGCCCGATGGGAAGAACTCCCGGATCAGGCGTACTCCCCTTGCACCCGATCCTCTAACACTAGTAGGGGCACGAGAGGTACCCCGTGCTGGCAGCGATCCAGCACTGGGAGTAACTCCCCTACCCCTGCTGCCACGGCCACGGATGCCGCTCATTATTGCTGATATGTGTGTGGGGGGGGGTAAACTTTATTGGGGGGGGGGAAATGTGAACAAAATGTGTTTTTGTGTATTTTTTACAAGACAGGCACGCAGACAAAGACGTACACAGACAGCTACTAAACTATAAGAAAAGTAGTACACCAAAGACAAGGACTACAAAATTAAAGAAAAAAAAAAAGCACTAAACAAACACTAACTTTTTTTTTTTTTTTTTTTTTTTTTTTTTTTAAACACAAAACACAGACACTAAACACACACTAAGCTAAGCTAGATGAAATAAATGTACACTAACAGTGTGTACACTTACTACACAAAATTTAACTAAACTGAACACAAAACTTAGCTTTTAGAAAAGCTCTTTAGGAAAAACTAAACAAAATGTGAACTGAGATGCCTAGCAAATATCACTGAACAGCGAACCTGCAAGATCTAACAGTAACACAAGATGAACAAAACTTAGCTTTTAGAAAAGCTCTTTTATAAAGCTCAGCAAAATGTGTACTGAAATCTCTAGCAAATATCACTGAACAGCGAGGATTGCAGGATCAAACAGTAACACAAATGAACAAAACAGCACAAAACAGCACAAAACGTAGCTTTGAAAAAAGCTCTTGGGTCTATTGCTTTGAAAAAAGCAGTTGATATACTGGAAAAGATCCACTGGAATCACTAAATAGCAATGCTGGTGATGATCTAAATCAATCAGGAACAAAGACACAGGAACACAGAAACAGCCTCCACACTCTATAGCCAGCTTCTGAATCTGCAATGAAATGGTGCTGGGAGTGAGCTTATATAATGTCCATGCAGGCAGGTTCCTATTGGTTGCTAACCTCTGACGAGTGTGGAAGGAGAACTCTGATTGGCTCTGATGCAAAAGGGCGGAGCAAATAATCGCGCAATATTCCTATTGCCGAATATTCGCATTGCGATTATTCGGCAATATAAAATGATCGCTTCAGCTACTCGGCCCAAGGTCTCTAATCATACCAGCAATGCTTTTAGACGTCTATGGAGATCACTAGGATGTGATCTGTTTTAAAAATGAAACTGTAAAAATCGCTCTGATGCGGAAGATCGGGGCGAGGAAAGTAATCGCGCGATATTGCGTTTGCCGAATAATCGCATTGCGATCTTTCTGGAAAATTCAATGAACGCTTCAGCTACTCGGCCCAGGGTCTCTAATGATACCAGCAATGCTTTTAGACGTCGATGGAGATATCTAGGATGTGATCTGTTTTAAAAAAAAAATTGTAAAAAATCGAATATTCGGAATTGCGAATATTCACCGCGAATTTCGAAATATAGCGCGATTTCTCGAATATGCTATATTCGAGTCGAATATTCGCAATGCGAATATTCGTGAGCAACACTAGTTACCAGTACTCTTTAATAACTGCTTTTCAATAACCTTTGAGTTTTAGTCTATAGAACATTATTAGATTAAAAGAAGCAAAACGATCAAACAAACAAAAAAGTATAATTATGGTGCAAATGGTTAGTTCAAAACAAATCCTAGAAATGTGAGAACTACGGTTTAAAATATGTTATAGGGGTGCTAATGTGAGTTAACCAGATTTCCTATTGGAATAGGGATGAAAATGGAGTTTGGGCAGTCAATGGGTCACATCTAGGAAAACAAAAATGGACTGACATAACATCTCAGAAGTTTGTCATGAAACCCTGCCCAAACTCTACAGCTGAGCCACAAATTCCTCAAAGTCAGTTGTGGCGGGATAATTTATCAACAGAGTTATCTGATAGCATCAAGCTCTGTGGCATACATCTTCTAAAAACAGAACACCACATCTGAGCTGCTGCAATGATTCTGTCACTGCTGTCAGAAAGGTTTCAGAAGACTGAACTGCTTTCAGGATGTGAACAGATGGTGATTCAAGAAAAGTGGGAAGAGGATTCACAAAGTGACCCAAGAGTGGACTGGGTTTGGGCAGTAGTTGGTCAAACCAGAGAGAGAAAGAGGTATGCACAGAGCATGCAGAAAATGGTGTGGAAAGAGTGGGGAAGAAGGTGATTAGAACAGATGGATGTATGGACAATGTTGGGCAGAAGGTGGTGCGAACCAGGCAGACAAATTGGTGTGGATAGAATAGGAAAATGGGGACTAAATTAGTGTGGAGGTCACATAAAAGAACTGGTAAAGGAGTTAGGCCTTGTACACACGATAGGTTAACCAGAGGACAACAGTCTGAAGGACCGTTTTCATTGGTCCAAACCGATCGTGTGTGGGCCCCATAGGTTATTTAACCATAGGTTAAAAAAAAGCCAACTTGCTTTAAAATTAACCCATGGATTCCTAACCGATGGGAAAAAAACGATCGTTAGTAGGCACGTCCATCGGTTAAAAATCCACGCATTCTCAGAATCAAGTCGACGCATGCTTGGAAGCATGGAACTTTTTTTTCAGCATGTTGTTGTGTTTTACATCACCGCGTTCTGACACGATCGTTTTTTTAACTGATGGTGTGTAGGCACGACGGACCATCAGTCAGCTTCATAGGTTAATCTATGACAACAGTCCTTCAGACCGTTGTCCTCTGGTTAACCTATCGTGTACGAGGCCTCAGAATATCTTTCACTGCTACAAAGATGCATTTAAAAAAAACAAAGATATGCATAACAAAGTTATGTTTGGAGTATATTCTCCACATATTCCTTTGGAGAATGTAGAGAAGAATTAGTGACAAAATACTGCTTGTAATGACTGGTACTATAAAGGTTTCTGTATAGACATACACAGGGCTGGACTGGGACAAAAATTTGGCCCTGGATTTCATCCAGACCGGCCCACTGACAGGTTTTTCCAATGTGGGCGGCCAAGCAGGGAAAGGAGGTGAACGCTGCGGGGAGGGAGAGGAGGTGAACGCTGCGGGAGGGAGAGGAGGTGAACGCTGCGGGGAGGGAGAGGAGGTGAACGCTGCGGGAGGGAGAGAAGGTGAACGCTGCAGGGAGGCAGAGGCGGTGAATGCTGCGGGGGGGAGAGGAGGTGAACGATGCGGGGAGATGGAGGAGGTGAACGCTGCGGGGAGGGAGAGGAGGTGAACGCTGCGGAGAGGGAGAGGAGGTGAGCGCTGCGGGAAAGGGGAGACAGAGGAGCGGAGGGGGTGGCGGCCGCTGTCACTGAAGCCGGCCCACTGAGCCATCGGCCCACCGGGAAACTCCCTGTTGTCCAGATGGCCAGTCCATCCCTGGACATACACTGAGAATGCAGTTTAGCTTGAAATTAAGCCTATAGCACAGCCTTAGCTGCCATGACCAAAACTGCCCTGTTACTAAAGTCAGTAATAAAGCCTTGGCATAACATCAAACCCCCTGCAAGTTGGGCAAAGAACTACTTTAAGGGTGGTAGATATATGTTTGAGTTCCAGAAGATTAGTGGTTACTAATAATACATATTCGTGGTAATTTCTAGGGTTGCTGGTGATAGCTAATGCACTCTGCTGACAAATGTTATTGTTATCTATGCTTATTACAGGCAGGAGGATGTTGTCTTCTAAATATTAAACTCAGGTGATGTCTAAACATCTGAGATAAAAACCACAAGGATGTTTAGTCAGCAGGAAGCCAATCTGTTTAAACTAACACTTAGTCAGCAATAGCATTGTCCTAGATTTTTCTGCCCGGTGGGCGATGTTAACGGAACAAAAATAAAAAAGGTTGGTAGTCTTCTATTTCTGTCACGTTGACTGCAAGAAGGCATTCAATTTGATGTTTCAAGAAGATGCTGGTAATGGTTCCTAGAGTTATAGTTGCTATACATTTAGCTATTCATTTCTAGATGACCACACTGTCAGGAGATCCTTGTTACCCAGCATCCATTGTTCAGTCATATTAGTTGGTGGCTAATCTAGAAATCATGGTATGGTAGTTAATGGGACACTGGGGTAGATTTACTGAAGGGGTGTCAAAGGAATTGACTTCTTGGCTTCATTCTTCACATGACTGGGCTATTAATATTCCTGGCTGTGCTCTCTTTCAGAGAGAAAAGATAAAACGGAAAGGTAGTGAAGACTGTCTCTACAATATGTGAGAAGTGATCTCAAAGCAAGTGTGAAAGAGGATCTAGTTGATAGAGAGTGTGATGAGGCTGAAGCATTATGGGTGGAACTGCATATGGGTGTGCGTACTACAAAGTTAATCATTGGAGTTTGTTACAGGCCACCCAGTGTTAATGAGGAGGTGGAGACTCGGCTCCTTGCACAAATAAAAAGGGCTGCAATGGCTGGAGCAGTTATATTATTGGGGGATTTTAACCACCGGATATAAAAATATATATAAAAGAACATCTGGGTCGCAGTGACCAAAACATGATTTAATTCAATGTTAGCTGTAAACAACAAGAACATACAGGAACGATAAAAACACTTAACTTTAAGAAAGCACATTTTTAAAGGCTGAGGGCTGGGAGGGAATATTAGTATCAATGAACACTACTGTATGCAACCACACTGCAAAATACAGTATATCCCCATGGGCAACAAGTTTAA
Source organism: Rana temporaria (assembly GCF_905171775.1). Classification (NCBI taxonomy): domain Eukaryota; kingdom Metazoa; phylum Chordata; class Amphibia; order Anura; family Ranidae; genus Rana; species Rana temporaria. Next base: position 124,065,731 of record NC_053490.1, on the reverse strand, counting down.
AAGGCTAAAAATAAAATCTATGTGGCTCACGGCCAAAGTTTAAAAAGCTATAAATGCTAAGGAAAGAGCTTTTAAGTTTTTTTTTTAAATGAAGTAACACTATCATCATTTAAATGTTCCAAGGAATATAACAGAATATGTAAAAAGGAAATCAAGGCCACAAAAATTCAAACAAATGACAGATTACAAAGGAGAATAAGACAAACCCAAACACATTCTTTAAATATATTAATACTAAAAAGATCAAGTCTGAGCATGTAGTCCCTTTACAAAATCTAGAGTGGGTGACTAGGACAAAGAGAAGGTGTCAGGGTACTAGCTCCATCTCTGACAGATTCCCGCACATGCCCAGTAGAATGACATTTCGGCGCATGCCTGTGCGTGGTTTGCGCGCACGCATGCGCGGTACGGCAGCACGCCGTGTGCGTGGAAGAGCGCACGTGCACGTATGCGGCAACCCTGGGGCCAATCAGAGGCCGGACATTCCTATTTAAACCAGCAGCCTTCCCTGAACAGGTTGCTGGTTTGTCTTCAGCTCCTATGTGTTTACCTGTTGCCGTACCTGCCTGTTTTGACCCGGAATTCCTGACGACTCTCCTCTCACCTGGAACCTCTGACCCTTTGGCTAACGTTACCTGGATTGCTGTTGTCTCCTGCCCCTTGACCTTGGCTTGCTCTCATGGACTCCCTCTGAACTCTCCTGCCCTTGACCCTCAGCTTGTGACTCGGATTTGCCCTCATCTCCTGTGGACCCTACCAGACTCACCTACCAGTTCCTGCCTGACCAACGCTTGTCTCCAGTCTTCTGCACCTGCCCTGCTTCTGTCAGCTGCACCAAGTCTTCCTGCCAGCTCCCGGCGCCGGTGCCTCCTTGTGCCGTCCCTCCTCTGTCCCAACTCCAGGGAGTGGTCTGCACAGGGTCGCAAAGGTGAGCCGCCCTCAGCATCTCGGTCTCGGTGAGTACAGGTTCTGACAGAAGGGAAATGTATTAAATACCCTCTTCAGCTCTGTGTATACAACTGAGCAGGTCCATAATGGGAATGGTACTGACACAGCCCCAAATGATCCACTATGGCTCAAAATTTGTATGGTACAGAAATATTTAGACAGAAGGTGAATAAAGCACATGGAGCAGATGGAATACACCCATAGATCCTAAAATAATTGAGTGCTGTCATTTCAAAGCCATTGTTTCTAATTGTTAGGGACTCTTTATTGACTGGCATAGTACCACTGGATTGGCATAAGGCCAACACGATTCCTATATTTACCAAGTAACTATAGACCTGTTAGCTTAACCTCCCTGGCGGTATGATTCTGTCTGGAATTACGTACCAAAAGCGGTACATTTATTTTGCAAGGAAATTTGGCGTTTTATACTGTAGGCCTGTAATTTTTAGAAATAACTCACTTAAATCTGACCAAGCAAGAGTCTTGTAGGCATCCCGGGTATGATTTTTTTTTAAAACAAAATTATAAATTATAATATAATAAATAATTATAAATAATTATAACAAATAATAATATAATTATAATAAAAATTATTCAAGAATGTAATCAACTCAAAATCACTGAAATTTGCTCAGTTGCAGAATTGTCGCTGTCATTATTTTTTTTTTTTATGACGAATTTCCCCACAAATCGCTATCGCACATTTCTGCAAGTGATTATAATTTATTATCGCTGTTTTCTAGCTGATCTAAAACCATTTTTGACATAAAGGGACACTTTTGGACAATCTACAGTTTTTAGGCAGAAATGAAATTTTTTATTTTTATAAAAGTACATGCAGGACACTGGGCAGACCACTAGGGACAAGGGGGGTGTGTATTTTTTACATACAGTACTGTAATCTATAAGATTACAGTATACTGTATGTAAAGTGTTTGTTTACTTTTTTGAATTTGGCGCCGTTCTCCGCTCCCGTGCGTCGTAACGTCGCAGGGAACGGAGATCGGCGTCACACGGGGACTGTGAATCGAGCGAGGAGGTCCCGCTCGCTCACACAGCGGGATGGCATCGCTGGATCCAGGGACAAGGTGAGTAATTTGCCCGTGGATCCAGCAAAAGGTAAGCCGCGCCGCTGCACGTCCACCCCGAGCGTGACTCGGGTATACCGATTTTAGCATTGAAAACCAACCCCGAGTCACGCTCGGGTTTACCGTCAGGGGGGTTAACTTCTATAGTTGAAAAGATACTGGAGAGTTTAATAAAAGACCATATAGATGTTTTTTGCTGGGAAAAAAACATTTTAACCACTTAAGACCTGGTCCAAAATGCAGGTAAAGGACCAGGCCCCTTTTTGCGATTCAGCACTGCGTCGCTTTAACTGACAATTGCGCGGTCGTGCGACGTGGCTCCCAAACAAAATTGGCGTCCTTTTTTTCCCACAAATAGAGCTTTCTTTTGGTGATATTTGATCACCTCTGCAGTTTTAATTTCTTGCGCTATAAGAAAAAATAGAGCGTCAATTTTCAAAAAAATGCAATATTTTTTACTTTTTGCTATAATAAATATCCCCCAAAAATATATAAAAATTCCTCAGTTTAGGCAGATACGTATTCTTCTATCTATTTTTGGTAAAAAAAATCGCAATAAGCGTTTATCGATTGGTTTGCGCAAAATTTATAGCGTTTACAAAATAGGGGATAGTTTTATTGCATTTTTATAAAAAAAAAATTTTTACTACTAATGGCGGCGATCAGCGATTTTTTTCGTGACTGCGACGTTATGGTGGACACATCGGACAATTTTTACACATTTATGGGACCATTGTCATTTTCACGGCAAAAAATACTATAAAAATGCATTGTTTACTGTGAAAATCACAATTGCAGTTTGGGAATTAACCACTAGGGGGCGCTGAAGGGGTTATGTGTGACCTCATATGTGTTTCTAACTGTAGGGGGCGGTGCTGGACGTGTGACATCATTGATCGCCTTTCCCTATATCAGGGAGCAGACGATCAATGACAGCGCCACAACGAAGAACAGGGAAGGTGTGTTTACACACACCTCTCCCCGTTCTTCAGCCCCGGAGACCGATCGCGGAACTCCAGCGGCGATCGGGTCGGGTACACACACAGTTCCCGGTCCTCGCTCTGTAACGAGTGATCGCAGGTGCCCGGCGGTGATCGCACCCGCCGGGCACGCGTGTCGGGATCAGGGACGAGCGGGTGGCCCACGTGCCCCTAGTGCCCGCTTCGCGAGGTGACGTAGAGCTACGTGCTCTTGCGCAGAGGAGCCGACTTGCAACCGTATAACTGCGCCGGCTGGTTGGCAAGTAGTTAAACTAAGCATATGATGGAAAGATGCATTAGCAAAGGTTGCTTGTTGTCAAATCATCAGTAGATATTGTATGGGCATCTCCCCTCACTATTGGTGAATGAGGACACTTATCACATTAACAGACCAACAGAGAGGATCAAGAGATGGTATAGCCACACTTCATATCTACTGTAGGAAAGGGGTCAGGATGTGCATATTCCTGCCCACTTGTTTAGACCTACAGATTGCTCTTACATCGAGAATTAACTAAAAAAAGCTCTTTGTTTTCTTCATACGCTTAGTTTAAGTTGCCCGTGTTTGTGATATGTTTTTTTAAAGTGAACTGCATTTTTTACATAGTAAAAGTTCAGCTTAGTGTAATTAAGATAATCAGTGTGCATTTTTTTTAGGGGTGATCGTGTTCTCTGTTGCACACATAGATTCTGGGCCATATTCCTGAATAAAGTAGGCGGGTGGCGCGTAAGCCATTTACACTCCGCCGCCCCAACCTACAGGAGCAAGTGCTGTATTCCCCAAACACTTGCTCCGTAGTTTGGGGCAGCGGAGTGTAAAAGGCCCGGCGTATCCCCGCGTATATCCAAGGGGGCGGCTTCTATTTAATTAAGCGCGCCCCTGATTCGATCGAACTGCGCATGCGCCGGGCTTAAAATAGCCCAGTGCGCATGCTCCAGTTCTCGGCGTAAAACATCAATGACGCCGACGTGTGCGTCATTGACGTAAAGTCGTATTCGCGGACGACTTAGTAAAACGACGTACCCGATGGGAAAACACGACGCGGACCCGACGCCATACTTAACATGGCCTACGTGGGACTGGCGTAAGGTTACCCCTCATATAGCAGGGGTAACCTTACGCCTACGCAAACGACGTTAGCGACGGTTACGCGACGCGATTTCGTTCGTGAATCGGCGTATCAGGCTCATTTGCATAAACAAATGAGACCTGAACGTAAACGCCACCTAGCGGCCGGCGGAGTAATTACATTTAAGATCCGACAGTGTAAGTGACTTACACATGTCGGATCTTCAGCGTATCTATGCAAAAATGATTCTAAGAATCAGTCGCATAGATACACTGGCCAAAAAAGAGAGATACGATGGAGTATCCTGAGATACTCCATCGTAACTATACTCAGAATATGGCCCTCTGTTTCTGACTGTCAATGCTGAACAATATTTTACTTTTAAATCCTCTTATCCCAAGTCTACCAGACAGAGCCTGTCTGATTCAGAACAGTAGATTATCCGCAGGCTGGTGGATTTAAATGATGGGCAGCACAGTGGCCAAGTGGCTAGCACTTCCACCTAGCAGCACTAGGGTCGTTGGTTCAAATTCCAACCATGGCAATACCTGTCTGGAGCTTGCATGTTCTCCCTGTGCCTGTGTGGGTTTCCTCCCACACTCCAAAGACACGCTGGTAGATTCATTGGATCTTGTCTAAATTGACCCTATTATATGTATGAATGTGAGTTTGGGACTTTAGATTGTAAGCTCCTCGAGGGCGGGGACTTACGTGAATATACAATATATGTGTAAAGGGCTGCGTAAGTTGACACCGCTATATAAGTACTTGTAATAAATGAATGATATTGCTCAGCAGCATTTTTGTTCATGCCAAGACAGAGGTGTTTTTTTAACTTAAAAAAAAGAGATTTGGTAATACTGAGATGTGCCCTATTAACGTAATGTGTAAATGTAATGATATGTAGGACAATTTTACCAGCTTTGTCAACACAAACAAATTATAATAAATACAACTAGTTTTATGTATAATAAAATGAACTGTCAGATGGCAACAAGAGAATAGAAAAAATATTTCTGTGACGTTTGATAAATGGAGAAAAGCCAAAAATATAATAGAAAGCACAGGTGTATTATCTCATAGGGAGATCTTGTTCTATATCATTGCCTGGTGTACATCCATGGTGCAGATTAAATTAATGAAGATCGCTTCTTTCTCTGTGTAATTTTTTGTGTTGCGGAGGTGGCTTTCAGATGTGGCAACTCTGACTCAAAACAGGAACTTCAAACGCCCATTTTTTTTAAATAATTACCTATGTATCAAGCTTTAAAGTTTTGCATAATACCTTTCTTGTGTTTGCAATGATTAATTTACTGTAAAAAAAGACTGAACTATTTTAGGTTGCACTGCAAACAATCTATTAAGCATTACAGAGCACAATATTTACAGGTATTTTATGAAGGATTTAGAAAGCGGTTAGCAAAATAATTGACAGACCGGTGGATTGTGACACCATTACTAAGCATGACAATGTAAACCCGACCCTTCAGGAGGGTGGTTGTGAAAGTCGAAGAAGTCATATGACATTATTCAGTAATGGTAGCTCAAAATATTTTAAAGCGGATAAAAAAAATATATTAAAAGCCAGCAGCTACAAATACTGCAGCTGCTGACTTTTAATATTAGGACACTTACCTGTCCTGGAGTCCAGCCCCGTCCGCAGCAGAGGACGAGCGATCACTCATCACTCTGTTGCCCCCCCCCCCCACCATCCTCGGGGAGGGAACCAGGAAGTGAAGCGCTCCAGCTTCACTGCCCGGTTCCCTACGGCACATGCGAGAGTCGCGCTACGCCTGCCGATTTGCTCCCGCTGTGTACTGGGAGCCGAGTGTTCCCAGAACACAACGGGGGGGGGGGAGGTTACGTCATGCCCGCAGTCTGCCCGAGACTGTGTGGCCGGAAGTGGGTGCAAAAACCTGTCTTTAGACAGGTATCTGCACCCCCTTCCCCACTGAAAGGTGTCAAATGTGACACTGGAGGGGGGGAGGGTTCCGATCAGCGGGAGTTCCACTTTAGGGTGGAGCTCCGCTTTAAGTATGTGTAAGCCCAATTACTAAAATTAAATTACTAAAATTATCCTAACATAGTTTAAAACTAATCTTAAAGGGGTTGTAAAGTTTGTTTTTTATTTTCCAAATAGGTTCCTTTAAGCTAGTGCATTGTTGGGTCACTTACCTTTTTTTCTTTGTTTTCTTTGTCTGAATTTCTCACTTCCTGTTGCTCCTCAGTAAGGTGTTTAGTAAGCTGTTCTGACTGACTTTCCACCGCTCGGATGATGGTGGAAAGCTTAATGAGGAGAAACAGGAAGTGAGAGATTCAGACAAAGAAAAAAAAACATTTAGAAGGGAAATCGAAGGAAAAGGTAAATGAACCAACAATGCACTAGCTTAAAAGTACCTATTTAGAAAATAAAAAACAAACCTTTAGGCCCTGTACACACAATCGAACATGTCTGCTGAAACTGGTCCGCAGACCAGTTTCAGCGGACTGATCCGACCGTGTGTACAGCCTAGCAGACAGGTTTCCAGCAGACAAAAGTTTTAAAGCATGCTTTAAAACTTGTCGGCTGGAAACCCGTCCGTCCGACATGTCCGCTGGTTAGTACACCTATCCAGCGGACAGATATCTCCCGCATGCGTCAAATGGATTCGACGCATGCGTGGAAGTATTTTACTTCCTGGTTTGGTGATGTGGTGGCGTCAACGTCCCCGCGCTGTCTGCCCGCGGGGATTTCGGTTTGATGGTGTGTACAGCCATCAGACCGAAATCTCCGAGCGGACATGTCCGATGAAAACGGTCCGCGGAACGTTTTCATCGGACATGTTCGATGGTGTGTACAAGGCCTTACAACCCCTTTAAATATGTTTAAACTGACAGCATTCAGTAAAATAATACCTGGTGATCCTGCAATGAAGGTTCTTGTTTAGGTACTTTCTGTTATAAGGTGACAACGCATTGTCCCTACATCTCATTTGTGCTCTTGCATTGTTAAAGCAGTTGTAAACCACTGCATCGCATACTAGCACATTATGTGAAACTTACCGGTGAAGCCTTCTACTCGCCGGAGCCACAATGACGTCACTCCCACAAATGCGTGTGGGAGCTGCCGGTCATGGCACAGGGCTCTGAAGGAACGGTATGGGTGGCCGTTCCTTTAAAGCGCATGCACCAGTCATGTCACTGGCTGCATGTACAGTAAATATTAAATTACACTACCTACAGGTAAGCTTTATTATAGGCTTACCTATAGGTAAAATTCAAAGATGGAAGTTTACTTCCTCTTTAACCTGTCTAGCAAACATTCAATGGAAACTACAGGTGGCCATTTATACAAAAATTATGCAGGCATGATCTGCTGTTGTAATATTAGAAAGAGAAAAAATGATTTATGCAACACAACAGAATCTTACCTCTAAAAATCTCTACATTTTATTATGAAAATTGCATCAAATTGTTAAATATTAAAAAAAAAACACTTTCTCCAAACAATTTAAAATCAGGATATCCTTGTCCATAGCATCTTACACTACTGTGACACAGAGGGTAAAGAGGCCAGCCAAGCTCTATGGATTTGGTTGATTTAATTCTCAGATTCCAATAAAAAGCAGTGGTGTAAAATTACAACCTGCCTTGCTTTAGGTTTAGAATGATGCAGTGGAATTGGATTTGAAAACCCTATAGGTCAGATAATTTACTATGTTTACTAATATTGGGACCCACCTAAGCAGGGATGGACTGGCCATTGGGACTACAGGGAGTTTCCCGGTGGGCCTATGGCTCAGTGGGCCGGCTTCAGTGACATCGGACCGCCGCCCCCCTCCGCTCCTCTGTCTCTCCCTCCCCGCAGAGCTCACCTCCTCTCCCTCCCCGCAGCACTCACCTGGGGGGGAACAGAGAATCAGGGGGAGGACCAGAGGAGCAGGGACGACGACAGAGGAGCATGGGGGAGGGGACAGACAGCTGACTCAACAGCTATGGCCTGGGAGTTTCTCACTTCTGCCTAAACTTGTCCCATAAGGGGGGGCACCAAACTGATTCTTTGCCCTGGGTGAAATAATGTCTAGCTTCCCCACTGGTACTGCATATAAAAGTACCAGTACCAACCGTTCTACTCTAATAAAGTAGAATGGCTAGTGGCTAGTGAAGTGGGAGAGGGGTTGCGGGTGGCCGGGGGATGCGGGAGTTGTCTGGCCGCCATAGGAGAGACAGTCTGGATGAAGTCCAGGGCCAAATCTTTGTCCCAGTCCAGCCCTGCACCTAAGCCTCCTTCTTGTTACACCCCTGTATCTGGGAGGCTGGCCTGTTCAAACCTAATTGCTAAAAAGGGACTTAAAAGTTATGCTGCTCTCAAAGTGTATTGATACCTGCTGAATGTTAGCAGTATTGAGTATTGATATAAGCGCAGGAAGCTTGCTGTATGCAGAGTATAGCTTTACTTTCATGGAGGATACCTCCGAACATGCTTAAATTTTTTATGTCGTTTTTTAAAACGTAGTTTTTTGTGTCATGAAAAATGATCGTGTGTGTGGGCTAAAACGACGTTTAAAACAACGTTTTTAAACCCGTGCATGCTCAGAAGCAAGTTATGAAGCGAGCTTGAATGGAACAGAGTGCCGCCGTACGTGCTGAACTAAACCGCGCTTTGCTAGAGCATTTTGAAAAAACGATGGTGTGTAGGCAATGTCGTTTTTTAAAATGAAGTTTGAAAAACGTCGTTTTTTTTCATGAGAAAAAAACAAAGTTTTTTTACAAGACAAAAAACGACTGTGTGTACACGGCATTAGGCTATCTAAAGAATTGACACTTCCCCTCAGCCACTATCAGCGTTAACATTGCCTTGAAAGCTTGAATCTGATTGGTGGTTCTTAGTAAGAAAATGTTGATGCATGGGTCCATTATCTGACACAGTGGGAAATTGTCACAATTATGAGGATAAAGTAGCAGGAAAAAAAAAAAAGTATATATATATATATATATATATTTTATATATATATATATATATATATATATATATATATATATATATATAGGGCTCGACAAAATCCGGTCGCCCGGTCGCAATTGCGACAAGAAATTGTGACCTGGCGCCCGCCGGTAATTGAGGCCGCGGCCTACAAGGCCGCAGAGCTGCAGCCTCAATTACCGGCCGTCGTGGGCCCGCCACGATCAAGCGGTGGGGGAGGTGGGCCCAAGCTTACTTCTGTGACCTGGCACCATCTGGTGGTGGCTGTTGGCATTACAAGTAAAACAGCAGTTCTTAAAGTGTTTTTTCACTGTTTTCATTGCCATCTCCTTCCCTATAATTAGAACCCCCAAACATTATATATATATTTTTTATTCTAACACCCTAGAGAATAAAATGGCGATCGTTGCAATACTTTCTGTCACACCGTATTTGAGCAGCGGTCTTACAAGCACACTTTTTGGGGGTAAAAATACACTTTTTTTAATTAAAAAATAAGACAACAGTGAATTTATCCCATTTTTTTCTTATATTGTGAAAGATAATGTTACGCCGAGTAAATTGATACCCAACATGTCACGCTTCAAAATTGCATCCGCTCGTGGAATGCCGTCAAACTTCTACCCTTTAAAATCTCCATATGCAACGTTTAAAAAATTCTACAGGTTGCATGTTTGGAGTTACAGATGAGGTCTAGGGCTAAAATTATTGCTCTCGCTCTAACGATCGTGGCGATACCTCACAAGTGCGGTTTAAATACCGTTTACATATGCGGGCGCTACTCACGTATGTGTTCGCTTCTGCGCGCAAGCTTGGCGAGACGGGGAGCATTTTCTGGCTCCTAACTTTTTTAGCTGGCTCCTAGATTCCAAGCAAATTTGTCAAACCCTGTATATATATATATATATATATATATATATATATATATATATATATTACAAGCAGGCATCAGTCATTATAATGGTTTAAAATGAGGTGAACGAAATTATTTATTCAAGACATATTCTAGCGTAAGTAACAGCATATGTTCCTTGAAAAGGAAACAAGAAGCTGAATTTGTAAAGTGCAAAAAAAACACTGTCACTCACATTCACGTAACTTGTATATTCATTGCCACATCATAACACAATTGTCCGGTGCAGTCCCATTAATATAATCATAGTAAAGTAAAGTTCTGAAATACATAGTTTACACCTTTTACCTCTTGTGTTTGACAGCTCAAATCTAAAGCAAACACTACATGGTTGAGATTTGACTAATAGCGAAACAGCCATCATGCACTTTAATTTCTAGCTGGACAGAATTTACCTATGAGTTGTCTCCTTGGCTACTGTACTTTTACCTCTGCCCTGTATCTTCTAACCACCTACTGCATTTGAAATATGCCCTGATGGTTTGATGTTGTCTGCTTGCATTCCATGCTGTAGTTAGGGCTCTTTCACATGGGTGGCCCGTTCAGGTCCGCCTGCCAGTTTTTTAGGCGGACCTGAACGGGCGCTCCGTGCTCCTCTATGGAGCCACAGATGTCAGCGGTGACATGCCCGCTGACATCCGACCCGCTCCGATCCGCCAAAGTGTGATGGAGGAAAAACCTACTTTTCCATCCGTCTATCGGATTGGGTGAACACAGACAGACGGTCCGTGTTCATCCGATCCCCCCATAGAGGAGAGCGGAGAAAAGACAGGGCGGTCCCCGCACAGTGTGCAGGGACCCGCCCTGTCATCCGCCGGCTCAGCGGGGATCAACGGAGCGATCCCCGCTGAGCAAGCAGAGGTTCACGGGGTGGATCATCACTTTAAGCCATGGCTTTTTATTGCCTGGCTGTCAAGTCATTTATTTGGCTTCACTAATCATAAATACAAAAGGGGATAAGAAACCTTAGCTTGCCCTGACATTTATTGTGTACTTTCTGGGTTTTTGAGTTATACAGAAGCCAAGAGCAACCAGGTAAATAGTATTTTCAGAAGGTAATTACACATGACAATTATTAAGCTCAAAATGTCAGACAACCTTAGTCAGACTCAGTGGTTTACTGTACTTGGTTTACCTTTATCCAGTCCCTTTCTGAGCCTACAAAAAATAAAGGGTGGTAACTAAAATGATACAAAGCCCCATCCCACTCTTACCTCTCCTAAGCAAATCCTCAAATCATATTATGAACCTCAGATGTAATCAAAATCATTTTCTTACTGTCCCGATTCGCCACAGCCAGGTAGCACTTCCATTTAAGAAAACAGAGTGCAATCTTCTGCTGCAGGCACCACTCTTCCATATGCAGTGACATGTATATGTTATACACCCTATTTAGGGTAACTGTGTGGGCAACTTGGGGTCTTTTATACAGTTCTGACTGGGAGACAGTGGTGTGGACAGAAAGGCTCCAGTAAGCGATGCGCCTGAAAAAATATTTTTTAATTAAAGTAAGTGTGCATTCGGCTTATAAGGCATAACACTGACCTCGTGTAAAGAAAAGTCTTCTCTACTATACATCTGAGGACTTTTTATATAATTCTTCTGCCAACAGAGACTGCAGTGAAATTCATAGCATAAAAGATCAGTGATTCAGGTGCTTCTACTGTGTGGCCTATTTTTCTAAGAGCTATCAACAGGCCTTCAACAGCTCCTTTTAAGTATCCCATGATAGATTCATTGTTTGAAAAAAGTGGAAGTGAGAATCTTAAAGGGGTTGTAAAGGTTCATTTTTTTAAATAACAAACATACCATACTTACCTCCACTGTGCAGTGCGTTTTGCACAGAGTGGCCCTGATCATCCTCTTGTAGGGTCCCGCGGCTGCTGTTTTGGCTCCTCCCCGCATTAGATAACCCCCTCTGGGAAGCTCTCTCCCGAGGGGGTTATCTTGCGGGCACGCTCCCGTCTCATACACTCGGCGTCCATAGACACAGAGTGGCTGCGTCATTGGATTTAATTGACAGCAACGGGAGCCAATGACTGCGCTGCTATCAATCTATCCAATCAACACCAAGACTCTGTGGAGAAGAGGACACGGGGCACGAGCCGAGCAGGTGAACAGACTGGACTCAGGTAAGTGAAATGGGGGGGGCTGGGGGGCCCGTCATTGCCATAGGATGCATTAAGGTGAAAAAAACACGAACTTATACAACCCCTTTAAGGACATTTTTGCATGCAAATAATTGGATGATGAAAATCAGCAGAGCTTCAGCACATTCACTAATCCCTGGGGAAAATTAGTTCAACTGCACTTGTAAAATGCATAGTCTATTTGCCTTTAGTAAATGAACTCCAGTGTGTACCTAAATTTGCAGAACAATACATTCTCTGCAAGAGATTTTACCTGTTCTAAATAAACTCTCTGTTCAAATTAGACTAATATACTATAACTGTTAAAAATATATAGGACTGAATTGACTAGTTCTAAAATATGAAGTGTTCTGAGGTACAGTATGTCACAAAAGTGAGTACACCCCTAACATTTTTGTAAACATTTTATTATATATTTTCATGTGATAACACTGAAGAAATGACACATTGCTACAATGTAAAGTAGTGAGTGTACTGCTTGTATAACGGTGTAAATTGGCTGTCCCCTCAAAATAACTCAACACACAGCTATTAATGTCTAAAGCGCTGGCAGGCAAAGTGAGTACACCCCTAAGTGAAAAATATCCAAATTGGGCCAAAAGTGTCAATATTTTGTGTGGCCACCATTATTTTCCAACACTGCCTTAACCCTCTTGGGCATGGACTTCACCAGATCTTCACAGGTTGCCACTGGAGTCCTTTTACGCTCCATGATAACATGAGGGAGCTGGTGGATGTTAGAGACCTTGCGCCCCTACCACCTTCCGTTGGAGGATGCCCCACAGATGCTCAATAGGGTTTAGGTCTGGCGACATGCTTGATCAGTCCATCACCTTTACCCTCATATTATTTAGCAAGGCAGTGGTCGTCTTGGAGGTATGTTTGGGGTCGTTATCATGTTGGAATACTGCCCTCTGAAGGGAGGGGATCATGCTTTAGGTAGAGCAACAATTATTTTTTTCAGATCCTCAGATAGTTCTTTGCCATGAGGTCCCATGTTGAACTTCCAGTGACCAGTATGAGAGAGTGAGAGCGGTAACACAATATTTAACACACCTGCTCCCCATGCACACCCGAGACCTTGTAACACTAACGAGTCACATGAAACCTGGGGGGGTGGCTAATTGGGCCCAATTTGGACATTTTCACTTCGGGGTGTACTCACTTTTGTTGCCAGCGGTTATGACATTAATGATTGTGTGCTGAGTTATTTTGAGGGGACAGCAAATTTACAGTTATATAAGCTGTACACTCACTACTTAAAGAGGAAGTAAACCCTGATGGGTTTTACTTCCTCTTTGCTTCCCTGCAAAGGTGAAGCATAATGGGCTACTATGCATCGCATAGTAGCCCATTATGTGTCACTTACCTGAAACTGAAGCCTGCGATGTCCCTGATTTCCTCGCCTCCATGAAGCGTCCATCTTTCACCCTCTTCCTTCCGGGTATCACAGGTCCGACGCTGTGATTGCCTGGAGCCGCGATGACGTCACTCCACCGCATGCGCACGGGAGCCGCCAGTCACGGCACAATCTCTTTTAGAAACGGCACGATCGCCATTTCTAAAGGTTTCTGAAGTGCGCCTGCACCGTTGTCACATGAAAAGATATAATAAAATATTTACAAAAATGTGAGGGGTGTACTCACTTTTGTGATATACTGTAAGTGTAGAGCTTTGCTTTAGAAATGAAGCAGAGGAAGGTCTTAAAATGATCCACTATAATCAATTCAAAAGGGAATGGTAAAGGGGTATTGGGGTTGGATTTTCACAGGTCATCAAATCACAGACAACGTCAATACTTGAGTCCAATTGGCTTGTATTCATCACAAAGACAGGGACCCCCCTGCCCCCCCACCCCCAGGAGAGAACATCCATCCTAGTTGAGAAATCCAAGTGTAATAGGTTAAAAAGAGTTTTAAATGAGTCCAAGACTTTTTGTTTGGAGCTCTCTTTGACCCATTACATCATCATAATCAATGATAGTGCTGTCAAAACTAGTCACAACAAACAAATAAGCATACAAAAATACCAATCATTTTACTTAGCTTCAATTTGAACACTTATGTAATACAGTAAATTACATGTTGTTTTGTGATATATGTATATTGTACAAATATATATTAATGGTGGTAAATTCCAGTCCTATACCCTTGAGATTAAGTTAATAGCAAAGTGTATACCTTGCAGCTGCAGGAGTGACCACAGCTCACTGATGAAGTGCATTCATAATAGGTGTAGCTGTAGAGAAGAACTTGTGGACCTCTGCTTTTATCATAATTATTTACCACAATAAGGGCATTTCCGCAATGCGGCTTTATTCACACTTATTGTGAAGGCAATTTTCAAGACCTGTGGTTGAATTGTCAGGCCCCACCCTTGTGGGAACTTTGCTTGATACTCTTACTTCTCCTCGAATGAAGGTGGCAAATGCATTCACAGAAAGGTGGTAAAAAAAATATGATTGGCAGGGGAAGACCACAAGAATATTTGCTGAAATGCCAGTATTTTTTGCATTTTGCTCGTTGGGTTTATATTAGTTTATGACTGATTAGATGTGTAATATCTCCTGGACTAATAATGCGTTGAAATGGGTAAGTACAAGCAAGGCTCTAACTATAAAAAACTGTGATGAAACATACAGTATTGATTACAATTGTGCACAATCATATTTACCTGCATAACCCTCACAGGTTTTAGCAAGACATTTGGATTGTACATAATCTTGGCAGTGTTGTCAGCGCAGGTAATAATTGGATATTGTATTAAGTAGCTTCAAAGGGTTTTCATATTTCAAGGACATTTTGACCTGTGCTTCAGGGTTCATTATGTAGTGACACCTAGGGATCATCTTTTGCAGTCCCTTAATAAGAAACAATGGAACAAGGCCCAGGAGGGCAATCTGGAAATTTGGGCAACTGAGGAATGGTTATCTCTGGCAGCATATGTAAATTGGTGTAAATTCCTGTTGTTCGGTCAGCTTAAATTTGCTCTATTTTAATCTATATATATAAAACTCAACGTGTGTGTGTGTGTATGTATGTATGTATGTATGTTCCAGCATCACGTCCAAACGGCTAAAGATATTAACATGAAACTTGGCACACATGTTACTTATATGTCAGCAACAAACATAGGATAGGTGGTTTAACCCTTACCCACCCCCATTTGCCATGGTCGGGGTTTTCCTTTAAAGTCCCATTCAACTCTATGGGAAATACATGTTACTTCATAACTTCCAAACGGCTGTAGATATTTCGATAACACTTGGTCACATGTTACTTATATGTCCACTTAAACTATAGGATAGTTAATTTATCCCTTAACTACCCCCATTTGTGAGGGTCGGGGTTTTTGTTTAAAGTCCCATGCAAATCAATGGGAAATGTATGTTCCCACATAACTTCTGTACGCCTGGAGATATTTCAATAATACCTGGTACACATATTACTTATATGCCAAATAAAAATATATGACAGTTAAATTAACCCTTACCTACACCCTTATATAAAAGATGGGTATATTTATATTACTATGATTTTCCTCCCCAAAAGGTTAAGATAGGAAGACCGGGCAACGCCGGGTATTCAGCTAGTATATAAAAAAAGTAAAGCCTACAAACATTTTTGTATTTAAGAATGTTATTATTCTTTAACTGATCTTAGATTTTCTTCAGGGATACAGTATAGTGGAATATATATATATATATATATATATATATATATATATATATGTATATATATATATATATTATATATATATATATACAGTACAGACCAAAAGTTTGGACACACCTTCTCATTCAAAGAGTTTTCTTTATTTTCCTCTTACCAGTTCTAGAGATGCGTCTGCTGCAAAAGGTGGCTACTTTGAAGAACCTAAAATATGAAATATATTTTCAGTTGTTTCACACTTTTTTGTTATGTATAATTCCACATGTGTTAATTCATAGTTTTGATGCCTTCAGTGTGAATCTACAATTTTCATAGTCATGAAAATAAAGAAAACTCTTTGAATGAGAAGGTGTGTCCAAACTTTTGGTCTGTACTATATATATATATATATATATATATATATATATATATATATATATTTATGGTCGTGGCCTTATGATCGAGAGGGAAGTGAATCACATAAACACGCAACAAGACTTACAACATAAATAGACCTGGAGTGTGCCTTAATGGTCTGGTTGGAATGCCCAGAAAAAGGGGGCAAAATCTTTTTGATCGATTAAAATTCTTTTCATTGGTACTCACCTCTCCGGCTTCTGGGCCTTCAGGGAGTTCCGTCGGAGATCCAGTAACGTCACGGACACCGGCGCGGCTTGCCGTGTCCATCTGAAGGGCTCCTTTGCTGTGCCTTCATATCTGCATGCCGGCGGGACCTTACTATCTGCCACACGCAAGGGCTGTTACCCTTCCCTCTATCACTTCCCTCTATCAACCCGGGATTCTACAACCATACTCTGGGAGTTGTGATAGTTCCCTTCATGGGACATCTACATGCCGACGGACTGATGTTAACCTCTCCTCATCTGGATTCAGCAGTGGTATCGTTGTACACATTTTTATACCAGTATCATACTTAGCTACATGTGTTTATGACTGCTTTTGGTATAGTTTGGTATTCCTCGCACCATTTTTACAGTTTATGTAGCTACATCGATTTTATCTCCAAGGAGATCAGCTAAAAGTAGTTGGATCTGTATGTGCGTTATAATTAATTGAAATTAGTCGATTAATCGATTAAAAAAACAAACGATTAATCGAACAGAAAAATTTTGATCAGTAACAGCCCTAATATATATATATATATATATATATATATATATATATATATATATATACACACACACAGTTTCAGTAAAAAGTATGTGAACCCTTTTGTAATGATATGGATTTCTGCACAAATTGGTCATAAAAATGTGATCTGATCTTCATCTAAGTCACAACAATAGACAATCATAGTCTGCTTAAACTAATAACACACAAAGAATTAAATGTTACCATGTTTTTATTAAACACACCATGTAAACATTCACAGTGCAGGTGTAAAAAGTATGTGAACCCTTGGATTTAATAACTGGTTGAACCTCCTTTGGCAGCATAACTTCAACCAAACGTTTCCTGTAGTTGCAGATCAGACGTGCACAACCGTCAGGAGTAATTCTTGACCATTCCTCTTTACAGAACTGTTTCAGTTCAGCAATATTCTTGGGATTTCTGGTGTGAATCGCTTTCTTGAGGTCATGCCACAGCATCTCAATCAGGTTGAGGTCAGGACTCTGACTGGGCCACTCCAGAAGGCGTATTTTCTTCTATTTAAGCCATTCTGTTATTGATTTACTTCTATGTTTTGGATTGTTGTCCTGTTGCAACACCCATCTTCTGTTGAGCTTCAGCTGGTAGACAGATGGCCTTAAGTTCTCCTGCAAAATGTCTTGATAAACTTAGGAATTCATTTTTCCTTTGATGATAGCAATCCGTCCAGGCCCTGATGCAGCAAAGCAGCCCCAAACCATGATGCCCCCACCACCATACTTCACAGTTGGGATGAGGTTTTGATGTTGGTGTGCTGTGCCTATTTTTCTCCACACATAGTGTTGTGTGTTTCTTCCAAACAACTCAACTATTGTTTCATCTGTCCACAGAATAGTTTGCCAGTACTGCTGTGGAACATCCAGGTGCTCTTGTGCAAACTATAAACGTGCAGCAAAGTTTTTTTTGGACAGCAGTGGCTTCCTCTGTGGTATCCTCCCATGAAATCCATTCTTGTTTAGTGTTTTACGTATCGTAGATTCGCTAACAGGGATGTTAGTATATGCCAGAGACTTTTGTAAGTCTTTAGCTGACACTCTAGGATTCTTCTTCACCTCATTGAGCAGTCTGCACTGTGCTCTTGCAGTCATCTTTACAGGACGTCCACTCCTAGGGAGAGTAGCAGCAGTTTTTTGTACTTTGCTGCTACTTGTACTCTAATAAATTTCACAAGATACTGCACCATGGGCCTTCCTCTCTTTTCTTCCATCTTGTACCCCCTGAGCACTGGCTGATACTACGGACAGGAGGTGGAAGATACAGAGAAGGTGGAAGTGAGAGTTGTTTTGTCTGTCAGTGATCCTCCAGCATACCAGTTCCGGATACGAACGCGGTGTTCGTGGAGATAGGTCCACTATTCACAGCCTCAATGTGAGTGCATGTATACGTTATATATCATTTGCAAGGTTTCCTACAGGATTATGCTATTATCCATTGATTTTTGCTTCCATGTTTGTATGAATATTTGATGAGGAGCCCCCTTCATCTCAACCTCAATCCGTGTGACTGCACCCCCTAGGGAGACATTGTTTGGTACTTTGAGCCATCCGTGCTATGGCTCTGAGGTGAGCATCTAGTACCACAAGAGGTGTGCGCACCGAAGTTTGCCTACTTTTACACTGGACTGTCTTCTGGGACGTCACTATTTTAAATAGACTTTTTTTCGCATTTTTGCTATACATTGTTTTTGTACACAGTTATTTTGGTTCACATCCGTGCACCTTCACCACTGTGTCTCTGGTTTATCCAGCCTGGTACATTCGTGCCACACCGGACTGTCTTCTGGGATGTCACTTTTTTAAATAGACCATTTTTCACGTATTTCTGTTATACATTGTTTCTGTACACAGTTATTTTAGTTTGTGTAAGCTACTGTTTGGTTCACATCCGTGCACCTTTACCACTGTGTCTCTGGTTCATCCAGCCTGGTACATTCGTTTCACTTTATGTTCACATTATATGTTGTTTATTCACCTTTCTTTCCCTGTAATAGTCACCTAGTATCTATTTATTTATTTATGTATTTCACTTTAGGGTTACCTACCTGTTAGGTATTGAGATCCCCTTCTATTTTTAGTTCACAGCGCTTCACCATCACTTTCCATATTTGAATTTTTTCTGTGTAAGGCAGACTCTAAGGTGATTGCAGCAGTGCCCCCCGGTGTCCAGTACAGATAGCGCAAGAGTACTACCATTTCCTTCAAGCAGCAGTGCTGAACTTTCTCCATTTATAGATAATTTGTCTTACCGTGAACTGATGAACAGCAAGGCTTTTGGAGATACTTTTATAACCCTTTCTAGCTTTATGCAAGTCAACAATTCTTAATAGTAGGTCTTCTGAGAGCTCTTTTGTGCGAGGCATCATTCACATCAGGCAATGCTTCTTGTGAAAAGCAAACCCAGAACTAGTGTGTGTTTTTTATAGGGCAGAGCAGCTGTAACCAACACCTCCCATCTCATCTCAATGATTGGAGTGAGGTGTCAGCCAACAGGAGTCCAATTAGCTCTTGGAGATGTGATTAGTCTGGGGGTTCATATACTTTTTCCACCTGCACTGTGAATGTTTACATGGTGTGTTCAATAAAATAACATTTAATTTGTTGTGTGTTATTAGTTTAAGCAGACTGTGATTGTCTATTGTGAATTAGATGAAGATCAGATCACATTTTTATGACCAATTTGTGCAGAAATCCATATCAATCCAAAAGGGTTCACATACATTTTATTGCAACTGTATATAGTATCTCACAAAAGTGAGTACACCCCTCACATTTTTGTAAATATTTTAGTATACCTTTTCATGTGACAACACTGAAGAAATTACACTTTGCTACAATGTAAAGTAGTGAGTGTACAGCTTGTTTAAATTTGCTGTCCCCTCAAAATAACTCAACACACAGCCATTAATGTCTAAACCGCTGGCAACAAAAGTTAGTACACCCCTAAGTGAAAATGTCCTAATTGGGCACAATAAGCCTTTTTCCCTCCCCAGTGTCATGTGACTCATTAGTGTTACAAGGCGGAGGAGCAGGTGTGTTAAATTTGGTGTAATCGCTCTCACTCTCTCATACTGGTCACTGGAAGTTCAACATGGCACCTCATGGGAAAGAACTCTCTGAGGATCCGAAAAAAAAGAATTGTTGCTCTACATAAAAAATGTAAAAGAAAGGTGCCTCTAAGTGCAGTATGCAAAATTCAATAAAGTGCACAAAAGGTTAAAAGCACTTACAAGATCGTTGAGTGTTAAAAAACATGATAAAATGATAAAAGCAGGAGTCCTCATCTGTGGTATGTGTCCAACCTCGGTACGGTGGTAGAGAGCAATGAAGAGCCATCCAGCAGCTGTAAAGCATTCTCGTAGGTGTTGCAGAGAGGAGGCAGCAGGCAAGCCTGTGTGTGTTCCTCTCTATTTGCTCTACATAAAGATGGCCTAGGCTATAAGAAGATTGCCAAGACCCTGAAACTTAGCTGCAGAATGGTGGCCAAGACCATAAAGTGGTTTAACATGGAGCTGGTGCACTACAATAGGTTTTTCACCTCAATGCAAAAATGCATTGAGGTGAAAAATGGTGAGGGTTTACAACCGCTTTATTGGTTGTGTTTTGCTTTATTTTGAGGGGACAGCAAATTTACACTGTTATACAAACTGTACACTCACTACTTTACATTGTAGCAAAGTGTCATTTCTTCAGTGTTGTTACATGAAAAGATATAATAAAATAATTTATTGTTGTGAGATATATATATGGAAAAGAAAAAAGCTGCGCTACCTGAAAATATCTTCTAAATGATAATGAACATACACCCAGAATAAATAATGATGCTACACAATTTTATGAATGAAGAGAAAAAGTGCAACACAAAATAATGACATCTACTGTCAATAGATATTGTGTGAATGTTAAAGAAGAGAACCCCACTAATAATGAGATCAGATGGGTTTCATAACACACATGAAAAAATGAAAAAAATAATAATCAATGTGCAAATTCAATAAAAGTCCAAATGAATAGATAGGTAGTCTCTCTGAAAAGATCTATCCAATAATTACATCCATGAAAACATGCAGTACACCTCCAGAATAGTGCTGTTCTCAGATTGAGAAAAATAAATTCCTCCACTAATATAAACACTGCCGCTTACCAAAACTATAGATCTCGTGTTAAGGAGATCATGCACGCTTGATACTGACAACCTGGCCAGAATGATAATGGCTCCCTGCAGTGATTCCTCCATTCCCTGGTTCCTGTATCGTGATAAGGTCTCAAAACGATCAACTCAACAGTAACACAGATTTGGGTATTGGAAAAACAGAAGAGACTCCCATAGCGTAATCCAGTCAAGTTAAATTTAATATGGTTAAAAACAAATGCACTCACATTTAGAAGATGGATAAAAAGCAATTGAAAATGTATGTAGCCGGCGGGCTTGTTTCCACAGCCCGTAGCTTCCGGGACTTCCGTGGATCGTTGCGGTGACATCAGCACGCCGCTCCTCCCTATGCACGTTTTGTCATATGTGACGTCGTCCAGGGGCACGGGCGGCGTGCTGACGCACCGCTTTATATACCCATTACATTAGGAAACCCAGCCCAGAGATCTGGGAGTCCCCTGACAACGCCGCCGCCATTTTGGATTAGGGCAAACACACCAGTTGTCCATTAACTAGTGCGGGCATATATTAAAAATAGCCACGCTTTAGCCAATCATAATATAAAATATAAAAATTGATTTAAATTCATTTATATTCCAAAATCTATTTGAAAAAATTCAATGTTTAAATTTTTAAATTTTGAAATTAATGTTTATGTTCAGGAAAGAGAACAACTTCTATAAGTACTGGGCTCATCGCATGACAGGTGAGTCATCCAAAATATGGTCCAGAAAAGAAAAAAAAGGGGAAGGGAGTTATTGAAATAAATAACCATATATAGTTATCAAAAACTCCAACATATATTATGTCAAAATACAAGAATATGGACAAGAGACTAGCAGATGATCTCCAAAACTGAAAATTGTGGCGTATATGACACATCAGAGTTAAAGGCCATCTAAAGTATATCCACCTATCATGAAACTGGTGGTTCATGTGGGTGATTTATCGGGACCTACCCAGATGTCTAGGCTAGTTTACAGACAAAATGGAACAACCATATAAACTTCATCCCACCAACATGAAATTCAGCCATTGTCAATGAAGGCATTGACATCTCTGTCTATGTTCAAACCGTGAGGGACGTAGCATTGAACCCGGTATATCCATGCCATCTCCATTTTGGAGAGTTCCCTAACCAAGGAACTACCTCTCCAATGGGCATCAAATGTATCTATCCCTAAAAAAAGTGTATTGGCCGGGTTACGGTTATGGTGTATATCGTAATGTTTTGAAACAGAATGGTATTTAAAGCCAATCTTGATGTTATTAATATGCTCACCCAGTCTCATCTGCATAGATCTTTTGGTCCTGCCAATATACTGGAGACCACAGGGACAATGTAAAAGTTATACAATTCCCGTGGAACTACAAGTGATGAAGGGTTCTATTTTATGTTCCTTGAATGTGCTAGTGGAGAAAAAAGATTCAGTTTTCTTTGATCTGCTTTTATTCAGTGTGCATACCTGGCATCTGCGACACTAGTGGTAACGAGACAGATCTTTCTGGAAAAAAGATACCTTCTTCTTAGGGGGGTCGACCATGTTGGGGGCCACCCAATCCCTGAGAGAAGGAACTCCCCTAAAAATAACCTGGGGGTTGGGTGGCAAAAAGGTATTGATGACCCTATCGTTCCCCAATATGTGCCAATGTTTGCGTATGATTTTCTTAATTGCATAGTGTTGGGTCGAAAAGGTGGTGATAAACGGCACAGATGGTCTGTCCCTAACCTTTAAAGTTCCGGCGTCCAACAATGTTGATCTATCAACATTAGCTATCTCCTCCATTGTCATTTCAAGATGTTCCTGATGGTAACCTTTCTCCTGTAATCTTCCCTTGAGGATCCCTGCTTGTAGCCTGTAATCATCTAAAGTTGAACAGTTCCGTCTCATCCTAATGAATTGGCTTTTAGGGACAGATTTTAACCAAGAGTCGTTGTGGCAACTCCCCAGGGGGATGAACGAATTTTGATCTTTTTGGTTAAAATATGATTTGGTCTTAAACGAATCGCTAGCCTTCATGATAGTGAGATCTAAAAAATTGATACTCTCTTGGCTAGCCTCATGGACAAAACAGATACCTCTCTCATTCTCATTGAGAGAGGAGAAAAAATGATCTAGTTCAGATTTGATGCCCCCCATAGGAGAAGGACGTCGTCTATATACCTAACCCATAAAATCAAATGGGGGTTTCTATCCTTATAGACATCGTCCTCCTCCCATTTGGCCATAAACAGATTAGCCAGACTGGGGGCATTTTTAGCCCCCATGGCTACACCGCATTGTTGGCGGTAATTATGGTGGTCAAACCAAAAATAGTTATGGCCAGCTGCATATTCAAGAAGTTCCATGATAAACTCTTGTTTTAGTTCCGGTACATTCGAAAAAATGCCTGCTGAAATGCCTAAATTATGTGGAATGATGGTGTACAGCGACGTAACGTCAGCTGTCACCATCCACATATCATCGCTAGGTGTATTTTGGGAAATCAGATCCAATACATGCCTAGTGTCCTTAACCACTTCCATACCAGGCACTTACGCACCTTCCCGCCCAAGCCAATTTTCAGCTTTCAGCACTGTCGCACTTTGAATGGCAATTGCGCAGTCATGCTACACTGTACCCAAACAAAATTGGCGTCCTTTTTTCCCCACAAATAGAGCTTTCTTTTGGTGGTATTTGATCACCTCTGCGATTTTATTTTTTTTGCGCAACAACTAAAAAAAGACTGAAAATTTTGAAAAAAAAATACGTTTTTATATTTTTCTGTTAATTTTTTTGAAAATAAGTACGTTTTCTCTTTCAATTACGGGCACTGATATGGCGGCACTGATGGGCACCGATGAGATGGCACTGATGGACATCGATGAGGTAGTACTGATGGGCACAGATGAGGTAGCACTGATTGGTGGCGCTGGTATGCGGCACTGATGGGCACACATAGGCGGCACTGATGGGCACACATAGGTGGCACTGATGGGCACTCATAGGCGGCACTGATGGGCACTCATGGGCGGCACTGATGGGCGCTCATGGGCGGCACTGGGCACTCATAGGCGGCACAGATGGGCACTCATGGGCGGCACTTATGGGTGGCACTGATGGATACTTATGGGTGGCACAGATGGGCACTGATAGGTGGGCACTGGGCATGGATGGGCACTGTGGGGTGGCACTGATGGACACTGTGGGGTGGCACCGATGGACACTGTGGGGTGGCACTGATGGACACTGTGGGGCAGCACTGATTTATCCATGTTGCCAGTCAGTGCCCATTTGTGGGCACTGATTGGCATCTTTTTTATTTTTTACTGCTTTTTTTTTCACTGACTTTTTTTTTTGCCCTTCCCTGGTGGTCCAGTGTGGGCTTTCCTGGTGGTCCAGTGTGGCGATCCGAGGGGGGTCTGCGCTGATAAACAATCAGCGCAAACCCCCCCTGTCAGGAGAGCCGCCAATCTGCTCTCCTCTACTCTGTCAGATGCGAGTGAGGAAGGGCCATCAACGGCTCTTCCTGTTTACATCGTGATCAGTCGTGATTGGACACGGCTGATCACATGGTAAAGAGCCTCTGCCGGAGGCTTTTTACCGAGATCGGAGATTCAGGGTGTCAGACTGACACCCCGCATCACCGGGCGCGCGCGGCATGAAATCCTGCAGGACGTCCATGGACGTCCAGTCAGGATTTCAGAACCACTTCCCGGACGTAGGTTAAAGTGGAGTTTCCATCCCAACATTTTTTTTTCATTATTGTGCTCATTAGACCTAAAAAAGTAAAAAAAAAAAAAATATTTTTTTTTACTCATCTGGAAATGCCTGTTGCTATGCGGTCCCACAAAATCTGCCTTTGAAATCACCTAGGATTCTGACATCATCTCCCTCTAATGCTCCTGGGAAATGTGTGTCATAATTTCCCAGGATGCAGTGCGCTGTCCAATTATCACTCCCCATCCAAGACTTCCAGGAAGTAAGTGCTTGTAGGCTCCACAATGCCCACAAGCAAAATGACAACGGTGTGGACATAGTTTTATAAACTATCTTTTTTGAATATCTATGCGGATCGGCGGCGGATTGTAAAATAGTAA
This sequence comes from Rana temporaria, assembly GCF_905171775.1. NCBI lineage: Eukaryota > Metazoa > Chordata > Amphibia > Anura > Ranidae > Rana > Rana temporaria. Next base: position 124,040,566 of record NC_053490.1, on the reverse strand, counting down.
GTGACCGGATTTATATTATAAAAACGCAGGATGAAAGGACATACATTTAAAACATGCTAATTGTGGTTGGAACTCCGCTTTAAGGTAAGACAGTATTTTGAGTACCAAAGGCTGTAAAAAGTGGTGGAGTCGATCCCACTCACAATCGGTCGACCCAGGGGGCAAGTGAGAATTTTATGTATCTTGGGTAGACAGTACAAAACTGGTACCCTAGGGGCCTTGGGAATAAGAAAAGATTGCTCCTTTTCAGTTGGAATACCCTGTTCGAAACCCTTTGTGACCAATATTTGTAAGGTATCCCTATATTGGATGATTGGACTCCCTGGGATAGGAACATACGTGTCTCGATCGTCTACAATTTTGTGCATTGCTTTCAGACACTTGTCTCGATCAAGAATCACTATTCCTCCTCCCTTATCCGCTGGCCGGATAACCAGCTCATTGTTGTTACAAAGCGAATCCCTTTTCTAAATGTTTGTCCATCTTACTAGCAGTGATTTTAATAGATTCTACGTCACGTAAAACTACATCCCTAAACACCCGCAATGATGGGGCTAGGGTGCCTGAAGGATTGAAAGTACTGTAGAAGCATTAGCCAATCCATATATATACTGTATATATATTTTGATTGCCTGCTATGCATAATATTACCCCACTTTTGCATCATATGCTTCTAAGTAGGATAATTTGTCATAAAAAAATAAATTATTGCATATACTGAAATATTTTCTTTTATGAAGCAAGCCTTGTATCTATACATTAGTTAAAGAGACCCTGTCACCAGCCCCTTTCATTTTAACAAAAATGTTCCCTTAAGATTATATGTGCATTCAATGTATTTTATGCATGTTATTTACCTGTGTAGGCATCCAAAAGGCCTGAGACTGCTGCTGGATGACAACATCTTGGGTGTGATGTCAACATGGCCAGCAGAGCTTGTTTGGCTGGGCTTCTCCTATGGGTCACAGGAGTGCAATTAGTTTTGCACTCATGGGACCCATTTTCAGCAGAAGTCTGCTGACGTCACACAGATCAGTCCAGGCACCGTGTCATCCCGATTCTGGAAGCCTGGATCCTCCAGGTGCCTGGACTGATGGCTGTCTTAGCCTCTCAGAGCTCCAATGAGCGTGGAGTAGCAGAGCAGGAGAGCAGCTGACTGATAGGCGATGTTTGATGGCTCGGTTTTTAGAGCAGAAGGGGACGGGACAGATGCAGCAACGGATGCTGCATCAACCTAGGTAACTTTGAATATGGGGGGAAAAAAATTCCCATACTTCTCTTCTAACTTTTAAACACTTTTACGGGAAATTTCAACAATGGGATAAACCCCAATTCTCATGGTTTGGGAGATCAGCCATTATAAAAATTTGTATTCTCTTTAGAATCCCATACACCATTTAAGCCATACCGATAGACATACCAAATACCCCTTTCGCTACTCTCTGTGCACTTTTTATGGCTTTTCTTTGAAACAATAAACAACCCTAAATACATTTTAATTTACCTTATGACCAAAAAAACTTAAAGGCAATTGGTGCTCCCCAACCTTCATGAGTATTATTGGACATCACTACTCACTAGAATTGTAGACTGGCACATTTGCATCACTTGTAAGGACTGGGTCACCCTAGACTAGAGCAATCTTTCACAAACATCCCTCCACAATCTATACAATGACTATCACATACACATCTGGCCTATCTATCACATTTCCAATGCCACCCCCTGCAAATATCTGCTGAAAGTTTTCTGCTATACACATGGTTGGGCTCAGTTTAGGTTTACTCAAAGACACTATAAGGAGCCTGGCATATACTGGAGTAGGTTACTTTTTTTAGACAGATATGCTTAAAATGGAACCAACGCTACTATTTACCAGGCCACCAGTGTAGTCCTAAAGAACATTGTAACAGACATTTACATTAAATATTGAATGATTTAAATAAAACAGCATAGGGCAAATGAGCTAAGTGAAGGAGATTGTGTTGTACATAATTGTTGTAAGAGAGGAGCTCAGTCTACACAGAGGTCAACAACACAGCAATATCATACAAACAGTTATATGATATAGCAATTTTCAGTGTGTTTATGCATGATTATATCAGACAGTGGGGAATTTCTTTGAGGTCTAGGTGCCTTGTGCATGCACTTTATACAGCCTGCCTGACTGGCTTGCCACAGACTCCCCAGAGACTAGGAGTTTGAGAAATGTTAGATTCTCACACTCATTTTCCATGCAGATGATTTATAAACCGCACAGAAAATGTAGGCTTATATACATAGCTGTAGGTGAGTGACAGCAGTAAACATTTACTATTCTAAAACAATGCTTGCTTTTATTATCAGTGTTTTAGAAGGTTCCAGATACAGTGGGGATCGAAAGTTTGGGCACCCCAGGTAAAAATTTGTATTAATGTGCATAACGAAGCCAAGGAAAGATGGAAAAATCTCCAAAAGGCATCAAATTACAGATTTGACATTCTTATAATATGTAAAAAAGAAAGTTAGATTTTATTTCCATCATTTACACTTTCAAAATTACAGAAAACAAAAAAATGGCGTCTGCAAAAGTTTGGGCACCCTGCACAATTTTTAGCATGCACTGCTTCTTTTGCAAAGCTGAGACCTGCCAGTATCATGGATTGTTCAAAATCATCGTCTGGAAAGACCAGGTGATGTCAATGTCAAAGGTTTTAAATGCCCAGACTCATCTGACCTTGCCCCAACAATCAGCACCATGGGTTCTTCTAAGCAGTTATCTAGAAAACTGAAACTGAAAATAGTTGACGCTCACAAAGCTGGAGAAGGCTATAAGAAGATAGCAAAGCGTTTTCAGATGTCAATATCCTCTGTTCGGAATGTAATTAGGAAATGGCAGTCATCAGGAACAGTGGAAGTTAAAGCAAGATCTGGAAGACCAAGAAAAATATCAGACAGAACAGCTCGCAGGATTGTGAGAAAAGCAGTTGTGAGATTGTGAGAAAAGCACTATTCCAATATAAAGAGATACTTGTACAAATATGGTCATCATGGAAGAGTCATCAGAAGAAAACCTCTTCTACATCCTCACCACAAAAATCAGCTTTTGAACTTTGCAAATGAACATATACACAAGCCTGATGCATTTTGGAAACAAGTTCTGTGGACTGATGAGGTTAAAATAGAACTTTTTGGCCGGAATGAGCAAAGGTACGTTTGGAGAAGAAAGGGGACAGAATTGAATGAAAAGAACCGCTGTCCAACTGTTAAGCATAGGGGTGGATCAATCATGCTTTGGGGTTGTATTGCAGCCAGTGGCACAGGGAACATTTCACGATTCAGCAAATTTTGGATGGTAACTTGATGCCATCTGTGAAAAATCTGAAGTTAAAGAGAGGATGGCTTCTACAAATGGATAATGATCCTAAACACACCTCAAAATCCACGGGGGATTACATCAAAAGTCGTAAACTGAAGGTTTTGCCATGGCCTTCACAATCTCCTGACCTCAACATAATTGAAAATCTATGGATAGACCTTAAAAGAGCAGTGCGTGACAGACAGCCCAGAAATCTCAAAGAACTGGAAGACTTTTGTAAGGAAGAATGGGCAAAGATACCTCAAACAAGAATTGAAAGACTCTTGGCTGGCTACAAAAAGCGTTTACAAGCTGTGATACTTGCCAAGGGGGGCAGTATAAGAAATTAAATCTGCAGGGTGCCCAAACTTTTGCAGACACCATTTTTTTGTTTTCTGTCATTTTGAAAGTGTAAATGATGGAAATAAAATCTAACTTTTTTTGACATATTATAAGAATGTCTAACCTGTAATTTGATGCCTTTTGGAGATTTTTCCATCTTTCCTTGGCTTCGTTATGCACATTAATACAAATTTTTACCTGGGGTGCCCAAACTTTCGATCCTCACTGTATCTGGAACCTTCTAAAACACTGATAATAAAAGCAAGCATTGTTTTAGAATAGTGCCCAAACTTTTGATCCCCACTGTAAACGAAAATGAGGAAACTCTGAAAGAAGCTGTTATCAGAATACATACTTAGTACAGATATGACCTGGCAGACAACGGTAATAATTTCACAGAGGTTCTATCCCTTTACCACTAGTTAAAATAATCTTTTAAGGCAGTGTATGTTACTGCTAGAGAGAATATTCTTTTCTCACTAACCACTGTCACAGGGGTGTCAAAGACCCCTAAACATATAGCAATAAAAATCTGACAGAGGTTTTATTCCAGCCCTACTCTATTAAAATGTTCTAATTGTTGTGCATTTATTCCCACTGGAGAGAATTCTTGAATTGACAACTGTCACATGAACAGGGGAGAGAGAAATACTTTGCAATAGAGACACAGATAAAAAAAACACAGTAAACTGAAGTAATACCCAGGCAAATACCATATCATATACTATCTATCTTGCTTTCCATTTTTTTTAAATATCAGATGAGAGATTATCATACACCTGAGTTTACCATTAAAGGGTCAAGTTTCACACAGTATAATAAACTCTCTTTGTTGCCAGGGGCAACAGCCAACAACAGGCAGGACAGATGTGACAGATTAAGATGGTCAGCATCATCACCAGCTAAAGCTTATCTGTGTAGCACAGTGGCTTTATTGTTGGCACTGCTGCCTTGCAGTACTAGAGACCTTGGACCAAATTTCAACAAGGACACTACCTAAAAACATGCTGGTACTGTAACTGGCTCCTGTTTAAATTGGCAATAGTATGTGTATGCATGTGAATTATGCCTCGTACACACGATCAGTTTTCCCGATGGGAAAAAAATGAGAGGAGAGCTTTTGCTCCTTGAAGTTTTTCCGACGGGAAAACTGCCCAAAAACCGCTGGACAAAAAAAGAGAACCAGTTCTCTTTTTTCCTGTTGGGAAAACCGGCTGACTTTTGCCCAGCGTTTTTTGGCAGTTTCCCTATGGGAAAAACTGTGATGGAGCATACACACGGCTGGGATTCCCAGCCAAAGCTCCATTGCAGTTTTCCTGTCGGGAAAATTAGCGGTGTGTAGGGGGAAAGACTGACCGAGCAGGTTCTCGGCTTTCCCGCGGGATTTCCGACGGGAACTTTTCCCGTCGGAAATCCTGCACGTTTATACAAGGCATTAGATTATAAACTCCTTGAGGGCAAGGATTGATGTGACTTGACAATATGTAAATTGTAAGTGCTATATAAATTCCTGTAATAAATAAAATACAGTAGTGTTGTACAATAATTAATCTGAAATATGTAATTGATGTAGTAAGTCAGCTTAACAGACACACAAGTCTTGTTTTCCTAAAGGGGAAAGTTTTTTTTTAATAAGTTGCAGAAAATTAAAATAATATTTAAAATAAGACTGATTCATTATTGTTTCCATAAGGTATAATTTTCACAAAATAGACATATAAGACTTGAAAACAAATCAGGGTTGATTCATTAAAGTAACTGAGATGAAGCTTCACTTTGCAAAGAAAACCTAATCAAATACAGGGAAAATGGAATATCAAAACAGCGTTTTTGCTTGCATATGATTGGACGATGGAAGTCAGCAGAGCTTTCCCTTATTTACTTAGCTTTGGAGAAAAAAAGTTTGGTCAGCGGGACTTTAAATGAGGCCAATCACCATGCCGAGTAAGCATGTAGGATATACAGTATTGCTTAATTGGGTTCCAACACAAAAGGGGGGAGTTAGTTTGGGACTTAGAATGAGAAATGTATAGCAAAAAGCAGTCTTAGAAAAGAGCATTTTATTATGTCTTGTGATATCATGTAAAGCATACTGAATGACAAAAATTGCATCCACAAAATCGCATAAACATGCTACAAATTACATATGCATATTAACACCATGGTACTTGGCATATCGTGGAGTAAAACCACTGGAGGGGCTTGATGGTATAATGAGGATCTAGGAGTAAAACAGTATAAAAAACATAAAATCATCTGTATGAACATCATGCATCTATGTATGTATGCTCGATACGTTTCGTTGGGGTATGCCAACTCTTCAGGGGCGAATGCAATGGTGATCTATAAAGAGACATAACCATATGGTATAATTTTGTAGTAGAATAATATAAATAATGTAAAAAGAACGATATATATAACCCTATAAATACTCACGTCATCTGTGTAGATGTGAGCACAGGACCAGATCCATTGAAATTGTCTGGCATTGGAGCTGATGTAGAGACACGTGGACAAACAGGGAGCACTGTGGATTCCCCAAAGCCAATGTGTGAATGTAGAAGACAGTGGGCCAACACTTCTGTGGATTGAGATCAGTGGTATATAATGAATGTATAATATTATTAAGAAGTGTGAACAAGCCCATAGCTTTGGAGAAACTGCACTTGCAGAGTGCATCTGCCCATGTAAAGTGCAGTCTATTTGCCTTTAGAAAACATAACCCATTGCATGCTGTGTTTTTACAATATGTTATCTTGAATTTAATGAAAATTATGGGAGAGTAGCACCCAATTTCTGATATTCTTTAGATTATTGGAGGAGCACAATCTGTAATGCCGCGTATACACGGTCGTTTTTCGGCATGAAAAAAAATGAAGTTTTTCAGCATGTCCAAAAAACGAAGTTTTTTTCCAACTTCATCATTAAAAACGATGTTGCCCACACACCATCGTTTTTGAAAAATGATGAACAAAGCGTGGTGATGTACAACACGTACAACGGCACTCTGAAGGGGAAGTTCTATTCGCTTTTGGGCTGCTATTAGTTGATTCCATGTTAGTAAAAGATGATTCGCACTTTTTTGTCTGTTACAGCGTGATGAGTGTGCTTACTCCATTATGAATGGTAGTTTTACCTGAACGAGCGCTCCCGTCTCATAACTCGCTTCTGGGCATGCGCGGGTTTAAAACGTTGTTTTAGCCCACACACGATCATTTTCACAACCCGAAAAACGACATTAAAAAATGCAGCATGTTCGAATTTTTTTTTGTTTTTCAGAAGCCGAAAAACGATGTGAAACCCACACACGATGATTTTAAATGACATTTTTAAAAACGTCGTTTTTTTTTCATGCCGAAAAATTATCGGGTGTACAAAAAGTCCAAAAAGTGTTTAACATTTTGTATCAATATAGCTGTTTCTAGTGAGGCTGACCTCAAATCTGTTAAAATCACTAATCAGCTATACAGAAAAAAAATACTTGGAAATCCTGTTTATTTAGCTTTAATGCGGTAATTGCTTCAACCACACTTTGGAGATTTTTCACCTATTTACAGCTAGTGATATCATGACCTAGTTTCCACGTCATAGTAGAAAAACCAAGGCTTTGTATATCATACTGGTTCCACTGAAAGTGATGCTCTAACAATCTAACAATCTATAATGAAGCAGGTGCGAGCATCAAAAATTCTTAAACACAATTTTACATCCACATCAGTTATTAGGAAAACATAAAAATTATTGTTGGCCCATTAATTAATAGCAGTGGTAATAAATATAGGGCAGCAGTGAAATAAATCTGCAAATATTAAAAATCGAAAAATTAAATAAGTCTGAACATTATTTGGAATTTCAAATAGAATATCGAAAAGGCAGGATTTGCTGACTAATATACAGTATATGGAAAACATATTACGTGGCAACATGTGTAAGATGTAGATTTTGATGCTGTTAATAGCAAATTTGATATATTTAAACTTCAGGAACTTCAGAACTAACATATAGTTCATACCTGTGCAACATACATACAGGATATCAAATATATATAAACCAAAAGATGCCTATTAGCTCTGCGGTCTTGTCTGTTCTTGTCACCTTCTACATGAGCCGCAGCCATGAAACTTCTATGCTCTATGCATTGGTCTGTGTACCTCTAAAACCACAGAGAGAGCGAGAGTGGTCACACTAAGCTACAAAGCTAAAGAAATACACAAATCTTCCCCTTGACCCATTTATACATTACAAGTCAAATTGAACTTTTGCCCTTGCCACAGCAGAGCTCATAGTCTAATCACCCCATGCTCTGCAGTACAGCTAAGCTTTATCTTGATAGCACTAAAAGTGTATTTAAGGACAAAACGTTTTTAGTTTTGGACAGTTTAAGTTAGAACCCCCCTCTTTTTTTTATTACTTTCTGTGTTGCCATTGGGGAGCATTACACTAGTTGTTCTAAGACCCATTATCACCAGGACTAAAAGTGAGGAAAATCTAAAATTTTGAGTTGTCATCAGAACAGAAATAGAGGGGAAATTCAGATGGAAACACTTTTCAATTACAATACCTAAGAGAGGACTTCCCTCGCTTTTGAAAGATTTCTCTCTCTTTCTGTTGTGTCTACGGGACAGGAAAGGTAATCTCCCTGTAGGGACAGAAAAGTAAAGTGGAGTTTAATGAAAAAGTCTATTGAAACTGAAATTTGGACAACTGATCAATCAACAAGAGGATGTGGTACTGACAGAACATGCCATATGTTTACTTACAAGGGTAGTAAATTGTGGTGAACAAAAATCTACCATAGACATGAGATGATCAATGCCCATTGCAGTCAAATACAGTCAGATGAGGGAATGATTGTGAATGCATGACTACTCTGCGGCCACTCTAGACACCTCCTGTATTTCGATCATACACAATAGATTTCTCAGGTGATCAAAACTATTTTACCCAAGCCTATTTAGAGCAGTAGTAGCCAAAAACAATTGTGCTTATTTATGTCATAATGAGTAAAAAAAAATATATGAGTAATCTAGGTGTGAGAAAACATTGAAAGTTTGGACAGGTAATCATGTAAGGTTAGAAAGATGCTACAGGGCCTTTAACATTGTGGGTAATCAGTGGAACATCTGTATAAAAACGGTACTTCTAATTGCAAAAAAGGTCTACTTTTTATTGGAGATCAAAGTGATACTGTAGACCACCCTTTCTCAACCTTTTAAATTATTCTCATGTCTTTTAAACCCCAGCTAAAACCAATTAATTGAGGCTTAGTTGGAAAAAGGCCCCCCTACATTGGTGGTCTGAATGCCAGCATTACAGACAGCCAAAAAGACCATTGGTGTCATACAGCTGGCTCTGCCAAGCGGTATTTGCCCTGGTAGTATGCAGGCACCTTTAAATTGGAAATCAATCACCCAAAGCTCAAGGAACCCCTGGCAATCTCTGGAGGAAACCAAGGTTGCTATGGCTGCTGTAGATTAATAACTAGAGATGAGCATAATAATTAACCAGAAAGCCAAATCTGCAGGTAGCCAGCTATTCACGAATTCTGCCTAGTCCACCATGTAGACTGATTTGTTGAATCTTTCCAGTGGGTCAACTTTGGGGCAGTCATTTCACATTTTGGTAACTAATCAAACTTAGAGGCAAGTTCAAACACAGTTTTACTGGTGGCATTGCAGTGACATCAGTCACAAGGAAATAGGCCATCTTTGGTCATAAGGCAATGTCCTAGCTCAAAATTTACAGCATATCGCCAGGAAGAAGAGGCAAAGTGACCCCTTGGACCTAACATATTGGGCATTCTCTTATTATTTAGAGGGAGTGGTACTTTTGACAATACATATAGTACAAAACATTTATAACAGGAGTGACTTTTTTTATTTTACACTCTGCCTTCTGAATTTTATCCTATAATCTGAAAACTTTTAGCAGTGTGTTATAATTTTACTGTGGGAGAAAATGACAGCTGGAATCAGAATACTTGCCCAAACTAACTCAGATACTTTACTTTCTCCCAGTCTTTCTCCATCTATCCAATAGATGTAAAGAAAATACACAGTATATCAGTCTGTTATTCACATTACTAGGGAGATGTTTAATTTAAACAGTATCAGTTAAATCAGTATTTTCAGGATTAGGCTTTTGCCGCCCTTGTCTTGACACCTTCTGCTAAATACTGTATATTATTTGCTTGTTACAGTATACGAAAATAGAGAAAGTCTTGAATTTTCTTGAAAGTCTAATCTTGAAAGTAAAATGACATAAAACCACATAGACCATTGATGAATGCTGATTGCAAAGTTACTAGACGATACTGATGCTGGACACCAACATGTTTCGCAATTAAGCGTCGTCAGGGCGCCGCATCCTTCTATCTCTGTATCTGATCATACAAAACAAAATACATGTGTAGCGCTACCCCCTCAGGAGCAGCTGATTGTTGTTGGGATCGGCATATTAAGTTACCTTTTACCGTTGTCTAGGGGTGAAGTTGAGGAGTAGATTAGTGAGCGAATGTCCAGACAATAAATGAAGGTTTTCTGAATGCTTTATTCTTGGCCCAACATGACCAACATCAACATGAGGTAGAGAGAAAAGGTTGATGAAGCAAGAGAGGTCTTTGCAGTATCAGGCCTGGATATGAGAAAGAGCAATCCTGCTCTCAGTAGTAGTAGATACGATTTGTCACCACGCTAGCCAGAGTGGGTAAAGTGCCTCCGGACAGACTCCTGCCACAAGCCTGGCAGCCGAAGCGCCACTTTAAGGTTGCTGGGAGGAACAGACCTCTGCCACAGGCCTGGCTCTAGGGACCTCTGCCACAGGCCTAGTACTTGGATGAGCTAAATGGATTGAGCGAATCCTCCCAGTAGATTAGATTAGGGTCACCGGGTGACAGTTGAAGTGTACCTGTCAATGTCCCGGTCACCAGATCCCCGATGGTTCGTCCAGGCCCCTCAGATAACCTGCTTTTGGGTTCTCCTTGAGCCAATCCTCCACCGTTCAGCACATAGCTTGGGATCTTTTCAACAGAGTCGGGGACCCAGCGAGTCACTGGGACCCCTTTCAGCAACATGGAGCTTCGTGTAGCGTGTGACCCCGGCCTTGTAGGCCATATCGCCGGGGGTCTGTTGGATGCGCACACCCTAAAGGTGGGTGCCGCACCTGGAACCCGCGAAGAACCAACAAAAATGGCGTCTGCCACAGATATCCTCTCCCCCAGCATGCCCCGTGAGGGAAAACTCCTCTAATTGGCTGCTGGGGAAAAGTGGCTCCGCCAGAACCCCTCTAGCGCCAGCTGTCGCCCAGGGGTGGGATCGGCACCCCTGGAGCGCAGACTGACCTACAGGACAGTTCAGGAATGACAGCAGCCCAATTTTAACAAATTATGAATGGGAGCAAAATAACTCTCCCATTCCCCACTAACTTTAGCGTAGTGCCCATACTGAAAGTAAGGGGGCGCTACACATGTCATTAGTATAAATCTACATTCAAGAATTTTATAACATCATTGTTTAGGTCATTGCATTATTAACAATCCATTTTATATATTCATGCTCACCTAGTCTATAGGATTCTGAAGAGAACGTACATACCGCCGAGCGAGTACCCACCCAACTTGGAATGCAACTATTTCTTACAATTTTGAGAAGGCGCCAATAATTTTGTCCAGTCAATTTTTAGAGTTTTGCGTGGAATGTGTCAGATTTGGCTTTCTGTTTCTCCACTTTTTTGTGCTATACCAATACAAACAGAAGAAATAAACATGAGAATACCTAAACATCTGTAATTGCAACAATTTTCTGCGAAGTGGTTCATTATCTGACAGAAATGTAGGGTTGCCAATATTTTTGGCCATGACTGTATATACTGTATATAAGAATAACGAACAGGTTAAATATACTGTGCATCATGTTGAAATAGCCTGCCCTGGTCTAAACTTTTCAAAGGTAAAAAGAGTTCTAAGCTCCATCCCTCTGGTGCTAAGCTATATCACATGCACTTTGCATTTACTGCAAACTGATGATGTGGCATTTAAAAGTTCAATGGTAGGGACAAGTATTAGTACCAGGTTGGTTGGGGCCCAATAATGATTTGATCATAGGCTGAAACCCCATGTACAGTCTGGTTCTGTATCCAAGGGGTTCCACAGGGACACAGAAATTAATCTAAAGACTGAGGCCGTGTACACACCATCAGTCCAAACCGATCAAAACGGACCGAAGTTCAGTTTCATCGGTCCAAACCGTCCGTGTGTATGCCCCATCGGTCTTTTGTCCTTCGGACAAAAGTTAGAGAACTTGCTTTAAAATTGAACCGATGGACCGCTGACCGATAGGTCCAAACCGATGGTTAGTACACAAAAGCATCGGTTCAAAACCCACGCATGCTGAGAATCAAGTCAATGCATGCTTGGAAGCATTGAAGCATTGTGTTTTACGTCACCGCGTTCTGACCCGATTGGTTTTCAGACCATCAGTCTGCTTCAGCGGTGAACCGATGAAAACGGTCCGTCGGACCATTCTCATCGGAGGGATCGACCGTGTGTATGCGGCCTAACAGAGGCACTGGAAGGCACAGTTGTTACCTTTGAAATATTTTCGGTCAGGTCAGGTTCTTGTTAATTTGTTGGTTCAGTTCTACAAATGCAAGTTCAGGATGTAAGTTTGACTTTCAAAATCTTTTACCAGGGGATGATCATCAAGAAAAGCTAATAGAAGATATGGAAACATCAGCCAAAAGTGAAGTGGATGGAGAAGAGACAGGAACAATGCCCTCGCCATCTTTAGTAGTCCCTATATCATCTCCTGTTGATACTAATGGATGTGTCAAATATTCAGAAGGTAAGTTGTTGCCATTAGCTATTTTTCTTTATAGTTGAGGTTACCCACACAATGCTTTTCAATGCTTGCTATCTCACAAGACCTAGTGTTGCAGCTTGCTTAATCAATACTTAAAGCATGCATTATCTCTGCAGGACTGAAGAATCCATCAGCTTAGCTCTCCTTACTATAAAAAAAAATACTTCCCTTCACACTGCAAAGCAATTCATTCAAATATATTTAGGGTCAATTTTTCTCAGGCTCGCAGGATCGGGGAAAATGCAAAAAAAAACAAGAAAGTCAAGCTGAGTTTATACTGGCTTCATCATTGAGAAATATGCTGATATTTTCACATGGAGGAATTGAAGGAGACACTGTTACACATGCGGCCTTGCCCTTGAAGTGTATGTCTAGGGGGAAAAAACATATTCACTAGTACATCTTAGCCTGTTGATCCTGCCAGAAATCATGTAAATAAGAACTGCGCGGTGCTCATAATACTTTCTGGTATTTAAAAGCTCTATTTGTGGGGAAAAAAGGGCGCCAATTTTGTTTGGGTGCCACGTCGCACGATCGCGCAATTGTCAGTTAAAGCGACGCAGTGTCGAATCGCAAAAAGTGCTCTGTCTTTGACCAGCAATATGGTCCGGGGCTTAAGTGGTTAAGAGATATCCACGGTAGCTACAGGTAAGCCTCATTATAGGCTTACCTGTAGTAAAAAGTGGAAGGGTTTACAACCACTTTAAAGGTGATGCTAACTGCAATTTGCATTGATTATGCGCAAAACATAGGAACTTAAATCAGCTTTCACTGTACCCACTGTAATTAGTCATTTTTACATATTACAGGTTTGTATCTGATGTACTGTATCCTTTATAATATATAAACGCTGGTAAACAAAGCTAATTAACGCCCCTTAGTAACTTTCTAAACCACCACTGCGCACAGGATAAACTTGATTACCTACAGCTGCTACTTAAATAGACATGTATATAGTGAATCTTTAGTGAAAAAAATTGTAGTGCTCTGTTTCATAAAACAGTACTAGTAAAGTGATTATATTAAAATAACATAAATAAACACATAAAAATTAGCACATAAAAATTAATAAGTGAAAGTGAATTAATGGTGCATGTGAATGATCCATAAACATATAAAGAAAGTTGAAAAGAAAATAAATTCATATAAAAGTGTCCATAAATCACACCAATCTTCAAGTGATTAAGTAGTGATTGATCAATGAATGGTATCTTTCTTGAAGAAATCTTGCGACAAACTTCCCACCACACCTCATGTGCTTGTGAATCAACTCCCAAAGGAAAAAAACTCACCAAAACAATATGCCTCACATTCACATGTTCAGCACAATAGCTTGATAACCCACCCGGGTTGATAGACAATTCCAACGGTGATCACAAATCAATCAAATCCACATGATAAAATAAAGAAAATGCTTCCAATGGTGAAGTATGTAAAACTAATTTATTAAAAAGTGCTCACAAATCCTCACTCATTGTACTCACAAGTTATAAAATTCACACAGACACTTCAATCAAAAAAGTTCTCTAATTAAGGAGACTTGCAGTAAGAAGTTAGGTTATTACGGTCACGGCGGACACAGAACACCCAGCGGATCTCACCCTCCACTTGCTCGCTCACTTCCCCAGCCGTAACAGCTACCTCCCTCAGCGGTGATAGTACGTATAGGGATCACAAGAATTTGCCGTGCAGGCCCCAGGCCCCTGTGTAACCAAGAGTAAATGATACTGTCATCAGAGTGCAAGAATGTATGTGACTCTCCTTTGAGTCATTCAGTTGTAGTGTAAAATTCCATCTTCCCGCTATACAGGTCTGTTCTACAAGGGCAAAAAAAGCTTAAGACTGTTTTTTTCTTTATTTATCACACTGCAGAAACGGCACAATCGTGCCCTTTTTTCAGTGCACATGCGCAGATGATGTCGGCGCAAGCATATATGGCAAATATCTCCTAAACCATGCAGGTTTGGGAGATATTTTTAATACCTACAGGTAAACCTTATTATAGGCTGGTAAGTGGTATGTAAGGGTTTACTACCACTTTAAGCAAAAGGTCAGATGTGTGCCATGATCAGAATATATGAAGTACCGTACCCCTAGAACCCTTGCATATCCAATAAGTAGGGTCAGCATCCTGGAACATTTGATGTAATCTCACCAAGACCTTTTACCTTCTTCTTAGGCCCCGTACACACGACCGAGTTTCTCGGCAGAATTCAGCCAGAGCTGAATTCTGCCGAGAAACCCGGCCGTGTGTACACTTTCGGCCGAGGAAGCCGACGAGGATCTTGGCGAGGAAATAGAGAACATGTTCTCTATTTCCTCATTGTTCAATGGGAAATTTCGGCTCGCCGAGATCCTCGGCGGCTTCACAAGGAACTCGACGGGCAAAACGATGTGTTTTGCCCGTCGAGTTCCTCGAACGTGTGTACGGGGCCTCAGGGCATTGGAAGATTTATGTGCAAATTGGAAAATATATTCCCTTTACTCAGGTCAAAATTGTTGGTTTAAATCCTTCTCCCATACTGTCAGGAAAGGTTGCACATAGTACTTGGCATAGTACTTAGAGGGAGAAGTAAGTGCAGTGTAGGTAATAGAGAGGCCATGTCTGAGTGGGGATGGGTCCTTACAGTATGTTCGAAAGTTGAATGGTCTTGAAGGTCTGCCCATTTAGGATGTTTAGAGAGTAGGAAGTGCCTTATTTGATAGGCCTACTATAGGATTCTGAATTCAATTGGATTCCGAATATGGTTTTCCAGCCCTTAGCAGCCCTAAAGTCCATTAATCATAAGACGTTTTCTCCAGGCAACCTCATGGTTGTCAAATACTGGTAACATGGGAGAGGTAACATATGGAGGTGCTAATTGCAATTTGCATTGATTATATGCAACAGGAACTGGAACATTTAAAGCAACCGATCAGCTTTCACTGTACCCCAGTTATATCAGAGATAGACTTGTTATTGCATTTTTCACATCGTTTTTGCCCTACTTTTAAAAAGAGAAAGTACAAATCTTTTAGTCAAGTTTATTATAAATTTTAAACATTTGTAATCTGATGTATCCTTTATAATATTCGTATAAAATTATTCTTTATTGCAGGGTGCATTAATTACACCCAGTTTACAACGTATGTTGGGTTTTCTAATATGGAAAATCCTAGCACTGCCTGCAGTGGCAGCTTGATACCTAACAAATTATATCTCCAGCAGAGTGGAAGAGGGTGTGTGAGCCTCCTCTGAATCATTCAGCAGTATTATAAAATCCCATCTCCCAGTTTTCCAGGTCTGTTCAACAATGGTAGCAGATGTTTTAGCCTTTAGAGAACTTTTGTTTACCCTCTGGGTGCCAATTTTTTCAAATATTCATATGTAACATTTCATATTTACCTGACGTCAAAATAAATAATCAAATTTTTCAGTCAAATAAGTAATCACATTTTAAGCATTGAGCAAGAAAGTGTTTGTTTTTTTAAAACCATACTTACCCTTAAAAAAAGAGTCTGTCTGTTTTGAATCATTGCTCATAGTACACTTTTAAGTCCTGTACACACGGCCGGGAATCCTGTCAGGAAAATAACATTGGTTTTCCTGACGGGATTCCTGGCAAGCTTACCTTGCAAAGACACTCAAAAGAACCGCCGTTTATTTGAATAGCAAGAACTCGGTGACGTCATCGACTACGACAAGCCGGTGCTCGTCACATTTGATGCCGTCGCCGCCATCTTGCTACACCCCACACTAACCTTGTATGCTACCGCAAATGCGTCAAAGTCTTATCGAGCATGTGCGGATTTACCTCGGACAGTTAAGCATACAGACGACCGGTTTTCTCGGCAGGAAACACTCTGCCGGGAATCCAACGGGAAAATAAAGAGCAGGTTCTCTATTTTTCCCGGGCAGTTTTCCTGTTGGGAAAACTGCTAGGGAGCATACACACGGCCGAGTTTCCCGGCCAAATGCTCTCCTGGCAGTTTTCATGCTGGGAAAATCGGTCATGTGTACGAGGCTTCACTGTAGCCCGCATTAATAAGCACCAAGAACTGGATAATGCTTACTTAGCAGAAATGTTTGTGACCTACAGGACTTATACCAAAGAAAGTATGGGTGATTGGCCTATAAAAGCAATGTGACATAAATATTACCAGCTAAATATGTCACCAATGGAAATAACGTTAGATGTTTCAGTAGTTCCCACGCGTTGCTCCCATTGCCCACACATTACTAACCGTAGCTTATAGCATCAGATGGAATATAGGACTGAATTACATTAACAAAAATAATTTTTGCACTTACTAAAAAAGTTGCCTTTCAGTAATAGCAGGCTGTAGTTAGCTGATGTTTCCAGTGCTAGCAGTTCTGGTACATAGTAATCTGCATTTTTTTTAAGACAGCATGTCCAAGTAATGAGATCAAGAAAACAATATGATTTTCTTCATATTACCTAGATTATTTTTTTTTCATTTAATTCTCGATGTTTTTCAAATCTTGCTATTAGCTTAGTACTATAAAGCAAAGATATGTTTTTTTACCTCAATGCATTCTATGCATTAAAGTAAAAAAAATCTTGTGTGTGCAGTTGACTCCCTCAGACCCCCCCCCCCTATATTTACCTGAGCCCGATCTCAATCCTGCGATGTGCACAAGAGCAGAGGTTCTCTCTGTTGATTGAAGATTGCTGCTGTTAATCAAATCCTGCAATGAGGGAGCGGGGGGGGGGGGGGTGTCAGGCGGAGCCCAGGACACAGGAAAGCTTGGCCCAGGATTGAGTGTCGTTCCTAAAATACAAAGAAGCTTCCTATAGTGGCATAGCGAGAAGGAAGATGAGGAGCCAGGAGCACCAGCGGGGGACCTGACAAAAGGAGGATCAGGGGTTGCTCTTTGTAAAACCTTTTCATAGAACAGGTAAGTATAAAATGTTTGGTATTTCTTTTTTAAGTTAGTTTTACGCTCACTTTAAGCTGTTTCATGATCTGGCTATGCAAACTTTCTGCCTCTCACATGGCAATGCTTAATCTGTGTAGCACCCTCTAGTTAGGTAGGTGCTAGAGTGAGTATTCATCAAGCATTTTAAAGAAGCCAAGCACTATTAAATGATGATGTTTCTATACTTTTATATAGAAACTATTTTTTTTTTTTTTTTTTTTTTAAGTTATTCTTCTTCCTTGTTATCATTTATAAGGTACTGCAGTAACGTCATGTATGCTATGTGGAAAGGAATACAGATCACCTGGTTTACAGACAGACCTCTCCTGGGATATCTGTCAATGTTCGGTCATCCTGAAGGACGACTTTGAAGTAAGTATTTTCTTATTAACCAACCCATTTTCTCTGAATCATTTGCTTTTTCTGCTTTTTTCCCAAACCAATAGAAATTAGGCACTTTCTAAATGTCTTTACGTATAACATCTGTAATAGCTTCCATTCACATCATGGTCCATGATAAATTCGGTAGGATTATATGCAATGTAATGTCTCAAGATAATAGAAAGAGATTACACTGATAGGGTAACTGTAAAAGGGTAAATTCTTCATACTGAAATGATTTATGAAAAGTGGAGCTCGAACCATCCTATAAAGTTCTGGACAAATTCCAAGAGTCAGGTAACTAATGTTACTAAATTATTAAGCATTTCATTTAACTGTTTTAACAAGTGTCAGTAAATCTATATGAAGGAAGGAGTATTCCCGTGCTGCCTGTAATAGCAGGGATAAAATCCTAGTTGCAGCAAACAACAAATAGGTCAACCCAAAACCCAAATAGTGGATAGGATAAAAATCAATGCATGATGTTGCGTTCTAGGTATTGTATAAGTGAATATACAAAAAAAACACATATAATCCTAGGTAATAATCACACAGTGCTAGCAATAATCAATAAATGAATAAATGTAAAGTGCAAGTGCTAAAGGTGACAGTAGTGAGAAAGACTTTGTGTAAACTAATATTACAATGATGAACGAAACCACATGGGTAATTCTTCAAATAGATATTAAAGTGCTACAAGTATAAAGGCGGTCCATATAAGAGTGGACTAGAGTAGTGACATGCTACTCCAAATACCACTTTGTGCAGATCCAAAAAGGAAATATTGGTGACTTGGTGAAATGATTCTTCAGTGTAATTACACCTCTATGCAAGGTGGTCCCTTACCTTACCACCATAAGAATGTATGAGAAAATGTGTAGATGGCAGAGATAGTCCAGGTTCCTGCCTTAGGCCAGTGGGAGTTTTTCTTTGTATAACTCAGCGGTAGGTATAGGAGAAGGAGGGGGAAGCTCCAGATCCAATACAAAGTATATGAGAGAGAAGAAATGGAGGTCTAGATTGTGAAGTATATTGTGGCTAGTAATGTTTTATTTAAAAAAGCAGCCAAAATGTAAACAAACAAATCACAGCACCACGAAAGCGAGCTCGCAACCTGGCGTCACCCCCGATGCCTATCTGTTTTGACGCGTAGCGTCAAGATCACATGACTTCATCAGGGAAGTTCTAGTTCTAGAATACAACTGACTAATAGTTAAGCACAAAAGAGTTGTATAAAGGAGCTGTTTTACCTGCCAAAGTATTTGTATTTCTGTCCTTTCAGTTTCAGGTTGATGATCTGACTTTTTTCTAATTACAGTTAAACAAGGCAGATAGGTCACCTCCTTGTTCTCAGTCTGTAATGGATAGTAGGCAAGCAACAGCAGATATATGATCTCATTCTTGTGCTCATTTTGCATGTGTTCCTTGTTAGCACATGTTCATGCAGCAGAGCCTGGTTGGCTTCTAGTACTAGTCTGACACCTCCCATTCTGAGTTCTACTGTGTATAAATTACCGCAGGCTTATACTTCATATGATGATACTTAAAGAGGAAGAAACCCCTCTCTTAAAAAGAAAAAAAACCCTGCAAGACAAAGGCATAATGAGCTAGTATGCATAGCATACTAGCTCATTATGAATTACTTACCTGAGAATGAAGCCCCCGAAGCGGTCCTTGGACACGTCCCCTGTCACCGCCATAATACCCGGAGTGACTTCCGGGTATCGCTGCTCCTGCGCTCTGACTGGCCGGAGCAGCGATGACGTCACTGCCACTAACGGCATGATGCCGTTAGTAGTGGCACGCTCAGTGCGCCTGCGCGCCGTTTGTCTACGGCGCATGCGCTGTAGACATTGGTGCTGTCTTTCTTGGAAATATATCCTTAACCATGTAGGTTAAGGAGATATTTCTTGGACCTACAGGTAAGCCTTAATATAGGCTTACCTGTAGGTCAAAGTGGTCTGTAAGGGTTTACAACCACTTTAAACTAGCTGCATTTATAAAAAAATATATATAATGATTTATTACAAAAAATAATACAGAGCTGCATTAACTGGCAGTTTGACAGCTGCTGGAGGTCAGCTTTAACTTTTGTTTTTCCTTATGATAACCTATAATATTTTCTTAACATTCATCTTGACTCCTCACAGGTGCTAACACCTTGAAGATTAAATAGAAAGTTATGTGTATATAGGAAGGCAGCAGGGGAAGGAAGTCACAGCTTTAGTAAAGCCATGGCATATTAGCAAGCTGAAAGATAATATCTACAAATCTACAAACATTTCTGCAATTACTTGAAAGCATTCCATTTAAGGCGCTCCATAATGTTTATTTTTATGCTACCCAAAGTGACTTTCAAATTGTCTAAACCAGAATTTGTAAAATTAATATATGTCACATCAGTCTTATATCAGTTAAAACAAAGATGTTGGTAGATGAAGGGTGTTTAGCACATATATGACTTGTTGACAATCGATGGCATTAAAACATTTCAATATTTGAAAGAAAATTTAAACTTACCTAGCGGGGAAGCGTTCCATTACAATACAACATTACATTTCTGGTCTTGTCACACATATAGAATGTCCAACATGCTTAACTTCTTTAGTAAACTGCTGCCTCAAAGATCCCTACTCTAAGGGCTTAGTTTCATCCCTATACATGCCACTTACTAATTTCATGGGCCCAAATAAAATCCAGTATATTTTCACGCTGGTACATGATGCCTGATGGCATAGCCAAGTTTGTCCAAAATGCTTCCCCAACCCTTCCTAAATATCTGGAGGCACTGCCCCAAGGCCTCCTACTCCTGGATAAGTGTATACAACATGCTTAGAACAGATTTAAATATCAACCTCACTCGTAATCCCTGTGAGGCTCTGCTGCATAGGCCCATTCCGGATATCCTTAAGTGTGAGTGGAATTTGCTTTTCCAGCGGCCAGGCAAACGTTGACTAAAGCTTGGAAATAACCAACTACACACTTTGCAGTAAAAAAATAACAGAATGCTGGGTACTATGGTATATGAGAGACTTACTGCAATACCTACCCATGCTAAATTTCTCAAATTCTGGATCTCATGGCTGCACTACATTATCCTATGAACCTTCATGGCTCCCTCCTCTCTTCATAGCTTGAGCGATCGGTCCATGTGATGTTGCGGGCCCCAAAAATACCTCCTGTCCCTTTCCTTTGTCCTATACACCTTTTTTCTCTCCCTTGTTTCCTTTTCTATATTGTATCCCATCCCCCCCACACACACACACACTTTTCTCTCTCATTCTAATTAATATTGCAAAACAAGGTCTTGGAAATAAACCCCCCCCCTTTCAGACCTGCACATAAATATTTCTGGATTTGCTGAAGAGAATTTTCCTAATGGGTATGCATCTCTTACTTTAGAATACCCTAATGTGCAAATAAAGCTATCTGAAACCAATATGGCCTTTCGTTTATACTATGTATCTCATTCTTCCCATTTTGTATTTTTCCACTCTTTTCTACCTAAATGACTGTAAATATTAAACTGTGACTTACACTTTAATTTACTGTACAACAAATGAAAAAACTCAACAAAACTTTTTGAAATAAAAACAGATGTTTTTGTATAAAACTTTTGTATTAAACTTCTAAGCATTCCCCAATTTGACCTAGAGGAATCTTAATGTGAGATTTATATTTCAGACAACATTCAAGAATGCTGCAGAAAACCGGAAATTTAAGTGTATGGAGTGCGGAAAAGCTTTTAAATTTAAGCATCATCTGAAAGAACACACACGAATACATAGTGGTAAGTACTTACTTCAGTAGGTCTGGATTTATGTTGACATTTATGTTAAGAGGTGGATTAGGCATATTACCTACTAGGGGACAAGGATCTTGCTGCAAGCCATTACATAGAGCTCTAACTCACTGTTCTGTGCAGGCATTTCACTTTCAGGCCGGAGGCCACCTTTGCACCTGTGCCCCACACACTTACTTTACAGAATGAATGTTTCCACTCTCTTTAGCCAGCTGTTGAATAGGTTCCTCTCTGCCCCAACATATGGACTCTGTACAGTGCTGGATTTAGACCTTGGTGGGCCCGGACACTTCAAGTTTGGGGGCTCCTTGACGTAGAATTTAAATTGTATGACAAAAAAAAAGTGATCTAAAATGAATGATAAATCGCATTCGTTCTTAAAAAAATATAAGTTAGGTTCCAGAGAAGAAACTTTTTCTCAATTTTATTGACTGTAAGAATACACATTACACAGCTAATAAGGGACTCGCAAGTCATACATCACAGTTATGCATCACCCTACAATATTTACTTTCTTCCTGCACTTAGCATTTGTAAAATCTTTAACTAACTGATCAAACTGTATCATAATGAAGCCACTGCTCTTAACAACCAATAGGCACAGAGCACTTATGCCCTGTACACACGATCGGTTCATCCGATGAAAACGGTCTGATGGATTTTTTCATCAGATATCCGATGAAGCTGACTTTCATCAGTCTTCCCTACACTCCATCAGTTAAAAAAACGATCGTGTCAGAACGTGGTGACGTAAAACACAATGACGTGCTGAGAAAAATGAAGTTCAATACTTCCGAGCATGCGTCAACTTGATTCTGAACATGCGTGGATTTTTAAACGATGGACATGCCCACAGACGATCGTTTTTTTCTATCGGTTTTTTAACCATCAGATAATTTTAAAACAAGTTCCTTGTTTTTTCACCGATGGATAAAAAACCGATGGGGCCCACACACGATCGGTTAGTCTGATGAAAACGGTCCATCAGACGAACCGATCGTGTGTACGCAGCATTAGTCTTTCATGAGTCATCTTGGTTCTCAGATAATTCTTTTTAGTGCCAATTTGCTGAATGACCTTTCTCCCGAACTAGTGACCACCATTCACAAATATATTCTAAAAGCTACATTAATACCTGGAAAGGTATCAGTAAACCCTTCATCATGTAATAAAATTGCCTGTTGTGATGAAGTAAGATATGACCGGAGTGTGGCAAAGAGTGAAAACTGGACAATTTCCTTAACCAACACACTACTGAAGTCTTGAGGGAAAAATACATTTAATTTTATTAATAAATTAAGTCTGTGGCCTCCACTGGCAAGGGGCACCAGGGCAATTGTCCACTTTGCCCCCTTATAAATCTGACCCTGAATTCTTAGCATTTTGAGTTTGGTAATGCTGAGCATGGCTTATAATCCACCAGCCTTCTCACATCTTCACTGTATTTGACACATTACACCCTAGGGCACAGTACAGAAGCCTCCATACTTCTGAATAGCAATGCCTTGCATAATGTGACTCCAGCCCATGTACCTAAACAAAGCTCCAAGATGGAGACCAAGAAACTAGGTAAGAAACATGAGGTATACTTGTTCCCTCACCCCCCATCGTCACCCGCTTCCTCTACTTGCTGGCTCCTTCTTCACGTTCTACCTTCACAACCATAAAGGTTCACTAACTATTCACTGTTTGCACATATCCACAATGGTTAATTTGATACACTTAATTCCACTTGAATAATTAAGGACAAGTTATTTCCTATACACCAGCATTACAATTAGTTCCCCCACTTAGAATATGTGTTTCCAGTAAGTGACATAGACAATTTCTATACTTATTAAAATATCCTTTACTTGCAGAACTGTAAAGTTAACATGAATATACCACATCATCATACATCGCATCATGTATCCATACACATACATTGTATACAATCAATAAGCCTACAACTGTCTGTGAGATTTTTAATTCAGGTAGATTGACTGTGCTGCTACATACACTGTCCCTAGTGGTGCATATATAGAATGGTGCATAAATACATGGTGCTGCCCATACCTTATAAATAGTAATTCTTCTCAGCAAAAGTCCATGACACATGGTTGCCCTCAAGAACAGGTCACATTGAAGGGTGCTGCGGCCTGAAGAATAGCTACATGATGACACAGGCCCTCTCTGTTTACTTCCCACACCAAACTCTCCCTTCACGAGGTCGGCTCCCCTGCATTTATGCTCTTCACAAGGTTAAGTAATATACCTGAGGAGGAAAGTGAGTCACAAATGACCCAACCCCTACAGCGTCAGGCAACATTTTAAAGTAACAGCAAATAGTAACAAGACATATTGCCATAATAAACATGAAAACCCACAACATAAAATAGGCACATGTAAACTTCAAAACAAATAAATTCGCATTATAACACAGCTCTCTTTAGTAAATAAACAATAATGCCTAATGGCCTGTCCATCGGAAATAATACAAAGCTTTCACTTCTGTAGTGAATCTTCTTCTATAATGTGCTCTGTGCTCTTTAAATTATAAAGTGACTTTGTGCTCAAAAACCACATTGTGATACATGTGCCCCCTCCTTTGTCAGCACTCACCAGACAAGATGGACCCTCTTCTGTTAGTATAAAGGTCTCTGGTGAACAGTGTCTTATTATTAATCTGCAACATCCTTCAGAATGCCCATATTTGTTCAATGATAAGAAGTGAACGGCTATAAATGAGTGAGGGTATGGCTTCAAACTGTAAAAGTCAGACGGGAAGAGGGAATTTTTCATACTGTAGTAACTTATTTTATTAAAACGAGAATATAAAAATGCACTTGCATGAATACAACATATATCCACTTTGAGCAACAGGAAAAAAAGGATTTAATCACAGTCCAGGAACACCATCAATCTGTGTGCGTTCCACGGACTGGATGTGGCATCATCAGAAACTGTAAGCTCCGTCCACCGCGTTTTGCCCCTCACACTGGGTGTCTTCAGAGACCAAATTTGCAGTATTTATCTTTTTCTGAAAGTGATTTTGAATTAAAAGGTGTCTGTAGTCACATTTTTGTTTTGTTTTGATCAGAGGAGGGAACACTTTTTTGGACTGCCTGCATCCAGGGTCGATCACTCACATGTGATCACTGCATGACCAATTGCAAGTGGCTGTGGTTTGCTGAGGGAGCCTGTAGGCTCCCATTTCTTTCAATGGGGCTACCTCCTGCAGCTAATTAGTGGGAACCCCCACTGGGGTTCTCACATGTAATAGGTGTTCGGTGCATTTGCAGGTGTGAATGTACCCTCATGCCGCGTATACATGATCGGAATTTCCGATGGAAAAAGTCTGACTGATTTTTTCCATCGGATATTCCGATCGTGTGTAGCCCCATCAGAGTTTTTTCATCTGAAATTTCGGTGAATTCAATCAGAGTTTAGATATAGAACATGTTCTATTTTTTTCAGATGGAATTCCGCCGGAATTCCGATGTTATTTGGCCGGGCAAAAGTCAGATGGTGTGTACGCGGCATTAGGCTTAGTTTACATATGAAGTTGGGGGGGAGTAAAATAAGGTTTTCACCATCCCATCAACCACCCTCAAGCTAAAAATTAAGCCATAAGGAGGTAGATGTATGCAGTTAAGTAACCTGCAGCAAAGCGTATCTCCTCTCATATTTAAAAGGCAGTACCGGTTGCTTAATGTGATCCATTCAAGTGAGCGGGTTGACACAGCAATGTGCAGTGGAGTGGGCCTTTAGGGGTTAAAACAGGTGGTGAGGAACACATAATTCCTCCTAACTGCCTGGCAAATGCAGTTTGAAAACTGATCTGCCATGGAATACTCTTTAAATCTTTATCATATGTTTGAATGAGCCCTTACTTATTGTTAAGAATTTATGAATAGTGTATTGTCCATAGCCTGGGCACAGGTGCACTTACTTATTCATATACCATACAAAACAAAAATGTGCAAAGGTGATACTTTTCTGAATCATTTATTTTTTCACAGGTGAAAAGCCATATGAATGTTTCAAGTGTAAAAGAAGATTCTCACATTCAGGTTCATACAGCTCTCATTTAAACAACAAAAAGTGCTTTCCCACCCAAGACAAACAAGCCATTGTGACTTCTTTGGCTCCCTCTTTCTCCTTTCCACAAAAAATGGATTACGAAGAAAACTTCAAAGATCAACTAAAGCCACAAAATGCCACTGATCGTCATAATAAAAAACGGGTAATACACAGTCAAGATAATGATTCTATTGCATTTC
Source organism: Rana temporaria (assembly GCF_905171775.1). Lineage (NCBI taxonomy): Eukaryota > Metazoa > Chordata > Amphibia > Anura > Ranidae > Rana > Rana temporaria. The sequence goes on along the minus strand of NC_053490.1, from coordinate 124,014,663 downwards.
CACATCTCTCTTTGTGTGGTTTTGATTTTAATATCACACCTAGATCTGTTCAGAGCATGGCTATGGGCATGTCCATGAACCCAAGCTTGTTAGAGACACCAGACATTTGGCATTTAGGCACTGACTGGTGGCACAATCAGTATCATATCCAGATTGGTTCTAATAGATGGTCAGTAGGTGACTTCAATAACTGTTTCTCCCTAAAGAAGCACAATGTGGAACACCAGAGTACTACTCAATATAGTGGTTACCGCCCTGAAGCGCCAGTCTTTACACAGCACTGTCTAAGTAGAGTCACAGAAGATGATGCCCTTTCTTCATCTTTGTACCAAAGAGTAAAGAATAATACCTCAATCATAAATAACACAGCAACACACCATGAAAGTCCAATAAGCAAACCCCACAAAGGTGACCTTTTAGAAGAAAAACCCCCAAACATTGCAAGCTCCAGTAATTTCCATAGACTATTATGTTCACCTTGTCCAAATATTCTAGAGAAGATACAGTGGTCTGGACGAAGACATGACACATCAAAATGTGATTCAGAAGAAATGAAGCCAAAGGGTAATACTGTTAGTCAATTTCCCTCCGTCCCTCTATTCAAGGAAAACCAGCTTGAGCCACTGGACTTATCCATGCCTAAATTAGACAGCACGACACCTATAAAGACAGATTCCAGTGAAGAAACCTCAAAGGACCCAAAAGAAAAGTTTGAAATGAAAAGTTTAAATCTGGATTTTCTACCGCCACAAGTATTATTTATTGAACCACATAATGAGTCAATGAACATTCCATGTGTACTACCGGATGTAGTGCACAGCATTTTACAAACTCGCTATCCATGTGCGAATATGGGCCACTCTTTAAATGGGTTTTCATTATGTCCCTATATGAACTGCTTCTATGGAGACACTTCAATTAACATGAAAAAAATAAATCAAACTGTTGGGATTATGGTGAGACAATTTTTGCTTCTTTATCTATAAAAATGCATTTTATTTAAAAAGCAATGTTTAAAGCATAATATACATTTCCGCCTCCTTCTTGACCGCACACATTAATACAAGATGATTTCTGATTGTGGGATACTGTACAACACTTTTATACACCATAGAAGTAAAGATTCTATTTTGTTTTAGTAAGGTCATAAAGGCCATTGATCACTATAATGTAGCAAACACTAAACAGAATTTTGGTATTGTGTGCACTAAATTTTAGACTGCTAAAAAGGATAAATGTGAAAAGAAAAATTGATAACAAACACTGTAGGCGAGGTTGAAAAAAGTCCATCAAGTTCAACCTATGTGTGTGATTTTATGTCAGTATTTCATTATATATCCTTGTATGTTGTGGTCATTCAGGTGCTTATCTAATAGTTTTTTGAAACTATCGATGCTCTCCGCTGAAACCACTGCCTGTGGAAGAGAATTCCACATCCTAACCGCTCTTACAGTAAAGAACCCTCTACACAGTTTAAGGTTAAACTGCTTTTTTTCTAGTTTTAGTGAATGGCCGCAAGTCTTATTAAATTCCCTTTTGCGGAAAAGTTTTATCCCTATTGTGGAGTCACCAGTACGGTATTTTTACATTGATATCATATCCCCTTTCAAGCATCTCCTTTCCAGAAAGAACAAGTTCAGTGCTCGTAACCTATCCTCATAACTAAGGTCCTTCAGTCCCTTTATTTGTTTTGTTGCTCTTTTCTGGACTCTCTCCAGTTCCAGCACATCCTTCCTGAGGACTGGTGCCCAGAACTGGACAGCATACTCCAGGTGCGGCCAGACCAGAGTCTTGTAGAGTTGGAGAATTATTGTTTTATCTCTGGAGTTAAAGGAGAAGTTCAGCCTAAGCTTTTTAAGCTGGGCTTCTCCTCTGGGTCACACGGCAATTCGTTTTGCACTCCTGTTACCTGTTTTCAGCGGAGAGCAGTACATCAGTCGGGGCAGCGAGTCATCACGACTTCCAAGTCGGGATCCACCAGCTGCCCTGATTGATGGCAGTCTCAGTGTCTTAGCCTGTCATCTACTAGGACCCCCAGGTCCTTTTTCACCCTAGATTCCCTCAGAGGTTCTCCCCCCAGTGAGTAGATTGCATTCATATTTTTGCCACCCAAATGCATTATTTTACATTTTTCTACATTAAACCTCATTTGATATGTAGTTGCCCACCCCATTAATTTGTTCAGATCTTCTTGCAAGGTTTCCACATCCTGCGGAGAAGTTATTGCCCTGCTTAGCTTAGTATTGTCCACAAATACAGAGATTGAGCTGTTTATCCCATCCTCCAGGTCGTTTAAGAATAAATAAATAGGATTGGTCCCAGGACAGAACTCTGGGGGACCCCACTTTCCACCCGGACCATTCTGAGTACTCCCCATTTATCACTACCCTCTGAAATCGCCCCTGTAGCCACATTTCAATCCATGCACTCATCCTATGGTCCATGACAACGGACCTTACTTTGTACAGTAAACGTTTATTATTATTATTATACACAATTTATATAGCACCAACAGTTTACGCAGCACTTTACAATGTATAGGGGGGACAACACAATTACAGTACATTTCAATACAAAAGGTACAGGAGGGCCCTGCTCGTAGAGCTTACATTCTAAAGGGAGGGGGTGGTGGTGCAAAAGGTAATAGCTGCAGAGAATGATTTGATGGGGGTGGCTCTGAGACAGTTGTTAGGTGGGTGTGGGATAGGCTTCCCTGAATAAATGAGTTTCCAGGGATCTCCTAAAGGTGGACAGGGTAGGGGCTGATCGGACATACTGGGGCAGGGAGTTCCAGAGGATGAGAGACGCACTGAAGAAGTCCTGAAGGCGAGCATGGGAGGAGGTAACAAGGGAGCTAGAGAGCAGGAGGTCCTGGGAGGAGCAGAGGGGATGTTTTGGGTGATATCTGCAGATGAGGTTGGTGATGTAGATGGGGGCGATGTTGTGAATGTTTATGGGGAACTGTATAAAATCCTCTTGCAAAATCAAGATACACCATGTCTATGGGCCTTCCTTTATCTAGATGGCAGCTCACCTCCTTGTAGAAGGTTAATAGATTGGTTTGGCAAGAATGATTCTTCATGAATCCATGCTGATTACTGCTAATGATACTGTTGTCATTACTAAAATCTTGTATACAGTCCCTTATCATCCACTCCAAGAGCTTGCATATAATTGATGTTAGGCTAACTGGTCTGTAATTCCCAGGGATGTAACTTGGCCCTTTTTTAAATATTGGTGTTACATTAACTTTTTTCCAATCAGCTGGTACCTTTCCAGTCAGTAGACTGTTCATAAAAATTAGGAACAATGGTCTGGAAATTATTTGACTGAGTTCCTTAAGGACCCTTTTCAATTCAAATTAAAATGCTGTCCTCTGTTAGCCATGAAGTTGCTTCCTGTGACATGTAATGAGGATAAACATTGCAGTTTTGGTTACTGAAGCCCCCCGATTCCCTTGTGCAGACTGAGGAGAAGAATAATTTTAATTCCTTCACCATCATTCCATCCTTAGTAACCAGATCCCCCTCATCATTCTTTATGGGACCAATATGATCTGACCCCCCGTTCTTACTATTTATGTAATTTTTCTTTCTCTTCTCCACTATGTGCTTTTCATGTTCTATCTTAGCCGCCCTTACATTTCTTGTTGCATTCTTTGTACATTTGGAATGCTGATGATGATCCCTCAGCCTTAAATTTTTTGAAGGCCTACTCCTATGCTTTTATGATACATTGGAGTTAAGCCACCCAGGACTTTTATTCGGTTTTTTTTTATTTCCGATTGGGATGCACTGGCTAATGCCCTTTTTTAATATGCTCTCAAAGCATACCCATTTTTCCTTTGTGTTCTTTGTTCTTAAGATTTTATCCCAATTATTGTCTTCTAGCAAGGATCATAGTTTAGGGAAGTTGGTTCTTTTGAAACTCAGTGTCTTTGTATTCCCCTTATGTTTCCTATTTGTGTGATTTATACTAAAACGAATTGACCTGCGATCGCTGTTTCATAAATGACCCTATATTTCCACATCCAAAGATCAGGTCTGTATTGTTGGTAATTAATAGGTCTAGTAACGCTTGGTTTCTAGTTGGTGCATTTACCATCTGACCCATGAAATTGTCCTGTAAGACATTTAGGAACTGGTGAGCCTTAGATGAATGTGTGGTTCCTTCCACCCAGTCTATGTCTGGATAATTAAAATCCCCCATTTTAATGACACTTCCCATTCTTGCCACTAATCCAAATTGTGATAGAAGGTCCGCCTCCGCCTCCTCCCTCAGGTTTGGGGGCCTATAGCATACTCCCAGTATTACTTTCCCCTTAGTTTTCTCCCTTTGTAGCTCTACCCATAACGTGAGAGCTGTGGAACCAAGTCTCTGTAATTCCTACAAAATCGAAATCCTCCTCGTACAACAGTAGTTCTCGTTCTCCCTTCTTGTCCGCCAGACACCTGGTGATTTAATTAGGCAGCTATTCGAAATACATAAGAAAATCTGTATTCTGTAAGAGCTTGGAATGATAAACTAAAAGTGCACAAACCAAATGTAGAACCTTTAGTAATACATAAAATGTGTGCACTGCTTAGCTTTAGGAGAACATGTTAAAACTGGTCTTGTACATGGATCTAAATATTTAGTCTTAAATACATGTGCAAGCTAATCTATGAACTCTTTACTATATATCTGTCCCTTTATTTAGTTTTATTTATTTTGTCAGAAAATGACTCTTGGGTCCCTGATGCCTAACTAGTGGATGGCCCACCGGCACCATTTGTGCAGCCCGCTGTGCACTGGGCCGGGCCTCCCTGTTGGCTACCTTAAAGGAGTGAACCAAACCATCTCATGTGTCAGCAACATGGGAACAGAGGTATAGTGATGCCCAGTACCTGACTCCAGGGCTCCTTTGTCATTCTGCTATCATCCCACAATTTGTTACTGATGGGGGGGGGGGGGCACCCACTAGCGTTTTAGCATTCTGTAACTCAAACTGAACCACTAAATAGATCTCTAATTAATTAGGGGGATAGCAAGGGCAGCTGAAACTGGTGGAGGGTGCTACTGTTATTGATTGTTAAGGGAAGACAGCTGTTGCACGATGGGTCTATGACTGATAGGCGACTGATGGCTGCATGGTGGTGCTGTGACAGTTAGGGGCACTGTGACTGATTGATGATGGACTGTCTGACAAGTCTTGTGGGTGATGAAGGAAGGTTCTGTGACCAATAGGTGTGGTGATGTTGTTAAATTTAATAAACCAGGAAAAAAAATTATCTTCCCATCAATCCCCAGGTCCCAACAAATAAATAGGAATTACTGGATGACATTTGTGTTTACTGCATAAACATCAATAACGTGTGTAAGTGGGCACAATGTCATTCAGCATTTAACAATTGCAAAAAAGAGGGAGACAGTGCAACCGCTCTGGTGTAGTAGGTTCCAAAGAAATGTAATTACAAAACAATAAAAGAGTGAATACACACAAACATAGAAAAAAACACACATAATTGTGTCCCCAGGAGAGGATTCCTCTTTCTAGGTGCCAATGGCTGATGGATGGTGGTGTCCACCTAAAGTCCAGGGTCACAAGATGCATTTCAACGGACCTTCCTCTTCTTCAGCTGAGAAAGAGGAAGGTCACTCGAAACACATCCTGTGACCCTGGACTTCAAGTGGACACCACCATTCATCTGTGATTGGCACCAGGAACGAGGAAGCAGAGGCACTACATGCAGCAGAGCATTCTCCCATCTAGTGATTGGCAGCACAGAGATCCGGACCCTGTGCCTGCAGCAGCTCATCATCCATCCATCCAGCTGTGCTTTCACCACAGGTTCATCCTTTCCTGGGGACCTAATTATGTGTGTTTTTTTATATGTTTGTGAGTATTCACTTTTCATCTTTTTGTAATTAAATTTTGTTGGAACCTTCTACACCAGAGTGGTTGCGCTGTCTCCTTCCCTTCCCCTCCTTTTTGTTTTCACAGATAGAGTCCCACCTTCATTTTCACAGCAGCACCCCTAGGTTGCTTGTTCCTTTTTTCTAGTCATAAGGGCTTCCTGCTCACTGCCCCCCCCCCTTACTTGTGGTCTGTATCATTGCCATTGTTTATTGAATGTCATAGTGTTCCACTCATCAGTCAAAATTGTCTATATTACCCATGAGTGGTTAAGTGCTGGTAGTCTAGCGTCCCCAGGCATTAGGCAAAAAATGTATTTAACAATTGCAGGCCTTTGAAAATGTCACAGTTGTATACATTTCAATCTGTGCAAGCCCAACTTGCTCTCATCTTAGCCTACCTCATTAATGTTTTGCATTGTGATGTAAAGTGCAAAGAGAAAATTTACAAAAAATTAATATTATTTAGCCCTCTGGACGTGACAGCACTTGAGCCCATCTATATTCCCTAAGTTGGCCACTGCTATTCTAGGCTATGAATGTTACAGGTGAGTTGTTTGGGGGTTGATTTACTAAAACTGGAGAGAGCAAAATCTGGCGCAGTTCTGTTTGGTAACCAATCGGCTTCTAATTTCAGCTTGTTCAATTAGGCTTTAGCAAAATAAATAACCTGGATGCTGCCTGGCTACCATGCAGAGCTGCACCAGATTTTTCGCTCTCCAGTTTTAGAAAAGAAACATTTGAGCTTGTAGTTAAAAGAAATGTATACAACTAGAGGGCTTTTGGTAAATATTGTTATGTTTACTTTGTTGCTGGAAAACAGCATGACAGCAGGTAAAAGAGCAGTAAATCTTATGCCACAAAAAAACCCCCACAAAGATCAAAGTATTTTGAACTGTATAAACTCCCTATACTACTGACTTGCCTTATATGTATGTCTTGGGCATGTATACAATCGACCTTACCTCTAGTGCACCAATATTGTTTGTTATTTATTCTCATGCCGCAAACAGTAATTTATTACATTAGTGCTGTCAGTGCTTCAGCAATGCAAACTAGAAGACTTAATTTCAGATAGCTTTGCAGTAATAGTGGGGTGGAGTCAGGAGGTACCAGATACGCCTAAATTACTCCTTTGAGGGTGTTTTGGGCATGCCTGATATGCCCTGGGTCCATAACTGTTGAGCCTAAATGTTCATAATCTTTTATAAGTCGTGACTTGTTCCCTTAAAACTCAGGTCTTAATTAGCTGGACACAAATCACGAGTAGAGTTGAGCGGACACCTGGATGTTCGGGTTCGGACCCGAACCCGGACTTTGAAAAAAAAGTTTGGGTTCGGGACCGAACCCGAACCCAGACTTTGACCCGAACCCGAACCCCATTTAAGTCAATGGGGACCCGGACTTTTGACTACAAAAATGTCTCTAAAAAACTAAGGGAAAGGGCTGGAGGGCTGCAAATGGCAGCAAAATGTCGGGAAGAGCATGGCAAGTACTCTGGAAATAAATGTGGATAGGGAAATAACTTAAAATAACATAAAAAAAATTAAAATAAAAAATATAATGATTTTTGACATTTGAGGACGAGGTCCATACAGTTTTGTTCAAAATTATTGAAATATTCAGAGTCACCTATAGATTACAAACTGCCACTATAGGAAAAATATTTCAGGAAACTCTCCCTGACTATGTACTTGACAGAAACACAGTATATCACAGGTGCACAGGTGGTGTGGCAGGTATACTGCTGTTGAAATATTCAGAGTCACCTATAGATTACAAACTGCCACTATAGGAAAAATATTTCAGGAAACTCTCCCTGACTATGTACTTGACAGAAACACAGTATATCACAGGTGCACAGGTGGTGTGGCAGGTGTGCTGCTGTTGAAATACCTATAGATTACAAACTGCCACTATAGCTGAACAAAATTCCTAAACTATATGAAGCACAGCAGATGTCACAGGAATAGAGTGCTTGTTGATATTTCTGGAGCAACATACACCTAAAACTCTCCCTAAGCAGATTCAGCAGCCTTTCCCTCACATAAGTGAAGCAGTGACAACGAGCCAGATGCCATAAGTTGATTCAGATATCAAAGAAATAAAGTGTGCTTCTTGATATTTCTGGAGCAGCATAGCAGCATAGCAGCATAGACCTAACACTGTCCCTGAGCAGATTCAGCAACCTTTCCCTCACATAAGTGAAATACAGTGAAAACGAGCCAGATACACCTAAGACTTTCCCTAAGCAGCAGATTCCAGCAGCCTTTCCTTATCTAGAGTGATACCAAAAACAAAGAAGAAATTCCGCGCTGGAAAAATAACAATAATAAACCTAAAAATTGCAAGCCAGCACTGGAGGATAAATTCAAATAGAAATCCCAATAATGATCAGTAACAGTAAAGTGCAGCGCAAAGACATATAAATTAAACAGTGAAAAAATAGTGATCAAATACAATATACAAAAATATAACTATGATAATAAGAAATCCATAAGGTGCATCAGTGAAAAAAGTCCAAAAAGTGCTCCAAATAATGAAGTGACTAATTGTGATTGGTTTCGAAATCGGTGACCAACAGGAAAGTTCCTCCACCAATACCTAAGGATGGCCCCTCACCTCATTCGACCATGGCTAGGTCACAAAACATTTGAAAACCTCCAAGGTAAGTATACAGACGCCTCCAAGATAGTAGGATATACAGCAGGCAGCAGACGGCTCAGCAATCCCCAAAGACCACGGAGAAATATATAAAACAAAAAGGGGACAGACTAAATTTAATAAGTAAAAATAAGTCAAACAAACTCACATAATGCGACACTCAGAGCCGAGTGTGGAGCGTAGCAGCACAGCACGGAGCTCCAAGGCTTCCGAATCTTACACAGCTCACACATCAGCGTTGGGTCGGCGAACGCGGGTGACGTCACGAAGCTCCTCCCCCTCGTACGCGTTACGTTATTCATTATTTGGAGCACTTTTTGGACTTTTTTCACTGATGCACCTTATGGATTTCTTATTATCATAGTTATATTTTTGTTACTACCTATCTAGAGTGAAGCAGAGTGACGATCTGTGCTGTGTGCCTCTATCTAATATAGAGGCACGTCACATGATGGGTCACATGCTGCACTGGCCAATCACAGCCATGCCATAAGTAGGCATGGCTGTGATCAGTTCCCAGTCACAGTAGTAACACGAATGGCGATTGGCTGCCGTGCAGCGCGCCAAAACATACCCGAACTCCGAACCCGGACTTTTTCCAACTATTCGGGTTCGGGTCCGGGTTCGGGAAAAACCCAAAGTCCGTACCGAACCCGAACTTTACAGTTCGGGTTCGCTCAACCCTAATCACGAGTTAAAGTACCGTATATCTAAACTTAAAAACATAAATCAAATAAATTGCAGTTTTGATGGCTTTAAATGTAGTTGGTGCAATTATTTCTCTTTTTTCATAAATTTTTTATTTATCTTCTACTGTGAATAACACACTTCTTGTCCATTCATGTCTAAAAGAATGTTTCTACTCTATCAATAGGGTCTGTCATACAAGCTGGACTGTAAACATGTCTACTTTGTCCATTTCCATTATAATGTAGACTGTGGGACTAGTAGTTTACACAATAAGGCCTCATTCACATGGGCCTACCTCTCTGTACACCCATGCAAAGGGCTGTCTTTGCCTGCACGGGATGCACACTGTCTGCGGTAAGGGACCCGCACACACATGGCCATTAAATTAGGGCCAGTGGCTGTATCCATGCAGCCACTGCATTCCATTAGACAAGAGGGAAATGCCCAGATGCGAATACACGGAACACCTGTGTATCCCACGCAAGCAAAGAAAGCCCCTCACACTTGTGCACATATAAGTACACCCATGTGAATGAGGCATAAAGATAAGGTTGCTTCTGCTTTCTTTTAAGCTCACAGGAAGTGACAAGGACACTGTATTTGTGGCAAGATCAACAGGTATTTTCTGTACTTACTAAAAATGTTCTTAGCCTGAAAAGTGAAAACGAATGCTATCACCACATCTAAGGACTGGTAGGCTGCAATATATTACAATTTTGTTTTGGGATTTAATATGCTTTAAACAGGCTGGTATCAGTATGTCGTAGATGTGTGATATTTTTGGAAACTGTCTCTTAAAAAGTATGTTCTGTACATTTTCTACTAGGATGTTTGGTGACATATGTGCATTTTTAGGTGCTTGGGATGTGACAACTAAATGTTTTTTGTTTTTTAAGAATATCACCAGCGGTGAAGAAAAGCACACAGGTGGTTCCCGAAAAAATTCAAGGAAGCTAGAAAATGGGTTGTATGCCTGTGATCAGTGTAGCAAAACCTTTCAGAAAAGCAGCTCTCTCTTGCGACACAAGTATGAACACACAGGTAAGACTATAATCTTGTGCAATGTGCCTTTTCTGTAAGTCACATGTGGCGTTTACTGTATAATAACCATTATAATTAAGATTTTTTCATTCTTCTATAAATGTAGCTATAGTAAAAAAAAATCTTACATTTTGGATACAGTAGGGAAGAGTTTTTTTTTTCTTTCTGTGAGTGAGTGAGTGAGAAACTTATATAGGGCAACAAATGCAAACTTATTGGGGAAGATTACTGTCACTTCTTATTCTGGAGAACCAACAGGAAGTGAGAGCAAATCTCTACAATGTGAGGGGAAATCCTATCTCAGCCAGTTTTCATCAAAACAGGTCTCCACATTGCAATATTTACCCTTACCTCTTGTTCCAGCATCTTTTAGTGACAATGCACACAATCCCTAGTGTAATAAAAATCTGTACATGTACCATGCAATGAAAACACCAAAGTAATAACAAATACACTGCAAATATAATGAAAATATAGCAAATGTTCCTTCATATTTGTGATTGAAATGATACTCTTGACAAAACTTTATTTTTTCCTTATTTCTTCTTTTACTTCTGCCTGGGCTTTATTACCATCTATGGAATGGTTTAAGTGCTTTTACCCTTACTTGCTAATGAAACACATTTAAGTAGAGTGTTGGGATATCAGAAGCAGCTTTTTATTGAAATCTGTGTCATGTATAACAGTCTCCCTCTTTCAGCACAATGACATTGTTGTCACCAGGACAATAGAGAAGGGAAATCTACCCAATAGCCATACAAAACTTGTATGGGGGGACGCTGATGTAATGGGGGGCCTCTCCCTCTGTAATGGGGGGACTCTGTGGTGATGGAGGGCCTTTTATGTCTAGGGGGGCCTCTGACAAGAAGGGAGGAGTCTGATGTGAAGGAAACCTCTGATGTGATGGGGCACTTCTAATTTGAAGGGGGGTTTCTGATGTGAGTTTAGTTCATCAAGGTGGATGTGTGCATTGTCCCAGACTCAGATTTGCCATTGATAAGTAACATTTACATTCTTCAAAATTTACATGCACATTATAAGCTAAAAATGTAGTCTCGGAATTTGTTTTGTTTGCGTTAAATTTCACTTTGAATTTTAATGAAGTCCGTTACTATTTGTTACTATTTTATTCGGATGTATAAAATAGTAACGAATAGTAACGAATTTAGTTGAAATCAGTTAAAATTTGTTTTATTTATTCATTTTCTAACACATTACCTCACCTGATGTCAGAGGGGGACAGTGCCACTGGATGATGTAACCAAGTGGCCCTGCCCCTTGCCTATATAAGAGCTGTCAAAGCTGAAGAGAGGGAATACAGCGGGTAGCCTCTTTTTGACATTTTTAATTTTTTGGGGGTCAGCGGACATCGAGGGACACAATTTTTTTTTTTTTAATAAAGTGTTTGTCAAAAACTGTTTCCTGTGTTTCTTACTTTTTGACACTTTTTTTGGAGAATGGGTATGGGTACGATGTACCCGATACCCATTCACATAGAGGGGGGCCTGGATCTGGGGACCCCCTTGTTTAAGGGTGCTTCCAGATTCTGATAAGCCCCCGCCCGCAGACCCTGACAACCACAGCCAAGGGTTAAATAGGTCTTCCAGATTCTGGGTATGGCTTAGGAGGGGGGTGCCCACTTATCCCCCACCTTTCCTGACCTGCCAGGCTGCATGCTCAGATAAGGGTCTGGTATGGATTTTGGGGGTGATCCCACAAAGTTTTTAAAAAAAAATTGGTGTGGGGTTCCCCTTAAAATACATACCAGACCCAAAGGGCCTGGTATGGACTGGGGGGACCCTAAGCCATTTTTTAAACATTTTTCTATTTCCGGCATTCTTTATCTTTACATTTATCTATCAGTTGGGAAGCCCACTGACAGATCATGACTCATGGTTGTTATAGACGCGGGCCACCGGCTTCCCGGCTATTCCTTCACACAGAATTCGAATCGGTCGATCGTTTTTCGACCGATCTGAATTCTAATCGTTCTGAAAATTTAGAATTTCGTTAGAAAAGTAATAAATAAAACGAATTATAATGAAAACGAAACAACATTTTACGAAAAATGGAACAAATTCCGAAACCAAATTAAACTAATTCCATAACAAAACAAAATAAGTAACATAACGAATCTATAGGAAACTAAACGAAATGAGTTTTTCCATTCTGTACATGTCTAGTTAGCAGAAGTTAAGAGCATCTTGCGTTTCTTTCTCTCCCGGGAAATCACACTCAAAAACGCAAAAAAAAGAGCCTCAAAAACATAGAAACAGAGAAAAATGATGGCAGAAAAGACTGAGTAGTCTATCGAGTCTGCCCATTTATTTTTGTATTTTTTTGAAGGGGGGTTGTTTTCGGTGGAGGGGGTCTATTGTCTATTTTTTATAGATCTATGTTTATCCCAAGCATGTTTGAAGCCATTTACTGTCTCACTACCTCTGCTGGTAGTTTATTCCAGTGACTCTCAGCCTCAGTCCTCAAGTACCCCCAATGGGCCATGTTTTGGGAACCATGTCATTGATATTGATTTAAAGCAGCTGTGCAAAAGTAAAGGAAAACCTGAAAACATTGACCATTGGGGATACTTGAGGACTGAGGTTGAGAACCACAGGTTTATTTCAAGTATCATCTACCCTTTTAGTAAAATAATACTTTCTAAGATTAGTTTTGAACTTTCCTCCAGTTAGTTTGAGGTGATGTCCCTGTGTTCTTTATTTTTGGTTTCATATTGAACAAAACTGCCTTCCTAAATCTTATTCACCCTCTTGATATATTTAAAGGTTTCAATCATGTCTCCCCTTTCCCTTCTTTCCTCTAGACTGTACATATTAAGTTCCCGAAGTCACTCTAGATATGTTTAAACACGTCTAGACTAAAATAGTGTGCATGGACACATAGGATAACACTATTTGCTACTAAGAGCTGAAAAAAAAATCACATATACTTCACATATATAACTTTTCTTTTCATTTTTTTTTTTTTTCATTTGTCTTTGTACCATAAACAATTAAAAATTTTAAAAGAATACCCTTATCTTGGTAAATGACCTTGCCATGCTTTCTACTAGAAATTTAATTTAATGTGTGCATGTTTTAGAGACTTGGTAAGGCCTCCTTCCTGCTGCTTTTAGGGTTTATTAACCCCCCTGGCGGTATTCCAGAGTCTGACTCGGGGTGAGATTTTTGGGCTACGATCGGTAACCCCGAGTCAGACTCGGGATCGCCTCGCAGAATCCACAGGCTTGGTTTACTTACCTTGTCCCTGGATCAAGCGATGCCACCGCGCTGTGTGAGCGAGCGGGACCTCTCTTGATTTACACAGTGCCTCTGTGTGCCGCCGATCTCCGTTCCCTGTGACGTTACGACGCACGGGAGCGGAGAACGGCGCCAAATTCAAAAAGGAAAACAAACACAATACATACAGTATACTGTAATCTTATAGATTACAGTACTGTATGTAAAAAGTACACACACCCCTTGTCCCTAGTGGAGTGCCCAGTGCCCTACATGTACTTTTATATAATAAAAACTGTTCTTTCTGCCTGCAAACTGTAGATTGTCCATAGCAACCAAAAGTGTCCCTTTATGTCAAAAATGGTTTTAGAGCAGCTAGAAAACAGCGATAATAAATTATAATCACTTGCAGAATTGTGCGATAGCAATTTGTGGGGAAATTTGTCATAAAAAAATAAAATAATGACAGCGACAATTCTGCAAATGAGCAAATTTCAGTGATTTTGAGTTGATTATATTATTGAATAATTTTTATTATAATTATATTATTATTTGTTATAATTATTTATAATTATTTATTATATTATAATTAATAATTTTGTTTTTAAAAAAAATTCATACCCGGGATGCCTACTAGACTCTTGTTTGGTCAGATTTAAGTAAGTTATTCCTAAGAATTACAGGCCTACAGTATAAAACGCCAAATTTCCTTGCAAATAATGGTACTGCTTTCAGCACCTTTTTTCTGAAATAATCATACCGCCAGGGAGGTTAAGCCATGTAAGCAGCACTGCTGGGGTAATGGGCCCTGAATTGAAAACAGTCCAGGGGCCAGGCTTTACGTAATTTGCCACTGCCTGGAAAACTGCCTTGCTATGTTAGCAACACTTATAAGTTGTGAAATAATTTTAGTAAGAAGCAGGATGTGCACAACTAGGGGTATTACACTTTATAATGCACTGTACTTTACCTACATTGCATGCATTGCCATACATTGCATAGTTCCTGCAACTAAAGTGATATTTATATCATCAGTCTCCTGTCTTCAGATAATTTACCCCAGAGAGCATAAATGCTGGAGATTCTAAATGAGTCAGTGATATAACTATTTCCATAATAATGCACATTATGAGATATTATATAAAAGGCATGACGTACAAACAACCAGTTCTGATTTTATGATTTGTATTGAATATTTACTTTTCCTGAGAATGTAGATTACAGCTGACGTCACTTTGGTTACTCATCTTGAACATATGTTGTGTGTTTAGGTAATAGGCCTCATCAGTGTGAAGTTTGTAGCAAGGCTTTCAAGCACAAGCATCACCTCATTGAACATGTCCGCCTGCACTCCGGAGAGAAGCCTTATTGCTGTGACAAATGTGGCAAGAGATTCTCACATTCTGGCTCCTTTTCTCAGCACATGAACCATCGATATTCCTACTGTCATAGAGACAACGCCAATGAAAATGATGTTATGACATGGGAGCAGACCAACCACCATGAAAACTACCAAGTGCTGCATTCTGCTGAAGAAGTGAGGGACCTGGTACAGTCCTGATGTAGCTAAGGACAAACATAATAGATAATAGGCGTATTTACTAAGGATAATATAAATATAATGGAAGGTTGATAGTCAAATCATCTTTAAATTCCACCTAATACCAGACAGGAAAAAGAAAGAACAATAGAAAAATTGTCATACTAAAGTGTTCTTTTATTTTTCAGGTTAGTCTGTCGGCATGGTGTGTTGGGGTGCCTATTTGAATGAATAGCACTGCAGTGCACCAGGACGTATTACCATGCCTTACTTGGCCAATAAGTGCCTAATGTATTAGTGCCTTAGGGATTGTTATGGTTACACATATAAAAAATGTAATTAATAATTTTGTGAGCGTGTCTTCAAATGGACAATGTTGCAAAGCAAAATATCTGTAGGATAAGCCTCAGACGGAAGCTGTTTATTAGTTCCCCAGTACAGGCACATCGTTCTAATTAGGGTTATATTTGCTGCAATAGAACTAAACTAGCAAGTCACCCAAGAATAAGGCCTCGTACACACGACCGAGTTTCTCTGCAAAAACCAACAAGAAACTTGCTGGGAGATATTTTTTTGCCGAGGAAACCGGTCGTGTGTACATTTTCGTTGAGGAAACTGTCGAGAAACTTGACGAGCCAAAAAGAGAGCATGTTCTCTATTTCCTTGACGGGAATGGAGAAAATTGGCTTGTCGAGTTTCGACAGCCTAACAAGGAACTCGACGAGGAAAATGATGTGTTTCGCCCGTCGAGTTCCTCGGTGGTGTGTACGAGGCTTGAGAGATTTTATCTGAAGTCTCTTTCAAATGCTTTATGACAGATTCCCTTTAAATTCAGGAATGCAATACTACATGTTCATTTTAAGTAGACTAAGATACTTAAAAAGTAAAAATTTTCAATGAATTTGTGTAATGCCAGTTCAGGGTGTCAATTTAAAGCAGAACTGTACCCAGAACAGACATTTATAAACTGACTATAATTGTCTACCAAGTCTTTACACCTCACTGAGACCCAATTGGCAACATCTTACATCATCATGGAGAATCTAGAGATTCAGCCCAAAAGTTAGGAAGGTGTTGAGGGAGCATTTGGGGGGCAGAAGTATCCCCACTCCAGTATTTGTAAAGATCCAGCAGAAGATAAAACCAAAAAATGGGTATAGTTCTAGTCATCTATTGACTTTTCAAATAATAATAATAATAATAATAATAATAATAATAATAATAATAATAATAATAATATAGTATAACATGTCACTGGTCCATAGACAACTAGAACTTAATAAATAAAAGCATATTTTTTTGTAAAATGATATGTTAGGAAATGTATATATAGATTTTACTAATACCACCTAACATTATTAAAATAATTATAACAATCTAGTATTTAAAAAAATAAAACAAAAATTGTATATCAAATGACAAAAGCTTACTAAGCTATATATGAATATTATGTACAGTAATGTATATGTAATGTGTGGGTAAAAATCTAAACATACCGAAGTATCAGGGATCTTCATATTTACATTAGTCGTTCTAGTTCAGCCAGTAGAAAAAAAACTAATAAAGAACCTCCATATACATAATCCTATACCCATAATTGATCCAGGCAAACAACCCCAATAAAGCAATAAACCCCCCTATTCCCTGGATAAACTACTCCTGGTTATATTACCTAAATGTTAGCATCCAGTTACATTTTGTGCATTTAGGAACACATCAAATTCTTGCTGTGAAGAAGCCTTTCACAAAACAGGTGGCCCCATTGGAATATTTGCCCTCTGCTCCTGTTCCAAAGACAACCATAAAATGTTGGATTTTCTATCACCTTATGTCAATAGTCACCAATGTGTATTACATAAGGTCACAATCCTCCAGCACCTACCTATTTCATTAATGCACTCCTTGATTTGAACACAAACTTGTTTTATATATGTGGTGACCACCACAGCTCTAATGCCGCATACACAGGATCGGTCCATCCCATGAGAACGGTCTGATGGACCGTTTTCACTGGTTAACCAATGAAGCTGACTGATGGTCAGTCGTGCCTACAGACCATCGGTTAAAAAAAACTATCGTGTCAGAACGCGGTGACGTAAAACACAACGACGTGCTGAAAAAAACGAAGTTCAATGCTTCCAAGCATGCGTCGACTTGATTCTGAGCATGTGTGGATTTTTAACCGATGGTCGTGCCTACTGACGATCGTTTTTTTTTCCTATCGGTTAGGAATCCATCGGTTACATTTAAAACAAGTTGGCTTTTTTTTAACCTATGGATAAATAACCGATGGGGCTCACACACGATCGGTTTGGTCCGATGAAAACGGTCCATCAGACCGTTCTCATCGGTTTGACCGATCGTGTGTATGCGGCATAAGAATTTATATTTTGGCCTCTGGCAAGACAGTTACCAAAAAACTGTGCTGTTCGCAGTATGTATCTCTGAATAAAGCCGGTGTCAACAGCAATGGGCTGAAATGGGCATAATAAAATATAACAATACTACACAAAATGTTGTAATATTGGTACTAATAAAAAAAAATTTAAATACATTTTTATTAGATTCACCCGATTACCTCCTTTGTCCAAGTTTGTCATTGCAGACCTTATAGTAATCAATTTCACCATTTAAATTTACAAGTTTGGAACAGATTACTAAGGACATAGCAGACAATATTTCTTTCAATTACTTTTGACTAATAAAGCCTCATGTGTGAAAGCTACTGTCATAGATCCTAGTGCCTTCTTCAGTGGCATTTATTCCTTCAATTCTTTTGCAATAAAGGTACTGTAGTGACAATCTAACCTTAAATATGTGAAAAAAACAGTTTTTATATTCATTACAGAAGTTATGTAAATATTAAATTATCTGACCTATCATTAACCACCGGACCATTATGCAGGTAAAGGACTTGGCCAGTTATTGCGATTCGGCACTGCGTCGCTTTAACTGACAATTGCACGGTCAAAATTGGCGTCCTTTTTTCCCCACAAATAGAGCTTTCTTTTGGTGGTATTTGATCACCTCTGCGGTTTTTATTTTTTGCGCTATAAACAAAAATAGAGCGACAATTTTGAAAAAAATTCAATATTTTTTTACTTTTTGCTATAATAAATATCCCCAAAAAATATATAAAAATACATTTTTGATGAAAAATGATGAAAGTGAGTACTATTTGGTAGAGCATTCATCCCCATCCAGCTGCAGCATATTTCAGCTTGCCATAGACTTTGACAGGCTGCAGGCAGCAGGTCTGGATACTGTACCTGTACACCCCAGGAGCATTAAAACTACAGGATTAGATGCACACCGGCTAAACATCTAACCTGCAAGTAGCCTTAGGCCACATTTACATGTCATTTTAACTCAAGCATTGGCAAAAGTCCATCAGATTTTTGCAGCTGGATTCACAGGTGTTTGCAGACAGATGCAGCCGTTCAGCCTTTATAAAGCAATGACAGGCTGACAGCAGCCGCCACTGTTCCCCAGTGTTCACATGCAATACCTGCAACAAGAGACAGATGATCACCCCGGGACACAAAAAGCTTGTGTCCAGTGTTGATCAACTGTCCCTAACCACAGATAATTGCTCCATATGTAAAACACCAGCAGACAGCTGCAGCCACTTTCATCCTGGCATTACTTTATACAGGCTCAGGAACTTCAACTGTCTGTAAGCACCTGTGCATCCAATTGCAGGAATTCGCTGGAGTTTTGCTGCATCTGGATGTAAAATGTTGTGTGATTGAGGCTTAAATGTGATTCTAACATTTAACTTAATTTCCCCCAAACCTAATTCTTCACCTAAAAACTGAGATGAATACTTCGGGCCAGATCCTATTGATACGCCGCGTAACTTCTATTTTGCTCCGGGGTATCTTTGTTTTGTATCCACAAAACAAGATACTCCTGAAGCTGTGCTAGAGCCGACTGGCGAACATCTTAGTACGCCGTTGGATCTAAGGTGCATTTTTTCGCTGCCCGCTAGGTGGCGTTTCCGTCGATCTCCCCGTCGAGTATGCAAATTATCTAGATACGCGAATCCACAAACGTACGTCCGTCCGGCGCATTTTTTTACGCAATTTCCGTAAGGCTTTTTTCGGCGTATAGTTACCCCTCCTATATGAGGCGTATCCTATGTTAATATGGCCGTCGTTCCCGCATCGAAATTAGAATTTTTTACTTTGTTTGCGTAAGTCGTTTGCGAATAGGGCTTTGCGTAGAATGACGTTCACATCGTAAACATTGGCTTGTTGCGGGTTAATTTCGAGCATGCGCACTGGGATACCCCCACGGACGGCGCATGCGCCGTTAAAAAAAAACGTCAATCACGTCGGGTCACATAACATTTACATAAAACACGCCCCCCTGTTCCACATTTGAATTAGACGGGTTTACGCCGGCCTATTTACGTTACGCCGCCGCAACTTACGGAGCAAGTGCTTTGAGAATACTGCACTTGCCCACCTAAGTTGCGGAGGCGTATCGTAAATATGATACGCTACGCCCGCTCAAAGATGCGGCGATCTACGTGGATCTGGCCCTTCATCTCAATCCTACATCTTAACCTAAAACATATATCTTAAATCCTAGCCCTTTATTAAACTCTAACCCTGCCCTGATCATAAACACCTCAGGCCTCGTACACACGACAGAGTTTCTCGGCAGAATTCACTGAGAAACTCGGTCAAACCCGGATTCTGCCGAGAAACTCTGTCGTCTGTACACTTTTGGCCCGATGGAGCCGCCGAGGAACTCGTCGAGAAAATAGAGAACATGTTCTCTATTTTCTCGTTGTTCTATGGGAGAAGGCGGCCCGCCGAGCTCCTCGGCGGCTTCATCCCTAAACTCGACGAGGAACTCGACGTGTTTGGCACGTCGAGTTCCTCGGCCGTGTGTACGGGGCCTCACCCCTAAGCAAAGTTCTAACAGTAATGTAATCCCTCCTAATACTTACCTTGTAGATGCTGAAAATATCCACACCAAAATCTGTGCCAAAACTTGACTATTATACCAAGGAAAAAGTGTGCTGAGCAGACAAACAAATTCAGCTTTACCAAATTGCATTATTATTTAAAAAAGAAAAAAGGGCTTTTTTTAATATGACGTATAAAAAATTAATCCTAATGCAACTTAAAGCTTAGGTAGAACACAAAACATGTTTTTGGTCTATGGCTACCAGGAGCATTATGGGCTCTTCATGTAATTAGAGAGCCTAATTTTACAATATTTATAGAAGTATTTATATTTTATACCAGTACCTACTAAATGTGTTCTAAATAATCAATAAGTAACATTGTTTCCTTGGTTTACATAAAATCTTTTTGCAAAAAGTTTTAACTATTATGTATTCACTTGGACAGTCAACTGTTGTTACAGGGTTTCAAATATCTATGAGAAAAAAAAAAAGGGAAAAAAAGAGCACAACCTGCGCGTATGTAAGGTGGGGATAAGGAAGGTATATGTGAACAGACTGCTGCCCCCCCTAAAAGATGTTTACCAAGGTAAACATAAATGAACCAAAATACAAAAAAATGTGGGGGTAGTGGCGCTGTCTGTGTATGCCCTGTGTGACCAGGGTGTGATCTGGCTAATTAGCCTGAGAGTGATCCTAACGCTCAAATGACGAGGATCATAGAGTGACAGGTGAATACCACAAAACAGTGTGTTATGTGAAGACTAGATGGCCACTAGGTGGCGGTAATAGGTGCCTCCGGTTTGACTAAAATAGTCAGAGTATATGAGTGCAAATGCACTAAAAATGTAACCAGCTAGTTATAGCAGAACATAACATTAAGTACTAGAGAAATAATAAGTAATGTAATTGTCAAGACTGTAAGGTGAGTAGTTAATACAGTGAACCAACTCAATGTGGGTTTAGAGTGTAACGTCCACCAATGTATAAGGTGGGTGGTTCTAAATTGTTAAACCAATAAAGGAGTGCAGTCAAGTCATCTACAGATAACACCAAAATACTGAAAATGAGCAATATACTGTGACCACCGTCTATTAAATGTGAATCAGGAAAAAAATGACGACATGAAATAATTCATTCAGACGGTGTCATCTTAATGCCTAACTAAATGAACAAACACAAAACAGTGTAGTGATGTGATTAGAACATCCACAGATAGCAGCAACTAGATATGGTAACCATCTGTTGGAAGTAAGTCACAGAAAGTCCTTCCACCTAGAGGCAGTAATTGAGTGACAACATAAAGCAGTTCATTCAAAAGGTGTCATCTTAGTGGCTTGATGGGTGAACAATCATAATGCTTCAGGTGCATTCGCTGTGGCTCCGGTGCTCCCCCTTATGTGTCCCCACTCACCAGAGTTGAACACCCCTACAGGGGTAACCAGCATAGATAGGATATCCACCAGATATTGCACGGCTTAAACTTGGACCTGCACGGCAATGGACTTCCCGGCGTTCCCTTTGGATCCACAGTGCGGCTAAGTTGCTGTGTTTATACACCTCCAAAAACAAAAAAGACAGGAGATCCCATAGCGTAGTAAAGTTGAAAAAATAGCCCAAGGCTAGGTTTATTGGCGTTGCCAGCAGAAATGACAAAATTGCAGAGGGTAACAGGGGATAGGTTGTAAAAAATAAAAAATATAAAAATGCAAAAAATATATATAAAAGGAATTTTTAAAAAGTCCAGGCTGGTAAGTATCCCAGCCGTGGAGTATAAGAGAAAGAACTGCTGATCCAGCAGTGTTCCCACTAGGCACTAGTCGTCCGGTGCTAGTGACTGAGCTGTGGAGCGGCGTGCGCTCCAGGTGCGTTCCAGCTCGTCTCCCGGAAGTGCGTGGGGGTATGCGTGTATCCGCTTGACGATCGTTTCGTCCAATCACGTCTTCTGAAGCGGGCTTCACCCGCTTCAGAAGACGTGATTGGACGAAACGATCGTCAAGCTCTCCTGTCTTTTTTGTTTTTGGAGGTGTATAAACACAGCAACTTAGCCGCACTGTGGATCCAAAGGGAACGCCGGGAAGTCCATTGCCGTGCAGGTCCAAGTTTAAGCCGTGCAATATCTGGTGGATATCCTATCTATGCTGGTTACCCCTGTAGGGGTGTTCAACTCTGGTGAGTGGGGACACATAAGGGGGAGCACCGGAGCCACAGCGAATGCACCTGAAGCATTATGATTGTTCACCCATCAAGCCACTAAGATGACACCTTTTGAATGAACTGCTTTATGTTGTCACTCAATTACTGCCTCTAGGTGGAAGGACTTTCTGTGACTTACTTCCAACAGATGGTTACCATATCTAGTTGCTGCTATCTGTGGATGTTCTAATCACATCACTACACTGTTTTGTGTTTGTTCATTTAGTTAGGCATTAAGATGACACCGTCTGAATGAATTATTTCATGTCGTCATTTTTTTCCTGATTCACATTTAATAGACGGTGGTCACAGTATATTGCTCATTTTCAGTATTTTGGTGTTATCTGTAGATGACTTGACTGCACTCCTTTATTGGTTTAACAATTTAGAACCACCCACCTTATACATTGGTGGACGTTACACTCTAAACCCACATTGAGTTGGTTCACTGTATTAACTACAAACCTTACAGTCTTGACAATTACATTACTTATTATTTCTCTAGTACTTAATGTTATGTTCTGCTATAACTAGCTGGTTACATTTTTAGTGCATTTGCACTCATATACTCTGACTATTTTAGTCAAACCGGAGGCACCTATTACCGCCACCTAGTGGCCATCTAGTCTTCACATAACACACTGTTTTGTGGTATTCACCTGTCACTCTATGATCCTCGTCATTTGAGCGTTAGGATCACTCTCAGGCTAATTAGCCAGATCACACCCTGGTCACACAGGGCATACACAGACAGCGCCACTACCCCCACATTTTTCAAATATCTATGGCTGAGAACACATCATCAGACATAGGGGTTTGTTTACTAAATGCAAATGGGCTGTGCACTTTGCAGATGCAGTTGCACTCTGCAAGGGCATTTGCTCTAGAGCTTTATAAATGAGGTGAAGCTTCACTTTGCTAAGAAAATCCAATGATATGAAATTTTATTTATTTATTTTAAAACAGCATTTTTGGTTTGCATGTGATTGGATGATGCAAGTCAGCAGAGCGTCCCCTCATTTACTGAGCTCTGGAGCAAATGGCTTTGCAAAGTACCGTATATACTCGAGTATAATCCGACCCAAGTATAAACCGAGGTACCTAATTTTACCACAAAAAAATGGGAAAACTTATTGACTTATTATTGAGTATAAGCCTTGGGTGAGAAATGCAGCAATGGCTAGGAGGGTCAACAATGCCCATTTGCAGCTTCACTGTGCTCATCGCAAAGCCTCACTGTGGCATTGCAAGCCTCACTGTGCCATTACAAACATCACTGTGCCCATTACAAACATCACTGTGCCATTTCAAGCCTCACTTATCCATTACAAACATTACTGTGCCCATTACAAACATCACTGTGCCCATTACAAACATCACTGTGCCATTGCAAGACTCACTGTGCCATTACAAACATCACTGTGCCCATTACAAACATCACTGTGCCATTTCAAGCCTCACTGTGCCATTACAAACATTACTGTGCCCATTACAAACATCACTGTGCCCATTACAAACATCACTGTGCCATTGCAAGCCTCACTGTGCCATTACAAACATTACTGTGCCCATTACATACATTACTGTGCCCATTACATAGATTACTGTGCCCATTGCAGCCTCACTGCGCTGATCTGCATACCTAATGAGCAGGGCCGATCTGCCCTATAGGCTTACTATGCAAGCCGCTTAGGGCCCCACAAAGCTGCAGAGTGCCCCCCAAATTACTAGAGGCCCCGTCTGGTGAGAAGTAATTTTTGGCCCCTCACCCCGCTTCTCAACTCGCTGGCTGCATGGGAGAAGAGGTAAGAAGTCAGCACCCCACCGCTTCTCACTTTAATGTAAGATGTCACTGTCGGCATTTTGCTTAGGGCCCCAGGGAGGTCAGGATCGGCACTGCTAATAAGAGCCGTGTCATGCATACAGTCAGGCGACAGCCATCCATCCAGTGTTCAAAAGCCATGCCTCCTCCTCGTTCTCGTCTGTGATAGGGGAACACTCAGTTTCCCAGCAGTGAGTTAGTGCTCAGTGTTCCGCCTATCACGGACATCCTCGTCTGTGGGTGAGGGCAGATTTTGAACACTGGATAGATGGCCACCGTCTGACTGTATGCATCACACAACTCTTATTATGTATGCAGGCACAGACTCGAATATAAGCCAAGGGGGGCATTTTCAGCACAAAAAAATGTGCTGAAAAACTCGGCTTATACTCGAGTATATACTGTACACACTTTATTTGCCTTTATTAAATCTAACCCATAGCTAATAGTACTAGTGTACCCTGTGTTTTGTCCTAAACTTGTATCCTTGAAATGTGTGCATTTATTCAGTAACGTAAAAGCCGCATACAAGGTTCAGAAATCTCTTGTAAACAGCAATTGCTTTCACACCATGCTGATTCTATTGCACCAAAAGCTGTTTGGATTATATTGTATGGATTACCAATCTTTACATAGATCCACTATTTGCACTCATTTGTTAAATCTGTCTGATAAAGGTGACTAAAACATTATTGCTTTTCTTTAAAACCTAAAATGACTAAAATGTATATATGAAATGCATTTTTTTAGAAACTGTATATACTGCAATAAATCTGAAATTGGTATGCAAATTTTGTCTGTATTTTTTTTTACTGCAATATCTACTTGGAATCTCATAATGAGAATGTTAATGCACCTATATAACACTGCAGTACACAAGTGTAGGAAACATATTTAAAACAGTAATAAAAGTTATAACAGGTATTTCTAAAACTGTATAAACAAATATGGGCTGAATTTTTACTGATTTCTAGGATCCTGGTTCAATTAAACCACCTGCATGGTTATTCTGATCCCAATGTGTCTCTCCCATCGTTGTTCATTTAGTTCAAATCAATGAGTAACCAGTGATAGTTCCATGGCTACCAAACAATGGAACCCAAACGCAAGTTTTTAAAATTTTGCACAATTGTTTATACTTCAATTGAACTAATGACAGAAGGTTCTTTATATTGTTTGTTTCGTGTTTTAGTTTTTATAAGGATGCCTATTTAGGTGTATATGTAAGCTCTTTGTATTTTATATTATTAAATGTTTGGTAGATCACCAGCCACAGGATGGACTGTGGGTGTCTAAAGTAGCGCAGTGCCACGTCCTAAAATATTGGAACAGCGAATGTTAAAGATACAAAGAAATGGACTTTGTAGGCACCAATTATAAAAGTACAAATACGTTTATTACATTTTCCCCTGTAAGGGTTTGTTCGAAAAGAAAAACACAATATATAAAATCAAATACATTTAAAAAGAAAACTACACTGGCAACTGCAGTAACTATAGATTGATCCAATAGGAGTCCAAGGAGGGTCAACACATCTCACAGAGGAAGTGTGTGACTGTACTGCATAGTAGAATAAATGTTAGCTCGACATGTTTCGCGGAGACCGCTTCTTCGGGAGCTAGTAATATCTCTAAGAGGAAGCAGATTGTTATTGGTTTTACGATTACATAACATAGTACAAAATGAAAAGAAAAAAACCTAAACATAAAAAGCAGAAAGTAAAAATATCAACACAAGGTTGATATAGAAATCAAATTAGTGTACCGCGTGCATTAAAGCACCATTAAAACCAGTCAGGACATGGGAGTAAAGCAGGGGAGCACCCACAAGGGAGTCAAACTAAGGGAACCACATGCACTGGGCACCACGGAGAAGATGTGGGGACACACCTGATAAAATGTGGTAAGAAAAAATTAATAAGACAAAGGAGGGTATATAGTGTTTCATGAGGAAAATATATGGATATTGATAGAATGAATCAATACCATAAAGTATGATTTCCACAGACTGGTAGATAATACTATGGTAGACACATTAGTAATTGGTGATGGGCTGGTATATAACCAGAACCAGCCTCATTGATGGTAGAAAGAGACTGTTCTTTCTACCATCAATGAGGCTGGTTCTGGTTATATACCAACCCATCAACAATTACTAATGTTTCTATAAACAACTCACTTTCAAGCACATCCTGCTACTTTATATGGTATGCATTTGCGCAATTCATGCGTTTTTTAGTTTATATTGTTTTCACTCACAATTTTGTGGTGTTTGGTGTTACCTAATTTCTTAAAACGTACACACCCCTCTCTTTTCCTTTTTTGTGACTATCCCTGTTATTGTCTACCAATCGTATTATCTACCATTCTGTGGAAATCATACTTTATGGTATTGATTCATTCTATCAATCAATATCCATATATTTTCCTCATGAAATACTATATACCCTCCTTTGTCTTATTAATTTTTTCTTACCATATTTTATCAGGTGTGTCCCCACATCTTCTCCGTGGTGCCTTGTGCATGTGGTTCCCTTAGTTTGACTCCCTTTTGGGTGCTCCCCTGCTTTACTCGCATGTCCTGACTGGTTTCAATGGTGCTTTAATGCACGCGGTACACTAATTTGATTTCCATATCAACCTTGTGTTGATATTTTTACTTTCTGCTTTTTATTTTTATTTTTTTTTATTTTATTTTTGTACTATGTTATGTACCGTATTTATCGGCGTATAACGCGCGCCGGCGTATAACGCGCACCCCAATTTTAAGAGGGAATTTTCTGTAAAAACTCCAAATAGTAAATGCAGTTAAAATTAAACCAGCCTAAGAAGTGTGTGCTTTGCACAATAAGAAATCACGTATTACATATGCAATAATAAACCTCGGAGGGGAAGGAGGGGGACGAGCGCCCGCCAGAAATCACAGCGGGAAATTAATGAGCCGTCATCTCCACTCGGCGGCTGTCACGTCACACACGCACAGTCCCGCCTCTGCCATCGGCATTGGATCATCTCCTGTGACAGACAGAACACTGGTCCAATGCTGGTAGCGGAGGCGGGACTGTGCGTGTGTCACATGACAGCCCAGTGAGAGCCGAGAGGAGATGACGGCTCGGTGATTTCCGGCGGGTCCTCGTCCCCCTCCTTTCCCTCCGAGGTATGCTATCAGCGTATATCGCGCACCCACGATTTCCCCCCGATTTTATGGGGAAAAAAGTGCGCGGTATACGCCGATAAATACGGTAATCGTAAAACCAATAACAGTCTGCTTCCTCTTAGAGATATTACTAGCTCCCGAAGAAGCGGTCTCCATGAAACATGTCGAGCTAACATTTATTCTACTATGCAGTACAGTCACACACTTCCTCTGTGAGATGTGTTGACCCTCCTTGGACTCCTATTGGATCAATCTATGGTTACTGCAGTTGCCACTGTAGTTTTCTTTTTAAATTTATTTGATTTTATGTATTGTGTTTTTCTTTTTGAACAAACTCTTACAGGGTATATGTTAATAAACATATTTGTACTTTTATAATTGGTGCCTACAAAGTCCATTTCTTTGTATCTTTAACATTCGCTGTTCCAGTCTTTGTATTTTATAGCATATACCAAGGACCATAACATCCCCATATCATTAATAACAACTCCTATCAGGGCAAGAATTCCTAATCTCCTAGGCCTACTGTCTTTTGCAGCCCCCCCCCCCCCCCTAGCCCAGTTGACTGGCTAGCCTTATTTATATACTAACTAGATCAGCTGTATTAGCCGGACAAACCACAATAGGGCTTGGAATAGAGAATAAATCCCCTCTGTGTCGGTACGTCTGGGGCCAATGACTGAAAAGGTTAGAAAACTGACACCCTTCGCTAACTGTTGCGTTCCAGTGTAAAAAGTTTGAAAACAGTAAGTACAGAGCATATATTGCATCAACATATAGGCATTGAGAGTAACAATAACAAAGTAAGAAGATGGCACTGGCAGGCAGGACAAGCGACAGTGTGAAAGTTCTACTGACAGCATGGTGTGTTTTGAGGTGTCCTGCTGTTACAAATCCTCCACCCTGCGCCTTGATATGTGTTGACGATGCAGAAATTCAGCCCTGCCTACTATATTAAAGAGGTACATTTTTTAGAAATTAAAGGTCAGCAGCTACAAATACTATAGTTACTGACGTTTAATAAACAGACATTTACCAGTCAAGGGATCCAGCTCTGTCTTCACCCTGGCCAGTTCTCTGCTGGTCTTTGGGTCCCTGGCACCACCATCTTGACTGTGGGAAGCAGTGCTTCATAAAATCCCAATAAAATACATTTACGTTTTTAGTTGTAACATGACAAAATGTGAAAAATTTCAAGGGGTATGAATGCTTTTTCAAGGGACTGTATGACCATGGTCCTAGTATAATTGCCTATCACTGCATTTTGTTACGCCACTCATGGTGTTAAGGATAGAGGGGGAGAAAATAAACTAAGGGGAACTTTCATTTTTAAGTGAAGTTGTTGCTGTTTCCCCTAGTTCAGTGATGGTGAACCTTGGCACCCCAGATGTTTTGGAACTACATTTCCCATGATGCTCAGCTACACTGCAGAGTGTATGAGCATCATGGGAAATGTAGTTCCAAAACATCTGGGGTGCCAAGGTTCGCCATCACTGCCCTAGTTGATACATTGAAGATGTCGACTATTCGTTAATAATATAAGATAAGGAATGTACTGTAGATACAGTACCTTGAAATTTTCCACATTTTGTCATGTTACAACCAAAAACGTAAATGTATTTTAATGGGATGTTATGTGATAGAACAACATAAAGTGGCACATGCTTGTGAAGTGGAAGGAAAATGATAAATGGTTTTCTAAATTGTTTTACAAATAAATATCTTAAAAGCGTGGCGTGCATTTGTATTCAGCCCCCTTTACTCTGACACCCCTAACTAAAATCTAGTGGGACCAATTGCCTGCAGAAGTCACCTAATTAATAAATAGAGTCCACTTGTGTGTAATTTAATCGCAGTATAAATACAGCTGTTCTGTGAAACCCTCAGAAGTTTGTTAGAGAATCTTAGTGAACAAACAGCATCAAGAAGGCCAAAGAACACACCAGAGGGCAGGAAATGAAATAAACTTTCCCGCAGTGGGACAAAGACAGCGAAAAGTACCCGAATAGGGGTTTTACCTCTTCCCTACTCTATCCAAAACTAAAAAAAAAATCAACTATATAGTATCTCACAAAAGTGAGTACACCCCTCACATTTTTTGTAAATATTTTATTATATCTTTTCATGTGACAACATTGAAGAAATGGCACTTTGCTACAATGTAAAGTAATGAGTGTACAGCTTGTATAACAGTGTAAATTTGCTGTCCCCTCAAAATAACTCAACACACAGCCAATAATATCTAAACCGCTGGCAACAAAAGGGAGTAACCCCTAAGTGAAAATGTCCAAATTGGGCCCAATTAGCCATTTTCTCTCCCCAGGTCATGTGACTCATTAGTGTTACAAGTTCTCAGGTGTGAATATGGAGCAAGTGTGTTACATTTGTTGTTATCGCTCTCACTATCAAACTGGTCACTGGAAGTTCAACCTGGCACCTCGTGGCAAAGAACTCTCTGAGGATCTGGAGATGGAAGGGGTGGGGGTACAGCCTGTCAGTGCTCACACTATACGCCGTACACTGCATCAAATTGGTCTGCATGGCTGTTGTCCCAGAAGGAAGCCTCTTCTAAAGATGATGCACAAGAAAGCCTGCCAACAGTTTGTTGAAGACAAGCAGACTAAGGACATAGATTACTGGAACCATGTCCTGTGGTCTGATGAGACCAAGATAAACTTATTTGGTTCAGATGGTGTCAAGCGTGTGTGGCAGCAACCAGGTGAGGAGTACAAAGACAAGTGTGTCTTGCCTACAGTCAAGCATAGTGGTGGGAGTGTCATGGTCTGGGGCTGCATGAGTGCTGCCGGCACTGGGGAGTTACAGTTCATTGAGGGAACTGTGACTGTGACATACTGAAGCAGAGCATGATCCCCTCCCTTCGGAGACTGGGCCACAGGGCAGTATTCCAACATGATAACGACCCCAAACACACCTCCAAAATGACCACTGCCTTGCTAAAGAAGCTGAGGGTAAAGGTGGTGGTCTGACCAACCATGTCTCCAGAGCTAAACCCTATTGAGCATCCTCAAATGGAAGGTGGAGGTCTCTAACATCCACCATCACCTTCATGTCGTCATGGAGGAGTGGAAGAGGACTCCAGTGGCAACCTGTTAAAGCGGAGCTCCACCCTAAAGTGGAACTCCCGCTGATCTGAACACCCCCCCCTCCGGTGTCACATTTGACACCTTTCAGGGGGAGGGGGTGCAGATACCTGTCTAAAGACAGGTATTTGCACCCACTTCCGGCCACAGTCTGCGGGCAGACTGCGGGCAGGACGTCACCTCCCGTTCCCCCCCCCCCCCGTTGTGTTCTGGGAACACTCGGCTCGCAGAGCACAGCGGGAGCCAGTCAGCAGGCACAGCGCGACACCGCATGCGCCGCAGGGAACCGGGCAGTGAAGCCGGAGCGCTTCACTTCCTGGTTCCCTCACCGAGGATGGTGGGGGGGCAGCAGAGTGACGAGCGATCCCTCGTCCTCTGCTGCGGACGTCGCTGGACTCCAGGACAGGTAAGTGTGCCGATATTAAAAGTCAGCAGCTGCAGTATTTGTAGCTGCTGACTTTTAATTTTTTTTTTCAGCGGACATCCGCTTTAAGCTCTGGTGAACTCCATGCCCAAGAGGGTTAAGGCAGTGCTGGAAAATAATGGTGGCCACACAAAATATTGACACTTCGGGCCCAATTTGGACATTTTCACTTGGGGGGGGGGCTCACTTTTGTTGCCAGCGGTTTAGACATTAATGGTTGAGTGTTGAGTTAGTTTGAGAGGTCAGCAAATTTACACTGTTATACAAGCTGTATAGCAACATGTAATTTCTTTAGCGCTGCCACATAAAAAGATATAATAAAATATTTACAAAAATGTGCTCACTTTTTGTGAGATACTGTAACTCAAATTCTTCTCTGTGCATGTTCCAAAAGAAGCCCTCTGGTAAGTTCTATCAAGAGAATTTCGATACATGAGCCTCAATATAATATTGTAAGAAAGGTGTTTCAGGCTTGTGAAAATGAATGAAATAGTTGAAGACATGTATCATGTACATCAAAAGGGAATGAATTGTGTGCATGTTCCTCATGGGATGCAAACAGCAAATATGGAAATATGGAGTCTAGAAATCACTAAATTACAGAAATGTATAATATCAATTACATTTTTTTGATTTAAAACGTTCTACATTTTATTTATAAGACCTTTACCCATTTAATTTAGATATATACTTACCTACTTTTAACTGTTCAAGGTGAAAAAGTGTGACATCGGTGCTGTGATATATACTGTACCAGGGCTGATCCTAGGGCCACAGGCGCCTGGGTGCAGAAATATTTTTGGTGCCCCCACATGGGCCTCGTCATTTTACGAACTCCTCCCCTTTACAAATGTTTCTATGGCAATGACTCAACCACAGAGATGCTCCCTTACGAAGTCTTCATTAACCTGGGATCCTTACATGATCTCTTAACAATAAACAAAATACAGGAAGAAAAGCAGAGTACTTTATTGGGACCTGGAGGGGGGCCTCTGTGATGGAGAGAGGGCTTCTGTTAGAGAGTCTGTTAGATGTTTGGCGTCCCCACCTCTGCAGGTGCCTGGGTGCAATGCACCCTGTGCACCCTGCCTAGGATCGGCCCTGTACCGTACCCTTGTTTCATAAAGCTAGAGGAGCCTGTGCTGACCAGAATTACATCAGATGTCTGTTTCTCTACATAACCTTTGCAACAAAATGCTGGCTGGTATGAATTTATCACTGTCATTGTGTGAACTGTTTGAATGTGCTTCAGAAGATCCATCTAATTAAGCTGATCTCTTCCCTTCGTTTGGTGACCCTCTCTCTTCCCTTTTAGTCAACCTCTCACCTGCTTGCAATTAGTCTAGCAGCATTCCCCCCCACCACTCTTTTGATCTCAAGATATATCCATGCCATGACAAAGTTATCCAGTGCCCAAGCTGAAGGTGCCAAACTGTGTACCCCACGCAGTTTACCCCGCATAAGTCATTCTCTGTTCATGGCAAGAAAATGTTTAAAATATCTTACAATAAAATGGGTTTATTTAGGTCAAAACAAAATCCACTTACAGCTTACACCCCCTCATCGCTGTTTTTCTTATTTTTTTTTGGCCAGCAGACAAACAAATCCTTTGGCATAAGGTCATTAGGAAGAAAAAACATTGGAGACAGCGGGAGTGTAAGGGGGCTTTAAATTGCACTAGGGGCTCTGGATCAAGCTGTGGTATTTTAAGGCTTGGTGTCAGCTCCTTGCTGACCATATTTTATTTAAAGGATAAGATCACTTTAAAAAAATTGAAAAAGCTAGTGGGGTGGGGGAAAGGGAGCAGAAGATCCCTGATAGCTGTCAGATCGACGGATCGGGGAGGTGTAGGGGCTGGGCCATTCGTAACATGTTACATGTTACATACTGAATATGGGTGTTACATATAACATGTTCAGAAAAGTGAACAAACCTTTTAAAGCACCTGTTGTACACGCCACCAGTGCTCGGGATAGCAGAAACTACCTTGTATGCTCTTTCTTAACCCAGCTTATGTCTGCTCTGTGTATTTCTATGTGATAGCTAATGAAGAAGGGTCCCAGAGGCTAAAACATTCCATGTTCCAACACAGGGTCCAGCTCTGGCAACAGGGAGGGGACACTGCAACTGTCCCTACAGTGTCCTCCCTTCATGAAAACAGTGTGCCTGGGGCATCTGTCCCTCCAGTTCCTTCACTTCCTTCAACTCATCCTGGCCCTTTGAAAGAAAACACATCAGCAGGAGAGCGCAAGAAAGTTAAGTATCAGTAGGTAGGGGTTTGTTCTGGCAAGAAAACTTGTAGCATTGCCCTAAATGAACAAAGGGGCAGAATATTAAGGTTACATTTATGGCCTAGGTTGAGGTTATGGGTTGTATCAAGGAATTATACCTGGGAAGGGGGGGCACAGGAGACGGACATGAAGCCAGCAATCACCAGCACCACCAACCACCCATTCTCCCCCCCAAGTGGGAGACACAGGGGGAGGGGGGTCTGTTCTCCCCCAGCGGGAGAGGGACATAAAGGCGGCGATCACCAGCATCACCACCCCCCAACGAGAGATTGAAGGATGGGAGAGTGGAGTGCCTCCTTACCTTAGGAGGCAGATGATGAGTCCACCCAGGATGACACTGTGATCTCCCCTCCACTGTCTGAGCAGGAGTGCTGGATGTGGCATCAGGTGAGCCGTCCATGGAGACCTCGCTCCAGGGCTGTTCCTTCTCCTCCTGGCCGAACAGGAAGTGGGTCCTGAGACTCCCTGGCCAATTGGGTGTCAGGACCCACGGCCACTTCCCGAATGACTGGGAGGAGAATCAGGAAGACAATAGCGAATATTAATTCACTATTGTAACACTAGTGGATGGGCTCTGGGCGCAGTACTCTGCACCCCAAGCTCACCCTTTTTTAAAGCCAATTAGAGCATCAGACTCGAATCATGTGCTTAAACCCCCCCCCCATTGGAATCCATGTGCCCTACATGTAGATTAGTCGCCCCTGCGCCCCGTATGGCCGGGTCGCCACTGGTAGGTTTCGATTTCAGAGTTATGATGAGATTATTTGGTTAAGTTAGTAAGTGACCTAATCATTCTCAGTGAGAAATTCAATTTCAGGATTGGCAAGCATATAGCAAATATTACAGTATTATCATAAATTTGTGTGATTGAATAGCTATTGTTGAAACCACTGCATCAAAACAAAAATGCCAGTTTTCAGACACCAACATTAATAAAATTCAATCTTTAAAGAATAATGTAAAAAGGGAACAAATAAACTGTAAAGAATAAACTCTCAAAACATCTTTAAAACTGTATACAAACACTCATGAATCACCTATGTGAACAAACAGGAATAAGAGTTCAAGGTGGAGAAGTTTCTTGCAGCTTAGTCACGTCTGGTCCTCAGGACTACTCAAGATTTCAGCAGCAATATTAATCTTCTTATTAAATATCAATGAATATCATGAAAAACAGAGTGCATTCAACTTTTATATTAGGCACATGAACCGCTTCTATCTTGGACATCTGCTTCAATCTTCAGTATAGCTGGGCAAAGTAGGAACAGGGAGGCCAGAGGCAAGTTCTCTTCAGTTTGTCATAAAGATTGTTGTATTATAATCTGAAGCTGGACAGTGCAAGTCTTAGAAAACTCAGTTCCTTAGTACAAAATATTTTACTATTCTTCCAGATCAGTTTGAAAGAGCTCTTCATGGTAAGTAAGAAAATGTTCCACTGCTTGATTCTGGTAAACCATGTTAGCAGCAATATTTGAAAACTGCTCTTTCTCTGGCCTCATCAACGTTGGTCCAAAGACGATGCCAATATTCTGAGTGGTCATACGGTTCTTCTCACACTCATCCCTTACACTGGGAAGAAAACAGTAACAATTTATGGTCAGAAATATTCAAAACTATCAATATCTGTGTGGGCAGGGCTTTACCAGCATACCCAAAAAGAAGGGGGAATCAACACATGTTGGCAACTAAACTTTACTGTATAATGTAGAAATTAAATAATAATTACAGGAAAAAGGTAGTTTACAGAAACGGCACCACATATGTTTTGGGTTACATGCTTCTTCAAGCAGAAAGGTAACAACAAGGCACTTTTCCAATAGAAATATAATATAAACTTACAGATTACAGAATGCATGAGGAGCACTTCCATTTGGGAGGTACACAATTACTGGGTCTCCAGAGATCCCCAAAGTTCTTGCAGTTTATTAAGCTGATGGTGGAAGACATTTCCAAGCAGCTGACAGAAGAGATACCTATTCTTTCCCTTCTCGTCGGGTACCACTCCATAATACTGCTCTTACTCTCTCCCTAACAAGCAGAGCTCTACCCCTGACGTACTCCCACACTGTGGGCATGCCAATTCTGTGTCCAAATCTCAAGGGTTTAGCATACAATAGGAGATGCCAGCCTCCCCAAGACTGCCACCTGGAGCCCATAATAAGAGACAAATTAGTCCCTAACGGTTTTCTGCCATCCTGGAGATCTATGTTTTCAGATGGCATACTACCACAATCTGAGATATAGCTTATAAACAATGTGATAGCAATTAACCTAATACTGTATGACTTGTGAAGCAATTAAACTAATATGACTGGCAGCAGAGACAGTGCTGCCATGCACGTGCAATGCATTCATTCATTCAATGCATCAATGCGCGTGCAAGGAATTTCACAGACAAGGCTGTGAGGAGAGGAAATATTGTCTTTAGTTGAAAAATTGAAAAAAGAAAACAATTTATTTTGCCTGGCCTATAGAAATGATGAAGAGCACCTACAAGGTGTTATACTGTAAAGCCATTGATATTTGTCTTGCTTGGCTTTGCTGACTATTGATAATAATGCTCTTCTTGAGTC
This sequence comes from Rana temporaria, assembly GCF_905171775.1. Taxonomy (NCBI): domain Eukaryota; kingdom Metazoa; phylum Chordata; class Amphibia; order Anura; family Ranidae; genus Rana; species Rana temporaria. The sequence continues at coordinate 123,979,116 of NC_053490.1, read as the reverse complement.
TCACTGCGGTAACAATCTATTTATGCAAGTTGATGTAAAATGATTAAGAAACCCTAATCTAGAGAAAAATTAGGTACATTAAAGTTCTATATAGGCGACAATGGGGTTGATTTAGTGCAAAATCTGGTGCAGCTCTGCGTAGAAACCAATCAGCTTCCAGTTTTTTTTTTCCAAAGCTTAATTGAACACGCTGAAGTTAGAAGCTAATCAGCTGCCATGCACAGATGTACCAGATGTTGCACTCTCTAGTTTTAGTAAATCAACCCCAGTGTGTGCTTGTCAAAAAAAAAAAACTGTGTACGGGTGACTGTGAAGAGAATAGTTTAGCTGAGACTGTATGCATTCCAAAGACAGAGGTGCACTTTAATTTTCGAGCATTAGAGGGCGTGCAATGTCATGTGGGAGGGAATTCCAGAGAACATATGGTATCTCCAGTACTGTATTACCTCTGCTCATAACATTTTAAAATGTTGTTAATGTTTCAATTAATTTTATTATTGAAAATAGAAAACAAAACACGTTATTACTTTTATTCTACACTTTTTATTTTTATTTTTTTATTTTATTTTTTTCCTTTCTACCCTTATGCCGCGTACACACAATCGGTCAAACCGATGAGAATGGTCTGATGGACCGTTTTCATCAGACCAAACCGATCGTGTGTGGGCCCCATCGGTTATTTATCCATAGGTTAAAAAAAGCAATCTTGTTTTAAATTTAACCAATGGATACCTAACCGATAGAAAAAAAACGATTGTTTGTAGGCACGTCCATCGGTTAAAAATCCATGCATGCTCAGAATCAAGTCGACGCATGCTTGGAAGCATTGAACTTCGTTTTTTTCATCACGTCGTTGTGTTTTACGTCACCGCGTTCTGACACGATCGTTTTTTAACCGATGGTGTGTAGGCACGACTGACCATCAGTCAGCTTCATCGGTTAACCGATGAAAACGGTCCATCAGACCGTTTTCATCGGATGGACCGATCGGGTGTACAGGGCTTTAGTTTGCTTCCCCCTAAGGCCCCGTACACACGACCAAACATGTATGCTGAAACTGGTCCGCGTAGTGTTTACGCGCGGGCTTCTGTACGATGGTTAGTACAACCATCGTACAGAAGCCCTCTGACAGGCATGTACGGTGAAAACGGTCCAACGGACCGGTTTCACCGTACATGTTTGCTCGTGAGTACCCGGCCTTACATTGATATTTAAAAGGAATATTTCATTCACTTTTATTCCCTGTATTAATGCTATCCCTTATATATAATTGTATTCTTAATATTATGTCCTTTACACTTTTGATAAGGTCACACATATACCTTTACTCTACAAATGATTTGCTAGCGGTCCGAAGACCGCAATCCTATTAATTATTTATATATCTATTATAAGTGACCTTTAACAATTTTATAGCTTTATATTTAAATAACTAAAATATTTTATTAAACATTATTTCTCTACAATACTAGATACAATTTTGCTTTTTTTTAAATTTCATTTCATTTAAATATTGATTGATTAAACAGGTTCATTCTAAATGATCGATTTAGATATCTATACACCTCTTGTTAACACTTCCTAATATTCATATTTTATTTTAAAAATTCAAATATTCTTTGATGTTTTGCCTTAACAAGATAATATGAATGTAAACTGTAATTATCCCTTTTTCCTGTTTACAAAATGTTACTTAATGTTCGTTTCCCCAACATTGTAATCTTATATACTTTATAATAATTCAATAAAAACTATTGAAACAAAAAAAATAAAACATTTTAAAATTGTATTTTAATCTACTCCGGCATCTGACCATTGGTGAAGTGTTTCTTTGGCCAAACCCTTTTTTTAGGTTTTGGATAAAGTAGGAAGTTATTTCTGTCTGTGTCCACACTGAGAATAGTAACTTTTTGTCCCTTTGCCCATTGTCACCAAAGCAGAAAAAAATCAGAAATACAAAATGTTAATATAGCTACAAGACGTGAGTTCTGTGAAGTTTCCCTGCACTGCATAAAGATGTGGAAACAAAAGAGGCATACGGGTGGAATGGATAGATAGATAGATAGATAGATAGATAGATAGATAGATAGATAGATAGATAGATAGATAGATAGATAGATAGATAGATAGATAGATAGATAGATAGAAAAAATGGTACTACAGCGCTACTACAATATAATCACAAAAGGAAAAAAACACACACACAGCAAAAATACCCAAATGGTAGAGCTGCAAACATGGGACGGTGTACAAACCAAAAGAAAATTTTAAAACATAAGTGCTGCGCTATTACCAACAATTGCTGCTGTAAGTACAAATAATGTTAACGATACCTCATAAACACCCTTCTCAGGAGGTATCAATATATTCAATTAATCATTGCTTGTGATGAGACAAATGTGCAAAATAAACAAAATTATATATTAGATACAATTAAAGTACAATTAAAATACCAAAAGCCCCAAAGAGAACCAAACGTCCCTATTCACTCACACCTTGTGCGAGTGCATATATAAGAACCAAAATTAGTGACACACTAAGTATGGAAGTCTTATTGGCAGCTTATGGACAATGCACACACAGGCAGATAGATTAGCCTGAAGGGGTCAGTCCCAGGTAAACTTGATGGTGCTATAAACGATGATGTCAGGCAGCCAGTGGATATCCATTCATCCAGAATTGGCAGCTCATGTAAAAAAGCCTAGTGACGCGATCGACGGGAGATCCGTCCGAATGAGGAGATCGCAACGCTGATCGGCTTATCCCATTACTGCCTCGCTGAATGCTGTGATTGATCGGGGGTTTCGTGAGTGTTACACCACACTGAATACCTCTTTTGCCACATATACTATACAGTCTTGCACTATGTCTTGTCTCCTTTTTTACATGAGCTGCCAATTCTGGATGAATGGATATCCACTGGCTGCCTGACATCATCGTTTATAGCACCATCAAGTTTACCTGGGACTGACCCCTTCAGGCTAATCTATCTGCCTGTGTGTGCATTGTCCATAAGCTGCCAATAAGACTTCCATACTTAGTGTGTCACTAATTTTGGTTCTTATATATGCACTCGCACAAGGTGTGAGTGAATAGGGACGTTTGGTTCTCTTTGGGGCTTTTGGTATTTTAATTGTACTTTAATTGTATCTAATATATAATTTTGTTTATTTTGCACATTTGTCTCATCACAAGCAATGATTAATTGAATATATTGATACCTCCTGAGAAGGGTGTTTATGAGGTATCGTTAACATTATTTGTACTTACAGCAGCAATTGTTGGTAATAGCGCAGCACTTATGTTTTAGATAGATAGATAGATAGATAGATAAATAGATAGACCAGGGTAGTAGAGAACCGGGATTAAAAATTGTGGATTAGATACTAAAATGTATCAGAAATGTTTCATAATAAACATTAGAGAAGAACTCATGGAAGAATATCAGTGTACTGTACTAACTGGTTTACATTTAGAAAATTGATAATCTTGCAAAAGGAATTAAGTTTAGTCACTTCCCCTGTGAACTCGTGAGACACTCTGATCCTGAATCATACCGGCTAACCTGGACAGCAGAGGGGTTTGTGTGCAGCAGCTGTTCTTAACCCAAGAGAAATTATATTAATGGTTCCGGGAGGAAGTGGACAACAGATGACTCAATGCAAAAAATTAATCAGAGTACCAGGAATGTAACATTCACTAACTTAGCTTGTCATGTAATCTGAAAATATTTTGCATGCAATTACCTCTTACAGGCAGAAAATTAGGTGTACTGTACATTACAGGCACACTCCAATGTAAAGATTAGTACTAATACAGATAAGATCATGTTTACGTTTCTTACCAATATGAATTATTCATTATGAAAAACAAAATATGAATTGCCAATACATTGCTGTCTGTTACAGGCCAGAGAACTAATGCCAGAACACATGAACTGCTGGTGAATATTGTGCAATAGAGTCACATTAAAAGAATGACTTATTTCCCTCTGCTTTTGTGAGGGAATTCATAAAACATGACCTGTTTGGCACAACACAGAACAGATTGAAATACCTCAGGCCCCATACACACCATAGAATCTATCCGCAGATAAATCCCATCAAATGGGTTTCTGCGGATAGATCCTATGGTGTGTACACGCCAACGGATATTTATCCGCAGATAAATCTCCCCTGGGATGGATTTCCAGCAGATGGATATTTGCTGACATGCACAACAAATCCATCTGCTGGAATCCATTCCAACGGATGGATCCGCTCGTCTGTACAGACATTAACCGGATCCATCCGTCCAAAGGGATTCCCCGCACGCGTCGTAATGATTTGACGCATGCGTGGAATTCCTTATATGACAGCGTCGCGCCCGTCGCCGCGTCATAATAGCGGCGACGGCGCGACACGTCATCGGCAGAGGATTTCAGCGCGGATTTCAATGCGATGGTGTGTACACGCCATCGCATAGAAATCCTCTGAAATCCTCGAGAGGATTTATCCGCGGATACGGTCCGCTGGACCGTATCTGCGGATAAATCCTCTCGTGTGTATGGGGCCTCAGATTTAAAGCAAAGATAAAAGTCAAAGTTCCAATGTACTTGTCAGTTAACTTGAGTCAAATAGTTCAGCATGATAGCCAAACCAAAAGCACTTTCAGAAGGAGAGGTCAGCACAAGCAGCAGCCACGTTCCTCTCATGACAGTTTTTTTTAAATGACTTATATTTAATCCGCCTACACCAATTTGGTTTCACCAGACTAGAGAGCACCCAAGACCCATGTGACAGTACCAGTAACTTTAATTTTGCTCTCTGAAAAATCACAGGTAGTTGAAGAGGAGTATCCGGCCGTTGCACACCTCACGTGGTTGTATGGTTAGCAGATAAAAGCAGCCTCACCTTTAGCGTGGACTTTTTTACTAGTAATGGTGGCGATCAGTGATTTTTATCGCGACTGCGACATTATGGCAGACACATCGGACACTTTTGACCGATTTTTGGGACCATTGTCATTTTTACAGCAATCAGTGCTATAAAAATGCACTGCTTACTGTGAAAATTACACTGGCAGTGAAGGGGTTAACCACTAGGTGGCACTGTAGGGGTTAAGTGTGCCCTAGTGAGTGATTTGTACTCTAGGGGGCATGGGCTACATGTGACAAGACAGTGATCACCGTTTCCGATTACAGGAAGCGGTGATGACTGTCATTGTCACTAGGCAGAGCGGGGAGATGCTTGTTTACATCAGCATCTCCCCGTTCTTCCTTACCGTGAGACGATTGCGGGTATCCCCACAGCGATCGAGTCTGCGGGACCCGCGGTCAGGCTCACAGAGCTTGCGGCGGGCGCACGTCCACAATGCCGTGATCTTAAAGGGGACATATATATATACGTCCTTCTGCCTGTCCGTGCCATGCTGCCGACGTATATAGTCGTGCGCTGGTCGGCAAGCAGTTAACTGTCTCATCAGCATGGAACAAAGGGAACTCTTGGATTTGTTTTATTTTGGAGAAATTAGGGAAGTGTAACTTGTAGGTAAACCTTTAGGTCAGTGGTTCTCAACCTTCTAGTGCCGTGACCCCTTGAAAAATTTCCCAAGTTGTAGGGACCCCTAACAGTAAAATAATTTTCGCAGTGTGGGTTGTCAGCACCCAAGGCAAGACAAGTAATTTGCGCCCCTAACCAACAGACATTTAGCGCTCCCTTAGTCCCTTCCACTTGAACAGTATTGGGGGTCAAAATCAACAGGGGAATAAATGCATCTAGGAACCCTGCCTTAAACAGTAGTGCCCCTACTTAAGTTCTTTGTATGCTTGAAGAATAAAGGCTGTGGTTACCCTAAATTGTTTTGACTATTTCTGTGTTTTAAAAAAGTTTCTAAACTCAGGTATTAATTACTTCTGCCTCCCCATGATTAATGAGGCATCTCTTGATTGGTGTGCATTGGTCAAGTTATTAAATATGCTGTATTATTCTTTTCTTCCCCCCTTTGGAGCTGTAGTGGTGGTGTATTCCTGTCCTAGACCCTTTGCTCAGATATATTGGGGACTCTGCCCTACTGAAAGAGTGGCTTTGGAGAATAAAGCAATACTTTGCAATTTAGAGTGAAGCACCAACAGCTGCCAACAAACTAACTGACAAGTAGAAGCAGACACTAGAAAGTTTATAGCTAACCCATAATAGTCATATGGACAACAGAACCTTGACTTTTAAAGGTCTTGTCCTGCCCTTCCATCCTGAGTGTGCTTGTGGCCTCAAAGAAGTTGTTACATGTTTGAAGCTACAAAAGATAATGTTAATATGATAGTGCTGTTTTGGATATCTTGTTCCCTCATCTTTTGTCCCATTAGTGCATCAGCCATAAAACTACAAATAGAAACAATTAAAATGACTGGCACCCATCTTCTTGTAACGGCTACATACCACAGATCCAGCCTTGATAATGGAATGCGCCTGGTATGTTTTACTTTTTTAAGTAAACTGGGTCATTCATAGTGTATACTTATTAGATGACTTGGGATCATATGACCTTCGTGCAATAGCGTTTTATGTGTTGTAACAAAATTTATGTTCAAATTTACATGTTTTTGCTTAAATTAAAGGTATTATAACAAACTGATATTTTAAAATTGTATTATTAGGGATTGTGTATTAAACTTAAAGAATAAAAACTCAACAGATGTCTGATTTGCAGAAGGGAAGAAATGTCATCAGCACACCAAGGATTCTTCGGAAGGGTCCAAAGCTTTATTTTGTTGTCACATGATGAAATATATAGATTTATTATGTGACCACTGCATAAAGCTTTGGACCCTTTTGAGGAATCCTTGGTGTGCTGATGACATTTCTTCACTTTGATTATTCATGGTTTCCACCCTTTGGTCATTATAGCACCCAGCATCACTGAACAGCCAGTTTTCTGGAATGTGTGTGTGTGAGGAAAATTGTGTTTTGATTTGCAGAAGGGTCCCCTTGTTGCCATGTCCAAAATGGCATATCATGAAAGCACCCAGACAACTGAGAGGAATGCATCAAATATTCATTGGCCAGTCATCAAATAGACAAGTAAGGGCACACATGCCAGAAGACTGGGCACAAGTCCTGCCAAATTATGACTGTATACAAAAGGATTGCTATACTGCCATTAATAACATACAACTGTCATCACAACTGGAGTTTCCCATACAACAAACAATAACTTGCTTGAAGCAGGACTTTGATTTTGAGTTATGGTGCAGTGGCTACAATCGACACCTAAGCACTGCCGAGATTGGTTGCCAGGTATATGACATTAATGATTTTAACGAATGTTTGGGTTAGTATGAATCAAAACAACAACACATTCTTGTAAAGAATGGTCTGACCCAGTAGCAAATTTAGAACACCATGCAGTAAACCAATGTCTGCAAAAGAAAGCGGCTTAAGCATGATTGAGTATGGGCCACAGCCATGATTGGTTATAGTTAATTGTACATGTCATTCAAAAATGAAACGTAAGCCTGGCAAAGCTCAGACCTTGTTTATGTGGGCTTCAGATGGCTAAAGATAAGTACACACAGGAGTTTGTTTTTTTTTCAACACAGCTGGCTGAACAAAAAACTGAGGTCGCTGTACTAACACATCCAATGTTAGTGTGGCAATCTACCCCCCCCCCTGTTGTGCTATCATGTTCTGACAGGGGACAGCCCCCCTCCCGTGCCAGAACACACTGATCAGCACTTGCAGTATGCTCATTTAACAGAAGCCGGTTTAATATTTAGCCCTTGTGTGCCAGCCTGTAGAGTGGTATGTACAGCAAGCTTTTGCAAGCATGTATTGTAACACATTTGGAAAGCTTGAACAGCTTTGTTAAGAGGAACTAAACTTTTCTCTTCTATAACAGTCTGGGTCCCTCGCTGGCACTGGCATCTTCTCCCTGGGTGCTGGTCTTTGGTCATCTCCATTGGCCAAAGCAGGATGATGTAACACCTGTGCATGCTCAGGAGTCAGTCATCCTGGTACACAGGGACCTCTGCCGGTGATGTAAGCTGAGCAGGGCATGTGCAGAAGGCTGACATCACAGAGCCACACCAGGCTCTGAAAGGATCCCGACAATAATGTCAGGATCCACCCAGAAGCTTTGCTGGTAGCTGGCTCAGACTCTCAAGCCTCGTACACACGACCGAGGAACTCGACGGGCGAAACACATCGTTTTCCTCATCGAGTTCCTTGTCAGGCTGTCGAGGAACTCGACAAGCCAATTTTCTCCATTCCCGTCAAGGAAATAGAGAACATGCTCTCTTTTTGGCTCGTCAAGTTTCTCTACAGTTTCCTCGACGAAAATGATCACACGACCGGTTTCCTCTGCAAAAAAATATCTCCCAGCAAGTTTCTTGCTGGTTTTTGCCAAGAAACTGGGTCGTGTGTACGAGGCCTCAGTGTGCCATTGAGAGCCTGCTGCTCCTGCACCCCCTATCTTAGAGCTTACACAGGCTTTTTCTCTTTGATCCTGTGGGTGAATTAAGTCAATTGCCAGTAAAATAAAGGAGAGTAGACGTTCATTAGGAAAATGTAAGTGAACTTGTTTCTTTGTCTTACACAATCTTAAGCCTGAAAATAACAAATTTATCCTATTGCCATCAATAAATCTTATTTCCATGCAACAGTACAGATTACATCTACAGTTAAAGTGAAATTACAGTGTATTTTCAGTGGTTACACATTGTGAGTTATTACTATAACACTAAACTGAAAGTCATTTTTGATGTGTTTTTTTTCTTTTTTTTTCATTTAATTTGCTTGTTTTTTTATTTATCTTGTTTTCGTAATTCACAAGCACATTTGTATATTCAGGGCCGGATTCAGGTAGGAGATACGACGGCCTATCTCCAGATACGCCGTCGTATCTCTGAGTTGCGGCGTCGTATCTATGCGCCTGATTCATAGAATCAGTTACGCATAGATTTCCCTAAGATCCGACTGGCGTAAGTGTCTTACACCGTCGTATCTTAGGCTGCATATTTACGCTGGCCGCTAGGTGACGCTTCCGTCGATTTACGCAAGGAATATGCTAATTAGGTAGATACGCCGATTCACAAACGTACGTAGGCCCGGCTCTATTTTGTTACGTCGTATAAGTTTTGCTTTTTCGGCGTAAGGTTGCTCCTGCTCTTATGAGGCGTACGCAATGTTAAGTATGGACGTCGTTCCCGCGTCGAATTTTAAAATTTTTACGTCGATTGCGTAAGTCGTTCGCGAATAGAGCTGTATGTAAGTTACGTTCACGTCTAAAGCATTGACGATTTGCGGCGGAATTTCGAGCATGCGGGCTTACGCCGGAGCACATACGTTACGCCGCCGTAACTTAGGGCGCAAGTTCTTTCTGAATACGGAACTTGCGCCCTAACTTACGGCGGCGTAACGTATCGGAGATACGTTACGCCTACACAATATTACGCAGGGCTACCTGAATCCGGCCCTATGTCTCTGGTGGGTAGTTTTTTGCATTATTGCTAACTGAGATCAAATCAATTAAATATTAAAATAAAAGTGAGACTGAAAGGCATTAGATATTAGCTGCTTGAAGAATGAGATCTGAATCCTGAGTTATATAGAGGAATAAGTACAATCTATGCCTGGCATAGGATTATATAGTTGTTGGAATATGTACAGTCAGGGCGTTTGGGGGAAAAAATGAATGCCTGGCACATATGGTATACTGTCTCATACTGTGTCACGCCTCCATGAACCTAGGAAAGGCATTATAAGCTACTTGAAAAATGAAATTTTAACCCCAAGGTTGTTGGAGGAGTAAATATAATCTCTGTCAGGCATAGGATTATATAGATGTAGGAATACTGTATGTACATCCAGGGGTGGAAAGGAAAAAAAGAAAGGCATACATAATATACTGTCTCATATTTGTGCACATAAGTAAAGTTTGGTAACACCAAAGGAGAAATAATATTTATGTACTGGCTCCACTACTTCAATACTACAGGCTAAATGTACAATTTATAGATATTGGGCAGCACAGTGGCTAAGTGGTTAGCACTTCTCCATGGCAACACTAGGGTTGTCGGCTCAATCCCAACCACACCACTACCTGCCTGGAGTATGCACATTCTCCCTGTGCCTGCGTGGGTTTTCTCTCTCACTCCAAAGACATGCTGGTAGGTTAACCACTTGCCTACTGGGCACTTTCACCCCTTTCCTGCTCAGGCCAATTTTCAGCTTTCAAAGCTGTCACACTTTGAATGACAATTGCGTGGTCATACAACACTGTATCAAAATAACATTTCTATTATTTTATGAGACAGATAGAGCTTTCTTTTGGTGGTATTTAATCATTACTTGTTTTTTTATGTTTTACTAAACAAACGAAAAAAGACCGAAACTTTCTTTGTAAAAAAAGTTTTTCTTAGTTTCCGTTGTAAAATCTTGTAAATAAGTAATTTTCTCCTTCACCGACGTGTGCTAATGAGGCTGCACTGATGGGCACTGATAAGGCAGCACTGGTGAGTCAGCACTTATGGGCATTGACGAGGCTGCACTGATATGCGGTACTGATGGGCACTGATAGGTGTCATTGATGGGCACTGATAGGCGGCAATGATAGGTGGTACTGATAGGCATCACTAATAGGCGGTATTGATTGTCACTGTCAGGCATCACTGATGGGCATAGATTGTCAGCACTGGTGGGCACAGATTGGCAGCACTGGTGAGCACTGTGGGCACTCTTGGGGCTGCAGTGATAATCAGGACACTGATGATCAGTGCCCTGATTGTCAGTGCAGATGTCCCCTATGTGGATTTGCCGGCTTTCGGCTCTCCTGGCGAGAGGGAAGGATTGCCGATAACCAGAAAATCCTGTTAACATCCGTGATCAGCTGTGATTGGACACAGCTGATCATGTGGTAAAGAGCCTCTGTGATTGCCTCTTTACCCCGATCTGTGATCAGCTACATCCGAAGGACACAGTCATCACAGATCACTGCTAATGCACGCCGCATGGGGTGCGCAGGCAGCTCGAGCATGGGAGGATGTCATATGATGGCCTCCCGGCAAAGTGCGGCTGCGCTGTAGCCATCATTCGGCTATAGTGCAGTCACAAAGGGGTCGATTGTCTCCTAGTATGTGTATGTATGAATATGAGTTAGGGACTTTTGATTGTTCGTTTGAGGGACTGATGTGAATGTACAATATATACAGTATGTAAAGTGATGGTGCTGTATAAGCACCTGTAATAAAGAAAGTGGCAGAGCAGTTTTGACTGAGCATGAGCAGTCTATATAAGTTAACACAAGCCTGCACTATGAAGCCTCGTACACGTGATCGAGGAACTCGATGGGCGAAACACATAGTTTTCCTTGTCGATTTCCTTGTTAGGCTGTCGAGGAACGACAAGGCAAGTTTCTCCATTCCCTTCGAGGAAATAGAGAACTTGCTCTCTTTTTGGCTCGTCGAGTTTCTCTGACGAAAATGTACACACGACCGGTTTCCTCTACAAAAAAATATCTCCCAGCAAGTTTCTTGCTGGTTTTTGCCGAGAAACTCGGTCGTGTGTACGAGGCCTTAGACTCACCAGTCTGACCATGCCTGTACCTCATTCAGAAATACAACAGCTGACTTCAGTGTGAAGTATAACACCCATGTGTTCCTTCAGTGTCCATCCTGTTCACATACACCAGCCTGGGAGGCTCTGGCTGTTGCAGAACATCCTCAATATTCTTGGAGAGCCAGGTGGCTGGGTGGGAAAAGTCTGTTTCTGATTTTAATGGAAAGGTCTGAGAAGCCCAAGAAGAACTTAGAAGCTGTTGTGTAGAACAGACTGCCAAGGGGATTTTCATTCTAAAAACATAACTGATCATAAGTATAAAAGAGAGAATGTCATTTCCGGCGTGTGATACAAGATACATTCTGGTAGCATGAGAATACATCTGAGTTATTCAGCAGCTGGGGAGGAACTAGCCCTCGGATCTAAATTAATATCACCTGTGCATTTGGTTATAATGACTTCTCATTTCTAGACTCCCTGTGGGACATTTGTGGGCGGCTTGCTTTATACATGTTTATATAGAAATACCACCATCCGGCTGAGTCATGTTTCTGAAAAACTTTTCATTTATTGACTTGATTCAGAGACAGTTTTCCCTTAAAAAAAATGGGGGCATTTTTGTAAATGAGGGACTGATGATTGTGTGTCTGTATTTGCTGTCAGTTCATTGGCATGTGCCAGATCCGAATCATTTTACAAGACAACTGAGGCAGGATCCTAGGCAGGGGTCAAGTCCTGGGGAAAAAAGTGTGGGAACTCCCACCCAAGATCCACTCCCCCACCAAAACAAAAAAAAAATGATATGCTCATATGCATAATTACTAAACCGCATGTTTTTTTTTCTTTTCGATCCACTGTACCTTAGTAATCCTTTATGTTACTGGCCACTTTAGAAAGAAGTTCTTTCTAAATCCCGTGATAACTCACGGCAGATCTCCGCAATGTCTCCTGGGAACAATGACAAAAGCTCCCAGGAGACATTGCGGCATCGAGGAAGTGATGGAATACCCGCACACTACCCAATGAATCCATATACAGGAAGCAGCCAGTAACATAAAGGATTACTAAGGTTTGCCTGCCCCTGACAGTGACTCGAGCTGGGCATCGCCGCTTAGTGAAGGATTGGCTCGGGCGGCTCAGCTGCTCTTGTCCTACAAAGGGAACTGAGTTCCTGCTGTGAAAAAAGTGCAGGAACTCCCACAGGACTTGAGCCCTGATCCTAGGACATGGTGGATGTCCGGGGGGGTCTAGCTACAACCATCACCTGCAAAAAATCAATGTCAACACCTTACTGTCACTTCACAGAAGAGAATGCATTTGTAGGCAGTTGTCTGATGGGGACATGTCAGCTTACAATAGAGAAACTTCTGCTCACCTGAGCTGTTACATTTGCCAAGTCCTCATTTTGCCTTAATTTATCTCTAAATTGTGCATTTTGGATTCTGGTCACATATAATGTGAATCTGTGGCGGCTAAAAACTGGCATTTACCAATACTGGTCTTAAGCTAAAATCCAGTGTCTCAATTGTGCAAGTAATATAGGGCTCTATTCACAAATCGGTATCTTAACGCATCTGAGTAAACGCAACTAAAATGCCGCATGAGTTATTCTATGAAGTCATGCAGTATTTTAGTAGTGAAAACATGCAGACTTAACGCCTGGTGGCAGCCGGCGAGTTTATTGCCAGTAGTAAATGCCATATTGTTAAGGAGCAGGAGGCCGCTGGGGTTCATAACAACTAGTAACTGTCATGGTTGCTAAGGAGCTGGTGGCAGCCACGTCATTAACAACTGATGAGTCATCAGATGTCAGCGGGCTTCCCCGCTGACAGCCAAATGTAGAAAAAAGAATTACTGACAATGAAAAATTAAGAAAGGTCTGGTATGGATCTTTAGGGGAACTCCCACGCCCAAATTTAAAAAAATGGCATGGGGTCACCCCCAAAATCCATATCAGACACCAGACCCTTATCCAAGCATGCAGCCCAGCTTGTCAGGAAAGGGGGGGATGAGAGAGCCATACCAGGCCACGTGCCCTTAACAATGCTTTGGAGCAAGGGGAGCTCAACCTCCCAAAGCACCCTGTCCCCATGTTGACAACAACAAGGTGGCCCCCCATGTAGACAAGGTGCTTTGGGGGGCAGAGCCCTGCCCCAAAGCACCGCCTTATATTGAGGGCATGTGGCCTGGTATTGTTTGGGGGGGCGCTCGCTCATCTCCCCTTTCCTGACCTGCCAGGCTGCCATGCACAGATAAGGGTCTGGTATACATTTTGGGGGGGCCCCATGCCATTTTTTTAAATGTTGGCGTGGGGGTTTACCTCAAAATCCTGAAGGGCCTGGTATGGATTGAGGGGGGGACCCACTGTATTTTTTTTCTTAATTCTTCATTGCCAGCAATTGTTTTTTTTACATTCAGCTGTTAGTAGGGAACCCAATCCCACTGACTATCAATGAAAGGTTTACCCATTGTTGGTTACTAGTTGTAAAGGACCCCGGCAGCCGATCGCTCCTTAACAACCAGTACACATTCCATTATTACTGCATGTCTCGATCACTACTTAATTATGGCACACATTTAATTATTTATTTCCTTCTGTGAATTGAGTTTAATGCCTGTTCATGCAGTATTTACTGAGAGCTTTGAACGGTATAGTAAATTGACAGTTTCAGGATCGCATTCAGTATTTAGGGAATGTGGGTCTGGACACCTACATGCCGCATGTGATCTGGTTCTGTGAATGGAGCCCATAGGCAGGCAAGCCCAACAGATCTTTATGAGGAATTAAAGCAGTATTAAACCAAAAAAACAAAAAGTTCATATATTACAGCTTAACAATTCTTAGACATGGTGGTGGCTTTAGTTTTCTGTTTTTATTTATTTTTTTCCCTTTATTTTCACCTAGTGATCCAGCCAGTAACACACTTCCTGTCTTCGGATGGCTCCTCTCCATCTATGAAGGAGCATCCACACTTGGACCGTAAGCACTGCCTAGAGAGGGTAGTGTTAGATGGACTAGTAGAATTCCATGGACTATAACATAAGTGACTAACAATTGATACCCTAACTTTAGCAAAACTCCCCCCCCCCCCATGCAATACGGTTCTGGCAATCGCACTGTGTTTTACAATTTGTTTCGGGGTGTTGTCAAGATAACATTGACACCTGCACCAGATCAAATGGACACAGTGTGATTGCAATGCTATAAGGCAAGCGCACAGGATTCACTGTGTTTCCGGCAACGCATAAGTGTGAAACCAGGACTGAGTGATAAAGGTTTTACAAAAATTCACCATCGCAAGCTCAGCTGTCAATGTTTAACAGTGTTTGTCTCAACACTCTAACTTCCACTTTTGCTGGACAGCTTGGTCTGTTAAAGCACATTGAAAAATAACAAACCTATTTCTCTATTACACTAGTGGTTGGTGGGGGGTTGGTAAAACTTCTACCCCTTTAGCTGCGAATACAGTGAAGGGGTGTGCACATGTGCGGCAAAAATTATCCCTGCTTTAGTAGAAAGTTATTAGTGATAGTTAGTTAATATAAGATCAGTCATAGTATAATGAATAATAATCAGTCTTTTACCACTTTATAAATATGTCCGTTTATGTAAAAAAGGCACAAAACAACACGTATCTGAGGCCTCGTACACACGACCGAAAATCTCGGTCTTGTCGAGAATCTTGTCAAACTTTCTTTGCATACACACTGTCAAGACAAAATCTCATCGTTCTCAAACGCGGTGATGTACATCATGTACAAAGGGGAAGTTCCATTCCATTGGCGCCACCCTTGAGGCTGCTTTTGCTAATCTCGTGTTGCCGCGTGTTAGTAAAAGGTTGGTGAGAGACCATTCATGCTTTTCAGTTTTCGTGCTTTCAGATAGTTTTCCGCGGTTTAGTTTGTGCTTGTGGGTTCGTATCTTGTCTTTCAGGGCGTGTGGTCAGGTCGTATTTGTTTTAAAGTGCGTTGCTGTCCGCTCGTTTCTGATTTTCAGGTCGTTCTTCATAGGACTTGCTGTTCTTCAGTGCGTTCTATTTAGTTTGTTCGTTCTGATGAAACATTCGTTTTCTAGCCATGTTGCAGGCACCTGCTCGTCGTAGAGTTCGTGTTGTGCAGTCGGTTTGTGTTGGTCTTATTGTTTTAGACCTAGACTAGGCCATGAACAGGGTGAGGAGGCGTTCATGGACCAAGAATTGGTTCCTCCGTTGGAACCAATTCTCTCACATGCCTCTGCTGCGGGAGATCCAGGAGAACAATCCTGATGATTACAGGAATTTTCTTAGGATGTCTGACCCCGTTTTCCAGCAGCTCTTGGCTTTGGTGTCGCCCTATATCACCAGGCAGGACACCGTTATGCGGGAAGCCATCAGCGCTGAGCAGAGGCTAGTTGCCACGTTACGCTATCTGGCAACTGGGAGAAGCCTTCAGGACTTGAAGTTCACAACAGGCATCTCCCCCCAGGCTCTGGGCCTCATAATCCCAGATACCTGTTCTGCTATAATACAAGTCCTGCAGGACGACTATATGAGGGTAAGTTTTCTCCTTTAACCACTTAAAACCCAGACCAAAATGCTGGTAAAGGACCAGACCCCTTTTTGCGATTCGGCACTGCGTAACTTTAACTGACAATTGCGTGGTCATGCGACGTGGATCCCAAACAAAATTGGCGTCCTTTTTTCCCACAAATAGAGCTTTCTTTTGGTGGTACTTGATCACCTCTGCGGTCTTTATTTTTTGCGCTATAAACAAAAATAAAGCGACAATTTTGAAAAAAATGCAATATTTTTAACTTTTTGCTAGAATAAATATCCCCCAAAAATATATAAAAAAACATGTTTTTCCTCAGTTTAGGCCGATACGTATTCTTCTACATATTTTTGGTAAAAAAAATCGCAATAAGCGTTTATTGATTGGTTTGCGCAAAATTTATAGCATTTACAAAATATGGGATAGTTTTATTGCATTTTTATTAATAATTTTTTACTACTAATGGCGGCGATCAGCGATTTGTTTCGTGACTGTGACATTATGGTGGGCACATCGGACAATGTTGACACATTTTTGGGACCATTGTCATTTTCACAGCAAAAAATGCATTGTTTACTGTGAAGATGACAATTGCAGTTTGGGAGTTAACCACTAGGGGGCGCTGAAGGGGTTAAGTATGACCTCATATGTGTTTCTAACTGTAGGGAGGCGGGGTTGGACATGTGACGTCATTGATCGTCCTTCCCTATATCAGGGAACACACGATCAATGACAGCGCCACTGTGAAGAACGGGGAAGGTGTGTTTACACACACCTCTCCCCGTTATTCAGCTCCAGGGACTGATCGCGGGACTCCGGCAGCGATCGGGTCCATGGGTGCTGCGGAGCTTCGGACCCACGACTGGGCATTTAACAATCACGTACAGGTACGTGATTGTGCCCAGCTGTGCCATTCTGCCGACTTATATCGGCGTTAGGCTGTCCTTGAGGCCCTGTACACACGACCGGTTCATCCGATGAGAATGGTCCGACGGACCGTTTTCACCATTCCACCGCTGAAGTGGCCTGATGGTCTGATGTGTGTACACACCATCAGTTCAAAAACCAATCGGGTCAGAACGCGGTGACGTAAAACACACGACGTGCTGAAAAAAACGAAGTTCAATGCTTCCAAGCATGCGTCGACTTGATTCTGAGCATGCGCGGGTTTTGAACCAATGCTTTTGTGTACTAACCATCGGTTTGGCCCGATCGGTCAGCGGTCCATCGGTTCGATTTTAAAGCAAGTTTTAAAATTTTGGTCCAAATGACAAAAGACCGATGGGCCGTACACATGGTCGGTTTGGACCGATGAAACTGAACCTCGGTCCATTCTCATCGGTTTTGACCGGTCGTGTGTACGTGGCCTGAGTGGTTAAAATCACATTTAATGTATTTAATGTATGCTATTGTATTGTTTTCTCCTTCCCTAATTACCATGATTGTAATATGCTGTAAATGTCCCCTTTGCCCCCATGCATGCTGTAAGCTTTTAATGCCCCTTTTTTGGCCTACATGCATATTTCCCTTCACTAACCTCCCCAGCATGCTATCCTGGGCCCAAACACACCTAGCCTAGTTACTTCCCAATGTATTTTGTAAGATCCATTGTAGTGCTTTACCCCCCCCCCCCCTAAAATGTGTTTTAAAGTATAGCTTCACCTTTTTTTTTTTCTTTTTGAGGTCCCAAACTCATCTAGCCCCCCCCCCCCTCTAAAATGTTTACAATGGTCCATCAGAGGGGGTGAGGAATGTGATAATTGGGCCTTATATTTTTGTATTTAAATTCTCCTTAAAATAAATTTTAGCATTATTTTGGCCAATAATGTTTTTGTATAATCTGCTTGCAATGTTATGTGTGCAAAAGTACTATTTTTTTTTATCTTGTTTGATTCCTACATCGTATGTAGTGGCCGAACGGATGTGTCTGAAACGACCGTTATTTTCTAAGGTCCTATATTCAAAAGCAACAACATGGAGCAACATGCAAGTTCTGAAAAACAATAATAATAGGGACACAGGAGAAGTACTTACTTAGTTTTTTCAACAGTTAATGCTCCTTAACTGTTCCGGCTCCCTCAGTTTGAGGTCTGACCACCTCTTTCTGAGCTGCTCCTTCGATCGCTTCAGACTTTTTTGCACTTTATCCATAATTTTGCCCTTCCTTAAATTAGGGTGGGTATAGGGCCCATGCCTGCCATCGTAATCAGACTTTAGCAATATGTCCACCATTTCCGCCATTTCCGCGTAGGACATGTTAGATGCCTTGTATCTGCTCCTCGTTTCTGAGGTTTCCTCATCAGGCTCGGGGCTTGTTGTGTCGTCGTTCTACGAATTTAAAATTGCAGACACCTGCTCATCAGACTCCACCACGTCGTTTTTTTGGATGATCTAGGCCTAATTGGAGGAGGCGTTCATGGACCAAGAATTGGTTCCTCCGTTGGAACCAATTCTCTCACATGCCTCTGCTGCGGGAGATCCAGGAGAACAATCCTGATGATTACAGGAATTTTCTTAGGATGTCTGACCCCGTTTTCCAGCAGCTCTTGGCTTTGGTGTCGCCCTATATCACCAGGCAGGACACCGTTATGCGGGAAGCCATCAGCGCTGAGCAGAGGCTAGTTGCCACGTTACGCTATCTGGCAACTGGGAGAAGCCTTCAGGACTTGAAGTTCACAACAGGCATCTCCCCCCAGGCTCTGGGCCTCATAATCCCAGATACCTGTTCTGCTATAATACAAGTCCTGCAGGACGACTATATGAGGGTAAGTTTTCTCCTTTAACCACTTAAAACCCAGACCAAAATGCTGGTAAAGGACCAGACCCCTTTTTGCGATTCGGCACTGCGTAACTTTAACTGACAATTGCGTGGTCATGCGACGTGGATCCCAAACAAAATTGGCGTCCTTTTTTCCCACAAATAGAGCTTTCTTTTGGTGGTACTTGATCACCTCTGCGGTCTTTATTTTTTGCGCTATAAACAAAAATAAAGCGACAATTTTGAAAAAAATGCAATATTTTTAACTTTTTGCTAGAATAAATATCCCCCAAAAATATATAAAAAAACATGTTTTTCCTCAGTTTAGGCCGATACGTATTCTTCTACATATTTTTGGTAAAAAAAATCGCAATAAGCGTTTATTGATTGGTTTGCGCAAAATTTATAGCATTTACAAAATATGGGATAGTTTTATTGCATTTTTATTAATAATTTTTTACTACTAATGGCGGCGATCAGCGATTTGTTTCGTGACTGTGACATTATGGTGGGCACATCGGACAATGTTGACACATTTTTGGGACCATTGTCATTTTCACAGCAAAAAATGCATTGTTTACTGTGAAGATGACAATTGCAGTTTGGGAGTTAACCACTAGGGGGCGCTGAAGGGGTTAAGTATGACCTCATATGTGTTTCTAACTGTAGGGAGGCGGGGTTGGACATGTGACGTCATTGATCGTCCTTCCCTATATCAGGGAACACACGATCAATGACAGCGCCACTGTGAAGAACGGGGAAGGTGTGTTTACACACACCTCTCCCCGTTATTCAGCTCCAGGGACTGATCCCGGGACTCCGGCAGCGATCGGGTCCACGGGTCCCGCGGTCGCGGTCACGGAGCTTCGGACTGGGCATTTAACAATCACGTACAGGTACGTGATTGTGCCCAGCCGTGCCATTCTGCCAACGTATATCGGCGTTAGGCTGTCCTTGAGGCCCTGTACACACGACCGGTTCATCCGATGAGAATGGTCCGACGGACCGTTTTCACCATTCCACCGCTGAAGTGGCCTGATGGTCTGATGTGTGTACACACCATCAGTTCAAAAACCAATCGGGTCAGAACGCGGTGACGTAAAACACACGACGTGCTGAAAAAAACGAAGTTCAATGCTTCCAAGCATGCGTCGACTTGATTCTGAGCATGCGCGGGTTTTGAACCAATGCTTTTGTGTACTAACCATCGGTTTGGCCCGATCGGTCAGCGGTCCATCGGTTCGATTTTAAAGCAAGTTTTAAAATTTTGGTCCAAATGACAAAAGACCGATGGGCCGTACACATGGTCGGTTTGGACCGATGAAACTGAACCTCGGTCCATTCTCATCGGTTTTGACCGGTCGTGTGTACGTGGCCTGAGTGGTTAAAATCACATTTAATGTATTTAATGTATGCTATTGTATTGTTTTCTCCTTCCCTAATTACCATGATTGTAATATGCTGTAAATGTCCCCTTTGCCCCCATGCATGCTGTAAGCTTTTAATGCCCCTTTTTTGGCCTACATGCATATTTCCCTTCACTAACCTCCCCAGCATGCTATCCTGGGCCCAAACACACCTAGCCTAGTTACTTCCCAATGTATTTTGTAAGATCCATTGTAGTGCTTTACCCCCCCCCCTAAAATGTGTTTTAAAGTATAGCTTCACCTTTTTTTTTTTCTTTTTGAGGTCCCAAACTCATCTAGCCCCCCCCCCCCCTCTAAAATGTTTACAATGGTCCATCAGAGGGGGTGAGGAATGTGATAATTGGGCCTTATATTGTTGTATTTAAATTCTCCTTAAAATAAATTTTAGCATTATTTTGGCCAATAATGTTTTTGTATAATCTGCTTGCAATGTTATGTGTGCAAAAGTACTATTTTTTTTTATCTTGTTTGATTCCTACATCGTATGTAGTGGCCGAACGGATGTGTCTGAAACGACCGTTATTTTCTAAGGTCCTATATTCAAAAGCAACAACATGGAGCAACATGCAAGTTCTGAAAAACAATAATAATAGGGACACAGGAGAAGTACTTACTTAGTTTTTTCAACAGTTAATGCTCCTTAACTGTTCCGGCTCCCTCAGTTTGAGGTCTGACCACCTCTTTCTGAGCTGCTCCTTCGATCGCTTCAGACTTTTTTGCACTTTATCCATAATTTTGCCCTTCCTTAAATTAGGGTGGGTATAGGGCCCATGCCTGCCATCGTAATCAGACTTTAGCAATATGTCCACCATTTCCGCCATTTCCGCGTAGGACATGTTAGATGCCTTGTATCTGCTCCTCGTTTCTGAGGTTTCCTCATCAGGCTCGGGGCTTGTTGTGTCGTCGTTCTACGAATTTAAAATTGCAGACACCTGCTCATCAGACTCCACCACGTCGTTTTTTTGGATGATCTAGGCCTAATTGGAGACACCTGCTCATCTGATTCCGCTATGTCGTCTTTTTTGGATGATCTAGGCCTAATTGGAGACACCTGCTCATCTGATTCCGCCATGTCGTCGTTTTTGGATGATCTAGGCCTAATTTCAGACACCTGCTCATCTGATTCTGATTCTGCCATGTCGTTTGCGTGCCGAAAGAGAAGGGGCAAGGTAACATCGAGTAAGAACATCATGGGCGGGCGAAGTGTGCGGAGTGTCACGCATGCATAGTGTATATAAAGCTTAACACACATGTGTCGTACCTAAGTTCGGTGTGCGGAGGAAGTTGTTAAAGCGACGAACATGTGAACGAAGGTATGATTTTAACTTGGGACATCAGTGGCCTATACTGCAAAGAGATTGAAGGCCTATATGGGGATAAAGATTACTAGAGTTTATAGACTGTGATTGACATTAGTATATTTGTGTTTTGTCTTGCAGAAAATATCAATCCATTTCAGGAGAGGGAGTTCCTTGGGGAATTTATTGATGTGTTAAGGGAGCTGCCCGCTCTTTGGGCAACAAAAGACCCCATCCACTGGAAAAAAGAGCTAAGGACAGCAGCACTGTAGAGCCTGCTCCCATTTGTGCACACTCGCATGCCCCATGTAACCACTGAACAGCTGGACACTAAAATTGGGACCTTGAGAGGCAAATACAGGGCTGAGCGTAACAAGGTCCTGGCTTCTCAGAGGTCTGGAGCAGCAGCAGGGAAGGTATATGTGCCGTCGTTGTGGTACTACAGCAGACTACCTTCCAGCCTTCCCCCCAGACAACCCTCCAGAACAAGCACCAGAAAAAGCTCCAGACTTCCCTCCAGCCAAGCCTCCAGCCTTCCCTGCAGCCAAGCTGATCCTTCTCAGGAGCAAGCTGAGCCTTCTCTGGAGCAAGAGGAGCCTTCCATCCTGGAGGAAGACCCGGATGTGGCTGTCTGGAGCCAGGTATAGTATTTTAAATGTATTTATTGTGGGGAAAAAATGCTGTAAAAAAGATGTTAATATGTAAAAAATATATAATGTTTGATCTAAAAGTGTTTTCCATATCAATAGACAGTAGTGGCCCAAAAAGTTGGGGAGAAAAGAATGAAAACTGCTGGGGTCGGAATGATTGTCTTTTCTATTTATTTTCAATCAATTTGCAACAGTCATGAGCTGAAAATTGTGTGTGATTGTTAAACCCAAAACTCAAACTATATCTCTTTTTTATACACAGGAGGACATCAGTCTGGACGAGGGTCTGGAAAGTGTCAGGCAGGAGGAGGCCGGGGTGAGTGGCAGACAGGAGGTGGCAGGAGTGAGTGGCACAGAGGAGGTGGCAGGAGTGAGTGGCACAGAGGTGGTGGCAGGGCCAAGTGGCAGCACAAGGTGCCAGGTGCCTGCCATCCGCCTTCCAACAAGAAGGGCCAGGAGGGATATGAGGGTGAGCGAGGCAGCACTGGCCCTGATTAGAGAGGCACAGGCCTTTCTCCAGCAGCCTACAACCCCTGAAGAGGGCTATGGCACACTTGTAAAAATGAGCCAAATGTCCGAGGAACAACTCATATTTGAGCCCCTCTTAATAAGTTTGATGAATAAGGGGATGAGGGGGGTACTTACCGAGTACACGGTCATTTGTAGCCACGGCCATCCTCCCCCACCAGCTTATCCTCAACCTCCTCCTCCTCCTTCTTCTTCTCAACCTCCTCCACCTTCTTCTCCTCCACCTCCTTCACCTTCATCTCCTCCACCTTCATCTCCTCCACCTTCTTCTCCTCCACCTTCTTCTCCTCCACCTCCTCCTTCACCTTCTTCTCCTCCACCTTCTTCTCCTCCTCCTGGCACGAGTACACCTCCAGAGGCACAGGCTCCAGCCAAGCGGAGAAGGAAGGCTGCAGAGAAGGCTGCAGAGAAGGTTGCAGAGCAGGCTGCAGAGAAAGCAGCAAGGAAGGCTGCAGGGAAGGCTACCAGGAAGACCAGAAAGTGATGGCCTTGCTTCAAGGTGGTCTGACAGAAGGCAGCCTGCTGTAGTACCACAGACTATATCTGACCTGCTGCTGTTTCTGACCTCTGGGAGTCCAGGACCAGATTGGGCTCCCTCCTGTATGTGCTTCTCAATGTCCCAATTTTAGTGTCCACACAGAGTTGCACAAGTGGCAGCAGGTTCTTCAGTGCTGCCTTCTATTTATTTTATTTCTATTCTTCACCAGAATAAATGGTCATTATGTTTTACAGTTCATACTTGCCTATGATTTTTTAATCAACCCAAAATTTTAGCTTGTGAGTAGGCAGGTTAACTTTAAAAAAGATCAGATAACACCAAACAATAATGTTAAAATTGTGGTAACTTGACACAACAAATTGAAACAATAAATCATGGAGATGACTAGAAATTAGATAATAATTAAAAAAATAAAATAAATATCTTGCTATATAAATTATTCAAAAATATTCATGAGATCAGCATGAAAAATGTTACAAAAAGTTAGTCAGCAGCAAAAGAAGTTCATTATTGTTCATTACTGTACCATTCTAAAGACGATTTAAATGCGCAGCATTTAAACGATGCAATCATTTTTACAGCGGGACGAATAGCACATTCGTCACGCTGTAAAAATTATTGCATCTCCATTACGAACGCTACTTTTACCGAAGGTGCGCTCCATTCTCATACCTTATTCTGAGCATGCGCGCGTTTCTAAGCATACACACGAACGTGTTTCTCATCGTAAAACAGCCTGACGAGAAACACGACGAGGAAATTGAGACTCCTGACGAGAATAAAGAGAACATGTTCTCTTTTTTTCTCATCAAGATCCACAAGTTTTCTCGTCGAAAAACATACACACGACCGTTTTCCTTGGCAAAAATGCTCTGCCAGCATTTTTCTTGATGGATTGAGGAAAACGGTCGTGTGTACGAGGACTGAGAGTAGTAGAAAGATGGAAAACACATACATAAATTACAATTACTAAACTTTGAGCACATTTTTCGGTGATTACAAGTTTAGAAAACAAAGAATGAAAGTAAATTAGACTATGCTGGCATTTGTGACTAACACACATGCAAGACATATTAAGTAAAACATTTAAAACACTGCACTGTCCCTAGAAGGAAAAGGGAGGAGGGGCTGGGGCAGAATACAGGTTAAATGACAGTTATGTATAAAAGTTTTGAATAAAAATGTTTAAATATTATTGGCCCATCGTCGAGGCCCTTGTTATGTGGTTTGGTCCCTTTCTCATGAAAGGGGACAGTTATACAGATATTGAACTTGTCATAGTATTAACTCGAGCTGTTATGGCTGCGTTAAAGTTTATGGTACAAAAGTAAGTGTGTTTTGTGTTATATAAATTGGACATTTTTATTATAAATTGGTAAATAAATATAATACCAATAATGAGGGCCCCAGCCATTCAAATCCATTGAAAAAGTTTTAAATATTTTTTTTTAAATATTATTGTATTGGTTTATTATTGATTCATTTATATTTGTAAATGTAATTGTTCTGCATTCGGTCCCATAGGGAGGATTAGAGTAAGGGCCAGTTCACACCACATGCAGTCCAGTGCGTTTTTTTTATGCATCAAAAACGCATGGAAAGTACGTTATATGGTATTTAATGGCAATAGTTCATACCAGTTCTTGCAGTTCCAGTGCATTCCAGAAAAAAAGTAGAACATGCTGCATTTGTCCTGCACTGGACTGTACTGGAACACTGTACAGGCATACCCCACTTTTAAGTACAAAATGGGGTTTATTTACTATCGCTAGAAAGCGCAAAATCAGGCTCACTTCTGCATAGAAACCAATGAGCTTTTGGGTTTTATTACCAAAGCTTAATTGAACAAGCTGGCGTTAGAAGCTCATTGGTTGCTATGCAGAAGTGAGTCTGAGTTTGTGCTTTCCAGCTTTAGTAAATAAACCCCATTGTGTAGTTAAAAGTGGGGTATGCTTGTAAAAAGCATCAAAAACACACTGGAATGCCCCTAAACTATCAATAACAAACTGGAACGCACATATCCTTATTTTAGGTTAAGAAAAAAAAGGGGAAACGGGACTGGAATGCATCAAAAATGTGCCAAAAACACGCATGCAGAAAAGCATCTGGACTGCGTTTCTATGGTGTAAACTGGCCTAAATGAAGTTTCCCAACATGACAGTATTGTTGTTCTCTGATGCCACCTACAGGTAGAATGTTGTATGAGCATTGTTGGAGCCAATAAAGCTGTGTATGGCTCTCAGCTGTGCATGCTATACATACTCCCTGGACCATTATCTGTTTAAACATGCTGCAGCCACAAGGCTACGGAGCAAAAGAGAGGTACAGGCATACCCCACTTTTATGTACACAATGGGGTTTATTTACTAAAGCTGGAAAGCGCAAAATCAGGCTCACTTCTGCATAACAACCCCAGCTTGTTCAATTAAGCCTGGTAATAAAACCCAGAAGCTCATTGGTTTCTATGCAGAAGTGAGCCTGATTTTGGGCTTTCTAGCTTTAGTAAGTAAACCCCATTGTGTACTTAAAAGTGGGGTATGCCTGTATTCTATTGCATATCATGTCATCAGGCTGGCTAATTTATGATTATATTATTATACTAATTATGAAAAGTTTTTCAGCCTTCCCTGTGGCTTACAAACAACTGTTATATTTAAATGTGTTGTTTAAGCGCATAATAAATGAAGATTCCAGACATACATAAATACAAAAGTAATGTTTGCATAGATATTAAGATGCCGTAAATAACAGAACTGAGGATGCAACCCCCCAATTTATCCCTAATTGCATCACAGTATAGGCTTCAGAAACTGATTGGTTCAATGCCAAAGTCACTTGCTAGCTGATCAACAACATATTTATGGTCCCCCAGCTAAAAATAATGTTCCAGCGAGAACCTAACTAAAGTGTTACTAAACCCAGCACCCTGCATTTACTATATCTGGTCTCCCAAAGTACACAGAATATGGAAATAAAATTGTTTTAGTAAATATAAACTGCTAAATACCTTTTCTCATCATCAGTATATATCATTCTCCTTTGACTGTCCTATGAGGCTGCATGACCACTGACCCTCTGCCTGGACAGTGCTGATTGGCCCTGTGCTGATCAGATGCAAAAAAAAAACTCTCTAGCAATACACACCAAACTGAGCATGTGCAGAGTGCCTCCGGGGCTCTGTAGTATCAGGAGATAGATAGGGGACTGGGGAAGAAGGGGGGGGGGGTCATAGAAGACAGAATCAAACAGCCTTTTTACACAATGTGCAGGATATACCCCTTAGGTTGCACAGTGAGTATAACAAGCATGCAATACTGCAAATGCAGACTGATTTTACTGTTGCTGGTTTAGTAACACTTTAAAAGCAGCCAACAAAGCAGTAGACATTTCTTGAGACAGATGCACAAAGTAAAACAATATGCATTTATATACAATACATAGTCATATGCAACAACACTCATAACTTAATGCTTTTTTTTCAAAGAGGCTGAGGGAACAGAGGGTAACAGATACTCGGAATAAGGCACAAAATGGGTACCAGTAACCTAGTCATGGTTTTTATGAACATTTTGGATGTGAACAACTTTCCATCTAAGGGTAGACTATAAAGTCCTCTACTAAGCTTTGGCCCACACTAACCTTCAAGGACAGATCTAAAAACCACCATGGTCTCAAAGTACAAGAAACATTCCTTACAAATACTGATAGGTATTCCTGCCAAGATGCCCTGTGTATCCATCTCTTAGCAGGAAGACCACCTAAGGGATCTTCCTGCTAGCACCAGAGTTCTAGGATCTAGCTCCTTACGGCTCTGTGCCTGGTTGGCATATAGCACCAAAAGGCACACCTTGCCCCCTTGGATACCCCCATTTTTTTTCCTATTGCATCATACTCATGGTGCTGATTTGCAAAGGAGTCACTGCCAACTGCACCAGTGATTGTTTAGTCGCCTCCCTCTTAGAAGAGATAGCAGCTACATAAGACAAAACATCCCAATCCCACTGACCAATGGAAGATTTATACACAGAAGCCCACATTACAAGCAGCAATCCTACTTTTCTTTGCTGTCCCCGTTTCGACGAAGTCATATTGCCCTGCATTCCCCAATAGACATCTCACCTGTTCAGATGGCATACAATGTATTTGAGGGTGTCATAGTTTGGTTCAGGAAGGTTTCCAACAAGATCTTTCATCGTCTGTATCCTCTCTGACAAATCAGGAATTTCTGTTCAGAACAAAGGAAGATTTCATAGGTGGTTTGCAGAATTTAGGAGACATTTTTGTTTGTGTGAAAACATATGCAGTAATACCTTGGATTACGAGCATAATTCGTTCCAGAAGAATGCCTTTAATCCAAAGCACTTGTATATTAAAGCAAGTTTCCCCATAGTAAATAATGGAAACTCAGCTAATCCATTCCACAGCCACTGCTTGTCTATGCAGTACCACATGTGGCCAGAGATGCGGGGGCACTGGAGACACTTGAAAACACTCTGAGACACTCGGAGACCACTCAGAGTGTCTCCTAGAGACTCCAAACGTCACTGGCGCCCCCGCATCTCTGGCCAAATGTGGTACTGCACACCCCAGCAAACCCCAGCAGCTTGAATCCTGCTCGTCTTGCGAGTCAGGATTTTAAAAAAAACATTCCTCGTATTGCGAAAAGCTCGTAAACCGCGTTACTGGCAATCCGAGGTTCCACTGTTATTGTAACTCAATGCCCACTTTAAAATATACTATCAACATTGTCTTCTGTTGATTGTACTGTATCTTAAAGGATAAGTTCACCTTTCATAACATATTCAGTGCATGTAACATGTTATGAATGGACCGATTTTCTCCCTGTGCCACAATTCAAAAAAGACACTGCCCACCCGGCCTGATTCATGCGCACTTCTCTGCGCATGACGGCCTGTAGTTTTCAATGAACTACTACGGATAGTGTATCTTTCTTTCTACTTGCAGAGAGAAAAAAAAAAGTGTGTGGGAAAAAAAAAAAGAAAGAAAAAAAATATCAAGGTTCGACCTAGGTCTGTCCCAGGGTTAGTGTTTGGGTCAAAGGTCAAGGTCAGTATATTTTGGGCAGGATTTTTTTTTAATTAGTATCAGTGTCAGTTAATGTCAGTGTCAGTGTGTTTTAGGTAGAACAAAAAACAAAACAAAATGCACACTATTGTTTCTGTGCTGTACTATGGATACAAACAACCAATAACATACACATATAAGGCTGCAATCGTGAGGAGCAGGAGAATTTATTTTGGGTTGTTCTTTGGTGGTAGGTGGAGGTGGTAGTAACAGCTACAAAAATTCATTTTTTTTTTACTTTTTGGGGACAGTTTTCCTTTGAAAATAAAAACAAAATCAGGAAATATCCATAGCCATTTACTACCACAAAGTAGTTGTGATGATATGTACGGTTTTACTAACACATGTCAAAGTTGCAAAATTGTGCTTAGGCACTAAAATTTGTTTTACCCTTAGGGGTTAAATTTGCCCTGCAGAAAGTGCCAGTTTGACCTTGCCATAAGCACAAAACCCATTGATCACCTTCATGTAAATAATGGCATATCAAACACTTTTACAATGAAGTTACCTCTGAGGCCTCGTACACACGACCGAGAACTCGCCGTAAATGAAACATCGTTTTCCTCGACGAGTTCCTTGTCAGGCTTGTCGAGAATCTTGTCAAGCTTTCTTTGCGTACACACTGTCAAGACCAAATCTCGTCGTTCTCAAACGCGGTGACGTACAACACGTACGACGGCACTATAAAGGGGAAGTTTGATTCCACTGGCGCCACCCTTGGGGCTGCTTTTGCTAATCTCATGTTACTGCGTGTTAAGTAAAAGTTTGGTGAGAGGCGATTTGCGCTTTTCAGTCTGTTACAGCTTGACAAATGTGCTATCCCCATTACAAACGCTACTTTTACCAAAGGTGCGCTCCCGTCTCATACTTTATTCTGAGCATGCGCGGGTTTCTAAGCATACACACGAATGTGTTTTTTTTTGTAAACCAGCCCGACGAAGAACACGACGAGGAAATTGAAACTCCCAACGAGGAAAAAGAGAACTTGTTCTCTTTTTTTCTCGTCGAGTTCCACGACAGTTTTCTCGACGAAAAACATACACACGGCCGTTTTTCTCGGCAAAAAAGCCCTGCCACCAAGTTTCTTGATGGATTCTGTCGAGGAAAACGGTCGTGTGTACGAGGCCTTAGAGCATAAACTTTTGCAATAATGTTGCAATGAAGTGGTTGCAGCACACAGTAGAAGGTTATATTTAAATATAAACTTGTCTGAAAATATCAAAAAACACTCGTCCTAAATGTATTATATCTCACAGGTATATTGTACATTTTTGTATAAGATCTACTTACGAACAGCTGAAATAAATTCATCGAACATGCTGAAAGGGATAAGTGGCTCTGGAAGTTCACGGAAGAACATTTTCAGAGCACCTGTGATGACGTGAATATCGTCCCACTCACTGTCATTGAGATCCAACTTCTCCTCTGCATTCACCAAGAACAAAAACCATTAGGAACATCTCCTATTCACCTCATTATACATGTGCGTATGAGTGTTTCCCTAAACTGTGTTGCTGTTTTTGCAGCTAGATAATAGCAATTGTTTCAAAGTAATGATGCTGTTCTGGATGTTGTATACATAAAGTGCAGAACTTATGCGCTCACCTAAAGCGAAATAAAAGTGGCCTGGTAAAGTCTTGATAAGTAGAGATTTTTTTGTACCCGCTGCATTGTCAGGGCTGTCTTTAATATGGTTGGACCCTGGGCAAACATTTTTTTTTGGGCCCCCAACCCGTGCAATTTTGCTCTCCACATGCTATGAGACATACAATAAATAGCAGCTAGACTTAAAATCTCTTTACTGTATCAAATCAGGCAGCGATTGCGATTGGTTGCCAGAGGTTACAGTGTATCATTATCGCTTACTGACTGGTTGCTAGAGGTTACAGCACACATTATGGCTCACTGATTAGTTGCTAGAGGTTACAGCACATGATTTCTGCTTGTTGATTGGTTGCTAGAGATTACTGTACAGTAATGCTGCTCACTGATTGGTTGCTAGATGTTACAGTGTATCATTATCGCTTACTGACTGGTTGCTAGAGGTTACAGCACACATTATGGCTCACTGATTAGTTGCTAGAGATTACAGCACATGATTTCTGCTTGTTGGTTGGTTGCTAGAGATTACTGTACAGTAATACTGCTCACTGATTGGTTGCTAGATGTTACAGTGTATCATTATCGCTTACTGACTGGTTGCTAGAGGTTACAGCACACATTATGGCTCACTAATTAGTTGCTAGAGGTTACAGCACATGATTTCTGCTTGTTGATTGGTTGCTAGAGATTACTGTACAGTAATACTGCTCACTGATTGGTTGTCACGGGCTACAGTGTATCATTATCGCTTATTGACTGGTTGCTAGAGGTTACAGCACACATTATGGCTTACTGATTAGTTGCTAGAGGTTACAGCACATGATTTCTGCTTGTTGATTGGTTGCTAGAGATTACTGTACAGTAATACTGCTCACTGATTGGTTGCCAGAGTTTACAGCTCATCATCTCTTCACTGCAGAGGGGCATGATATACATATGAATGCCGCCTTTATTTCCATATCTATGCTGCCGGATGCAGCTATTTACATATGACTGCCAGTTATTTACATGTAAACACAGGAACTGCAGGTGAGTCATATGTACACAACAATAGGGCAGAGCTGGGCAGCATTAGTAGCAGCACTTCGCACTGAGATATCAGGACACAGCACAGGACTAAAACTTCAAAGGACAAGGGAATTTTTAACTGGGATAGTATGAGGCAGCTTCTTTTGGCCCCACAACAATAACAGGGCCCAGGGCAGATTTCCCTTTTGCCCTGCCTTAAAGACGGCCCTGTGCATTGTTCTGCACATTACTGTATTTTCAGCACAAAAAAAAAAAAAAAAACCTACTCACTGGGGTTGATTTACTAAAGAAAAGAAAATGGATCATAAGCAGCACTATGGTAATAATAAAAAATAAAATTCATAGTTCTTTTTTTGGAAATCTTGTTTTTTTTAACATAGCACAGCTTATGGTTCATTGTACAGTATTTTGTTTGTACACTGGATGGTTGATATTTACTCCACTTTAGAGAGACAAGTCCATTTTATTCCAATTAACAGAAAAAAGTAAATAAACAGAATAAATAAATATAAATCCTCCATATACAGAATCCTATACCCACAGTTGATCCATAGGAAGGCAAATGAAAAAACAATTTGCTTCCTGATTGAAACCTGTAGGGCAGATGCATAATGAGCAAGTATGCACCACATACTAGCTCACTATGAAAAATGGGCCAGCTCGGTCAATGCTGAGGGGGCCGACATGTTCCCTCAGCGTTTCTTTCAGGTTCGCCGCTCCGGCACTGTGAGTGGCCGGAGCCATGATGACATTATTCCTGTCCGAGCACGCGGGAACTATGGCAAGTTCCGGCAAGATATGCTGGACCTTCGCTGGACCTTCACTGTTCATGCGCCTCTGACATCAGCGGCTGCATGCAAGGTGAATATCTCCTAAACCATACAGGTACCAACAGGTAAGCCTTATTATAGGGTTTCCTGTAGTTAAAAATGACCAAGCAGACAACACAACCGCTTTAAGGAGATTCACCTTATCTATTTGTCCTGTTTACCATTATCAGGGAAAGTAGAAGAAAATCTCAAATGTTGGGTTGTCCCCAGAAAAGTAATAGAGGGAAAATCTTCCAATGGGGACAATAGTTCTGGTGACCTGGGGTTCCCCAAGAAATTTCCTGAATTTGCAGGGATTTCCTCTCACTTCCTGTTTTGGTTAGGGGACAGGAAGTGAATAGAAATCTCTGCAATGAGACACAGATTGCGAAAACAAATCTGAGAAGGGTTATAACGCTTCCTTACTGGAAAAAAAAAAGGTTCTATTTTAAGCCTGCAGGAGAACCAGCTATTTTATTTTTAGGAAACAAGTTTACTACCGATTTAATACATAATACAAATAGAAATGATTCTACCAAGAAAGAGTAGCAAGTGAGAAATATTATGACATAAGCAGAGCCTAGTTTATTCTAAGATCAACAAAGCAATTTATATTAACATGAATATAAACAGAATAGAAAAGCCACTCACACACAAATAACAAATACAAATGCAAAATACATCAATCTTCAACTTTACACAAAGAAGAACACAAGCATGCTTAAAGTGGATGTAAACACGATTCAGGAAATTTGAGCTGGGCACATATATCTGCAGTGTTTTCTTATCTCTTTTTAAAGCCCTAAGTTATGTGGCTTTCTCCTGCTTCATTCTTCTGTTATTAACCTGATAACTTCTTACAAGTTCTCTGTCAACTGTGATAAAACCAGCCTGAATTTTGTGTCAGGGTGGGTGCTATAAATAGATTAGCAGAGAGCAGGTCTATTCACAGCACAGCTCTGCAAGTCTCCGCCTATGTGGAGAGGGGGTATGTGCCTTTCCTCCAATCAGCTGTCTCACAGTGTATGGCAAGAATCCACACCCACAGGTGAATCAGGAAGAGACAATTCTAACACAATGGGGTTGATTTCAAAATTCTATGGCATCTAGAGTGCCTACTGTATATACTCCAGTATAATTTTATAATATTTTCAGCCCTTTTTTTAGGGTTAAAAATACACCCCTCGGCTTATACTCGAGTCAGTGTACCTGAAGGGTACCTGAAGGGCTGCGAGCGTCCATTGTTTAAAAGTCGCGGCTTCCCCCGGTCCCTTTTGTGAGAGGCGTTTCCCAGCAGACACTGTGTTCAGTGTTCCGCTTATCATGGACGTTCTATTGTCAAAGGATGAAAAGACGTCCGTGATTGGCGGAACACTGAACACAGTGTCTGCTGGGAAACTGAGTCCGAGGATGAGAAGACATCCGTGATAGGCTGCTGGGAAACGCCTATCACGGAACGGGACCAGGAGGAGACTGCGACTTTTAAACAATGAATGGACGCCCGCAGCCTGTCAAGAATTTCAGGTACACTGACTCGGGCACAGAGAGGCTGCAATGGGCACAGTGAGGTTGGGCACAGTGAGGTGGCAATGGGCACAGTGAGGTGGCAATGGGCACAGTGAGGTTGGGCACAGTGAGGTGGCAATAGGCACATGGTGGTGGCAATGGGCACAGGGAGGTGGCAATGGGCACAGTGAGGTTGGGCACAGTGAGGTTGCAATGGGCACAATGAGGTTGGGCACAGTGAGGTTGGGCACAGTGAGGTTGCAATGGGCACATTGAGGCATGCAAATGGGCACAGTGAGGCGTGGAAATGGGCACAGTGAGGCGTGCAAATGGCCATTGTTGACCCTCTTTTCCGCTTACAGTAGCTGCTGCATTCTCACCCTAGGCTTATACTCGAGTCAATAAGTTTTCCCAGTTTTTTGGGGTAAAATCAGGTACCTCGGCTTATACTCGGGTCGGCTTATACTCGAGTATATACAGTATTTTAATTTGACTTAATATGACTTATTTTTATTTTGCCATTTTTTTGCATTAGGATTTCTGTGTGTGGTAGAACAAAAACATTGTGTTCCAGCATCACAAGCAGGTGTGTTCCAGGATCACCAGGATGAAGTTGTACAGTACAGTAATTCATGATTGTTAAATGGGACTGCTCTGCAGGCTATATTCTCTGTAGGCATCTCAAAGTTTAAAAGCTTTTTCAGTTTAGCTGGAGTGTACCCTTAACGCTGAATTCTGGGGGAAGTTTTTTTTTTGCCTGTGTATAAAGGTCAGTTTATACCTTAAATAAATGAGTTATTGTTTTCTTTCATCTGTAAACTGGCACTGAGTAATACATAGGATCTTTGCCCATTTTCAGTGCCCATTGCCCAGGACATCTGTTTTCTTAGACCAGTTGCCACTCTAATCTTTATTCCCCTGGCCGCTTTGGTAACTTCCCCACTGTAGTTCTGTTTCAGCGAGCAAGGATGTAACTATGTCCCTGCTCACTGAAGCGGGCGAACCCAGGAGTCTCTGATTGACGGTCTGAACTGCCCCCTGCTGATGCGTCTTCTAAATGACAGGTCCGCTAAGCCCACGCAGACGACTGCCACTACTTCCATTTCCCTAAGCATTGTGGGAAATGTTGTGCATTTTTCTTGCATGGATGTGACATGTAGACAAATAGAAAGTCCTCCTCCTGGGGCCCGGAAGTAGCGCATTATTCACTGGGGCAGAAATAGTGAGTCATTTTCATTACCAATTTTTCAGCGATTTAGTAAAACCTGGGAAGAGAGATCTGGAAATGCAAAGATAGCAGGATGCAGGATCCTGGAGTTCATCTTTAAAACACTATTGCTACAAAAAAAAAAGCCCATAAAAGATTCCACCAGAGCTTTTGAAGACAGCGAAGATCTAAGATTTGAGGCACCGCCCACCAGAGATGTAACTATTAGGCCACATTCGCACAAGCGTTTTGCCACGATGCAAATGCCAGCAAGCAGGAATCTATCTATTCTTACTTCTCTGCTTGACAACGGTGAGCACACAAAGTGGCATTCAGTAGCGATAACTGCAGGTAATCACTGGCTGTGTGAACAGTCACTAATAGCTGCGGTTGCTGACAACCTGTTATTGAAGTGTTCGGGGTCAGCGGTCACATGTAACCACTCCCAAGTGTCACATAAAGCAACGATATTCAGTAGATTCCTGCCGCTGGCATTCGCACCCTGACAAAACTCCTGAATGAATGTAAGCTTATACCTCATATTTTGCAGGCACCTTTTTTTTACTTTTCTAATTAGTGACAGTATCATTTTAACTTACTGACTACCTCTCTCTAAACCAGGGGTTTCCAAACTCTCTAAACAAAGGGCAAGTTTATTGTCCTGAAGACTTTATTGGGGCTGGACTGTGGCCAGTGGGAGTAGAAAAAGTCCTGATATCAGTGGGGAAATAAATAAACAGTGGAAGTAATTGCATTCCATCATTGGTGTCAGCGGGAGGAATTGTGCCCCATCATTGATGTCATTATGCCCCATCGTTGGTGTCATTGGGAGGAACTGCACCCCATTACTGATGTCATTGGGCCCCAACCTTGGTGTCATTGGGAGGAATTGGACCCATCATTGTTGTCATTGGCCCCCATCGTCTGTGTCATTGGGAGGAATTGCACCCCATCTTTGATGTCAATGGGTCCAATTGTTGTGTCAGTGGGAGGAATTGTGCTCCATCAATGGTGTCATTGGGAGGAATTGGGCCCCCCCTCATTGGTGTCAGTGGGGGGGGGGGATCATGCTGGTGTTGGTATTAGTGAATCAAATAGTGCCCAAAGGGAAGAATAAATGCAAACAAAGGGCCCATCTGGCCCCTGGGCCACAGTTTGGAGACCACTCCTCCAAACCAATAGTACCCAACCTGCAGCCATTTGGCACCTAATGCGTGTTAGTTCGGTCCACTGTAAACAGTAGTCTGAGTTTTACTGCTTACTCAAGCCAGTAATAGATAAATATTATTTGAAGCGGATTCTGAAAGGTAAATGGTTTTGTTTATTTATTTCATGCTGTCTTTTTGTCCGCCCCCCCCCCCTTTTTATTTTTATGATTGTATAATGGATCTTTTTGAGATAAATATCAAATGTGGCACAAGTAACTTTTAGGGCGGCTGTATGGAGCATAAATGTAAAAGTTGTACTTGTTAAAGGGGTTGTAAAGGTACAATTTTAACGAGCTTCCTTTACCTTAGTGCAGTCCTCCTTCACTTACCTCATCCTTTGATTTTGCTTTTAAATGTCCTTATTTCTTCTGAGAAATCCTCACTTCCTGTTCTTCTGTCTGTAACTCCACACAGTAATGCAAGGCTTTCTCCCTGGTGTGGAGTGTCGTGCTTGCCCCCCTTCCCTTGGACAACAGGAGAGTCAGGACGCCCGCTAACACACAGCTCCTTTCTCTATCTGCAATGTAGAGGGAGGAGGCGAGCACCACACTCCACACCAGGGAGAAAGCCTTGCATTACAGAAGAACAGGAAGTGAGGATTTCTCAGAAGAAATAAGGACATTTAAAAGCAAAATTGAAGGATGAGGTAAGTGAAGGAGGACTGCACGGAGGTAAAGGAAGCTATTTAGGAAAAACAAAATTGTACCTTTAAAACCCCTTTAAGGCCGCGTACACACGGTCGAACATGTCCGCTGGAACTGGTCCGACCGTGTGTATGGCCTAGCGGACAGGTTTCCAGCGGACAAAAGTTTCTTAGCAAGCTAAGAAACATGTCCGCTGGAAACATGTCCGTCGGACATGTCCGATGGTTAGTACACCTAATCGCACATGTCCGCTGGTTATGACGTGTAACCAGCGTCCCGAAATCCCGCGCATGCGTCGAATCGATTCGACGCATGCGTGGAAGCATTGCACTTCCGTGTTTGAGAAGGTTGGTGCCTTCTACGTCACCGCGTTCTCTGTCCGCGGGGATTTTGGTCTGATGGTGTGTACACACATGAGACCAAAAGCTCCCAGGAGACATGTCCGATGAAAACGGTCCGCGGACCGTTTTCATCGGACATGTCTCCTCGTGTGTACAGGGCCTAAGGGGGGCTGTAAAAGTGTTTTCTAGAAATTTCATGTCTCTTGAGGCATTTCCCCAGTCTCCAACAATTCTAAAGCATGTTTGGTCATGCATGGTCTGTGGTTATCTTCTGCATGTCTGTAGTCTCTACCAACTTTCTGTAGCATTACATTCATCATCA
This sequence comes from Rana temporaria, assembly GCF_905171775.1. Classification (NCBI taxonomy): domain Eukaryota; kingdom Metazoa; phylum Chordata; class Amphibia; order Anura; family Ranidae; genus Rana; species Rana temporaria. The sequence goes on along the minus strand of NC_053490.1, from coordinate 123,942,142 downwards.
TATATGGTTCCCTGAGACCCCCTGTGTCAAATAAATTGGCCACCACTACTCTAAACTAAATAAATCACCCTAGATTTTCGTACAGTAATGCCCGGTACACACGATCCGATTATCGGACGAATGATCGTTCGTTTTTTTTTGTATGCTAATCTCACGTCGAATCTGATGAGTTTACTAAAGTCACGAAAATTCTCGTACGGCAGAATAAAAAATCGGAAGTGATGTCATGTTTTGTAATGCATTTGTATTGCATTTTCGAACGACAGCTGTACTGATTAAACGAAAATCGTACGATCTGGCATCGTACGAAAAAAATTTCCGTGCATGTCCGATAGAATAAAATCAGATGAACTGTCCTGATTGGCTCTCGGAAGCTCTGTACTAACGATCCGATTATCGTACGATCGATTCGAAAGCGGCATTTTTCGTACGATTTTCCGATCGTGTGTACGGGGCATTAGGAATATGTGGATTACTTTTCCTTTCTTGATAACCTGACACAGAAACCAATACAAACTGAACAAACCGGGTTAGTCAGAGCCAATGACAAGTGCATAAACATCACTGTAAGCATACACATCAACATGTAGACTGCAGAGTTCAGACCATTCAGACATTTCAGTTTCAGACATATTGCTGGCAGACATGGACGATAATAGCAGCTCTGGAAGCACGGTTGTTAAAGGGCACATCTGCTATGACATACACAGCATTGTAGCCAGAACACAAAGGGCTACCTTGGGAGAGCTGCTCCGGAAAAAGGTATCGTCCATCTGTGGTTACTGCCCTCTCTGAAAAATAATAGGTCAGCCTACTGATCAATTACAAGTTCCAAATAAGTGTGTTTGAGCTGCATTGTAGGCTGAATACAAAATTAAAAGTAATACATTTTAATATCCTATTTTTATTCACTCGGGCAGTATCATTTTATCAGTCATTTTTACCACAATAGTGTTGCAGATGGAGCTTCTTACCTCTGTCTACTATAAACCTCAGTTTCTGTATGATGGACAAGTTTCCACTCACTCTGTAAATCCCATCCACGTCCAGCCCTAGGATACATACAGAACAGGAAAAGATTTAAAAGAGTTAGTCAATACTGGCTGATCACATCATGTGGGTAAACAATATTATCGCAATGAATATGTACCAGGTAGGCTGTGCCACACTTTGGCCTTGGAAGCATTTTAGCTGTTAATTACACAAACCTCAATTCATATTTTGTTTGAGCAATGTTGAGTGTCACCTGATGTTTTTCGAAACCGTCTTAGTACCGTGTCATATATTTTTTTCTTACACGTTGCACTTTCTTTTAACCACTTAAGACACGGGCCATTATGCAGGTTAAGGACCTTGCCCCTTTTTGCGATTTGGCACTGCCTCGCTTTAACTGACAATTGCCCGGTCGTGCGACGTGGCTCCCAAACAAAATTGGCGTCCTTTTTTTTCCCACAAATAGAGCTTTCTTTTGGTGGTATTTGATTACCTCTTTTTATTTTTTGCGCTATAAACAAAAATAGAGCGACAATTTTGAAAAAAAATCAATATTTTTTACTTTTTGCTATAATAAATATCCCCCAAAAATATATTAAAAAAAAAACATTTTTCCCTCAGTTTAGGCCGATACATATTCTTCTACATATTTTTGGTAAAAAAAATTGCAATAAGCGTTTATCGATTGGTTTGCGCAAAATATATAGCGTTTACAGAATAGGGGATAGTTTTATTGCATTTTTATTAATACTTTTTTTTTACTACTAATGGCGATGATAAGCGATTTTTTTTCATGACTGCGACATTAAGGCGAACACATCAGACAATTTTCGCGACCCCACGGCTGGGCTTAAAGAGACACGTACAGGTACGTGATTGTGCCCAGCCGTGCCATTCTGCGGACGCATATCGGCGTGAAGGGGTCCTTAAGTGGTTAATATGTAATGTTGTAAAACATTACATACATTAGAAGTAGGCCTTTACTGGTTAAAGTTGTTTCATTAACCACTTTAGCCCCTGAAGGATTTGCCCACTTCCTGACCAGGCCATTTTTTGCGATACGGCACTGCGTGGGATTAACTGACAATTGCGCGGTCGTGCGACGTGATACCCAAACAAAATTGACGTCCTTTTTTTTTTTACACAAATAGATCTTTCTTTTTGTTGTATGTCAGGAGTAACCAACCAGTGGCTGGGGGCCACATGTGGCCCGCGGAGCCCTCTGATGTGGCCCGCGACCTCCTGGTATGGGATGGAAGATAATAGAATACTGTTATTAAAGGTCAGTTTATTACTAAAATCACAGTGTATATATGGGCATATCTGCGGGTTACCTGTACTGAGCCATAGACTTCTATTACCTGTGAGTTTGGTGTGCTTTCTGAAAGTGCACCACACCTACAGCAAAGTGCACCTAACCTGCAGGAAAGCCACAGTTGAACTGTGCTGCACTCGTGGTACGGGTAAACAACAGTGCATCAGAGTGAAAGCAGCTGACCCAATCGGACCCTCCATTCACCTCTAAGGAGTGGCAGATGTTTACAAATGCCTACCTCCAATCCGATCTGCTAAAAAAGAGTAGAGTGGGCTGCTTCGCTCATTGTGGCACATGACCGGTTACCAAGTCGCTTAAAGTGGTTGTAAACCCTTATTTTTCACTTTTACCTACAGGTAAGCCTATAATACGGCTCACCTGTAGGTATAAAGAATATCTCCTAAAGCTGTACGGTTTAGGAGATATTCCCCCTCGCAATGCGCCGCTGATTGCAGCGGCACATGTGCAGGGGGAATCCACGGCGAAAGATCCGGCAGCCGCCGGACCTTGCCGATTTTAAATCTCCCGCGCTCACGCGCGGGAGTGACGTCATCGCCGCTCCAGCCAATCACAGCGCTGGAGCGGCGATACCCAAAAAACACGCCGGAGCAAGATGACATCTCGCTCGGCATGGACCAGGTAAGTGCTACACACCTCGTTCCGAGGTAAGTATTTCATAATCAGCTATTATGTGGTGCATACTAGCTGATTATGCCTTTTGCCTTGCAGGTTTAAAAAAAAAAAAAAATTATATATGCGGTTTACAACCGCTTTAAGTGGCCCTCGCTCTTCAAAAGGTTGGGCACCCCTGTTGTATGTGATCACCTCTGAGTTTTTTTTAAACAAAAAAAGAGCTACAATTTAAAAAAAAAAATTTTGTTTTTGCTATAGTAAGTATCCCCCAAATTAAAAATAAATAAATACATTTCTTCATCAGTTTAGGCTGATATTATTATTATTATTATTATTATTATTATTATTATTATTATACAGGATTTATATAGCGCCAACAGTTTGTGCAGCGCTTTATGTATAATGTATTGATATGTATTCTTCTACATATTTCTGGTAAAAAAAATCTCAATAAGCGTATATTGATTGGTTTGGGCAAAAGTTATAGCATCTACAAAATAGGGGATAGATTTACGGCATTTTTTTTTTTTTTTTTTTTACTAGTAATGGCGGTGATCTGATTTTTATTGGGACTGCGACATTGCGGCGGACAGATCAAACACCTTTGACACTTTTTTGGGACCATTGAGTAGTGCACAGAGGATTTGCCTTTAGTAAATCAACCCCATTATCTATATCAGTGATCGTTAAATTGTGATCTTCCTGACTTTTTCTCCTCGCCAGCTACCCTAAGGCCTAGTACACACAAGAGGATTTATCCGCGGATACGGTCCACCGGACCGTTTCCGCGGATAAATCCTCTCGAGGATTTTGATCCGATGGAGTGTACTCACCATCGGATCGAAATCCGCGCCGAAATCCCATCACGATGACGTGTCGCGCCGTCGCTGCGATGATGACGCGGCGACGTGCGCGACGCTGTCATATAAGGAATTCCACGCATGCGTCGAATCATTACGACGCATGCGGGGGATTGATTCGGACGGATTGATCCGGTGAGTCTGTACAGACCAGCGGATCAATCCGTTGGGATGGATTCAAGCGGATAGATTTTAAAGCATGTCTTAAAATTTGTATCCGCTGGAAATCCATCCCAGGGGATAAAAATCCGCGGAAACAGATCCGCTGGATTGTACACACCAGGGGATCTATCCGCTGGAGCCGGTCCGCGGATCAATTCCAGCGGATGGATCCTCTCGTGTGTACGGGGCCTTATTGTTAGTCCTTATTGTGAGGCCTCGTACACACGACCGTTTTCCTCGACAGAATCCATCAAGAAACTTGGTGGGAGGAAACCAGTCGTGTGTATGTTTTTCATCGAGGAAACTGTCAAGGAACTCGACGAGGAAAAAAGAGAACAAGTTCTCTTTTTCCTCGACGGGAGTCTCAATTTCCTCGTCGTGTTCCTCGTCGGGCTGGTTTTCAACGAGAAACACGATTGTGTGTATGCTAAGAAACCCGCGCATGCTCAGAATAAAGTATGAGATAGGAGCGCACCTTCGGTAAAAGTAGCGTTTTTGCACATTTTCTTTCCTGCAAAAATATGTGCATTTATACATTTTTCACAAAAGGTGAACTTATCCTTTAAAGCAGGGGTCTCCAAACATTCTAAACAAAGGGCCGGTTTTTTGTCCTTCAGACTCCTGGAGGGCCGGACTTTGGCCAGCGGGGGATGGAAATTTTCCTGGCATCAATGGAACTAAACATATGGTATTAGGGGGAGAAATAGTGCCCCATCATTGGTATTATAGGGAGGAATAGTGCCCCATTAGTGGTGTCAGTGGGAGAAATGGTGCCCCACTGTCGGTGTCAGATGTCAGAATAGTTTCTCGTATCAGTGGGAGGGATACTTCCCCAAGGGCCGGATAAAGGTAAGCAAAGGGCCGCATCCGGCCCTCGGGCCGCAGTTTGGAGACCACTGCTTTAAAGTAATGGGATCATGTAGAACCTAGTGGTGATGGGAATTGAAGCTACACATTCAGACTGTGTACTTAAATCAAATATGTAACTGAAGTATCTTGTACCTTTTTCATTTACAGCTTCTATACACAGCCGAACAAACTTTGGGACAGTGCTATGTTCTCGATGGCAAAGAGCATCTAGGCGACAGCCAAAAACTTGATCTACAGAACAAAAAAAAACATTAAAACAGATTTCTGCACGTTGAAAACAAATTAAGAAATAAAGAAAAAATAAAGAAATAAACCAAAGATAGATGGACACAGGCTGAATTATTTAAAAAGAACATATGAAAATCCTCTCTGATCCTCTCTGATTATGTGTCTGTCTTTTTCTCTAATTTATTTCTATTTCAATTTCTGGTCTTACTAAGCACATTCACTAGATAAGCTTTTCTTCTCTGTATTAGCGCAAACCCAAGAGGTTTTACAGATCATTGCCTTACCGTGACTGCAGTAGTGTATTTAGGTTTTGTGCTGCCCTAGGCCTGACTAAACTTTTGCACCTCCTCATTTAAATATGACCCACCCCTTCCTGTCAAGGCCACACTGAGTTTTTTTTAAGACCCGCCCTAAAATATTTTTTTGGGGTGCACACTAGTTCTGAGGGCCTTGGGGGTGGGCAATGGATTCCCTTAATTTGCATAGTTTTTCTCCCACTTCCTGTTTGGCTATGGGGCAGGAAGTGAAGGGAAATCTCCGCAATTGGACAGGGATGGTAAAAAATAAATTGACAGGGGCTATAACTCTCCCTTACTCTATCCAAACATCCAAAAGGCCAAAAAAACAAACATGACCATGAAACAGAACGAGGGGGGGGGGGTACATGGAGTAATTTATTAATCCTGTGGGAATTTTTAGTGTGGGAAAACTCAGAAGCATCCCTGTGTCCTATAAAGCCAATAATACACAGAAGCTTGTACATCCTAAAGGCCCAACACCAGAACACAAATTAAGTAACTTGGTATGTGCAGTTCAGTGTATTGAGTAATGAAGAGTGCAAAGCTGTACATTGCAGAGATAAAAACAACTTCTCAACACATTAACCACTTAAGCCCCGGACCATTATGCAGCCAAATGACCGGGCCACTTTTTGCGATTCGGCACTGCGTCATTTTAACTGACAACTGCAACGTGGCTCCCAAACAAAATTGGCGTCCTTTTTATCCCACAAATAGAGCTTTCTTTTGGTGGTATTTGATCACCTCTACGGTTTTAATTTTTTGCGCTATTAACAAAAATAGAGCAACAATTTTGAAAAAAAATCTATATTTTTTACTTTTTGCTATAATAAATATCCCTCAAAAATATATAAAAAAAATGTTTCCTCAGTTTAGGCCGATATGTATTCTTCTACATATTTTTGGTTAAAAAAAAATCACAATAAGCGTTTATTGATCGGTTTGCGCAAAAGTTATAGCTTCTACAAAATAGATAGTTTTATGGCATTTTTATTAATATTTTTTTTTTACTGCGACATTATGGCGGACATATCGGAAACATTTGACACATTTTTGAGGCGATTGTAATTTTTACAGCGAACAGTGCTATAAAATTGCACTGATTACTGTGAAAATGACACCGGCAGTGAAGGGGTTAACCACTAGGTGGCGCTGTAGGGGTTAAGCGTTCCCTAGTGAGTGATTCTTACTGTAGGGGGGGATGGGCTACACGTGACAAGACAGTGATCACCGCTTCCGATTACAGGAAGCGGTGATCACTGTCATTGTCACTAGGCAGAGCGGGGAGATGCTTGTTTACATCAGCATCTCCCCGTTCTGATTTACCGTGAGACAATCGAGTCGGTCGGGCTCACGGCGGGCGCGCGTCCACAATGCTACGCTCTTAAAGGGGACGTATATATACACATCCTTCTGCCTGTCCGTGCCATGCTTTCAGTGCACTTGTAGTGCACAGTGGATTTGCCTTTAGTAAATCAACCCCGTTATCTATATCAGTGATCATTAAATTGTGATCTTCCTGACTTTTTCTCCTCGCCAGCTACCCTAATTGTTAGTCCTTATTGTTAGTGTATTATATGTGTGGCCCAGGAAGGTCAGAAGGTTGGACACCCCTGCCCTAGAGGGTTAAACTTCAACAAATGTATTTAAAAAAAAGAGTTTATGCTTCACATTTGTAAAAGGGTAACTGTACATCATAAATTATAATGCTTTCTGTGCTATAATAGGCGTATGATAGTTTCAACATGACTCTAGTGTCTTCTAATGGTGTAATTGGTTAATAGTTCTTGGTAATATTATCTTGTGACATACATGATTTTTACTACCGGTATGTCTTGTAACAACATTAAAGTAAATGAGCTTGCACATGCATATACAATGATATTGCGTGGCATGTACAATTTAGGCTAAACATTTAAAGTGGAATTCCAGCTAACACTTAAATAACCTTAATCATCTCAGCCCCGGGAGGATTTACCCCCTTCCCGACCAGAGCACTATTTGCATTTCGGCACTGAGTCGCTTTAACTGACAATTGTGCGGTCATGCAACGTTGCACCCAAACAAAATTGATGTATTTTTTTTCCACAAATAGAGCTTTCTTTTGGTGGTATTTGATCACCTCTGCGGTTTTAATTTTTTGCGCTATAAACAAAAAAAGACCGTCAATTTAAAAAAAAAGCAATATTTTTAACTTTTTGCTATAATAAATATCCCCAAAAAATATATAAAGCAAATTTCTTTCTTAGTTTGGGCCGATATGTATTTTTCTACATATTTTTGGTAAAAGAAAATCGCAATAAGCGTATATTGACTGGTTTGCGCAAAAGTTATAGCGTCTACAAAATAGGGGATAGTTTTATGGCATTTTTATTATTCTTTTTTTTTTATTAGTAATGGCGGCGATCTGTGATTTTTACAGTGACTACGACATTATGGCAGACACATCGGACACTTTTAACACAAGTTTGGGACCAACCATGCACTGATTACTGTGTAAATGACACTGGCAGGGAAGGGGGTTAAACACTAGGGGGGCAATCAAGGGGTTAAGTGTGTACTAGGGAGTGATTCTAACTGTGGGGTGGTGGTCTCACTAGAACATGACAGAGATCACTGCTCTTGATGACAGGGAGCAGTAGATCTCTGTCATTTTGGTAGGCAGAACAGGGAAATGCCTTGTTTGCAGCTTGATCCTGGTCATCCGGCGGACATCGAGTCCGCGAGACGCGCAGGCACGCTCACAGAGCACGCAGCAGGCACGTGCGCGCCCACAATGCTGCGATTTAAAGGCAACGAACAGGTATGCTGCTTTTGCGCAGCCGTGCCATTCTGCTGATTTATATCGGCGTGAGCCGGTCAGCAAGTGGTTAAAACTGTCACCTCCCTCTCCTAACACCTATGCTAACTAACCTGTGTAAGAAATATGTATATACTGCTCTGGTCCGGTCATGTGATTTGACTCTCTTATGTTAGCCACTGCAGGGAAGAAGAAAGTGTACCAACAACAGATGGGCCATTGAAGCCTATGTGTGATATCACGGTTTCAGACTGTTTTTGGAGCACCCTCTCCTCTCCCATGCAGCTGTCACTGACTGAAACAGGGGAGTGATGTAAACACCTTTGTGGCCAAGTCACTACATGTGATGCTTAAAATTGGCACATCCCTTACCTTCGTGGCCAAGTCACTACATGTGATGCTTAAAATTGGCACATCCCTTACCTTCGTGGCCAAGTCACTACATGCGATGCTTAAAATTGGCACATCCCTTACCATTATGAGGATGTTTGTGGATATGCTAACATTTGTTGAAGACCTTCAACTTGTCAAAGATCTGCTTAGTATATATATACATGTTGCATATATCTTAGTAACTGACCTTACTAACCAGTATCCGAATGGAGGTGAATCACCTGGCCTTCAGAAAAAAACTCAAAACCCATGTATTCTGAAGGCAAAGGGACAGTAGGGAACGGATACTAAGCGCCCAGAGGCGATTCAGTTCGCATGTGTTGCGCTATATAAGTTTCTCACTCACCTTTAATTAGTCCTTTCTCATGTAAGGTCTGAAGTGGGGGCCTCTTCATCAACATCTTCTTCAGCCTATGCTTCACTTTCTTTTTATCGACACTACCAACATTGTTGCTCACCCAGGATACTATGTACCAAAAAAAAGAGCATAAATAAAAAAAAAATGATTTAAATAAAAAAATAACACAATAAAACCTCTGTTAAACCAATTATTACAGTACATCTCCTTGTAAAACTGCTGTTCTGGCCAGTAAAAATGAGATAAATTTGCAATGCCTTTGATAAATTATTTATGAAGCTTTCTGAAGCTTACCTGAGCTCTGAGGTTGCCTGCACATAACTCAAGCATTATTTGAAATGTTTAGGTTTGTGTAGAAAATGTTAATTAAAAAGCACTAAACAAAATTATTGTACATTATGTAAATGTGTAACAAAAAGTAGTGTGTGTGTGTGTGTGTGATATATGTATTATTCGTTCTCAAAATTATAATAAATCTTACAAGTAGTAAAATGTGATGCTGACATCCTGCTGAGCGGCCATGCCTGTGTCCTCTCCCGACCCCTCCACCTGCCTGGCTACTAATGAGGAGCTGCAGATCAGAATGGGTGGGCGGGGGAGCCAGGAGAGACATGGATTGATCACAGTCCCTGTCGCTTTGTTGAAGGGTTAGTTCATCTTTACAAAAAGAAAACTGCCTAGGCAGATAAGGGACATCTGTAGATGAAAACAAGCTTTGACTTAAAGCGGAGGTTCACCTTCAATATCAGCTACACCTTATTTAGACTAGCTCCGTATTTACTTCTACATTCCTGAGAAATGTATGTTATCTTCCTGTATTGTTGCTTCAGTTAAGACAGTGATCCAACTTCTGAGGCGACTTCCATTGAAATCAATGGGTACAAGTTGCCTACAAGTTGCCTAGAAGTCGGATTAAAATAGTACAGGAACCTTTTCTGAAGTCGGAGCGACTTTAGTAGTGTACATTAAGACGGCTCCCATTCACTTCCATTCATTTTCTCGACCGCGCGACTTGGGGCAACTTGAGGTGACTTGAAGTCGGATCCCAGGTCGCCCCAGTGTGAACCGGCTCTTAGGAGAATGGTTTATCCTGCATTATACTTACTTCAGGATTAGAAATGTTTGCAATATTTAAAGGGAATATGATTTTTCAAGATGTGACAGATTTCTAAACACGCCCCCTCCTTATGTATAATCCAATAGCTAGGTGATAAAGTGTAAAAGCTGTACGCCAAACACTATTACCGTTAATACTGTTGCCGAGAACTAAAACAAAAATAATCATCTACGACAACTACCGTATTTATCGGGGTATTGTGCGCACCCGTGTATAGCGCGCACGCCCAACCTGGAAGGAAAATTTCAGGAAAAAAAAATACTTACAGTTTGAATGTCCCTCGTCGGTGTCTTGCCCGGCGTCCATCGGCGGCCTTGTCCGGGTCCGGCGTCCATCTGCGGCCTTGGTGGTGTCCTCCCACGCTGTCTCTGAGTCGAATCCCTGCTTCCCGTGCTGTGTATGAACGCCGCCGCCGCCGCTGACATATACCGAGCGCAGTACACTCGGGCACGCTCAGCCACGCTCGGCTTCTTACGCATAAAGGCTAGGAGACGTCACAGATCGTGACCGCGAGCAAAGCCGAGCCTGGCCGAATGTACCCGAGTGTACTGCGCTCGGTATATGTCGGCGGCGCAGTTCAAACTCAGCGCGGGAAGCTGGTATCGGCGTATATCGCGCACCCACGGTTTTCCCCTTATTTTAAGGGGAAAAAAGTGCGTGGTATACGCTGATAAATACGGTAATTAAATACCAGATTTTTAAAGCAAGTCAGTAAATGAGCACCCAATCTAATATTTAACAACTAATGTGGGAAGCAACTTTTTTTTACCTTGACTGTTTTACTTGTTTTGAAATAACTTTACCTTACGGTAGAATGTAGACTGTAGTGTATACTACGTACTGCCTAATTAAACTGTACATGGGTAATATATAAATATATCAACCTGTGAGCTATTGCAATAATTGCAATGCTACAATGGCAATTGCATACAGATATACAAAAATCACCCCCATCAACATCGTACATGTGAATTTACGACTGTCTTTATTCTTTAAGGGGCTCTCCTCCTCTCCGCCACTTCCATCCAGGACCTCCATACTGCCCGCTCTTCTCAAAATTATTTCATCCAATGGATTTTCTCGTTCCTACATGAAGAACAGTTGGATTTATTAGATCATAATTTCTAGCCTTCTTCTCAGCAGGATTTCAGATTTAGGAAATAACCTAAAATCATTATTTTAGTATGGTGCATGACTTCATTTGTTGACAGTTTAGGAAATACAAAAACTTGCTCTGATTAATCAAAAAAGAGGATGAAGAAAGCATTACATAGAGTGTCAATAGTTATTCAATATAATAAAACAATACTTTGGAATTTAATAATTATTTATATTTTGTATACAAGGAATTCTAACGACTGATTACAGTGCCTTGAAAGTGGCACATGATTGTGAAGTGGAAGGAAAAGAAAAAATGTTTTTCCCAATTTTTTACAAATAAATATGTGAAAAGTGTGGCATGCATTTGTATTCAGCCCCCTTTACTCTGATACCCATAACTAAAATTTAGTGAAACGAATTGCCTTCAGAAGTCACCTAATTAGTAAATAAAGTCCACCTGTGTTTTAATATTCTCAGTATAAATATAGTTGTTCGGTGAAGCCCTTAGAGGTTTGTTAGAGAACCTTAGTGAACAAACAGCATCATCAAGCACAAGGAACACACCAGACAAGTCAGGGATAAAGTTGTGGAGAAGTTTAACCCCCCTGGCGGTATTCCCGAGTCTGACTCTGGGTTAAATTTTCATGCTGCGATCGGGGACTTGTTATAATTATTTATTATATTATAATTTGGAATTTTGTTTTTAAAAAAAAATCATACCCAGGATGCCTACTAGACTCTTGTTTGATCAGATTTAAGTGAGTTATTCCTAAAAATTACAGGCCTACAGTATAAAACGCCAAATTTCCTTGCAAATAATGGTACCGCTTTCAGCACCTTTTTTCTGAAAGAATCATACTGCCAGGGAGGTTAAAGCAGGGGTAGGTTATAAAAAATATCACAAGCTTTGAACATCTCACGGAGCACTGTTCAATCCATCATCCTAAAATGGAAAGATTATGGCACAACCGCAAACCTACCAAGACATGGCCGTCCACCTAAACTGACAAGCTGCGCAAGGAGAGCATTAATCAGAGAAGCAGGCAAGAGGCCAATGGTAACTCTGGAGGAGCTGCAGAGATCCATAGATCAGGTGGGAGAATCTGTCCACAGGATAACTAATAGTCGTGCTCTCCACAAATCTGCCCTTTATGGAAGAGTAAAAAAGAAAAGAACGGAAGAGTGGCATGAAGAAAGCCATTGTTGAAAAAAAGCCATAAGAAGTCCTGTTTTTAGTTTGCGGGAAACCATGTGGGGGACACAGCAAACATGTGGAAGAAGGTGCTCTGGTCAGATGAGACCAAAATTGAACTTTTTGACCTAAAAGCAAAATGCTATGTGTGGCGGAAAACTAACACTGAACATAACCCAGAACAAACCATGTTGTGGGGACGATTTTCTTCAGCAGGGACAGGGAAGCTGGCCATAGTTGATAGGAAGATGGAATGAACCAAATACAGGGCAATCTTAAAAGAAAACCTGTAATGCCGCGTACACGCGATCGTAAATTCCGACAAGAAAAATCCGATGTGAGCTTTTGGCCGGAAATTTAGACCGTGTGTAGGCTCCATTGAAATTTTTCTGTTGTAATTTACGCAAAGAAAAATTTGAGAGCTGGTTATTAAATTTTCCGATGGGAAAAGTTCTTGTCGGAAATTCCGATCGTCTGTATGCAACTCCGACGCGCAAAAAAACATGCATGCTCGGAATCAATTTCAACGCATGCTCCGAATCATTGAACTTAATTTTTCTCGGCTCGTCGTAGTGTTGTACGTCACCGCATTCTTGAAAGTCGGAATCTTGTGTGACCGTGTGTATGCAACACAAGTTTGAGGCAAAATTCCGTCGGGAAAAAAATCCACGGTTTTCTTGTCGGAATTTCCAATCGTGTGTACGCGGCATTAGAGTCTGCAAAATACTTAAAACTGGGGTAGAGGTTCACCTTCCAGCGGGGGAAAACGACCCTGAACATACAGCCAGAGCTACAATAGAATAGTTTAGATCAAAGCATATGCATGTGTTAGTATGGCCCAATCAAAGACCAGACCCAAATCCAATTGAGAATCTGTGGCAAGACTTGAAAATTTCTGTTCATGGATGCTCTCCATCCAATCTGACAGAGCTTAGCTATGTTGCAAATAAGAATGGGCAACATTTTCACTCTAGATGTGCAAAGCTGGTAGAGACATCCCCAAAACGACTTGCAGCTGTAATTGCAGTGAAAGGTGGTTCTACAAAGTATTGACACACTTTTCAGATATTTATTTGTAAAAAAAAATTGAAAACCATTTATAATTTTCCTTCCATTTCACAATTCTGTGCTACTTTGTGTAAGGCCCCGTACACACGACCGAGTTTCTCGGCAAAATTCAGCCAGAAACTCGATGGGAGCCGTATTCTGCCGAGAAAACCGGTCGTGTGTACACTTTTGGCCGAGGAAACCGACGAGGAACTCGTCGAGCCAAATAGAGAACATATTCTCTATTTCCTCGTTAGTCAATGGGGAAACTTGGCTCGCCGAGATCCTCGGCGGCTTCACAAGGAACTCGACGAGCAAAACGATGTGTTTTGCCCGTCGAGTTTCTCGGACGTGTGTACGGGGCCTAAGTCTATCACATAAAATCCAAATAAAATACATTGACGTTTTTGGTTGTAACATGACAAAATTTATGAAATTTCAAGGGGTATGAATACTTTTGCAAGGCACTGAACATGTGTATTCATGCTAATAAGCCCATTTATGCCAATCATTACTGTATGTATTCATTTTCACAAAGAATCTCCTTTGCCGAATACATTAAAGCAATCATGCATCTCTACAAGGATAACAAAATATATTCTAGAATAGTTCACAAGACTGTGGGTAAGTAAAAAAATGAAAATTTTAGTTGAAATTTTAAATGAAGCTAATCTTTTAAATTCCTGCCAGTTCTATTACTCAAATCAAGTTATGGTTCACATTGCATGTAGACTGGTAAACAGATCTTGACGAGTTTTTTTTCTGGTAAAGCACTGGAAACAACAAAATTCTCCTCTTTATTCTGTCAAAAGTTAAACTAAGCTATCGTCTGATTGGTCACTATGGGCAGCAGCCCTATATCAACTTTTACCCACTTTTTACATAGCAGCCTCTCAGTATGCTTGTGCCTATACTGAGTTAATATTATAACACACAGATCTGATTATCTGTTCTAAACAGAAAAATTAGGTAATGCAATTAACTAAAAGTATGTAAAGACGTTCAAATAAGTCGTGTGATATCTGTGCTGATAACTTACCAGTCTGTCAGTGATTCTCTGCAGGGCATCGTACCAATCCTGTACAACAGACTCCTTGTCAGACTGCAGTAGGAACTCGTTGCCTGTTACCATGCGAAGCTGCAGAGGGCACATATCACGTATGCATAAGGTTGGGTCACAGCCAGTTTGTGCAGAGGATGATAAAGCAATTCCTGTAGTATGTGACCACCAGAACACTCAAGAGACAATAAAGTACTCTATTAAGCATGGCAATCAGGATGTAAGCTTCACAGACTCCATTACTATATGCATCCTAAGAACTGTCAGGCAGTTCTACCTAATTAATCTACTGCCATCTTTCCTTTTAGTGTTGGAAATAAAACTGAATAAAGGTGAGAAAAAAATAACCTCTACTAATTTTATATAAATATCCTAATCCTAAATGTTTTTAACTGGGACGGTAACGAAGGAAAGGTTAAGTGAACCAACAATGTACTAGCTTAACCACCCGGACCATTATGCAGGTTAAGGACCTTGCCCCTTTTTGCGATTCGGCACTGCGTCGCTTTAACTGACAATTGCGCAGTCGTGCGACGTGGCTCCCAAACAAAATTGATGTCCCTTTTTTTCCCACAAATAGAGCTTTCTTTTGGTGGTATTTGATCACCTCTGCGGTTTTTATTTTTTGCGCTATAAAAAAAAAATACAGCGACAATTTTGAAAAAAATGCTATAATAAATATCTCCCAAAAATATATATAAAAAAAATGTTTTCCTGAGTTTAGGCCAATACGTATTCTTCTACCTATTTTTGGTGGAAAAAAATCGCAATAAGCGTTTATCGATCAGCGATTTTTTTCATGACTGCAACAATATGGCGGACACATCGGACAATTTTGACACATTTTTGGGACCATTGTCATTTTCACAGCAAAAAGTGCTATAAATATGCACTGTTTACTGTGAAAATGCCAATTGCAGTTTAGGAGTTAACCACTAGGGGGCACTGTATGGATTAAGTGTGACCTCATATGTGTTTCTAACTGTAGGGGGGCGGGGCTGGACGTGTGACGTCAGTGATCGTCTTTCCCTATATCAGGGAACAGACGATCACTGACATTGCCACAATGAAGCACGAGGAAGGTGTGTTTACACACACCTCTCCCCATTCTTCAGCTCTGGTGACCGATCACCGCTGGCGATCGGGTCCGCGGTCCCAGTAGCACGGTCACAGAGCTTCGGACGGGGGCGTGAGCGCGCCGGCGGCGACGAGCTCGCGACCCCACGGCTGGGCTTTAAGAGACACGTACAGGTACGTGATTGTGCCCAGCCGTGCCATTCTGCCGACGTATATTGGCGTGAATGGGTCCTCAAGTGGTTAATGGAACCTATTTAGAAAATAAAAAACGAACCTTTACAACCCCTTTAAAGCTTCCTCAGCGGAGTTGTCTGGCAGCTGACCAAATAACTAAAGATTTGGCTACCTACAAAAACAGTCATTTTTATTCTTCCTAAATAATTAAAGCTTTTAACGTTTATGCTAAACAGCTGGATCATTTAGATTCCGCTATAACCTGTAAAATCTGTAACCAAAAGAGACTGGAATTTTAACCTAATCACTTCACATAAGGGCCACATGGCCAAACTAGTCATCTGTTGCTGGTCTAGGGTAAATTAATTACAAACTCCAGGGGGCTAGATGAAAAATATCGGCCATGCAATATCTAACCCTTTACTTTATAGATGGGTCACTTAGGGTGACTTACATGAATGACATTCTTTTTGCTGGACATATCCTGTGCCCAGTCAATGGAGGCACCCCTGAGGTCCATGCTGCTCTCGGGCTTACTGTTGGATGGTTTCTAAAAGACAAAATATGTTTCAGTAAATGGTTAAAGCACAACGCCAGTCAAAGCTTATGTTTTGTTTTGGATGGAGTGGAAAAGTATTAGAATAGCAGACAAGTTTCATTACTGTCTTTGTCCCTTTTAGGCAGATTTCTACTCGCTTTTGTAATGTTACACAGACAGTAAATGAGGTGACAGCTGAATAAGGAAGGTTTAGAACAGTGTTTGCCAAAGTGGGCAATACTACTCTCTGAGGCCTTGTACACACGACCGAACATGTCTGCTGAAATTGGTCCGCAGACCAGTTTCAGCGGACATGTTCGGTCGTCTGTACGGCCAACCGGACAATTTTTTCCGGCGGATCGGACAGGTTTCCAGCGGACAAATGTTTCTTAGCATGCTAAGAAACATGTCCGCTGGAAGCCTGTCCGCGGACCGTTTTCATCGGACATGTCCCGTCGTGTGTACGAGGCCTGAGGGGCACTGGAATGATCCAGGTGGATGGTAGAAGCCTTGGGTGTAATTGAGGGGGCATTGAATAAAAATGAGGGGGCAGTGGAAGCATAAGGAAAGAAGAAAAAATAAGAAAACTGAAAAAACATTCTTACATGTTTAATCGTTTGTGTAATACAGGGTCGAAGTTGTAATGATTACCTTATTTTCCAAATAAACACTCAAAATGCAAGTTATAACTAATCAGTTGTCAAGTCCGCCAACAGGTCTTAAAGCCCAACTCCAGGCAGAAAAAAAAATCCCTTGCAGTGGGGATGTGCCAGCTTTGTCCAGGGGAGAGGAGAAACCCTTAGGGCCCTTTCACACGTGCGGACCGTATGTCCGCATTTTCATCCATCCGTTGCGGATGAAAACTGGACATACATTGGTCCCTATGTGATTACGGGTGTCAGTGGATGACCATCCGATGACACCCGTAATCACCCGCCTCCGCCCTGATCAGCATATGCGGACGGAAGAAAATCCTATTTTTCTTCCGTCTGCCGGATCGGATTGGATGAACACGGACATACGGTCTGTGTTCATCCGATCCCCCATAGGGGAGAGCGGAGGAAAGACAGGGCGGTCCCTGCACAGTGTGCGGGGACCGCCCTGTCAGCTGCCAGCTCAGCGGGGATTTTACAGAGGATCCCCGCTGAGCTTTTGCAGACACACGGAGCGGATCATTACTGATCCGCCCATGTGAAAGGGACCTTATACTGACCCCCAACCTCCACTCCTCCGACAAATGGTGCTCCCCCACAATCCAGCGGTGGACAGTGGCTGGCATCCTCATGTCCAGAGCAGGGCTATGGATGCTGCTCTGAGCTTCAGGACATCAGGATTTAAGATAGCTAGAGCGCAGGCGCAGAGGAGCTGGGGACCAGTCTTGTGTGGTGAGGAGCAGAGGATCAGGTACGTATATCTCCTTTTATCTTTCCCCTAGAGATATAGATGCATAAAAGAGTGCAAAGATTTCACTGCATCTTTCTGTTCGTCTGCTTAAAGAAGGTAGATTTCCAGGAGGCGTGGAGTTATTTTTTTCTGAAAAGGGGGCAGTAGGCCAATTTTTGAAAACCTCTGGTTTGGAACCTGTCATATTTGCTATTTGTGACCTTGTTAAAGGGGTTGTAAAGGAAAAAAAATGTTTTCATAATAAGCATCCTTTACCTGCAGACATTCCTTTTTTCACTTCCTCATTGTTCGTTTTTGCTCAGAAGTTGCTCTATTTCTTCTCTGTTCTGTTCACTTCCTGCTTGTCTGATTGTTACTCACCACCGTGAAGGGAGGCTTTACTGCGGTGGTCAGTGACGTGCTCACCCCCTCCTGGGAACTACATCTGTGCAGCAGGACGCTCTCTACGTGTTAGAGACTTCAAGGAGGTGTGAATTACTGGGCGCGCCGCAATGCATACTGGGAAATGTAGCTCTTACATGAACGAGCGCCGCAAATCAGGAAGTGAATGAGAGAACAGAAGCTAGAACGCCGGAGGTGATATAGATGAAGGGATTTAATAGGTATTTACTTGTTTTTTAACAGAATCATTACACTATTCTGTCTGTCTACCTTGCAGACATTAATTTTAGGCAAAACATTTTTTTCCTTTACAACTCCTTTAAGTAAGTGTCCCCTCCTTAGCTGTCCCCAATGGGAGAGATCTGGTATTTTAAAATAATATTTATTATTTTCAGCAGGTTCTGTAAATCAGTGCGCAGCAGTAGAAGATCATAGTAGTCATTATATTACACTCCACATGTGCTAACATATGTTGTAAAGACCTGGTTTACCATCGTTCTTCATTTATTTCGATGGTTAATAAATTGTACACACCATGACATTTTGTGCCAGTAGACTTGTAGAGGACTGTTTTTCCCTACTGATGGAAATAATATATATGTATATTCTATTCCCTCATTGGTACCCAGTATATACTCCAAAATGCCTTACCCAGCCAGAAGGAGCCTGAACCTTAGGGTCCTTGTAGAACACTAGACTATTTCCAGTCAAAACTACTAAAGATGCAGTCCAATTTTTCCTAAAAAAAATATAAAAAAAAATTGCATAAGTGATACATTTTAATTATATATTTAATTTGGTATACTTTTGGTACCACAGGAATATGTAGCAGTTCTAAGGTTGCAGTCATTGAAATTTCAAAAGTCTAACAGTCACTACTGTGAATTAAAGTACTACAGTCAAATACACCAAGCAGCCAGTGGCGGAACTACCGCCATAGCGACCCACGCGGGCGCTATGGGGCCCGCAGCCGAGTGGGGCCCGGCATAGCCGGCCCTACCATGGGACCCGATGGAGTAGACTACTCAGACTCCGTAGGAGCCGCCCGGAATCCTAGATCAGTAAGCAGGGGCAGAGCAGAGCGAATGCTTGTCGGCGGTGCGCTGCCTCCTGCACTGGTTGCCAGAAAAGCTTGCCGACCAGCGCCTAGCAACCAGTGACATCAGAGGACACGGCCGCCCCAGCATTCAGAGCCTCAGCCTCCGTGCCAATAAGTTGCTCCGCCCACCTCCTTCATCTTCCAGTGTGAGATCTGTTAGGAGTGTCATGTCAGCCCTGAGCCCGTGACAGTGTGAGCCAAGCCTGAGCCAGGGGTGGATCAGAGCGGGGGATGCAGACCCCCCCAGCCGTTGCTGACAGGCTCTGTAAAGGGAGAGAGCCGCAGCTGCGGGGGATTTCCACCCCTCCTTCTCCTCTTTGAGCTGAGCAGCGGGAAAACTAAGAAGAGAGCATTATGGGATAGATAGTCCATGATACCAGCAGGCCTAGGATGCAGCCCTGCAGCCCCCAACATGCAAAGCGGGAGGAGGAGAGAGGCAGACTGTGAGAACTTGAGAAGAGGAACCATGAGGCTGTCGGGTGGAGGGAGCCAGAGAGAAAGTGACAGTGATTTTACTAGGCAAGGTAAGAACTTAACTGGGGGGGGGGGTGCAGGCTTCCATAGAGGTACAGTAACAGGACTTTATCACTGGCTGCTCTCACTCTGTCCTCCACTTCACCTGGCTGTTCCCACTCTGTCCTCCACTCCACCTGGCTGTTCCCACTCTGTCCTCCACCTGGCTGTTCCCACTCTGTCCTCCCCTCCACCTGGCTGTTCCCACTCTGTCCTCCCCTCCACCCGGCTGCTCCCACTCTGTCCTCCACTCCACCCGGCTGCTCCCACTCTTTCCTCCACTCCACCCGGCTGCTCCCACTCTGTCCTCCACTCCACCCGGCTGCTCCCACTCTGTCCTCCACTCCACCCGGCTGCTCCCACTCTGTCCTCCACTCCACCTAGATGCTCCCACTCTGTCCTCCCCTCCACCTGGCTGCTCCCACTCTGTCCTCCCCTCCACCTGGCTGCTCCCACTCTGTCCTCCCCTCCACCTGGCTGCTCCCACTCTTTTTTTTGGGGGGGGGGCAGCATTTCATTCTTGGTATCAGGCAGCACAATGTCTTGAGCCGGCACTGGGGCCCGGTGAGGATGAAGAAAAAGCCCCGAGTGTTTGCCGCATCCGAGTACATTGTTAGCCCCGAGCGTCTGGGAGTCAGGACCATCTGATGCCGAAGGTTGCCGAGTGCCGTCAGCGCCGAGTGTTACCGAGTACGGCCGAGTGCCGTACTTGGCGCTGGCGGCACTCGGCCACTTTCGGCATCAGATGGTCCTGACTCCCAGACACTCGGGGCTAAAAATGTGCTTGGAGGGTGCCCCGCCTTCTGGAGTCTGCAGCGCCAA
This sequence comes from Rana temporaria, assembly GCF_905171775.1. NCBI lineage: Eukaryota > Metazoa > Chordata > Amphibia > Anura > Ranidae > Rana > Rana temporaria. Next base: position 123,921,706 of record NC_053490.1, on the reverse strand, counting down.
TGGCGGGACGTGTGACGTCCATCATAGGCAATGCAGGCTCCACGGCGGGAATTACAATTCGGCCGCCGCACGGCTCTCCTCGGCTCCTCTGACTGCCAGTGCCTGCCCTGCTGTGACCGCACACCAACTTAAGGCTGAGGCTGCTAAGGTAGGTAACTCAGTGTGCTGTGGAGCCCTTACTGATCTTCAGTTGACCTAAATGAACATAAAAGCTGCAATACTGTTCACAATAAGAAATTGTTGGTCACAGAATTGCAGGTTTGTGATTAGATTGCTAACATTGCCAGTTTGATGTATCCGTAAGGTGTCCTGTGGGGGGAGAAAAACCCCTGTATTCGAGTGAGAATTTTTATTTTTGTCCTTGTAGAAAAAATGGCAAAAAATAAATAAAAAATCAGCAGTAATAGCAATAGTGGCAATGGTAAACGTCATACATTTATCTCTCTACAAACGTATTGAAGATTTCAAATATTGTGTCATTCCCACTATGTGAATCATATGTACGGTATTTGTCAGGATTTACTGAAGTATGCTAGCCTAGTCATTTTAACCACTTCAGCCCCAGAAGAATTCCCCCCCTTCCTGACCAGAGCACGTTTTGCGATTTCGGCACTGTGTCGCTTTAACTGACAATTGTGCAGTCGTGGGACGTTGCACCTAAACAATTTTTTTTTTTTCATTTATTATATGGTTATTTACATTTTTGTTTTGCTGTTCAAAATTAATATAAGCTGTTGCTTGGGTACGGTGCCACATGAGTGTAGTAATGTGTTGTTCAATGGCATTAGTTCATTTTTTTTTTTTGGAGGGGGGGGGGGGGCCCATAAAACATTTTGCTATGGGGCCCTGTGATTTCTAGTTACGCCCCTGCAAGCAGCAATGTACCAAGCCTAGGCAATGTCAAAACTGGATGTAGCAAAAAATTCCTTAGGGCCCATTCACACCAGCCTGGTCTGCTGCAGTGCATTAAATGTATGCGTATTTTATCAGATTTTTGTGTTAGGGAAGCCCATTCAAAACAAATGACACAACGAATTAACAATTATACATTCGGCATTCTTGGAAGCACACTGCAATGCATGTTAGTTGACAAGGTGCATTGGGGTGCCATTCATTTTGATGCACACCAATGCATGTAAGGTTACTGTACTGCAATGTGATAGTATGAAATTGCAATGGCAGAAAACATATCTAAGGTAACAACGCTGAAGTGCAGCCACATTGTAGTGCCTAAAGTACCAGTGTTAGTCTACAAACTGATCAATAGTGTATGTGGCAAGCAAAAATTTCCTTAATTTGAACTTGCATTGGCAGAAAACATATTGAAGGTAACAATGGTAAAGTGCAATCACATTCTAGTTCCTGCAACTACCTGTATTAATCTTTAAATTGATCCATGTATCATCCTAGGTCTAAACTGTACATAGGGCCTTGGATTTTTCCCAAGTTGAGATTAAATCCCACCTTTTACCACATTCAATATTTGGCCTGCCCCCTGTCAATTACCTGGCATCTTAACATGTCATTATACAGCGGCAGGTTGGCTCCCCTGTGCGAATCGGCGTAGGTGTACGTCGGCCGCTATAACAGCGATAGGGGCTGATGCACGTGGCAAGCGGCTGCAATGTCCGCCGGCCACTTTCGATCGCTCCACAGAGAACCAGAACGTGGATCTGTCAATGTAAACATACAGATCCCCGTTCTGACAGGGGAGTAGAGAGAGATCTGCTGGTCCTAGTGATCAGGAACAATGATCTCTCTCCTTATCCAGTCAGTACACTCCCCCACAGTTAAAAAAACCTCCCTATGACACACTTAACCCCTTCCCTGCCAGTGACATTTATACAGTAATCAGTGGCTATTTTTAGCTCTGGTCGCTGTATAAGTGTCACTGGTCCCAAAAAAGTGTCAAAAGTGTCCGATCTGTCCGCTGCAATGATGCAGTCCCGCTAAAAATCACTGATCACTGCCATTACTAGTAAAAAAGGAATAAATAATAAAATGACACAAATCTATCCCCTATTTTGATGATGCTATAACTTTTGTGCAAACCAATCAATATATGCTTATTGCGATTTAAAAAAAAAAAAACATTTCTAGAAGAATACACATTGGCCTAAACTGATGAAAAAATGTGTTTTTTTTATTCAAAATTATTGAACAACAACCAGGGCCGGATTTGCCACAAGGCCTCGGGGCGGCAGTGGTGCAGAGGCGGCACGGCCGGCGCCGCTCCTGCGGCAACTTCTCGGCTTTCACGCCCCCCCCCCCGCATTTACATAGCCCCCGGGCGCAGCGGCGGTGCCGGCACTTGCTGCTCGGCTGGTGAGGCCGTGAAAGACAGGCGTGCGGCGCGCGCAATTACTTCCTGGAGGAGAAAAAAAGGAACTGGCAGAGGCGGAGCCTAATGCTCCGCCTACCCTTCTCTGCGCCGACTGCGCGGTCCGGGAGCAGGGGGTCTCTGTGAGTGACCGTGACTCGTGTGACGTGAGGAGAAGAGACAAGTCACGAGGTCACAAGAAAAACAACTGGAAAGGTCCTTTTGTTCCATGCTGAATAATTACATCTGGAATCTAGTAGGTTAGTGAAAGCATCTTTATTATACTGTGTACTGTTGATTACCTGGCACTTTTACACACAGCCATATGGATGGTATATGTATATGAGTGTCCAAAGGATCTCCTGTAGTGTGTCCGCAGTCTTTGACCATCCCCTGTAATGTGTCCGCAGTATCTGACCATCCCCTGTAATGTGTCCGCAGTATCTAACCACCCCCTGTAATGTGTCCGCAGTATCTGACCACCCCCTGTAATGTGTCCGCAGTATCTGACCACCCCCTGTAATGTGTCCGCAGTATCTGACCACCCCCTGTAATGTGTCCGCAGTATCTGACCACCCCCTGTAATGTGTCCGCAGTATCTGACCATCTCCTGTAATGTGTCCGCAGTATCTGATCATCCCCTGTAATGTGTCTGCAGTATCTGACCATCTCCTGTAATGTGTCCGCAGTATCTGACCATCCCCTGTAATGTGTCCGCAGTATCTGACCATCTCCTGTAATGTGTCCGCAGTATCTGACCATCCCCTGTAATGTGTCCGCAGTATCTGACCATCCCCTGTAATGTGTCCGCAGTATCTGACCATCCCCTGTAATGTGTCCGCAGTATCTGACCATCCCCTGTAATGTGTCCGCAGTATCTGACCATCCCCTGTAATGTGTCCGCAGTATCTGACCATCCCCTGTAATGTGTCCGCAGTATCTGACCATCCCCTGTAATGTGTCCGCAGTATCTGACCATCCCCTGTAATGTGTCCGCAGTATCTGACCATCCCCTGTAATGTGTTCGCAGCCTTTGACAATCTCCTGTAATGTGTCCGCAGTATCTGACCACCCCCTGTAATGTGTCCGCAGTATCTGACCATCCCCTGTAATGTGTCCGCAGTATCTGACCATCCCCTGTAATGTGTCCGCAGTATCTGACCATCCCCTGTAATGTGTACGCAGCCTTTGACAATCTCCTGTAATGTGTCCGCAGTATCTGACCATCCCCTGTAATGTGTCTGCAGTATCTGACCATCCCCTGTAATGTGTCCGCAGTATCTGACCATCCCCTGTAATGTGTCCGCAGTATCTGACCATCCCCTGTAATGTGTCCGCAGTATCTGACCATCCCCTGTAATGTGTCCGCAGTATCTGACCATCCCCTGTAATGTGTCCGCAGTATCTGACCACCCCCTGTAATGTGTCCGCAGTATCTGACCATCTCCTGTAATGTGTCTGCAGTCTCTGACCATCCCCTGTAATGTGTCCGCAGTATCTGACCATCCCCTGTAATGTGTCCGCAGTATCTGACCATCTCCTGTAATGTGTCCGCAGTATCTGACCATCCCCTGTAATGTGTCCGCAGTATCTGACCATCCCCTGTAATGTGTCCGCAGTATCTGACCATCCCCTGTAATGTGTCCGCAGTATCTGACCATCCCCTGCAATGTGTTTCCGCAGTATCTGACCACCCCCTGTAATGTGTCCGCAGTATCTGACCATCCCCTGTAATGTGTCCGCAGTATCTGACCATCCCCTGTAATGTGTTCGCAGCCTTTGACAATCTCCTGTAATGTGTCCGCAGTATCTGACCACCCCCTGTAATGTGTCCGCAGTATCTGACCATCCCCTGTAATGTGTCCGCAGTATCTGACCATCCCCTGTAATGTGTCCGCAGTATCTGACCATCCCCTGTAATGTGTACGCAGCCTTTGACAATCTCCTGTAATGTGTCCGCAGTATCTGACCATCCCCTGTAATGTGTCTGCAGTATCTGACCATCCCCTGTAATGTGTCCGCAGTATCTGACCATCCCCTGTAATGTGTCCGCAGTATCTGACCATCCCCTGTAATGTGTCCGCAGTATCTGACCATCCCCTGTAATGTGTCCGCAGTATCTGACCATCCCCTGTAATGTGTCCGCAGTATCTGACCATCCCCTGTAATGTGTCCGCAGTATCTGACCATCTCCTGTAATGTGTCCGCAGTATCTGACCATCCCCTGTAATGTGTCCGCAGTTTCTGACCATCTCCTGTAATGTGTCCGCAGTATCTGACCATCTCCTGTAATGTGTCTGCAGTCTCTGACAATCTCCTGTAATGTGTCCGCAGTCTCTGACAATCTCCTGTAATGTGTCCGCAGTCTCTGACAATCTCCTGTAATGTGTCCGCAGTCTCTGACAATCTCCTGTAATGTGTCCGCAGTCTCTCAAATCTCCTGTAATGTGTCCGCAGTCTCTGACAATCTCCTGTAATGTGTCCGCAGTCTCTGACAATCTCCTGTAATGTGTCCGCAGTCTCTGACAATCTCCTGTAATGTGTCCGCAGTCTCTGACCATCTCCTGTAATGTGTCCGCAGTCTCTGACCATCTCCTGTAATGTCTCCGCAGTCTCTGACATTCTCCTGTATTTTGTGCGCAGTCTCTGACAATCTCCTGTAATTTGTCCGCAGTCTCTGACATTCTCCTGTAATGTGTGCGCAGTCTCTGACAATCTCCTGTAATTTGTCCGCAGTCTCTGACATTCTCCTGTAATGTGTCCGCAGTCTCTGACAATCTCCTGTAATGAGTCCGCAGTCTCCTGTAAGAACTTTTAAATACTTTATCCTACAAAGATATTATCGATGAGTTTGCCAAAAGAAAAGTTAGAGCTAAAAAATTGTAGGGAGTTTCTTTCTTACCGCTATAATCTTTAAAAGGCATTTCCTGCATTACAGAGTATTTTCAGTCTGTACAATTAAAGCCAGTTATATTCAGTGTTCTTGTGTGTGGAAGAATGTTTTTAATTGATCTATTGTAGCAGTCATCGATAAAGGATGAGAATGATGGTGTGTGTGTCCCGTAGGGTGACCACATTTCCAAACTGCCATTCAGGGACACCCCCCCCCCCCATTTTTTTGCAGATTTTTGGGGCAGGGGCGTATGAAATCAGCGGGCCCATGTGCGAGATCAAAAGTGGGCCCTAGGCATCAAGAAAAACAACTGAGTGGTCGGGGGGGGGGGGGGCACAGAGTAGTCAGAGGGGCAGTGGGATGGATAGAGGCACACCTCCCAACTTTCTGAGATGGAAATGAAGGACACCTATTAGCAAAAATATGTAGGAGAATTATAAACAAAGAAAAACTGGTTAAACCCACAGGTGCTTTTTTACCACTACTATTCTTTTATATTGGCTCCTTGAGGGACACACAAGGAGGAAAGAGGAACAGAGGGGCAGAGGGACAATGCTCTAAATGAGGGACAGTTCCTCCAAATCAGGAACAGCACAGGAGGGGGGATGAAGAACAGCACAGATGGGACCAGAGGACAGCACAGGAGGGGGGGACTGATGAACTGCACGGGGTGGGGGACTGGAGAACAGCACAGGTGGGGGACTGGAGAACAGCACAGGTGGGGGACTGAAGAACAGCACAGGTGGGGGACTGGAGAACAGCACAGGTGGGGGACTGGAGAACAGCACAGGTGGGGGACTGGAGAACAGCATAGGTGGGGGACTGGAGAACAGCACAGGTGGGGGACTGGAGAACAGCACAGGTGGGGGACTGGAGAACAGCACAGGTGGGACCAGAGGACAGCACAGGAGGGGGGGACTGATGAACTGCACAGGGTGGGGGACTGGAGAACAGCACAGGTGGGGGACTGGAGAACAGCACAGGTGGGGGACTGGAGAACAGCACAGGTGGGGGACTGGAGAACAGCACAGGTGGGGGACTGGAGAACAGCACAGGTGGGACCAGAGGACATCACAGGAGGGGGGGACTGATGAACTGCACGGGGTGGGGGACTGGAGAACAGCACAGGTGGGGGACTGGAGAACAGCACAGGTGGGGGACTGGAGAACAGCACAGGTGGGACCAGAGGACATCACAGGAGGGGGGGACTGATGAACTGCACGGGGTGGGGGACTGGAGAACAGCACAGGTGGGGGACTGGAGAACAGCACAGGTGGGGGACTGGAGAACAGCACAGGTGGGACCAGAGGACAGCACAGGAGGGGGGGACTGATGAACTGCACGGGGTGGGGGACTGGAGAACAGCGCAGGTGGGGGACTGGAGAACAGCACAGGTGGGGGACTGGAGAACAGCACAGGTGGGGGACCGGAGGACTGCACAGGTGGGACCGGAGGACTGCACAGGTGGGACCAGAGGACTGCACAGGTGGGACCAGAGGACTGCACAGGTGGGACCAGAGGACTGCACAGGGGGGAACAGAGGACTGCACAGGGGGGAACAGAGGACTGCACAGGAGGGGGGGCTGAAGAACAACACAGGGTGGGACCAGAGGACAGCAGGGGGTTGGCGAATGGGGGGTGAGGTGGGAGAGAGCAGAGAAGTTACTGGGGAAGATCAGCCAGGAGAGTGTTGAAGGACCTGTGGGCAGCAGAAGAAAACTGGATAGGAGGGGTGGCATATAGAGAAACTGATGCCCCCCATGTTCTTCTTGCAGCCACTGAATGCCCGCTTTTCCTCCTTTACCTCCTGCAGGCATTCAGTGGCTGCAAGAAGAACATGGGGGGCATCAGTTCCTCTATATGCCGCCCCTCCTATCCAGGTTTAGAGGGAAGCTGCATGGACCATCCTGGAGTATGAGGCTGGGTTGCAATGGCGCCCCCTGTAGTTACACCGCTGCAGTGGAGTAACTAAAACATTTCTGGCAGTTTGAAGGAGCAATGAATGGAATGCTGGCAGGATTCTGAGGTTGTGATAGTCGCTGATGAGCCACTCCTGAGAGGATTGCTTGATATACAGAGGGGGTAACAAGACTAGTAGGTGAAAAGGTGGCAGAACATGAAAGGCTGAGGGTGAAGGAGGAGGGGGGGGGGGGGGGCAGTGAGAGGCAAACAAGTAGTGGGAGAGAAGAGACATGGAGCAGCTGGACAGGACTGGGTGTGAGGAGTTATCATGTGTGCAGGAAACATCTTCAGCTCTGAGGGGTTCATGCTGGCACCTGTAGTTCTTCACTTTTGGGGGGGAAGTCACATCCCCAAAAGTGAAGGATTACAAGTCCCAGCATGAACCCTGCCCTGATATCTAAGGATGTTTCCTCCTTCCATCCAGGGTGTCATGTGTAATCTGTTCTCTGTCTCCTGCCGACCCTTATCTGCCTTATCTTACTCAGCCTGGAGCAAGCCTCTGAGTGTCCTGTGCAGACACACACTCCAGCTTCTTACAAGTGCTGAACTCTGACTGCTGAGGGAGAGCTGACAGGATTATAACACGGATGGATCTGCTGGTCAGTGCTTTGCAATCTTACTTGCCTTAGTTTGTACCATCTCTCATCTGTACACTGCAGTCTGTCTCACAGTCCGATGTTTCTTCTGTCTGCCGCTGCCTGGCTGGACTCCAGAACATACAGGAGGAGGTGGGTGGAGCTGAACAGAAGGCGCGGAGGAGGAAGTTAAACTCTCCTCCGCTGTGATAGGTCTCTGCCTCTCTCCTGCTCTGACGTCACTGGTTGCTACACGCCAAGCGGGAGGCAGCCCGGTAGCAACCAGTTTGGGCACTGAGCCAGTGGTGAATAGGGGTCTCACTCTCTGTCAGCTAGGGGTCCACCACAGGCTGAGACAGAGATGATGTGTACAAAGGCTATTTTAGGGGGCATTAGATCTGCCCAGGCCAATTCCGGGACTCTGTATTGTCCCGTAATGAGTGTGTCCGGGACACGGGACACAAGCATTAATTAAGGGACAGTCCCGGGCAATCCGGGACACGTGGTCACCCTAGTGGGGGGGGGGGGGGGCGGCATTGAAGGACTCGACCTTGGGGCGGCAAAGGGAGCAAATCCGGGCCTGACAACAACTATAGGATTAGAAAGGATTGAAGAGTGATGCTGAATGACACTTTCTACTAAGTATGCATAAATGGGAAACAGCACATCACAATATGGTTTCTGTCATTAGGAAATGTAAACAGTAGAATAGCAGTGTCTTTGTTTTGAGAATCAAACCCTTGATTTATTTCAACAGCTGCAGAATCCCACTGGTATACTGCATTGGAACAGACTCTTAGGCCCCATACACACGAGAGGATTTATCCGCAGATACGGTCCAGCGGACCGTTTCCACGGATAAATCCTCTCAAAGATTTCCGCTGATTTCGATGGGATGGAGTGTACACACCATCGCATTGAAATCCGCGCGGAAATCCTCTGCCGATGACGTGTCGCGCCGTCGCCGCAATTATGACGCGGCGACGGGCGCGACGCTGTCATATAAGGAATTCCACGCATGCGTCAAATCATTACGACGCGTGCGGGGAATCCCTTTGGACGAATGGATCCGGTAAGTCTGTACAGACGAGCGGATCCATCCGTTGGAATGGATTCCAGCAGATGGATATGTTGTGCAGCACAACAAATATCCGATCTGCTGGAATCCATCCCAGAGGAGATTTCTCCGCGGAAACAGATCCGCTGGCGTGTACACACCATAGGATCTATCCGCAGAAACCCATTTGCTGGGATTTATCTGCGGATGGATTCTATCGTGTGTACGGGGCCTAAAAGTCATTTAAATACAAAAAGGAGTGGGCTGGTCACAGAGAAGGAGCAGAGCAGACATTTAGCTTACAGCACTGTGTATCATAAACAACTGTCATTTTTGAAATGACAACTCATGCAGTAAACAATGCATTTGGGTAGCTCCTGCGGGTTACACTCAGGTTGGGTTACTTGATAGATCCCATAACAGGAAGTACCTGCATTTTGTGAGAGAGGTGTTCTATGTATAGAAGAAAAGACATGCTTACTTTAGTTTTCTTCCACCTTCTGCTATTTTCGTCTTGTTTAACTGTCCTGCCTTTTCCACCTCCTTAAATAAAACAAGCATGTTAAAACAACTTAACATCCAATAACGAAAAATAGCTATCTTTTACTATGTCTGGTGCCATTCATTCTTGCAAATAAAATATAATAAAAAACGAAACTTCAAGCAGGATACAAAATTCAGTCAGTGGAATTATTGAGCAACCACCTTCCTTCTTTTTGCGCTCCTCTGTAATCAGTGGCCCTGTTGCTGATTGCTCTGGGCTTATCAGAGTCCCAAAGGCTGCCCAATTGATTTCTGCTCCTTGCTTCAAAGAAAGATCCAGAACATAGCAGTGGAGCAGGCTGAGGGGCAGTTTGAATATTCATGAGGTCCCAGCAAATCCCGTAAGGGGCACACTCTGAAGGTGACTGGAAAGAACATAAATAGTCTGGGGGTGCTTCATTCAAGGTCCTTATCTCGTAAGAGAAGCACCCAGTCTGGAAAGCTGCCGCCCTCCCAGGCTACCCTACACTTTCACCAGGAGCCAGCAAGGCCCAAACTACCCTGCCCTACCTGCAGAAAAAGAGAGTACAAGCCAAATAAGGGGATTTCACCTAAGATCCAGCCTGGCAAATCCACTAAGCACCTGTCTGACTCTGAGAGAGGTACGCAGGCACCAAAGGACTTGCATACATACCTGACAGCAGGATCTGGGTAAATGCTGTTTGGTAAGCCCCCCCCCCCCCCCATTGCACTGAGACTGAGCTTTGGTGCCCCAGCGCTGTCCATTTCCCAAGCGTTGTTCCTAAGGAACTTTTCAAGAAGAAGTAGCTGCTAGGAGAGAGCGCTCTCTTACTACAGTTTGACATTCTGGAATATCTCACAGCTCTCTATGCCCTAATCAACTTACACTGTGATACATTTAGAAAAAAAGCAAACCTTGGACTACTTTTTGAGCCAGAAGAGTGGATGCTACAGTATGCCTGGCTGCTCTTACACTGTGGGGAAAAGTGGATCTAGGACAGCATACCGTGTTTCCCCGAAAATAAGACCTACCCCGAAAATAAGACCTAGCGTTATTTTCCAGGAGGGCTGCAATATAAGCCCTACCCCAAAAATAAGCCCTAGTTTAAAATGTTTGTAACATCCTATAATCCATACTATTACAGTAGTATATAATGTACAATGTGTGTGTTTCTGTAATATAATTGCGGGGAAGAGAGCGGGTGACAGAAGCGCTGAACGAAGGTATTTGGCACAATTATATTACAGAAACACACACATTATACATTATATACTACTGTAATAGAATGGATTATAGGATTTTACAAACATTTTAACTCCATTTACACTGGGGATTCCTGTCAGGCAGGGAGAGAGAGGGGGAGAAAAGACAGCACATTACATGGTAAGACCTACCCCGAAAATAAGCCCTACTGTGTCTTTTGTTGCCAAAATTAATATAAGACCCAGTTTTATTTTTGGGGAAACATGGTAGCGGGACCAGCCAGAGGGTCTGCGCTACATAAAAAAAGGTCAAACAAATGTTATTACAGCCAACAAATTCATGTACAGTACATGTCAGAAATGTGTCTATGAATTTGTCACATGAATAGTGGGGGGCAACACTGAGGTTGGAGTGTCCATACTAGATACTCCATTCTCAGTGCAGTTCAGTAACGCTGACCTGAGAAAATCACAGGCTCAGTGCTCCTGCATGGTCTTTGTGCCCATCACACAGACAGGTGCAGTAGCTGAACTTCTTCATTAACTAGATGTCTGTTTTATTTCAGGTCCACCAGTCTACCATGTGGAGTTGAGCTGTTGGGTGAGCAGTATCGGAAAAAATCTAAGAAAAATGATGACCCCCTATGGGAAAGCTCAATGAGATCAAATCATCAGATGCATTATACAGTATAGACACCTGACTATCCCTCCCACTATATGGCCAAAAATGATGTGAATAACCATCTAAATAATTATGTTCTGGTGTTTCCAGTGAATGGTACTATTAAGCTACAGCACACAAAGACATTTTAGACATTTGTGAACTTCCAATCTTGTGGCTACAGTTTGGAGAAAGCCCTATGTTGCTCCAGTATCACTGTGCCCCGTGCACAAAACCAGGTTCATAAAGATAGGATTCATGAGTTTAGTGTGGAGGAACTGAAGTGGCATGTCCTGACCTCAACCCTACTAAATACCTTTTGAATGAATCGGAACGCCAATTTTAAGAAAAGTCTTCTAGTCCAACATCAGTACCTGATCCCACAAATGCAAGCAAGCTCCTATGGCTGAATGAGCACAAATTCCTCCAGACTCACTCCAAAATGTAGGCTCTAATCCACAAAGGATGGAGTAATCCATAAACATCGTTTCAAGAGCATCAATATAGTTTTAACTGCTTGCCACACGAACATTTACGTTGGCAGAATGACAAATGGGTGTACATGCACGTCCCTTTAAATTTGCCGCTGTGTGTTCGGTGATCGTGCCTGTGGAACCCGCGGACTCGATATCCGCCAGGGTCCCATGATCGGATCACAGAGCTGAAGAACGTGGAGATGTCAGTGTAAACACAACATCTCCCCGTTCTTCCTAGTGACAGGCCACTGATCGTCTGCTCCCTCTCATCGGGAGCAGCGATCAGTGACGTGTCACTCGTAGCCACGCTCCCTAACAGTTAGAATCACTCCCTAAGACACACTTAACCCCTTCCTAGCCCCCTAGTGGTTAATCCCTTCACTGCCCGTCACATTTACACAGTAATCAGTGCATTTTTATAGCACTGATCGCTGTATGAATGTGAAAGGTTCCAAAATAGTGCCAAAAGTGTCCAATGTGTCCGCTATAATGTCGCAGTCACAATAAAAATCGCTCATTACTAGTAAAAAAAATATTACGAAAAAATGCCATAAAACTACCCCCTATTTTGTAGATGCTATAACTTTTGCGCAAACCAATCAATAAACGCTTATTGCGTTTTTTTTTTTACCAAAAATATGTAGAAGAATACGTATCGGCCTAAACCAGTGGTTCTCAACCTTTCTAGTGCCGTGACCCCTTGATAAAATTTCCCAAGCTGTGGGGACCCCTAACAGTATAATTATTTTCGTAGCGTGGGTTGTTGCGCCCCTAACCCACGGACATTTAGCGCTCCCTGAGACCCTTCCACTCGTACGGTATTAAAACCCCTTATGGTACATTTTAGGATGTACCACTCTTTATCTTTGTTCTCCTTTCTTTCCCTTTTATTTCTCTTTATGCTAATATCTTGTTTTTTTTCCCCATCCCTCTCTCTAGCCATCTTTCTTATTATTTTTCCCCCTTTTTTTTGTTCCTCCCCCTCTCACTGTCTCCGGCTTCACTGTGTCTCCGACTTTTTGGTGTCTCGTAGCAGTGACTTTTATGCCAAAATCAGGAGATAGGGTCTCCTCCAGCCCCTCCCACTTCATATTCCTCACCCATCAGTTGACCTCTAAACTCTGCCCCTAGCCATGCTTTGAACTGAATGGGCGGCTGCGAAGAGGCTGAGTGGGTGGCCGTGGGCTCCAGGGACAGCCCTGCTGGGCGGCCGCAAAAAGACTGGGAGAGCAACGCAGGCTTCAGGAACAGCCCATGATTCGGTGACCCCTGGCAAATCGTCATTCGACATCGTAGTCGATGACGTCACCGCGTTCTTGTCATTCAAAAGAACTGCGGTTCTTTTGAATGGCCGTGTGTACACTCGGCGAGCAAGGAAAGCTTGCCAGGAATCTCGTTAGGAAAACCAACGTTTTTTTCCTGACGAGATACCCGGCCGTGTGTATAGGGCTTAAATGTAGAAGACTGAGCACAGGGCCAGATTTGGTGGAATTATCAACAGTCACATTCACAATACTGATGGGAATTTACTATATCTTTTGAGGTGCGAACACATTGACAACCCCATGTGAATTTATACAACACTACATATTGTTTTAAATGTAACAGAAAAATAACTTACATGAGGCATATCCAAGACTGTGACCAGAGGCAGCTTATTCAGGTCAGCATTTATATTCGTATTATTTTCATAACTTTCAACTACAGGTAAATGATGTGAGAGATTCCTCCTGTGGTGTGGCTGTAAAACAAATAAGCCATCTCTCAAACACGTCATTGGTTAGTATTTCATCAATCTTTCTGCTATTTGTTTGCTTTTAAAGAGAGGTTAAGCAATGCAGCTATTTGGATATAAGTACAACCGGATGGTGACCTTGGTGAGACTAGTAACACAGGACAGAAGATATTTTAGGGCCAATTGAAATGTTACACTAGACCGATTGCCTGCATTTACCAACAATATCATGATTAGTGCTTGCATAATATATAATAAGGCCACATTAATGTGAAAACAAACAATATTCCTATTCTCAAAAAAGAATCCATACGCATCCACTATTTAAAGAGGTTGTAAACCTCTGACAAGAAATAAGAACAAAGTGAATCCCTCTATAGTGTGGACTTGTCTTAATCCAGAGCACTAAGTATAATTTCTGTCTGCCACATTCCTCTGTTACCTGCAGGAGTCATTTCTGACAACTTTTCTTGACACCAAGAAAAAAAGTGACGGGGAATGAGCTTCAGCAGACATCCTGTGATTGAAAGCCTCAGCTCCATTCCTGTGTGCTGTGTGAAGGGAGTGTGTCCATTCCCTTCAATCAGTTTTCAGCCCTCCTTACCAGAGTGTAACTTCAGGTGTCCTCCCCCTTCTTTCTAAAAGCTCAAATAAGCTGTATACATTTGATTGATTGATTGATTGATTTAATGGATTTATACTGCGCCAAATACTAGCACGTCAGGGCAGTGTCTAAGCGCATGAAGCATAGCTAGATATAGGCAAATCTAATCAGGGAGTGAAAGAAATAGAAAGAAAAAAAGAGGAAGACAGAAAAAACTAAGAAACAGATCGACAGGGAACAACAGGGAGAACTAACATAACTCGGCATGCTTTTTCTCAAAAAGCCAAGTTTTTAGTCTTTTACGAAAGGCCATAATAGAAGGGAGTGACCGAATGGAAGCAGGGAGACTATTCCATAGAGCCGTGGCTCTCACAGTAAAGCATCTGCCCCCAAAGGTAAGCAAACGGGCAGATGGACAAATGACAAGACCAGCTGTTAAGTGCAGGGGCATATCGCGTTATCAAGGAATTCAGATAGTGCAGGGGCATATCGCGTTATCAAGGAATTCAGATATTGAAGTTGGAGAAAAATTTCGTATTCCACCAGTTTGGCCAGGAAACCTATAGCAGAAATGGGTCTGTAGTTGGAAAGACAGCCAGGGTCCAAGTTGGGCTTTTTTAAAATTGGTGTAATAATGGCGTGCTTCCAGCGAGCCGGAAACATGCCATGAGTTAGGGAAAGATTGACAAGTATCAGGAGATCGTTCACAACCAGCTCTGCATTCTTCTTCATGAGCCAGGCTGGGCAGATGTCACCATGGAAGTAGGAGGCCTTAATTTTTGCCATGGATTTCAGAAGATGTTCCCGGCTAACCTTACTAAAGGACGACAGAGAATAGAGCGCTGAAGAATTAAGCTTGGGGGGCATGGCCCAGGAGTGATTGATTTATGTGGGTCAGACCCTGAGAGTGACAGGGGGTCGGTCGAGAGTTGGGAATATTCCAAGGGAGTTGGATGTCCTATGCCTAAGCGTATGTCAGCTACTTTAGTAACAAAAGTGTTGAGTAAATTATCGCAAAGAGCTTGCGAATAAGGTATATTCACCTGGCTCTGCATAGAGGAGAATAAGGTTTTAACTATTTTAAAAAGTGCCGAAGCACTGTTGTCGGCATTATCAATAAGATCACCATAATGGGACTTTTTTTGCCGTTTTAAGGCCTGTGTGTATGGGTTTTCTCAGCTGTAGAGAAGTAGTAGGATTTGTTTAAAGTGTAAAGTTTTTTTTTCCCAACAAAAATAATAAACTTGTTAAACCTGCCTGCTCTGCTGCAGAGCATCCCAGATCCTCCTCTTCTCGGGTCCCTCTTTTGTGCTCCTGGCCCCTCCCTCCTGTCGAGTGTCCCATAGCAAGCAGCTTGCTATGGGGGCACCCGAGCCAAGTCAAAGCTCCATTCAGACACAGAGCTGCAACCTGGCTCTGCTAGGGTGACCACAGTTCCAAACTGCCATTCAGGGACCCCAACTTGTCACCTGACCTGCTCCAATAATGTTCCATTTGCTCACCTTCTAATCTGGACTGGTACGGTGAGCAGTTGAGCGCCGGGCTTTGTTCCCTAGTCCAGGCTAGGGGGCCCCCCTTAGGCAGTCGGGCAGCTCAGGCCATGGGCGGGAGGAGTAGAAGTCGGACAATTCGCTGCAAGAGTTGGGACGGGCAGTCAAGCTGTGAATCTAAGCCAGCCAGCGCTGCAGAATGCAGCCGCCCGCCGGGAGGTCACTGAAGACTGGAGAAGTCAGGAGGAGACACAGTGAAGACGCTCTGGGTGCTCTCTCTGGGTACTGCTGCCATGGCCAGAGAAGGAGAGGAGGTGGGTGAACTCGGATTGCAGGGCAGCACTGGGTAAAGGCCTTGCTCCTCTCGGGCCTCGCTCTGAGACTCTGCGAATGTGACGTCACTGGTTGCTAGACGCCAGGCGGGGTAAGATTCGAGCCGTGTATGGCTGGCCTTTGTTGATTTAGGGGCCTTGAGGGTGACTAACATCACTAAAGGGCCACACACAATGTACAGCAAATGTAATGTTACAGAAAGCTGGCACAGACTGCAGACATGCAACAAGAGATGGTCAGATTGATTGATTGATTGATTTTAATATTTCTTTACAGCGCCACATACACCCTGAAGGGTGTGTCTAAGCGCTGGAAGGAGGTCCGCTGGTCTATTCTGGACCAAAAAGCAATCCAAGAGAAAAAGAAAAAAGACTTCGTAGACGAACTGATGGCTCGTGTACATAAAAGAAAAGAGAAACCATATAAAATATCAACAATAAAAACAAATGGTAGCAAGGGGGTTTGGAGTGAGGGGGACATAGGGTAAGGGGAGGAGGGGCCAGGTCAGTTTAATTAGGCGTGGTCATAATCAACTTGCCCCAAAGAGGAAGGTTTTCAGAGCCTTTTTGAAGGTAATAAGAACAGTGGACTTCCTCAAAGGCAACGGGAGAAGGTTCCAAAGCGAGGCGGCTCTGGCTCTGAAGGATCGGCCACCGAATGAAATCAACCTTACTAGAGGGATGACAGCAAAGTCCTGATCGGCCGATCTCAGTGCCCTGGGGGGGGGGGGTGGTAATGTATGGCCATGTTATTTATGAACAGTGGGCCATGTTGTTTGAAGGCCCTGAACATAACACACAAAGCCTTGAATTCAATCCTCCTTGCGCATGGGAGCCAATGAAGTAGTCTGAGAACGGGTGATATATGGTCCCATCTTGAGGTCCCCGTAATCAACCTAGCTGCCTGGTTCTGCACCAGCTGCAGCTTGGAGAGCCATTTAATAGGGAGTCCAAGGTATACCACATTGCAAAAGTCAAGACGTGAGATGACTAAGGCCTGTACTAGTGTATTTCTGTGTGTTTGGGAGAGCAGATGTTTTACCCGTCGCAGCATCCGAAGATAGTAGAGGGCATTCTTGGTACAATTCCTCACCTGTGGAATCCATGAAAGTTTATTGTCAAATATGACACCCAGGTTTCCTACTTGGCTGGATGGAGTGGGGCACGGGCCCATTGATACGGGCCACTCTGCAAGCAGGTTTAAAATTTGTGTTGGACCTGTAAGAAGTACCTCAGTTTTGGATACGTTCAGGGCCAAACGATTGTCCTTCATCCATGTCTGGATAGATGAGAGGCAGCAGGAAAGAAGGTGGGCTGCCGTGGGGTTGAGAGCATCACTGGCCACAATTTGTATGTTGTCAGCGTATACCTGAGTGGCCAATCCCCATGAAAAGATGATATCTACCACGTGCCTCACATAGCAATTAAACAGCCACGGCGAAATTGCCGAGCCCTGAGGGACCCCGCAGAGAAGGGGCATCCTCGCTGACCTAAATGAGCCCAATATTACTTGGAATGTTCTGCCTGTCAGGAAATTGCGTATCCAAGTAAGGGGTACGCCTGTAATATAGAACTCGTCCTGCAGCCGAGCCAGGAGGATCTTGTGGCTGACAGTATCGAAAGCCGCTGAGAGGTCAAGCAGTACCAAGGCCGCCGACCCCCCCGCGTCTCTCGACTCCAGCAGCCTTTCTCTAGTGGCCAGGATGGATAGCTCGATCCCTCTTTTGGGCCTAAACCCCGATTGAGCATCGTGAAAGAGATTTTGTAATTCACAATGTGCTTGAAGTTGCATAAGAGCCTCATGTTCCACCAGCTTAGCCAGAAAGCATAGTCCTGAAATGGGGTGGTAGTTGGACATAACTTTGGCATCCAGCGTGCTTTTTTTCAAGATTGGTGTGACCAGGGCATGTTTCCAGTTAACTGGAAACTCTCCAGTTGTCAAAGAGAGGTTAACCATGATCAGAATCTCATCGATGACTGTGTTGATGTTATCCTTAAGCAACCATGCTGGGCAAGTGTCATCTGCATAATAAGAGGGTTTTAGATGTTTAATGGAGCTGAAGAGCTGAGTTGACTACAGTCAAGCTGCAAGTAATGGTCAGAAACTTTAAACATTCTATATGATCTGACATAGGAGTAACAAATGCAGCTTTTAACCACTTCCCTACCGGCCCATAGTAAAATGACGTCCACAAAGAACCTCTGCCGTTCAGAGTGGACATCATATGACGTCCTGGGCTTTGTGGGGGGGATATCTGAATGATGCCTGCAGCTAGAGGCATCATTCAGATATCCTTCTCTTGTGCCGGCGATTCTGCACAACGTAAGAACGATCATAGCGGCGGTTCCGCCGCTAGATCGTTCTTACAGGCGGCGGGAGGGGACATCCCCCCCTCCCGCCGCCATCCGGTGCTTCTCCGGGCTCTCCCGTGCCATCGGGGGCCCGGAGAACGAATCGTCCGGCGCTCGCAGGAAGCATAGAGATGACTGGTGACCAGGTGGTCACCAGTCATCTCTATGACCGTCGGAGGACCCGGGCGCGATGTGATGACGTCACGCCCGGGTCCCCGTAAGTAAACAAAACCGCGATTGCGGCTGCTAAGCAACGGTAAACATGAGATCTGTGAATTTTTTTTCACGATCTCATGCTTTCAGGCCTGGAGGAGAGATGTGCGGTCTTATTGACCCCGCATCTCTCCATAAAGAGTACCTGTCACACAGATTCCTATTACAAGGGATGTTTACATTCCTTGTAATAGGAATAAAAGTGATAATAAAAAAAAAAAAAAAGAAAACAAAAAAGTGTAAAAAAAGAAATAAATATGTAAAAAAAAAAAAAAGAAATACATTTTTTTTTAATGCCCCTGTCCCCAGTAGCTTGCGCGCAGAAGCGAACGCACACGCAAGTCCCGCCGACATATGTAAATGCCGTTTAAACCACATATGTGAGGTATCGCCGCGTGCGCTAGAGTGCCAGCAACAATTCTAGCACTAGATCTCCTCTGTAAATCTAAACTGGTAACCTGTAAAAATTTTCAAAGCTTTGCCTATGGAGATTTTTAAGTAACGAAGTTTGGCGCCATTCCACGAGTGTGCGCAATTTTAAAGCGTGACATGTTAGGTATCTATTTACTCGGTGTAACATAATCTTTCATATTTTACAAAAAAATTGGGCTAACTTTACTGTTTTGTTATTTTTTGAATTCATGAAACAATTTTTTTCCAAAAAAAAGGCGTTTGAAAAATTATTGCGCAAATACCGTGCAGAATAAAAGGTTTCAATGACCGTCGTTTTATTTCCTAGGGTGTCTGCTAAAAAAACATATATAATGTTTGGGGGTTCTGCGTAATTTTCTAGCAAAAAAATGATGATTTGTACATGTAGGAGAGAAGTGCCAGAATAGGCCCGGTATGGAGGTGTGTATAAAAGCCCTGTATGGAAGAGGTTAATAAGTCCATGTGATTTTTAAAGAACAGGTGACAATATATTTTAATATGTAAGAATATTTGTAATTACAGTGGAATCTCGGATTGCAAGTAATACGGTTAACGAGCGTTTCGCAATTTTTTTTTTAAATCCTGACTCGGTTTGTGAGTGTTGTCTCGCAAAACGAGCAGGATTCAAGCCTTGGCAGTGTGCAGTACCACATTTGGCCAGAGGTGCGGGGGCGCCTGTGACACTCAGAGCCATTCGGAAATACTCAGAAATACTCTGTTCCCTGAGTGTTTCCGAGCCTTTCCAAGGGTTTCCGGGTGCAGCCAAGCGATCTCCGAGTATTTCCGAGTCTCTCCAGCGCCCCCCACATCTGGCCACATGCAGTATTGCATGCCATAGAAGTCAATGTGGAACAAATTATCTTTGTTTCCATTGACTTCTATGGGGAAACTCATTTTGATATGCGAGTGCTTTGGATTACAACCTTTAATGTGCCTTGTATTATAAAAATAATTTTCAAGTTTACCTTGGGTCTCTGTGAATTGGAGAGGATCATAGACCTGGTGTAGCTAAGTTTTGGGAAGTGAGCATCACAGCTTGGGCTGTTCAAACTGCTGCAGGAAGAAGACAAGCTGCTGATAGATGACGTGTTCTGCTCTTCATATGACTCTGTGATCTGAAATCAGTAAGATAAAGAAAATGTGACCATAGACACATATATCATTTTATGCCAACCTGATAATATCCTTGAATTTGACTTGATGATGGAAAACAAGCTAAACCACTTTGTTCTCGTGATTACAGTAAAGAACACAAAAAAGTTGATAAAATACAGAGACTCAGACAATGCAAACTAAGGCCTAGATTCAGGTACGGCCGATCTACGTTGCGCGGGCGTAGCGTACCGTATTTACGCTACGCCGCCGCAACTTAGAGAGGCATGTGCTGTATTCACAAAGCACTTGCCTCCTAAGTTACGGCGGCGTAGCGTAAATGGGCCGGCGTAAGCGCGCGTAATTCAAAGTAGGCTGTAGGGGGCGTGTTGTATTTAAATGAGGCTTGACCCCATGTAGATGCATGACCGAACGAACGGCGAATGCGCGCGCATGCTCAGTATAACGTCGTATTTACGCCCTAAGATACGTCGGCTCAATGCCTGTGACGTGAACGTAATTTACGCACAGCCCTATTCGCGTACGACTTATGCAAACAACGTAAAAAGATAGGCCTGTTCCGACGTCCATACCTTGCATGGGATGCGCCACCTAGGGAGCAACTTTATCTTTACGCCGGCGTATCTCTAACGTAAACGGTGTAACTAATTGCGATGGGCGCACATACGTTTGTGAATCGGCGTATCTAGTCATTTACATATTTGTAACGGTCACCACCGTTTACGACCTTCCATCCCATCCAAGACAGCTTATCGACACTCCAACCAACAGGACCCGATCCATCCCATTTCCCCAGAATCAAGACGAGACACGCAGCTCTGTACTTGTTCCAAAATGAAGACAACTTTAATGGTTCACTCTCAGCTTTTATACAGTTTTCAAGGCACATGAACAATCAAACTCTCCACCCACACCCTGGGGGGCTTCAATACACCTTCAGATGGCAAATTGCTAAACATTCTAGACATCTCGGCGCCGGGCTATAATTATCATGACCTAATCACTGCACATTCCTTCATTAACAGAAATCAAACAAAACACCATCACACAATGATCTCTTCTCAATCCACATCCCTAGACAGACGTTCTGTCTCCGCATACAGCTTGGCAAGTTCCATTACACATCTTATATCAATAGAATTCACACAAAGCAGCATCACACAATGAGAGGTCTTTCAGAAGCAGACTCAATTAGCATGTCACTAGCCAGGGCTAATCATAGAAATGAGTCACTATTGACTGGTTGGGTCACAATTAACCAACAACTTGCAATATCTCAAGACATCCTGCAATCATGAATTATTATTAATGTCCCATCTCATGTAATACATGAATTATGATTCACTTGCCACCCCATCTCCTGGCTCAGTCTGTGCCCAAAAGTCACTCCTGTTACAATATTCTACGCCAAACTCAATGGAAGCGCCACCTAGCGGCCAGCGGAAAAATTGCACCCTAAGATACGACGGCGTAGGAGACTTACGCCGCTCGTATCTTAGCCTAATTTAAGCGTATCTGGTTTCCAGAATACGCTTAAATTTAGGACGGCGTAGATTCAGAGTTACGTTGGCGTATCTACTGATACGGCGGCGTAAAGCTACCTGAATCTGGCTAAAAGGAAACTAAGGCATTGATACATAATACTTTGTAAAAAAGAAATGAGGGCGCCTGATTGTTTCTGCAGAAATTTGAACACTGAAAATAACTTTTTCACCCAACGTGCACATGTTCCACCACTTTAGAGTATGTCAGAGGGCTCTGACATGCTGTTGTCCTAGTGCTTCATAAACAGTACTGAGCAACTGCAGTGTCCAAAAAATTTCAACCCAGTATCCGACACACAATCACATTTTGTATCTTGAAACAATTAAACAAAGTGAATGCAAAACTTTTTATTACAGTTTTGGATAGAGTGCAAAGGGTCAGTTTTTGTTGCTGTCTTTGCCCCCCGTTAAGGAGATTCACCCTCTGTATTTGTCCTGTTTACCATTATCATTGAAAATGAAAGTAAAAAAAAAATCACAAATTTTGGGTTGTCCCCAGCCAAGTACTAGAGGGGAAATATTGCAGTGGGGATGCTAGTTCTGATAACCTGAGGGTCCGCAAGGAATTCCCTTAATTTGCAGGGATTTCCTCTTACTTCCTGTTTATTTTTTGTGACAGGAAGTGAAGGGAAATCTCCCCAATGGTACCCAGATGGTGAAAAAATCTCACAATGGTTATTCCCCTTCCTTGCTCTATCCAATATGGGGGAAAAAAAGTTTTGCCTATAATTCTACTTCAACTTGTGACACCTTCTCTTTGTTCCCTGACCCCGCCATTAGCCTGCTAGAGCAAGAACAGAGAGATCAATGTAATGCTTAATCTTACATAGGTCTGAAGCCCTGTACACAAGATCAGTTTGTCCAATGAAAACAGACCGATGGACTGTTTTAATCGGTCAAACCAATCGTGTGTGGGCCCCGTCGATTTGTTTTCCATCGGTGAAAAAAAATAGAACATGTTTTAAATTTTTCCTATGGAGAAAAAAACGATAGAAAAAAACGATCGTCTGTGTGGAAGTCCATCGGTCAAAAATCAACGCATGCTCAGAATGCTTGGAAGCATTGGACTTTTTCTCAGCATGTCGTAGTGTTTTACGTTATCGCGTTTGGACACAGTCGGATTTTTGACCAATGGTGTGTAGGCAAGACTGATGAAAGTCAGCTTCATCGGATATCCGACGAAAAAATCCATCGGATTAGATTCCATCAAATATCCGATCGTGTGTACAGGGCTTAAGGCTTCTCAACCCACCCCCATGTGAAAGCACTAGGGCCTAGTAATTGGTAACTCAGACACCCAGAACTAGAGGTCACACGCTCTCCATACCCAGTAATACTGGGTGTTTCTTTTCCTTTCATGTAACCAAACTGAACAGTGGGAGGACACAAAATATACAGGGAAAGGGTTGGTATTTAACCACTTGTAAAGTGGACCAGAGATTTTTTTTGCTCCAGGCCTATTGATCCAACAATACCTTTGTCACTTCTTAAAATAACTAATTACAGAATAATTCAAATATGTTCACTTACTATCTTGCAAAAATCACTTAATATTGTATGCAATCTATATTGTTATACACCTAATACAACTGTAGCTAAAAAAAGGATTTTGTTTCAGTGATGTGATTTGTCCCTTTAAGTTTGCATTTAAGTTAGAGAAGGTTTTTCAAATGTTTTGAAAAATATAAATTAAAAAGTAAATCAGCCAAAAAACAATAGCTTAGAGGAGAAGGGGAAGCAGAAATTAAATACAACTGATTATGGTCACCTAAGGATTACATAAACTAGTGAAATTTTACAAAATGCACTCTTGAACGTTTCTGTTTTTTGGCACCGCTATAATCCCACTGGTTACTCTCTGTGCTATTTACATATCTAAAAGGTATGAGGTTCCTGGAGTTGAGCTTTAATAAGAAGTTAAATATGAAAATGTATTATTTTATAAAAAGTTTTTTTTTTTTATTTGTAAGATTTCTTTAACTGACATCCTTTGCAGATCCAAGAACATCTCTTTGATACTCATGAATTTAATTACCGTATTTATCGGCGTATACCGCTCACTTTTTTGCCCTGAAAATCAGGGCAAAATCGTGGGTGCGCGATATATGCTTTCCCGCGCCGAGTTTGAATACTGCGCCGGCATATACCGAGCGCAGTACACTCGTGTATAGTCGGGCAGTCTTGGCTCCTCCCGCGCTCACGTCCTGGACATACAGGACGTGAGCGCGACAGTAGCCGAGCCTGCCCGAGTGTACTGCGCTCGGTATATGCCGGCGCAGTATTCAAACTCGGCACGGGAAAGCGGGAAACGAGCAAGGAGGATGCCGCAGAAGGACGCCGGACCCGACGAAGAGGAATTTCTGGCCAACTTTAGGGGTGCGCGCTATACGCGGGAGCGCGCTATACCCCAATAAATACGGTAAATACAATGTTAAAATACTGCTGCTACATAGTACTTAATAGTGAAGCTTCATTTTACACAGGAGTGACTGCAGCTCCTCCTGAAGCACAATATGAGATCTACTTGGGATTTCCAACTATAGCATTTGAATGACTGTGGAAAAGAATCAGATACATTGATGACGTTTTTATGACATACATCAGGGGTGCCCAACCAGTGGCCCAGGGGCCACTGGTGGCCCGTGGAGCCCTCTGATGTGGCCCACAACCTTGTGCTCTTGGATGGTGGGTTGGAAACCACAGATCATGGGTTGCTGACCTGCCATTCCAGAGAATCAGTGTTGTGAATGAAGCCGGCGGTAGAGGAAGCAAGCAGCTGCGGAGCAGAGCCACATAGGCCAATGTTTCCTGTACAGTGGCAACTCCTGTCACAGGTGGAGTGATACCAAATGCACTCTGTCTGGGACAGCAACAGCTGATGATACTTGAATGGAAGACTGTTATTAAAAGTAAGTTTATTACCAAAATCACAGTGTATTTATGGTCATATCTGTTCTGCAGTGGTGGTAGAGTGCAGCTAACCCCCAGGAAAGCCACAGGTGCGCTGCGCTGCACCTGAGTTGTGGGTAAACCACAGCGCATCAGTGTGAAAGCAGCCTAAAGCCCCTTTCACACAATCAGTCTGACCCAATTGGACTCTCCATTCACATTTATGGAGTGGCAGATGTAAACGAACTTGTGTCTGTTTACACCCACCCACCTACCTGTTGTAATATGTTGGCCAAGTTATGTAAGATATTGTATTACATTACCATATTAACCAGGAATTCAGTTGAATTGTCCAAGCCAACTGAATTCTAACATAAGGGACAGCTGAATACCCTTTGATGTGTTAATCTTATGCAAGACTACCTAGGTGTGTGAAGTGGCCTGTTAACCTAATTGAACATTTCAAAGGGTATATTATTTATGGTAATTAGACTTGAGGGGGTATTCATGGGAAACATTTGGTTGCCCTAGCAGAATGGCTGTGTCCATGTCCATGTGTCCATGTGTCCATGTCCGCTCTGAATATGCAGAGGGGACATGGATCTGTCACCTGCCTTCTCCGCTCATTGTGGCCCTCAACCAGTTACCAAGTCGCTTAAGTGGCCCTCACGCTTCAAAATGTTGGGCACCCCTGACATACAGCATATTATATGCTCTAGGTCCAAAGCTAGCTATTAAACCATATAAAACACGTCATGTGTGCCAGTGTTCACATCATGTTGGGAAACTTGACAGCAAGTTCTTACTGAGAATATTACACACAAAAAAGTCAGCCTTTTTACAGGATCAATGGAACTTCTATTTTTTCTAAGCAATGGCATGCTGTATGAAACAAAGCACCCTGGGAACTTTTGTCTAGGAACAGATCACTATTTCAAGTATAAACTGATGGACTGTCAGATCTCAGATTACTGAAGTGAGATCACTAATTATTATCAGTGATTATTCTTTGCTATAGGCTATGACCATTTTCATTTACTTTTTGCCTTCCTGAAAAAGCCAGTTAATGCCGTGGATCTGGATTTATTTAACACAATTTTTATAGGCATTTTAGCATAGAACTGCTCTAACTGTAGTTAAAGTGGAGGTTCACCCGGAAATGTTAATTTTTAACATTAGATTCATGCTCATTTTGTCAAGGGGAATCGGGTATTTTTTTTAAAATCAAAGCCGTACTTACTGTTTTAGAGATACATCTTCTCCGCCGCTTCCGGGTATGGGCTACGGGACTGGGCGTTCCTATTTGATTGACAGTCTTCCGACAGGCTTCCGACGGTCGTATCTATCGCGTCACGATTTTCCAAAAGTAGCCGAATGTCGGTGCGCAGGCGCCGTATAGAGCCGCACCGACGTTCGGCTTCTTTCGGCTACTCGTGACGCAATGTATGCGACCGTCGGAAGCCTGTCGGAAGACTGTCAATCAAATAGGAACGCCCAGTCTCGAAGACCATACCCAGAAGTGGCGGAGAAGATCGCTCTCTAAAACGGTAAGTACTGCTTCGTTTTTAAAAAAACTACTCGATTCCCCTTGACAAAATGAGCATCAATCTAATGTTAAAAAAAGAAATTCGGGTAAACTCCCGCTTTAAACACCCCAGTTAGATTATGCTAACAAGGTTATCATGCTACAGCTCATCTACAGAATGCGTGGCAAATCCAGAGACATTAATGAGCTGTCAGTAAGGACACTGGGGCATTGCCATGATAAATGTGACAAGCAGTGAACTTTTTCAGTGACTGAATACTCCTTCAACAACAGTCTAACAAAAATCAGCCGTAACTGGTAAGTCGTGTATTGCACAAGTGCATTGGAAATCCCCAGGTTAAAATTCCAAGCCTGTACTTAAGCATTAAGTAATCACTGTCAAGTTTGCAGACAGGGAGTAGAATTTAAGATATTTTCCCGCCAAGTGTTTTCTCTTACATTCTGGCCTTGAATAGTAATAAGTGAAATTTCTATTACGTTTGAAAGTATGTTGTCAGGTAAATAAGATACTGTATATACATAAACAAAATACCGCTGTACAAAGAGACAATAATACAAAGATCATGCTCTACCATTGTATCCAGCGTGCTGTACAGTTTAGCCACTTTGCTATTTCTGTATGTAGGGAAGCATTTTACAGAAAAAATAATTGGTGATTTTCATCACTATGTTTCCTTTATATTGGCTTTTCAATTTAACAAAAACAATCATTGAAGGGAAATCAAACCCACTGATTTAAGGTGGAACTAAACCCTCTTATTCTGTACAGCCAAGGAAGCTGCCATCTAAGGATCAACTTGGGATTATCACTATGTTCATTCCTGCAACCAGAGAAAATTGCACTGTCTATGGCCCGCCTAAGGCCCCGTACACACGGGAGGTAAGGCCACAGAGGGTCCGAAGTCCATCGGCCATCGGACCCTCTGTGGCCTTACCTGTCTCACAGTGCCTTTGGTGAACGTCACTACCCTGACGCCACCATGGGATCCCCTGTGGTCCCCTCCTCCCGGGTTCCATTATCTTGGACACCCGTCAGTGGAGGTCAGTTTGGCTCCTTCGAGAAACCCTTAACCAGGGCTCTCCTTCCCGGAGGCCCCTTACCTGTTGTTACACAAACCTTGCATTCAAGGTCCAAATCGTCCATACCAGTGCCCTTCCGTCGCCATCTGGGACCCCATGAGGTGGCAACAGCCCTCTCCGCCTTTCGCACGGGGGCTTTTAGACTTTCTTCTGATGAAGCGGCTCTAGCCGCGAAACTAGTAAAGATGTTCGATACGACTTTCAGCCCACTGTTCTTCTCCCCCTTCTGGGATTACCACACTGGTGTTATGTTGGTCATTTATTGTATTTTTAATTCTCTATTGTCTAATGATGTTTTTTATTGATTTTGTAATTCAATAAACTGTTTGTTATTATTCACCTGTTCCTTCTAATTTTCATACCTTGCTAATAGTACCGCGATAGTCCAACCATGGCCCAAAAAAAACCCCCTTGTATTTGGCTTCTTGGTCTGGGGACCTTAGAGCCATTTCTTTTATATAACTCCTGTGTATGCACAGGAGTCAGTTATCCTGGCACACAGGAACCGTGCCGACGATGTAAAATGTGCTGCACATGGGCAACTCAGTTTACATGCTGTAGGCAGGGGCAGACTGACAACTCTTGGGGCCCCTGAGCAATAGGAGATTATGGGGCCCCCGGGAAATAGGAGATTATGGGGCCCCCGGGCAATAGGAGATTATGGGGCCCCCGGGCACTAGGAGATTATGGGGCCCCCAGGCAATAGATTATGGGGCCACACATACAGTATACATACACAGTATACACACACAGTAAATACACACACAGTAAATACACACAGAATACACATACACACACTGAAAAGGTACTAGAGAGGCGGAGCAGCTATAATCTTGGGATTTTTTTTAAAACACAGATTTTTTCAATAATGCCCCTGGTTTTACTGAGGCTGGCAACCCTAATGGTGCCCCCTAGTGGCATGGGGCCCTCGGGCAGTGCCCGAGAGCCCGAATGGTCAGTCCGCCCCTGGCTGTAGGTATATTTTATTACATGTCTCTTCTGAGATAATAAGCCTACATGCTTGCAAGTTTTTGTAAAATGCCTTCCGCTTGACTTAAAATCAAATGGTTTAGATTGGTGATGTCAATGTGCTTATGTAAGCTCTCAACTTAACTTCCATAACCTCACATGTCATAGCTGATAACATGCGCAGCATCATAACAACTGCAGATCTAAATGGTGCAATTTTCATCTGTAAAAGATAGGAGGGTTTAGTTCTACTTTCAGAGGTTGGATGAAAGCCTTAAGCCTAGTACACACTACAGCAGGTTAAAAAAAACAAACTCAAAGCTGATGTACTAACAATTCAATGTTAGTACAACGATCTCCCTTGCTGTGCTATTGTGTTTTGACAGGGGGGCGGCCCCCCGCCAGAACACTATTGGCTGAGAGTGCTAATCGGGAGTCGGTCGGTAGGCCGTTTTCCATCAAAAGCTATCGACAGAAGCTGGCCGTGTCAGACCGGCTGCCATACACACGGGCTGAATGTCAGATGGTTTCTTTTGAACTGACCGATGTCGCCCGACATTCAACCAGTGTGTACTAGGCTTTAGTATAGTATGAGAATTAGTATAATGATATTTAAATAGTACTATTTTTATAGTGGTCTTCTAAATAAAAACAAACACAGGGATAGCAGTGGAGACAAGAAGGACAAAGGAAGGAAAGATTTGGTCCCTAAAGAAGGAAAGTCCCTCCAAGTAAGTGATCCTTGAGAGCTATGTGTGATTTACCATACATAGCTCCAGTTGCAACCATTTAACGATATCACATGAAAATCCAATGCTCTGTGTGAGTTATGATTTAGGCAACTTGTAGCTTGCAGAGGGCTTTGCATTGCATGGCTGGTGAATGAAGTGGCAGGGGAAGGAAAGAAAGGTAAGTCCATGTGCTCACAGAGGTCTGCATTAAAGTAAACCTGTTGTTTAAAGTCAAATCTGTTTTCTAGTTTTGGATAAAGGATAGACTAACCCCCTCTGTTTGTCCTGGTGTCCGTTGTCGCCAGAGCAAGAGATGAGGTTAATTTCAGTTCGGAAATGAAATAAAATTTCCCTCCGTGGGACAAAGACAGCGAAAAGTACCCCAAATAGGGGTTTGAACTCTTCCCTACTCTGCCCAAAAATAAAAAAAACAGCTATATAGTATCCCACAAAAGTGAGTACACCCCTCACATTTTTGTAAACATCTTATTATATGTTTTCATGTGACAACATTGAAGAAATAACACTTTGCTACAATGTAAAGTAGTGAGTGTGCAGCTTGTATAACAGTGTAAATTTGTTGTCCCCTCAAAATAACTCAACACAGCCATTAATGTGAAAACCACTGGCAACAAAAGTATGTACACCCCTACCTAAAAATGTTCAAATTGGGCCCAATTAGCCATTTTCCATCCCCAGTGTCATTTGACTCGTTAGTGTTACAAGGTCTCAGGTGTGTTAAATTTGGTGTTATCGCTCTCACTCTCTCATACTGGTCACTGGAGGTTCAACATGGCACCTCATGGCAAAGAACTCTCTGAGGATCTGAAAAAAATAATTGTTGCTCTACATAAAGATGGCCTAGGCTATAAGAAGATTGACAAGACCCTGAAACTGAGCTGCAGCATGGTGGCCAGGACCATATAGCGGTGTAACAGGACAAGTTCCACTCAGAACAGGCCTCACCATGGTCGACCACAGAAGTTGAGTGCACGTGCTCAGCATCATATCCAGAGGTTGACTTTGGGAAATAGACATATGAGTGCTGCCAGAATTGCTGCAGAGGTTGAAGGGGTAGGGGGTCAGCATGTCAGTGCTCAGACCATACACTGCACACTGCATCAAATTGGTCTGCATGCAGTGGCGGCTGATGGTCAACATTTCTTTTGGGGGGGCGCAAACAAATTGAAAAATACTGAAAAAAAAACATCAATTGCAGCCTCACTGTGCCCCATCAAATGCAGCCCCTGTGACATCAATTGCAGCCATTGTGCCCATCAAATGCAGCCACTGTGCCATCAAATGCAGCAACTGTGCCATCAAATGCAGCCACTGTGCCCCATCAAATGCAGCCACTTGTGTCCCATCAAATGCAGCTACTGTGCCATCAATTGCAGCCATTCTAACCCATCAAATGCAGCCACATGTGCCCCATCAAATGAAGCCACTTGTGCCCCATCATATGCAGTCACTTGGTCCCATCATATGCAGCCACTTGTGCCTCATCAAAGGCAGCCACTGTGACCCCTGCCCACCCGCTGTCTGCCCGGCACTTACCCCATCTTGGTGGCGGGACAGGCAGCAAGTGACAGTGGCGAGCTGTGTGGGATGAGCAGCGGGTCCTCCATGCTTCCCTGCGTCGCTTCTTACCTTACGCTAAATGGCCAATAGGATCACCTCTGCCTTCAGCCAATCAGGTGACCAGTATTAGACCCACGCTTCCTGATTGGAGGAGAGGCGGTTCAGTGTTAGAAAAGCAAATATTAATTTGCTTTTCTAACACACCTGGGTGGGCTCAGAGCATAATGCTCTGTGCTCCTAGTCCACCTTTTTTGAAGCCTATGGCTCTAATCAGGTGCTTCAAATAAACACCCCTGCCGCTGTAATTCAGGCACCTGGCATCTGAAAAGGGGCCGGACGCCGAAATAGGGGGTGGCAGTGGCAGCCATGGATAGATTCATGCAATGCATGAATCTATCCCTTAGTCATTAAGGGTGGTGGTGTGAGAAATGAGGTGGCGCTTAATGAATGCACTGCCACTGTCTGCATGGCTGCCGTCCTTGAAGGAAGCCTCCTCTAAAGATGATGCACAAGAAAGCCCGCAAACAGTTTGCTGACGACAAGTGGCTAAGGACATGGATTACTGGAACCATGTCCTGTGGTCTGATAAGGCCAAGATAAACTTATTTGATTCAGATGGTGTCAAGTGTGTGGCGGCAACCAGATGAGGAGTACAAAGACAGGTGTGTCTTGCCTACAGTCAAGCATGGTGGTGGGAGTGTCATGGTCTGGGGCTGCATGAGTGTTGCCGCCACTGGGGAGCTACAGTTCATTGAGGGAACCATGAATGCCAACATGTACTGTGACATAGTGAAGCAGGGCATGATCCCCTCCCTTCAGAGACTGGGCCGCAGGGCAGTATTCAAACATGTTAACGACCCCAAACACACCTCCAAGACGACTGCTGCCTTGCTAAAGAAGCAGAGGGTAAAGGTGATGGACTGGCCAAGCATTTCTCCAGACCTAAACCCTATTGAGCTTCTCTGGGGCATCCTCAAATGGAAGGAGGAGGAGCGTAAGGTCTCTAACATCCACCAGCTCTGTGATGTCATCATGGAGCAGTAGAAGAGGACTCCAGTGGCAACCTGTGAAGCTCTGGTGAACTCCATGCCCAAGAGGGTAAAGGCCGTGCTGTAAAATAATGGTGGCCACACAAAATTTGACACTTTGGGCCCAATTTGGACATTTTCACTTCACTTTTGTTGCCAGCGGTTTAAACATGAATAGCTGTGTGTTGAGTTATTTTGAGGGGACAGCAGATTTACACTGTTATACAAGCTGTACACTCACTACTTTACATTGTAGCAAAGTGTCAGTGTTGTCACATGAAAATATATAATAAAATATTTGCAAAAATGTCAGGGGCGTACTTTTGTGGGATACTTTACATATGTTTTGGGAAAAGGTTATGAGTTCTTACTGTAAGGCCCCGTACACACCATAGAATCTATCCGCAGATAAATCCCATCGAATGGGTTTCAGCGGATAGATTCTATGGTGTGTACACTCCGGCGGATATTTATCTGCGGATATTTCCGAATTTCAGCAGATAGATATTTGTCGACATGCACAGAATATCTATCCGCTGGAATCGGATCCCACGGATGGATCCGCTCGTCTGTACAGACTCACCGGATCCATCCGTCCAAAGGGATTCCCTGCACGCGTCGTAATGATTTGACGCATAAATTCCTTATATGACAGCGTCGCGCCCGTCGCCGCATCATAATCGCGGCGACGGCGCGACACGTCATCGCCAGAGGATTTCCGCGCGGATTTCAATGCGATGGTGAGTACACTCCATCGCATAGAAATCTGCAGAAATCTTTGAGAGGATTTATCCGTGGAAACGGTCCGCTGGACCGTATCCGCGGATAAATTCTCTCGTGTGTATGGGGCCTAAGGGCAATGTCAGAGGGACAGTTTTGTAACAGCGATTTCCCAATGCTACAATTTTGTAATGCCAGCGATTAACAGTAATTTATAGCTAGCAATGTAATCTCTACAGTTGCTGGTGATTTGATGCTAAGAAATACAATTTCACAGCTACCACAATCATGCTACACCATTATGTTAGCATGCTACTTGTTCGACTATTTGTAGTTAGCCAGGAATACACAGTGTTTGTCACTGGCAGAACACATGCACACACGAACACAAACACACGTTGAACTGGATGGACCAGTGTCTTCATTCAACCTTACCAACTATGTAAATAACCATGTAAAAGGTACAGTGCTACTTTTGAACAACAATACTGTAAAAGTAATTCAAAGCTCTTCCAATCGCCTAACCACTTGCCAACCGCCGTACAAACATATACGTTGACAGAATGGCACCGACAGGCAAGTGGGCGTACATGTACGACCCTTTAAATTTGCCGCTGTGTGGTTGCGCACGTGTCGCCGTGATTGTGCCCACGGGACCTGCGGATTTGATGTCTGCCGGTGTCCCGCTATTGTGTCACGGAGCTGAAGAACGGGGAGATGTTAGTGTAAACACAACATCTCCCTGTTATTCCAAATGACAGATCACTGATCGTCTGCTTCCTCTCATCGGGAGCAGTGATCAGTGACGTGTCACTCGTAGCCACGCCCCCTAACAGTTAGAATCACTCCCTAGGACACACTCAACCCCTTCCTAGCCCCCTAGTGGTTAAACCCTTCACTGCCAGTCACATTTATACAGTAATCAGTGCATTTTTATAGCACTGATCGCTGTATAAATGTGAATGGTCCCAAAATATCGTCAAAAGTGTCCGATATGTCTGCCATAATGTTGCAGTCACGATAAAAAACGCTGATCGCCGCCATTACTAGTAAAAAAAAATAATAATAATAACAATGTCATAAAACTATCCCCTATTTTGTAGACGCTATAACTTTTGCACAAATCAATCAATAAACGCTTGTTGCGATTTTTTTTACTAAAATTAGGTAGAAGAATACATATCAGCCTAATCTGAGGAAAACATTTATTTTTTATATATTTTTTAGGGATATAGCAAAAGGTACATTTTTTTTACAACTATGTAATTCCACAGTACATAACTATAATTTCCATAGCCAAAAAAAAAGGTGATCACTGCAAATTAATCGTCCATCTGACATGCTCTAAGGTCAAACTGAGTTTTGAGTATCTCTAAAATTTTGCCCTGCATTGGCGCCTAAATGTTTGTTTTGTCTAGCGGGGATTGGAATAAGCGCAATATTTGCCATATTCCTCATTCCCATAGAGGCCAGAGCTCTTCTCCATTCTATGATTTTCTTAGGATGCAGACGGGTCCTCAGAATCCCTGTATATTGCAGGAGGTAAGTTTGACACTTGTTTTTAGTGGTAAAAGCCCCTCAATTAAAACAACGGTTCCAGGCTTCTACTGATAAAAATTACATATCAATAAATACGTGTAAAGTAAAACCTTGGTTTGAGAGTATTTTGGTTTGAGAGAATTTTGCAAGACAAGCAAAATGTTTTAATAAAATTTGCCTTGATATACAAGCGATGTCTTGATATAAGAGTAGCGTCATGTCATAACTGAGTATAAAAAAGAAGAGAGGAGCCTCTAATGCCGCGTACACACGATCGGTCCGCTGATGAAAACGGTCCGATGGATCGTTTTCATCAGACAAACCTATTGTGTGTGGGCCCCATCGTTTTTTTTCCCATCGGTAAAAAAACGTAGAACCTGTTTTAAAATTATCTGATGGTTAAAAAAACAACAAAAAAATACGATCGTCTGTGGGCAAGTCCATCGGTTAAAAATCCATGCATGCTCAGAATCAAGTTGACGCATGCTCGGAAGCATTGAACTTCATTTTTTCGCAGCACGTCGTAGTGTTTTACGTCACCGCGTTCTGACACGATCAGATTTTTAACTGATGGTGTGTAGGCAAGACTGATGAAAGTCAGCTTCATCGGATATCTGATGAAAAAATCCATCGGTCCGTTTTTATCAGATGAACCGATCGTGTGTACAGGGCATAAGTGTAGCAATATGGTTACATTTAATGAAAGTACAACATTTAGCAACTTATTGCTACACTTAGAGGTGCCTCTCTTCTCTTGTATACCCTGTAAAAAAATGCTTTGATATACAAGTGCTTTGGATTACAAGTATGTTTCTGGAACAAATTATGCTCGCAATCCAAGGTTTTACTGTATGTGCATGTCTATAATATTGTGCATGTTCGGTTTGATTCATTTATTTTCAATAAACATAGCACACTGGAAGTTCTGACTATGCTCTGGTGCGTCTATTCTGCAGCTAATGGTATTTTTAGCAATCTGTTATGTAAAAAGTTGTTCTTCTCTAACCTACGGGTTTAAAAACACATCACAAGTTTAGTAAAAATAGAATGTTGCTGCAGTTCTTTATCTATTATTATGTGACTGCAGGATGATTTCCTGTTAATCTTTCCTGGGGCACATTCTTTGAACTAGAGTGAGGACACTAAACAGCTACAGTAATTTTACATATACCGTATTTTCCGGCGATAATGCCTATTACACACGAGAGGATCGATCCGCGGAAACGGTCCGGAGGACCGTTTCCGCGGATAAATCCTCTGGCGGATTTTGATCTCCTGGTTGTACTAACCATGAGATCAAAATCCCTGCGGAATTCCCTCTGCGGCGACGACGGACTGGATTCCAGCGAATAGATTTCTTAGCATGCTAAGAAATTTTGATCCGCTGGAAATCCATCGGCCCGAAAAAAATCTGCGGATAAATATCCGCTGGGTTGTACACACCAGGGGATCTATCCGCTGAAACCGGTCCGCGGATAAATTTCACCGGATCGATCCTCTCGTGTGTACGGGGCCTTAGACGACTTTTTGCATCTAAAATCATGCCCCAAAAGTCGGGGGTCGTCTTATACGCCGGGTACCTGTCTGTCAGACGGCGGCCATCCATTATTCAAAAGCCGCGCCTCCTCCTCTGACTGCTCCGTGATAGGCGGAACACTAATTTTCCCAGCAGAGCCTCTGTTCAGTGTTCCGTATATCACGGATGCCTTCTTATCCTCTGCCTCGGACGAGAGGACATCCGTGATAGGCGGAACACTGAACAGAGGTTCTGCTGGGAAAATTAGTGTTCCGCCTATCACGGAACAGCCTGAGGAGGAGGCGCGGCTTTTGAATAATATATGGCCGCCGTCTGACATACTCTGCAAACAGGAGAAGGCAGGGAGATCGTCGAGGCAGGGAATGGAATGGCACAGTGAGGCATGTATAGATGGCACAGTGAGGCATGTATAGATGGCACAGTGAGGCATGTATAGATGGCACAGTGAGGCATGTATAGATGGCACAGTGAGGCATGTATAGATGGCACAGTGAGGCATGTATAATGGCACAGTGAGGCATGTATAATGGCCCAGTGAGGGGTCGTCTTATACAGTGAGTATATCCCAAAACCAACATTTTAGCTGGATAATTAGGGGGTCATCTTATACGCCCAGTAGTCTTATACGCCGGCAAATACGGTAGTAAATAACCAAGGAAATGTCTAACTCAAGGCAAATCCAAGGAACACTAGAGCAGTTTTTCCAAACAACATTCCTGCCACTGACAGTACATGCACTGGTACTAGAAGGTCCATAAAGACATGGATGAGCGAGTTTTGGGTGGAGTAGCTTGACTGAGCTGTACAGAGTCCTGACCTCAACCTGATAGAACACCTTTGGGATGAATTAGAGCGGACACTGTGAGCCAGGCCTTCTCATCTAACATCAGTGCCTGACCTCACAAATGCGCTCTGGAAGAATGGTCTACCATCCCCATAGACACACTTCTAAACCTTGTGGACAGCCTTCCCAGAAGAGTTGAAGCTGTTATAGCTGCAAAGGGTGGGCCAACTCAATACTGAACGCTGCGGACTAAGACTGGGATGCCATTAAAGTACATGTTCGTGTAAAGGCAGGTGTCCCAATACTTTGGGCAATATAGTGTATGTACTTGATGCAGCATTTCCGGGTAGGGGTGCCCGAGCTGTCTGTCTGTCTGTCATTCGCTACAGCACAAACCGGTAAGCAGGTTGCTGGAACCTGCTGATCGGCTTAGCGAATGACAATACAGAGTAATGTGTTTACTGACAACACAGGGATCTGTACAAGGAGCAGAGATGTGGCTGTTTTTTTCTCCAGTCACCTCTTGGAAAAATCAGCACATATCAGCACATATCACACACATTACAGGCACACGGTTAACCCTTTGATTGCCTTAGACGTTAACCCCCTTCCAGCTATTAGAACAGTGACAGTGTATAGTATTAGCACTGATCACTGTATTAGTGTCACTGGAAATGTCAGTGTCAGTTAGTCAGTTCCACTGTAAGTCGCTGATCACTGACATTACTAGTATAAAAAAAAATAATAAAAAATTCTAGTATATTTACCATAATTTGTAGGCGCTATAACTTTCACACAAACAATCAATATACCGGTAGCCTTATTGGGATTTTTTTTACTAAAGACAAGTAGCACAATACATGCCTTTTTTTTTTATTAGATATATTTTATAGCAGAAAGTAAAATTCATTTATATAATAAAAAAATAAAAAATATAGTGGTGATCAAATACTACCAAAATAAAGCTCTACAGTATTTGTGTGAAAAAAAATATATAAATGTCATTTGTATACAGTGTTGCATGACTGCGCAATTGCCAGTCAAAGTAGCGCAGTGCCAAATAACAAAAATGGCCTGGTCATGAAGGGGGTCAAATCTTCTGGAGCTAAAGTGGATACATAGTCCATAAAACAACAAACATTTGCAGTGGTTTTTTTTTGTTGTTGTTGTTGTTTTGTTGTTTTAGGATTATTTGAAGGTTGTATGTTAACCTTTTTTTGTGTCAGCTGCTGAACAAATGCACAGCGCTCACTTTTTTCTTGTTTGATACATAGTCCATAGGCTGGCTTCCTCTGGTTCCCTACTCACATCACAGGGATCTCAAGTCCCAATTTACCCAGGCAGAGCCTAGGAATGAAAAAGATGGCACTCAATTATACCCAGGGCTTTTTTTCTAAAACAATAGGTGCTGGAACTCTACTACGCCCCCCCCCCCCCCCAAAACCCCTCACCCACACACACCCTCCAAATAACATCAAAATAGTGGGTGTGGTCAGATTTCACAAACAGTAGGAGGGTCTTAAAGTGGCATTAAATACCAGGATTGCATTACA
This sequence comes from Rana temporaria, assembly GCF_905171775.1. Classification (NCBI taxonomy): domain Eukaryota; kingdom Metazoa; phylum Chordata; class Amphibia; order Anura; family Ranidae; genus Rana; species Rana temporaria. The sequence continues at coordinate 123,884,283 of NC_053490.1, read as the reverse complement.
TACAGAGTGCAGAGTTTCGGGGGGTTACACACAGAGTGCAGAGCTGTCACTTGTAAACACAAAAACCAGACTTATGTGCTTACAAGTGATTGTGGAGAGCAGGCACCAAAGGGTCTGAGTTCCACCAAGTTCCACCTGAAAAAAAGCCCTGCTTATACCTTTTCCTAGGACAAGCTAGGCACCAAGCACAACATCCCTCACTCAAAGCCTAAAAGACTACTACTACTACTTTTACTCCCCAGTCCACGCACAAGATTGCCCAGTTGGGCTTGGTCGGAAAAAAAACATAACCTTTACTTCAAATCAAAGGTATTCCAGCACACAGTCTCTTATAAAAGATTACTCCAGCTTTAGCTATCTGATGGAACATATTCCCAATTAGGGTATTCACAAGTGGTGACAGTCATTGTTTCTAACCCTTTTTTGGGGCTCTCTGCTTATTCTATGGGCCAATCTTTCCACCTTGGCTCCACTGATTTATTTATCAGCTAAACTCAGGGGCCTAAAATGACAAAATGGCTGGACCTTCCTTTAGGAGACCCTAACATCCACATTACTGGACAAATGTGCATTTGTTTTCGTCCAAATGCATTTTCGTCTGAATTTCGGGGATTTTCGCGTTCGTTTTAACAAACGATAACGAACGTGCAGAATCCGAAAGATCCGACATAAAAAAATGCTTTATTTTCTTTGGAGCAACAGTTTTTCTATAGATAGAAGATTCGACATGAAGGCGACAATAGCGATCTGTGTCTATCGAACCTGCGGTCGAATGTGCCTAACCTAACTCTATTAGTCCAAGATTATTCGACAAGATTTGACATTATAGAGACATGAATATTCGACAAAGCAGCTAAAAACATACGATCGCCACAAATGGACATTTATGGTCAAATTCTCCGGCTATACAAGAATTCTAATGAGGGTTGACTAGTAATAATAATTAATAAATATAATTATTACTAGTCATACAACATTAGAATTCTACTATAGCTTGTGGGCGGAGCATTCGACCGGAAATGTACTATTGAATGAATGAATGAAAAACTTATATAGCGCGGCACATGCGAACTAAATCGCCTCTGGGCGCTTGTTGTTCCTGTCTCTTGACATCAAAAGAGCAGAGTTTTAATCTGTCTTCTGAAGGTCAGGTGGTTTTCCTCCAACCGAATGCTGGTTGGTAAAGCGTTCCATAGTCTAGGACCTTGGAAAGCAAACCTTCTTTCTCCTTTGGACTTGTATCTTGCTTTGGGTACCTTGACCAGATTTTGGTCGGTGGATCGCAGAACGCGATTGGCATTGTGGTGTTCTATCTTGTCGCAAAGATATTGCGAAGCCTTCCCATGGATGCACTTATGCGTCAGACAGAGTGCTTTAAAAACAATTCTGTCCTTTACTGGAACCAGTGAAGGGTTCTCAACGAAGGTGAGATTGATTCCCATGTTTTTTTCCCAGTCACAAGTCTGGCGGCCGTATTCTGAACGACTTGCAGACGAGAGATTTGGTACTCTGGGAGTCCGAGGTAAAGGGCATTTGCATAGTCCAGTCTGGAGTTCACAATTGTTCCCACCACGACTGCTACATCTTATTTGGGGATAAATGGAATAAGTCTGCGTAGTATGCACAACAGATGGTGAGACCTGCTGACTACTGACCCTATTTGTGCATCCATTGTCATGTAGGTGTCGAAGATGACCCCGAGACTTTTGACTTTGGAGCTAGGGGTGATGATTTGGCCCAGAATGGGCAGGGGTGTCCAGGTTGTTGCCAGTTGACTCTTACGGCTGGCGTGAAACATGAGTAGTTCTGTTTTTGAACTGTTGAGTTTAAGATAACTCTTAGTCATCCAGTTTTCTACCAAAGAGAGACATTTCTCTAAACTGAGATGATGATCCTTTTTGTTGCAGATGCGAAAGTACAGTTGTGTGTCGTCTGCATATGAGTGATAGAGTAGTTCTTGGCTACTGATGATTTCAAAAAGAGGGCAAAGATAGATGTTGAAGAGCACCGGTGACAGGGGGGGTTCTTGGGGGACTCCACATGAGACTGTGCGCTTTTCAGACGTGAAAGATCCCAGTTTCACTGTTTGTGATCGGTTTTCCAGAAAGGAGGAAAACCATGGTAAATCACCTTCTGCGACTCTGGCTACCTCAGCCAGTCGCATCAATAACAGTTTGTGGTCTACTGTGTCAGAAAGGAGGAAAACCATGGTAAATCACCTTCTGCGACTCTGGCTACCTCAGCCAGTCGCATCAATAACAGTTTGTGGTCTACTGTGTCAAAAGCTGCGCTTAGGTCCAGAAGAACCAGGAGACAAGATTCTCCTTCATCTGCGGCCTCAAGGGCGTCATCCCATATTTTGAGTAATGCTGTTTCCGTCCCGTGTCCGGGACATAAACCTGATTGAAATGGATCAAGTCGATTATGCGGCGTCGTACAGTTTAGCTGCTTCGTCGAATCTTCTTAAAACATTCAACGGACACCATAAGCCTTCAATGACAGATTCAACCTTAATTAATTCGGATTTTAGGACGAATGCATTTTTTTATGAAACTAAATAAATAAAAAAAAAATCGTGAGTAACTAAATACATTTATTTTTTGGCCGAAAACAAAATTCCGAAACAAAATATTTCAGTGTGCACATGTCTATACATTACACATTTGAACACGTATATGCAGTAAAAAGCTTTTTAGACTTGCATACAATTGGGAAAGTTGATACTACTCCCTGTGGCATTGTTGGGGAGATTCCTGCTAAATTGTTTGCTAGTTATCCTTCCCCTGGGACAGGAAGTGAAAAGAAGTCATACGGCCAGAACCCCATCAGCTTGTATTGCTGTCTGTGACCTTGTTGGAGGTGTTTACTTTTTTTTCGGATGACAATGCTGTCAATGGAACAGGAAATCAAGAAAATCTGCTCAATCTGACCTTACACAGCAAGTTTTAGCTGGAGTTACATTTTAATGTGAGGTTTACACAATCATCATAACTCTGCATTGTCAGTAAAATAAGATGCAGATCACACTTCCCCTCATTTAGCAATATGTATGACGCCAATTTCCTATGTATTTGCGTTGCCTGCTCCTGTAATCCTGGCCAGCCAAATGCCACAAATTTCCAATGGTTTGAGATTTATCACTGGAGATACGATAGATTTGTACTCTACATAGACATACAATTAAGAAGTGGTCAGGGTCCGGTTTTGTTCTGTCATAGTGATAACTTAGAGCATAAGGAGGAGGAATTTATGACTCAAGCTATAACCTTGTAGTAAATCTGTCACACATTCTGTCTCACTGCTCCTGTTTAGCATTGCCATGCTGTTTGATAGAAGTGATAATTGTCCCCTATTGTATTCTAGTGATTGTATGTGGTTAATGCCTGTAATGTAATACAGAGATAGGCACCGTGTTGGAAATGTGCTAGACAGCATGGCGCTCCTGAAACTACCACCAAGCTTACCGCTTTAAACGCTGCTTTACCACTGGGACTGAGGTGCTTCGCCCACAACCCTATGCAGGACTACTGTGGATGGACTTATTACCATAGATGATCCACAGGGCTGACATAAATCTAATCGTTTCCTCCGCTGCTGATAAACTTTACATATTTACGTAATAATACATGGGATCCACAAAAATTGCATTTGGATGTTTATTAGTACAAGCATAGGAAATGACTTTGATTCTCACTATACATACTATTGCTTCCAGAAGCATATACTGCTAAATTATAAAAAATTGTAAATTATTAAAAACTGGATTGTGTATCTGATGCATGTATTGGCATATCCTTTTTTTGCTGGAGTCTGCCATGGGCTGATTTCTCCTACTCATATTGCTAAAAAAACACAATATATATGTTGCACTACCCCCGTAGGAGTTGCAGATGTCAGGGTTCCCCACTGCTGCACTGCCAGTCACATTTTAAACTTGCATCCAGATTCAGAAAACAGTCCTTGAGCTTTGTTTGCATATGGCAGTCTCTCCCTTTTTCTGCCCCTGTACCGTGCTGATATTCTCAATCTGTCCTTCCTTGCTTCTGCTGCCTCTAAGGAAAGCCTCCTCAACTTCTTCTGTAGTAGTATCCTTCCAGGCCAGCCCTCCAGGGCCATCAACAGACTCCCTCAGCACTGCATCTCCATCTTCCACCCGACTCCCCTGTTGCATGCCAACACTATCTCATCTATATTTAGGGGCTCACTTAGTCCCCTGCCAGGCCCACCTTCTGGTGATTGGCTAAGGGCCCCTAAATATGCAGGACAACCCTCCTAGCTTCCGCCCACTAATTTCAGAACATTCTCCAACATTCTACAACCAGAGGGAGGCAGCAGAGAGCTGCCTGGATAAGTCATCCAGCCCTGAACTGAAATGTTACATTTATAACTGGTCCATTTAGTGGTGGTTTGTTTTTTGCTGAAGTCTGATTTGGACTTATCATGATACACTGATATATATATATACCGTATTTATCGGCGTATACCGTGCACTTTTTTGCCCTGAAAATCATGGCAAAATCGTGGGTGCGCGGTATACGTCGATACCCGCTTTCCCGTGCCGAGTTTTGAATACTGCGCCGACATATACCGAGCGCAGTACACTCGGGAATAGTCGGGCAGTCTCGGCTCCTTCCGCGCTCACGTCCTGGACGTACAGGACGTCAGCGCGAGAGTTGCCGAGCGTTGCCGACAATACACGAGTGTACTGCACTCTGTATATGTCGGCGCAGTATTCAAGCTCGGCGCGGGAAACGAGCGGGGAGGACGCGAGGACGCCGCAGAAGGACGCCGGACCCGACGAAGAGGTCACCCGAAGCCGCAGACGGACGCCGGACTCGACGAAGAGGACACCCGAAGCCGCAGAAGGACGCCGGACCCGACGAAGAGGACACCCGAAGCCGCAGACGGACGCCGGACCCGATGAGGCCGCCGATGGACGCCGCGCAAGAAACCAAAACTGTAAGTACAAAAAAAACTTTTTTTCCACAGGATTCGGGGCAACTTTAGGGGTGCGCAGTATACGCGGGAGCGCGTTATACCGCAATAAATACGGTATATATATATATATATATATATATATATATATATATATATATATAATAAAGTATATTCAGAATCACCAACTCCATCTCAAAATATCACCCAAACCATCCTCTTCGCTCCTACCAGGACTTCCTGCTCTCTAGCTCCCTTATCACCTCCCCCATGCTCATGTCCAGAACTTCTCCAGAACCTCTCCCATTCTCTGGAATTCTCTACCTAAATCTGTACGGCTATTTCCTACTCTGTCTGCCTTTAGGTGACCCCTGAAACTCATCTCTTCAGGGAAGCCTATACCACCTCTACCAAAACCTTAAATTTTACTTTCTCTATTGGCTCACTCCTCACAGTTATTGCCTTCTGTATCACTTGCCCTTCGCTCCCTTGTTTTAAGCTCCCACAAGCAGGGCCCTCCCTACTCTCTTTTCTTGAACTGTACCTGTAACTTGTTTTGTAATGGTGCTGTATCCCATTTATTTTGTAAATCCAGTATTATATATAGTAAATAATAATAAGTACATAATAATAGTTTACCCGATTTCTGAAGATTCTCTGCAAAAGTATATGATTTTATCATCCAACATATGCTGCTAATGCCATTAATCATTTATACTGCTCAAAGGTATGTGGTATCCCATGGCAATGAATAATTTCCTGACAAATTACTTGAAATTTTTTCAAATTCAACTTGTTTTAGCGGAGGTACATTGAGACTTTTTGATTGGCCATTCAAAGTGAGTCAAGGTGATGTCATTATGTTTGTTAGGAGGAGACAAAATGTATGTCAGGTGTCAGAGCAGTATTGGTGTCTGTACCCATAGTAAGAGCCGGGAATAAGATTGTACAGGCTTATGATCTGGGTTCACAAGCTATAGTGCACAACACAGTGTGAGTGTTTTATCTTATTGTTTTTAAGTTATTTTAGAGGGAAAGCAAGGTGGCTTTGTCATATGCTCTGAGTTATGACTAAGGGCTTATAGGCTGAAATGTGCGAACCATTTCTTTTTGCGTTTGTGCACTGTGGCTTGTTAATAAATAATACACATTTTTAAGATCTTTTCAGGAATAAGAGGTCCAACTTAGATGGTGAGCACACACTCTGGGTGCTTGTAAGCACATAGGGTGTGAATGAGATTTTTAAGGAAATAAAAAGTGTAGAGGAAGTGGATTAACTGAAGGTCTGAAACACTGAACATAAAGCAAAACTTTGTCTCGATAAACTGGAAATTACACAATGGGCTGTTTGTTTTTGCACAGGAAGCACAATTGCACTTTATATATAAAAAGTGTATTTGCAGTACATTCATTTGTGTCACAATAAGTACAGAGCATTTTATTTTCATGTGTTGGTTTAAAGTGTAATGCCCCATACAGACGGTCATTTTTTGTGATGAAAAAAAAATTACGTTTGAAGTGATGAAAAAAAACGACATTTTTGAAACTTCATTTTCAAAAACGATGTAGCATACACACCATCATTTTGAAAAATGATGAACAAAGTGACGGCACTCTAAAGGTGAAGTTCTATTCGCCTTGAGGCTGCTTTTAGCTGGTTACTTGTTAGTAAAAGATGATTCGTGCTTTTTTGTCTGTTACAGCGTGATGAATGTGCTTACTCCATTATGAATGGTAGTTTTACCTCCCGTCTCCTAACTTGCTTCTGGGCATGTGCGGGTTTAAAAACGTAGTTTTGCCCACACACTATCATTTTCATTGACACAAAAATTGACATTTTGAAAAACGACACAAAAAATTTGAGCATGTTCGAATTTTTTTTTTGTCATTTTTCAGAAGACATAAAATGACATTTTGCCCACACACGATCATTTTAATTGACATTTTTAAAAATGTCATTTTATTTCATCACAAAAAATGACCGTCTGTACGCGGCATAAGGGTTATGGACTATTTGAAGAACTTTAGAAGGATTTGTAGTAGCACTTCATACCTGTACGTGTATTTATGAGAGGATGTGGTACAATAAGTAGACCTTTTGCAGCGCTGTCCTTAGTGGGGTTAACATTCAAATTTAATAGAATGCCTTAAAGCAAGACATATCAACACAAAAAAATTGTGACTGGACCCCTAGGTTGAATTTACTCATTTGTATTGTAAAATATGTGCAGTTTAATGCAAAATGTCTTTTCTTCGAAAATATTTTAAAAATTAACTTCAGTGAAATGCATTATAACAAAATGATCAATAGATCCAGAAATTAAGGCAGCTGAATTTATTTGCAAATCTCCACTTTTTCCATAACAAATTGGGCTACTGAGCTTTAGGCCAATGTCTCCAAGTTATTCCAGCCTGTACACATGTGTTGTGTTTACACGTAACACAGATAAAACTGGCCCTGACAGTGAGCTGGAAATAAGAGTACGTTAAGGGCCCACTGAAAGAGATTAGGCATGCTCAGTGTTAAACAAAAAAACACACATGCAAATGTATGCACAACTTCAAAGAGATATAAAAAACAGCAATGAATACAGTTATGTATACCTACATTTGGTTTTAGCCTCATCTAATATTGTAGAAAAGGGGTCAGCACACTGCGGTCCAGGTGCCGCACCTGGCCCATCGCCACTAAATAAGCTGCCCATCAGTGCATGTGATGAATTGACATGCACCCAGACATTTTAAGTAAGAGCGGAGCAGGAAGCTGAATGAGAACATGGAAGAGACACACAGCAGCACTGATAAGACAACAGGAGCTTTCAGGGTTAACTTTCCAGGTGACTAGTGGCTAGGTGGTCCTAGCAACTAATCACTAGACATGTGCATTCGTTTTCGTCCGAATGCATTTTCGTCCGAATTTCAGATATTTTCGTTATCATTTTAACAAACGATAACGAAAGCACAGAAAACTAAAACCGAAAGATCCGACATAAACAAATGCTTTATTTTCGTTTTCGTTGCGGTCAAATATGCCTAACCTTAACTCTATTAGTCCAATATTATTCTACATAAAGAGAAAAGATTCGACATAGAGCGAAAAGATTCGACATTATAGAGACATGAAGAAGAGTCGACATAGAGAGAAAAGATTCGACATAGAGAGACATGAAGATTCGACATAGAGAGACATGAAGGTTCGACATAGAGAGACATGAAGATTCGACATATAGAGACATGAAGAGTCGAAATTTATTTTTTTTAAGATTTTGTCTAATCTTCTTTTTTTTTTTTCTTAGAACATTCGACAGACACCATAAGCCTTCAATGACAGATTCAACCTTAATTTGGATTTTCGGACGAATGTATTTTTTTAAAGAAAAACAAAATAAATAAAAACTAATTTCGGGAGTAACTACATAAATGTATTTTTCGGATGAAAACGAAATTACAAAACGAAATATTTTAGTGTGCACATGTCTACTAATCACCAGATTGTTAATATAAAAAATGTAATTCCGGAAGCTCCCACATTCTTATCAGCGCTGCTGTGTGTCTCTCCCGTGTTCTCATTCAGCTTTCTGCTCTGCTGTGCTCTGTCTCCCTCTCTGCATGGGGCAAGGTAGGAAAAGGCAGAGCTGTGGGGAGGGGGGACTGTGTAATATGCAGGGGGTGTGTGTAGGGGTGGGCTGTGTAATATGCAGGGGGGTTGTGTAATATGCAGGGGGGCTGGGTATGGGGGGGCTTTGTGATGTGCAGGTGGGCTGTGTAATAGGCAGGGGGGCTGCATAATGTAACAGGATCCAGAGGTACGGGGCTGTGTAATGTAAATGGGTCCAGAGGTGCAGGCTGTGTATTGTAAAGGGGTCCAGAGGTGCAGAGGGCTATGTAATGTAAAGGGAACCAGAGGTGCGGGGCTGTATAATGCAAAGGGGTCCAGAGGTGTGGGGGCTGTGTATTGCAAAGGACTGCAGGGGGCTGTGTAATGTAAAGGAGTCCAGAGGTGCAGGGCTGTGTATTGTAAAGGGGTCCAGAGGTGTAGGGGCTGTGTATTGTAAAGGAGTGCAGGGGGCTGTGTAATGTAAAGGGGTCCAGAGGTGCAGGGGGCTGTGTAATGTAAAGGGGTCCTGGGGTGCAGGGCTGTATAATATAAAGGGAACCAGATGTGTAGGGGCTGTGTAATGTAAAGGGCTCCAAAGGTGTAGGGGGCTGTGTAATGTAAAGGGGTCCAGAGGTGCAGGGGGTGGTGTAATGTAAAGGGGTCCAGAGGTGTAGGGGGCTGTGTAATGTAAAGGGGTCCAGAGGTGTAGGGGGCTGTGTAATGTAAAGGGGTCCAGAGGTGCGGGCTGTGTAATGTAAATGGGTCCAGAGGTCTAGAGGCCAAATAGATTTCCAACATTTACAAGTGGTGGCAGGGAACATGCTGGCAGGAGAAGAGTGGGAAGTGATGACTTTATCAGTCTGTTGCTGCTTCTTCACTGTTTATTCACAGGCTGGGGGAAGAAAGGTGAACATGCCCTGCTTAAGTGTAGCTAAAAAAAAGTCAGTTCACTGTTATTTCTAAAATAATTTTTAGTTACTGTTGTGCTCAACACTAAAAAGCAATGGGAGAAGACAGAGGTAATCTCTGATACCCCACATCCATGTAGTCCTATGGTGGTGATGAGAGTGACAACCTCAGCCTGGACTCCTACCATGCCACGCCCCCAATGCATTTTGCTCCCCCATGATAAAGTTACGGGGTGGAGCAAAAAATGCATTGGAGGCGTGGCCTGGTAGGCGTTCAGGCTGAGGTTGTCACTCTCATCACCACCATAGGACTACACAGATGTGCGTCATCAAGCATTACCTCTTTCTTCTCCCTTGGGCTAAAGCTTAGAGCCAGGATGGGCTTAGTCCTTTGCCAGAACTCCCAGCAGCAGATGCGGAGGAATTCACGTGCACACCCCACATCAGCGGGCCTGAGCGGCGCACAAAGCAATACCATGGGTCACAATAAAAAGCAATGAAAGGGCAGTTACAGGTAAGGCCCCATGCATATTGGCTGTTTACCCCCGGTGTATGAGCCTTTAGTGTTTAGACCTTGTTCACATGGGGCTGTATATGCCCCATGTGAACAAGGCCTTAGGTGCAGGGGGAAGGCACAGGTGCACTGTCTGGCCCGCTGCTGGCAGCCTGTCAGATTCCTTTGACAGGCTGAGAGTTGTTGATGCTAGGCAGAGCTGGACCGTGCACCTAACAATACTAACATTTGGGGCAGTATGGAAGAAGTCTACATTCCAGCATTCATCCCCAGCATACATGGGGTCCAAAAATTTAAATAGAGAAATATCAACAGTAAGTAATCATACACACAGTGAAGTCATTTAACTATTTTTATTACAATCTTTTGGGTTACACCACAGATGCATATGCCCCTAAGCATTGCCAGATCTAGGGGTGTGCTGGGATGGATTTCAGTTGCACCCCCATAAAGTCAACAGCCCCCCTCCTGCCTCCACTCTGGGACGCTGTGCATAGGGTGACCACATTTCCAAACTACCATTCAGGGACACACTCCCTTCCCAAAAATCAGCTTGTGCTGTAACGAATCACAGAACAGTGATTGGACACAAGAGGCGGGATTTATGATTTCTCCAATCACAAGCAGGGGGCGGGGATTGTGCTCCCCCAGGTATTCCCAGCCAGGACAAGTACTGTCAGTGAGTAAAGCGGTGATGTGGCTGCCTTTTTTGGGGGCTTAAGATTGGCCGGGGGGTGGCTGTGTCAGTTTCATTCCGGGACACTGTATTGTTCTGGAATGAATGTGCCCGGGACAGACCTGCAAAATGCGGGACTGTCCTGGGCAATCCGGGACACGCGGTCAACCTAGCTGTGCATGGCCCGTGAATTCCTTCTCCCAGGGCCAGGACAAGGAGGAAGGTGCAGTGGATAAAGGCAGGGGCATGCTGAGAGCTCCAGCAGTTCCCTTCTCCCTCTTCTTTAAAAAGAAGACACACAAATGCACAGAATAAAGTGTTAAATTAAAGGAAATCTTCTCCCCTAAAAACCCGACTTTCACTGCACACAGCTTTATTTACTGCCAAGCTGACTGTGTATCTCGACTTGCTGAACAGTCACTGCTCACTGGTGATCAGCCTGGCAGTAAATGAAGCTGAGTCAGAATGTGCAGTGATCATTCACGCCTGCATGCCGGACCAGTCAGCCCAATAGTAAATAAGGCTGTGTGCAGTGCGCTGCATGTTCTGTTATCAGGTGAGAAGGCTTACTTTAACCTAACCCTTTACCTCTGCGCATTTGTTTGCTTGGCTAGTCTTATGCCGCGTACACACGCTCGGAATTTCCGCCAACAAATGTTCGATGGGAGCTTTTGGTCGAAAATTCCAACTGTGTGTAGGCCCCATCCGACATTTTCTGTCGGAATTTATCGATAACAAAAATTTGAGAGCTGGTTCTCAAATTTTCCGACAACAAAATCCGTTCTCATAAATTCCAATATTGTGTAGCCAATTCCGACGCACAAAATTCCACGCATGCTCTGAATCAAGTACGAGACAGAAGCGCTCGGTCTGGAAAAACGAGTGTTCGTAATGGAGATAGGACATTTGTCACGCTGTAACGGACTGAAAAGCACGAGGCTGAAAAGCGCGAATCGTCTCCCACCAAACTTGCTCTGTCCAAGATAATGGAGAAAGTGGTGGTAAATCAGCTGCAACAGCATCTGGATACCCACAACCTACTCGATCCATTTCAATCCGGGTTCCGTCCCGGACACGGGACAGAAACGGCCTTACTGAAAATATGGGATGATGCGCTCGAGGCCGCAGACGAAGGAGAATCGTGTCTCCTGGTTCTGCTGGACCTAAGCGCAGCCTTTGACACAGTAGACCATAAATTGCTACTGAGACGACTAACAGAAGTCGCCGGAGTCTCAGAAGATGCCTTACCATGGTTCTCCTCTTTTCTCGGAAACCGTTCACAAACAGTGAAACTGGGATCTTTCACGTCAGAAAAACGCGCGGTGCCATGTGGGGTCCCCCAAGGATCCCCCCTATCACCGGTGCTGTTTAATATCTATCTTCGTCCTCTCTTTGATATTATCAGTAGCCAAGAACTACTCTATCACTCGTATGCAGACGACACGCAACTGTATTTTCGCATCTGCCAAAAAAAGGATCATCATCTCAGATTAGAGAAATGTCTCTCTTCAATAGAAAACTGGATGACTAAGAGTTATCTCAAACTCAATAGCGCTAAAACAGAACTCTTTATGTTCAATGCCAGTCGGAAGAGACAACCGACAACTAACTGGACACCTTCGCCCATCCTGGGTCAGACCATCTCCCCTAGCTCCAAAGTCAAAAGTCTAGGAGTCACGTTTGACACCTTCATGACAATGGACGCACAAATAGGGTCAGTAGTCAGCGGATCGCACCATTTGTTGCGCCTACTACGCAGACTTATTCCATTTATCCCCAAAGAAGACATAGCAGTCGTGGTGGGAACAATCGTGAATTCCAGACTGGACTATGCAAATGCCCTTTACCTCGGGCTCCCCAAGTACCAAATCGCTCGTCTTCAAGTCGTACAGAATACGGCCGCTAGACTTGTGACTGGGAAAAAATCTTGGGAATCAATCTCACCTTCGCTGAGATCCCTTCACTGGTTGCCAGTGAAAGACAGAATTGCATTCAAAGCACTCTGCCTGACACATAAGTGCATCCATGGGAAGGCTCCTCGATATCTTTGCGACAAGATCAAAACGCACAATTGCAACCGCATTCTGCGATCCACCGACCAAAATCTGGTCAAGGTTCCTAAAACCAAATACAAGTCCAAAGGAGTAAGAAGGTTTGCTTTCCAGGGCCCCAGGCTTTGGAATGCTTTGCCAACCAGCATTCGGTTGGAGCAAAACCACCTGTCTTTCAGAAGGCAGATCAAAACCCTGCTTTTCTGAAAAGCATGAGACACTAACAACTAGCGCCCAGAAGCGATTCAGTTCGCATGTGCCGCGCTATATAAATTTTTCATTCATTCATTCATTCAAACTTCTACTAACACGAATGGTATTGAACTTCCCTTTAAGATCGCTGTCGTACATGTTGCATGTGATCGCGTTCTTGGCGTTCGGAATTTTCCGACAACATTTGTGCGACCGTGTGTATGCAAAACAAGATTGAGCCAACATCCGTCGGAAAAAAATCCACGGTTTTGTTGTCGGAAAGGCTGATCGTTTGTACGCGGCATTAGGCAAGCCATACATTATGTAGTTTTCTTTCCTTCAACCATGGTGGATTCAGTGTTGATGGGGGAATTCTTCCTGCTGCGCTATTGTGTTCTGACAGCGGGAGGTTTCCCTGCCCTCAGAATACAATGATCACTGCTGGCGGTTGTAACTACTGAAACATCTAAAATTCAATCTGTCTATGGCTGGCTTTAGAAGCACCCCCTTCACTTTATCGTCTATTCTTATTGTCCTGATGAAAAGGGGGACTCTATGGACCTGAAGAAACTAGGGAAACTCTGAGGACACTTCTTTAAAGGAGGTACCCTAATGTAAGGGGCGGCTCTGTGGACCCTGACATTAGGGGGTGACTGTAGGGACCTTGATGTTTGGGGGGTGACTCTAGAAACCCAGATGTAAGTTGGGTGTTTCTGGAGACCCTAATGTAAGGGGAGTGATTCTGGAGACCCTGAGGAAGAGGGGGACTCTGGCGACCTAAAGAAACTAGGGAAACTCTGGGGACTCTCCTTTAAGGGAGTGACTCTAGGGAACCTGATGTAAAGGGGGGCTCTGTGGACCGTGATGTAAGTTGAGTGGTTCTGGGGACCCTAATGTAAGGGGATGATTCTGGGGACCCTGATGTAAGGGGGGCTCTGGGGATACTGAGGTAAGACTGAGGAACCAGGGACCTTGATGTAAGGAGGGGACTCTAAGGACCCTGACATAAGAGAAATTACTCTGGGGACCCTGATGTAAAGGGGAGGACTCTGATGTAGAGGAAGGACTCTGGGGACTCTGATGGGGATTCTTGAAGTAAGGGGAAAATCTGATGTGAACAGGTGGGTTCTTCCTGAGGCAGTACTCTATATGTTGTTTTTTATGTAACTCCTGACTCCTGCATTCTATACATGGGGGTTTTTTACAAAAGACAAGTCCACTTTGCACTACAAGTGCAAAGTGCACTTGAAATTGCACTTGGTAGTGCAGTCGCTTTAAATCTGAGGGAAAGATCTGAAATGAAGGGAAGCTCTGCTGATTGTATTATCCAATCATGTGCAAGCTAAAATGCGTTTTTTTATTTTCCTTGCATCCCCGGTCCCCCTCGGATATACAGCAACTGCAATTTCAAGTGCACTTTGCAGTGCAAAGTGGATTTGCCTTTAGTAAATAACCCCTATTATGTTGTTTAGAACAATTGTCCTAAACAAAGTGTTAATTGTCCCAACAGTTGCTGGTTTTAATGAAGTTATTTTTTAAGGTCGACTTTATCGACAGATAAAGTAATACATTTTTGTGTGCAGAAAAGCAGAAGTAATGGAAACATTTACATTTTTAAAAAAAAAAAGTTTTTTTGTGTATCTGTGAGACTGTCACTTGTGACATAGTAAGCATAAGTATTTTGTGGGTACAAGGACTGTGCGATTGACAAGCAATGCAGGGAATCGCAGTGAATCTTGTGCGTTTGCTGCATCGCAACCAGGGCTTAAAGCAGGGG